>NW_028295739.1:0-1200000 GCF_964341445.2 Mesoplodon mirus
TTCTGGGGAGGGTGTGGACAAAAGCAGCCCTTTTCCACAATTGGTGGGAATTTAAATTGATACAGTCACTACGGAGAACAGTATGGAGTTTCCTTAAAAAATCTAGAAATAGAATTACCATCTGATCCAGCAATCCCACATCTGGGCATATACCCAGAGAAAACCGTATTTCAAAAAGGCACATTCACCACAATGTTCGTTGCAGCACTATTTACAATAGCCAGGTAATGGAAGCAACCTAAATGCCCACAGACAGATGAATGGATAAAGATGTGGTACATATATAAAATGGAATATGACTCGGCCATAAAAAGGAATGAAACTGGGTCATTTGTAGAGACATCGATGGATCGAGAGACTGTCATAAAGAATGAAGTAAGTCAGAAAGAGGAAAACAAATATTGTATATTAACGCATATATGTGGAGCCTAAAAATGGTACAGATGAACTAGTTTGCAGGGAAGAAATAGAGACACAGAGGTAGAGAACAAACGTATGGACACCAAGTGTGGGAAGCCATGGGGTGGTGGTGGTGGGATGAGTTGGGAGTTTGGGATTGACCTGTATACATGTATATGCATAAAATACATAACTAATAATAACGTGCTGTATAAAAAAATAAATAAAATAAAATTTCACAATTTTAAAAAATAAAATTTAAAAATAAAACAGAAAAAAGTTCTTCCCGTCACACAGATGTATTTATAGGAATGAATTATTTCCTTGCTTCTATCTATAAATACATAAAAGAGGAATAAAATCTAACTTGAACCATAAAAGAAAAAAAAATCCTGAACCCACGAGTTATACAGTCGAAAACCCTAACAGGGCACTTGCTCCAGTGGTAAACAATTCTGAAATTGGTCAGAGGTGGGGAATCATCTCCCATAGAGCCAGCAACCCACACCCCACGCAAGGAGCGTCCTCATTGCAAAGCTGGGGGACCGTGCCGAGGCATCTGTGAGTAAACGTGAGCTGAGCCCCAGGCCAGCTGCTGCTGAACAGTTCCCACCCTTTCCAGGTAAAACACCTGAATATGTACAAGGGCTTGAAAGCCTAGAGGAAGGACCGTGGAGCAACACCAGCGACAGCACGCAGGCCAACTTGGTGCCTGCAGGCCAGCCAGGGTGGTCCTGGCCCCGGGCGCTCTTCCAGAAGCTTTCCATTGCCCTGCCTGAGATACCCCTCCTGTCCCGGCCCCCACTGCATTTTTCCATCCTCACCTCTGTCCGGAGAGAAATTCCAGCGGAAGGTATGGGTGACACAACCTCTCCTTTACAGGCGGCAGCCTGGCAACTCCTGCAGAAAGGCCAGCAGAACCCCACTCACACCGGGCCACCCACAATGCTGTGGCCCCTCACTCCCTCCCACCAGCACAGCCCCGAGACTGCTGACGGGGCAGAGAATATGGAGGCAGGCACAGCTTCAGGGGCTATTGCTGCCTGGAGCGCTGTTTATATTGACCTCAACGAGGCACACCTGGGGAGGGCGGGCCGGCAGGGTAAGGCTGCCCAGGTCAGCTAATCCACAACCCTCAGGGAATCACATTGTTGAAAATGGACCCCGCTAAGGCAGAAGAGAAGCCAAGGGAAAAAAGGACACAATGCCATTTGCAGCACCGTAGATGAGTCTAGAAGTAATCACGTGACTTGTAGTAAGTCAGAAAGTGAAAGACACATATCATATCATATCACTTATAGGTGTTACCGAAAAATGGATACCAGGGCAGATATTTCCACGGAGAAGGGCAATCACAGATTCATTAAACAAACTTATGGTTCACCAATGGAAAGGTGTGAGGATTGGTTTCATTACGATATCGGGGTTAACAGACATATACAAACACAGGTGACATATATAATCACCAAAGACCTACAGAATACCAAGAGAGGACTACTCAACATTCTGTCATAACGTACATGGGAAAAGGATCCCAGGAAGAACAGACATCTGTATATGTGTAAAAGAACCACATCTTCCACACCTACAACAAGCCAAACATTGTAATCAAACTTGCTGTAATAAAAAATTAAAAATTAAATTAAAAACACGAACAAGAAGTAGTGAGACAAACGTGAGGGGCTTTCTCCTGGCACATTCCATTCTAAACTCCAATCTAGAACACCACTTCCACTGAGGCTCTCTTGCCCTAGTAACCAGATTTGGTAAGGGTGAACTGCTGCCACCTTGTGGCCGTTTCACACAACAGCAGCTTTAATCCCAATGCTAATGGTCAGTTGATATTCAAAATCATTGCAGGCCTGTAAATGACACCTGCCCTGAAAACAAATCCTGGGGTCACATATCGACCAAAAAATTCAAAGGACGTCCATATTTCAAAACGACCGTTTCAAAAGGCATATTTTACGCACATTAGTGTTCTGCTTCTTTTCCTTTCTTTCCTTTTTTGTTAAAAAAACGGGAATGGAAAAAGGCCTCCCTCAGAATGGGTGAAAATCGTGGCAAACGAATCAATGGACAGAGTTTTAATCTCCAATATATATAAACAGCTCATACAGCTTAATATTAAAAAAACAAACAACCCAAAAAAAATGGGCAGAAGATCTAAAGAGACGTTTCTTCAAAGGAGACACAGAGATGGCCAAGACGCACATGAAAAGCTGCTCAACAGCACTAATTATTAGAGAAATGCAAATCAAAACTACAATGAGGTATCACCTCACACCTGTTAGAATCGGCATCATCAGAATATCTAGAAACAACCAATTCTGGGGAGGGTGTGGACAAAAGGAGCCCTCTTCCACTATTGGTGGGAATGTAAATTGATACAGACACTATGGAGAACAGTATGGAGTTTCCTTAAAAAAACTAGAAATAGAATTACCATCTGATCCAGCAATCCCACTTCTGGGCATATACCCAGAGAAAACCGTATTTCAAAAAGGCACATTCACCACAATGTTCGTTGCAGCACTATTTACAATAGCCAGGTAATGGAAGCAACCTAAATGCCCACAGACAGATGAATGGATAAAGATGTGGTACATATATAAAATGGAATATTACTCGGCCATAAAAAGGAATGAAACTGGGTCATTTGTAGAGACATCGATGGATCGAGAGACTGTCATACAGAATGAAGTAAGTCAGAAAGAGGAAAACAAATATTGTCTATTAACGCATATATGTGGAGCCTAAAAATGGTACAGATGAACTGGTTGGCAGGGAAGAAATAGAGACACAGAGGTAGAGAACAAACGTATGGACACCAAGTGTGGGAAGCCATGGGGTGGTGGTGGTGGGATGAGTTGGGAGTTTGGGATTGACCTGTATACATGTATATGCATAAAATACATAACTAATAATAACGTGCTGTATAAAAAAAATAAATAAAATAAAATTTCAAAATTTTAAAAAATAAAATTTAAAAATAAAACAGAAAAAAGTTCTTCCCGTCACACTGATGTATTTATAGGAATGAATTATTTCCATGCTTCTATCTATAAATACATAAAAGAGGAATAAAATCTAACTTGAACCATAAAAGAAAAAAAATCCTGAACCCACGAGTTATACAGAGGAAAACCCTATCAGGGCACTTGCTCCAGTGGTAAACAATTCTGAAATTGGTCAGAGGTGGGGAATCATCTCCCATACAGCCAGCAACCCACCCCCCACGCAAGGAGCGTCCTCATTGCAAAGCTGGGGGACCGTGCCGAGGCATCTGTGAGTAAACGTGAGCTGAGCCCCAGGCCAGCTGCTGCTGAACTGTTCCCACCCTTTCCAGGTAAATCACCTGAATATGTACAAGGGCTTGAAAGCCTAGAGGAAGGACCGTGGAGCCACACCAGCGACAGCACGCAGGCCAACTTGGTGCCTGCAGGCCAGCCAGGGTGGTCCTGGCACCGGGCGCTCTTCCAGAAGCTTTCCATTGCCCTGCCTGAGATACCCCTCCTGTCCCGGCCCCCACTGCATTTTTTCCTTCCTCACCTCTGTCCGGAGAGAAATTCCAGCGGAAGGTATGGGTGACACAACCACTTCTTTACAGGCGGCAGCCTGGCAACTCCTGCAGAAAGGCCAGCAGAACCCCACTCACACCGGGCCACCCACAAAGCTGTGGCCCTTCACTCCCTCCCACCAGCACAGCCCCGAGACTGCTGACAGGGCAGAGAATATGGAGTCAGGCACAGCTTCAGTGGCTATTGCTGACTGGAGCGCTGTTTATATTGACCTCAACGAGGCACACCTTGGGAGGGCGGGCCGGCAGGGTAAGGCTGCCCAGGTCAGCCAATCCACAACCCTCAGGGAATCACATTGTTGAAAATGGACCCCGCTAAGGCAGAAGAGAAGCCAAGGGAAAAAAGGACACAATGCCATTTGCAGCACCGTAGATGAGTCTAGAAGTAATCACGTGACTTGTAGTAAGTCAGAAAGTGAAAGACACATATCATATCATATCACTTATAGGTGTTACCGAAAAATGGATACCAGGGCAGATATTTCCACGGAGAAGGGCAATCACAGATTCATTAAACAAACTTATGGTTCACCAATGGAAAGGTGTGAGGATTGGTTTCATTATGATATCGGGGTTAACAGACATATACAAACACAGGTGACATATATAATCACCAAAGACCTACAGAATACCAAGAGAGGACTACTCAACATTCTGTCATAACGTACATGGGAAAAGGATCCCAGGAAGAACAGACATCTGTATATGTGAAAAAGAACCACATCTTCCACACCTACAGCAAGCCAAACATTGTAATCAAACTTGCTGTAATAAAAAATTAAAAATTAAATTAAAAACACGAACAAGAAGTAGTGAGACAAACGTGAGGGGCTTTCTCCTGGCACATTCCATTCTAAACTCCAATCTAGAACACCACTTCCACTGAGGCTCTCTTGCCCTAGTAACCAGATTTGGTAAGGGTGAACTGCTGCCACCTTGTGGCCGTTTCACACAACAGCAGCTTTAATCCCAATGCTAATGGTCAGTTGATATTCAAAATCATTGCAGGCCTGTAAATGACACCTGCCCTGAAAACAAATCCTGGGGTCACATATCGACCAAAAAATTCAACGGACGTCCATATTTCAAAACGACCGTTTCAAAAGGCATATTTTACGCACATTAGTGTTCTGCTTCTTTTCCTTTCTTTCCTTTTTTGTTAAAAAAAAACGGGAATGGAAAAAGGCCTCCGTCAGAATGGGTGAAAATCGTGGCAAACGAATCAATGGACAGAGGTTTAATCTCCAATATATATAAACAGCTCATGCAGCTTAATATTAAAAAAACAAACAACCCAAAAAAAAATGGGCAGAAGATCTAAAGAGACGTTTCTTCAAAGGAGACACAGAGATGGCCAAGACGCACATGAAAAGTTGCTCAACAGCACTAATTATTAGAGAAATGCAAATCAAAACTACAATGAGGTATCACCTCACACCTGTTAGAATCGGCATCATCAGAAAATCTACAAACAACCAATTCTGGGGAGGGTGTGGACAAAAGCAGCCCTTTTCCACAATTGGTGGGAATGTAAATTGATACAGTCACTATGGAGAACAGTATGGAGTTTCCTTAAAAAATCTAGAAATAGAATTACCATCTGATCCAGCAATCCCACTTCTGGGCATATACCCAGAGAAAACCGTATTTCAAAAAGGCACATTCACCACAATGTTCGTTGCAGCACTATTTACAATAGCCAGGTAATGGAAGCAACCTAAATGCCCACAGACAGATGAATGGATAAAGATGTGGTACATATATAAAATGGAATATTACTCGGCCATAAAAAGGAATGAAACTGGGTCATTTGTAGAGACATCGATGGATCGAGAGACTGTCATACAGAATGAAGTAAGTCAGAAAGAGGAAAACAAATATTGTATATTAATGCATATATGTGGAGCCTAAAAAATGGTACAGATGAACTGGTTTGCAGGGAAGAAATAGAGACACAGAGGTAGAGAACAAACGTATGGACACCAAGTGTGGGAAGCCATGAGGTGGTGGTGGTGGGATGAGTTGGGAGTTTGGGATTGACCTGTATACATGTATATGCATAAAATACATAACTAATAATAACGTGCTGTATAAAAAAGAAAATAAATAAAATAAAATTTCAAAATTTTAAAAAATAAAATTTAAAAATAAAACAGAAAAAAGTTCTTCCCGTCACACAGATGTATTTATAGGAATGAATTATTTCCATGCTTATATCTATAAATACATAAAAGAGGAATAAAATCTAACTTGAACCATAAAAGAAAAAAAAATCCTGAACCCACGAGTTATACAGAGGAAAACCCTATCAGGGCACTTGCTCCAGTGGTAAACAATTCTGAAATTGGTCAGAGGTGGGGAATCATCTCCCATACAGCCAGCAACCCACCCCCCACGCAAGGAGCGTCCTCATTGCAAAGCTGGGGGACCGTGCCGAGGCATCTGTGAGTAAACGTGAGCTGAGCCCCAGGCCAGCTGCTGCTGAACTGTTCCCACCCTTTCCAGGTAAAACACCTGAATATGTACAAGGGCTTGAAAGCCTAGAGGAAGGACCGTGGAGCCACACCAGCGACAGCACGCAGGCCAACTTGGTGCCTGCAGGCCAGCCAGGGTGGTCCTGGCCCCGGGCGCTCTTCCAGAAGCTTTCCATTGCCCTGCCTGAGATACCCCTCCTGTCCCGGCCCCCACTGCTTTTTTTCCTTCCTCACCTCTGTCCGGAGAGAAATTCCAGCGGAAGGTATGGGTGACACAACCTCTTTTTTACAGGCGGCAGCCTGGCAACTCCTGCAGAAAGGCCAGCAGAACCCCACTCACACCGGGCCACCCACAAAGCTGTGGCCCCTCACTCCCTCCCACCAGCACAGCCCCGAGACTTCTGACGGGGCAGAGAATATGGAGTCAGGCACAGCTTCAGTGGCTATTGCTGCCTGGAGCACTGTTTATATTGACCTCAACGAGGCACACCTGTGGAGGGCGGGCCGGCAGGGTAAGGCTGCCCAGGTCAGCTAATCCACAACCCTCAGGGAATCACATTGTTGAAAATGGACCCCGCTAAGGCAGAAGAGAAGCCAAGGGAAAAAAGGACACAATGCCATTTGCAGCACCGTAGATGAGTCTAGAAGTAATCACGTGACTTGTAGTAAGTCAGAAAGTGAAAGACACATATCATATCATAGAACTTATAGGTGTTACCTAAAAATGGATACCAGGGCAGATATTTCCACGGAGAAGGGCAATCACAGATTCATTAAACAAACTTATGGTTCACCAATGGAAAGGTGTGAGGATTGGTTTCATTACGATATCGGGGTTAACAGACATATACAAACACAGGTGACATATATAATCACCAAAGACCTACAGAATACCAAGAGAGGACTACTCAACATTCTGTCATAACGTACATGGGAAAAGGATCCCAGGAAGAACAGACATCTGTATATGTGTAAAAGAACCACATCTTCCACACCTACAGCAAGCCAAACATTGTAATCAAACTTGCTGTAATAAAAAAATTAAAAATTAAATTTAAAACACGAACAAGAAGTAGTGAGACAAACGTGAGGGGCTTTCTCCTGGCACATTCCATTCTAAACTCCAATCTAGAACACCACTTCCACTGAGGCTCTCTTGCCCTAGTAACCAGATTTGGTAAGGGTGAACTGCTGCCACCTTGTGGCCGTTTCACACAACAGCAGCTTTAATCCCAACGCTAATGGTCAGTTGATATTCAAAATCATTGCAGGCCTGTAAATGACACCTGCCCTGAAAACAAATCCTGGGGTCACATATCGACCAAAAAATTCAAAGGACGTCCATATTTCAAAACGACCGTTTCAAAAGGCATATTTTACGCACATTAGTGTTCTGCTTCTTTTCCTTTCTTTCCTTTTTTGTTAAAAAAAACGGGAATGGAAAAAGGCATCCCTCAGAATGGGTGAAAATCGTGGCAAACGAATCAATGGACAGAGTTTTTATCTCCAATATATATAAACAACTCATGCAGCTTAATATTAAAAAAAACAACCCAAAAAAAATGGGCAGAAGATCTAAAGAGACGTTTCTTCAAAGGAGACACAGAGATGGCCAAGACGCACATGAAAAGCTGCTCAACAGCACTAATTATTAGAGAAATGCAAATCAAAACTACAATGAGGTATCACCTCACACCTGTTAGAATCGGCATCATCAGAATATCTACAAACAACCAATTCTGGGGAGGGTGTGGACAAAAGGAGCCCTCTTACACTATTGGTGGGAATGTAAATTGATACAGTTACTATGGAGAACAGTATGGAGTTTCCTTAAAAAAACTAGAAATAGAATTACCATCTGATCCAGCAATCCCACTTCTGGGCATATACCCAGAGAAAACCGTATTTCAAAAAGGCACATTCACCACAATGTTCGTTGCAGCACTATTTACAATAGCCAGGTAATGGAAGCAACCTAAATGCCCACAGACAGATGAATGGATAAAGATGTGGTACATATATAAAATGGAATATTACTCGGCCATAAAAAGGAATGAAACTGGGTCATTTGTAGAGACATCGATGGATCGAGAGACTGTCATACAGAATGAAGTAAGTCAGAAAGAGGAAAACAAATATTGTATATTAATGCATATATGTGGAGCCTAAAAAATGGTACAGATGAACTGGTTTGCAGGGAAGAAATAGAGACACAGAGGTAGAGAACAAACGTATGGACACCAAGTGTGGGAAGCCATGGGGTGGTGGTGGTGGGATGAGTTGGGAGTTTGGGATTGACCTGTATACATGTATATGCATAAAATACATAACTAATAATAACGTGCTGTATAAAAAAGAAAATAAATAAAATAAAATTTCAAAATTTTAAAAAATAAAATTTAAAAATAAAACAGAAAAAAGTTCTTCCCGTCACACAGATGTATTTATAGGAATGAATTATTTCCATGCTTATATCTATAAATACATAAAAGAGGAATAAAATCTAACTTGAACCATAAAAGAAAAAAATATCCTGAACCCACGAGTTATACAGAAGAAAACCCTATCAGGGCACTTGCTCCAGTGGTAAACAATTCTGAAATTGGTCAGAGGTGGGGAATCATCTCCCATACAGCCAGCAACCCACCCCGCACGCAAGGAGCGTCCTCATTGCAAAGCTGGGGGACCGTGCCGAGGCATCTGTGAGTAAACGTGAGCTGAGCCCCAGGCCAGCTGCTGCTGAACTGTTCCCACCCTTTCCAGGTAAAACACCTGAATATGTACAAGGGCTTGAAAGCCTAGAGGAAGGACCGTGGAGCCACACCAGCGACAGCACGCAGGCCAACTTGGTGCCTGCAGGCCAGCCAGGGTGGTCCTGGCCCCGGGCGCTCTTCCAGAAGCTTTCCATTGCCCTGCCTGAGATACCCCTCCTGTCCCGGCCCCCACTGCTTTTTTTCCTTCCTCACCTCTGTCCGGAGAGAAATTCCAGCAGAAGGTATGGGTGACACAACCTCTTCTTTACAGGCGGCAGCCTGGCAACTCCTGCAGAAAGGCCAGCAGAACCCCACTCACACCGGGCCACCCACAAAGCTGTGGCCCCTCACTCCCTCCCACCAGCACAGCCCCGAGACTTCTGACGGGGCAGAGAATATGGAGTCAGGCACAGCTTCAGGGGCTATTGCTGCCTGGAGCACTGTTTATATTGACCTCAACGAGGCACACCTGGGGAGGGCGGGCCGGCAGGGTAAGGCTGCCCAGGTCAGCTAATCCACAACCCTCAGGGAATCACATTGTTGAAAATGGACCCCGCTAAGGCAGAAGAGAAGCCAAGGGAAAAAAGGACACAATGCCATTTGCAGCACCGTAGATGAGTCTAGAAGTAATCACGTGACTTGTAGTAAGTCAGAAAGTGAAAGACACATATCATATCATAGAACTTATAGGTGTTACCTAAAAATGGATACCAGGGCAGATATTTCCACGGAGAAGGGCAATCACAGATTCATTAAACAAACTTATGGTTCACCAATGGAAAGGTGTGAGGATTGGTTTCATTACGATATCGGGGTTAACAGACATATACAAACACAGGTGACATATATAATCACCAAAGACCTACAGAATACCAAGAGAGGACTACTCAACATTCTGTCATAACGTACATGGGAAAAGGATCCCAGGAAGAACAGACATCTGTATATGTGTAAAAGAACCACATCTTCCACACCTACAGCAAGCCAAACATTGTAATCAAACTTGCTGTAATAAAAAATTAAAAATTAAATTAAAAACACGAACAAGAAGTAGTGAGACAAACGTGAGGGGCTTTCTCCTGGCACATTCCATTCTAAACTCCAATCTAGAACACCACTTCCACTGAGGCTCTCTTGCCCTAGTAACCAGATTTGGTAAGGGTGAACTGCTGCCACCTTGTGGCCGTTTCACACAACAGCAGCTTTAATCCCAACGCTAATGGTCAGTTGATATTCAAAATCATTGCAGGCCTGTAAATGACACCTGCCCTGAAAACAAATCCTGGGGTCACATATCGACCAAAAAATTCAAAGGACGTCCATATTTCAAAACGACCGTTTCAAAAGGCATATTTTACGCACATTAGTGTTCTGCTTCTTTTCCTTTCTTTCCTTTTTTGTTAAAAAAAACGGGAATGGAAAAAGGCATCCCTCAGAATGGGTGAAAATCGTGGCAGACGAATCAATGGACACAGTTTTAATCTCCAATATATATAAACAGCTCATGCAGCTTAATATTAAAAAAAACAACCCAAAAAAATGGGCAGAAGATCTAAAGAGACGTTTCTTCAAAGGAGACACAGAGATGGCCAAGACGCACATGAAAAGCTGCTCAACAGCACTAATTATTAGAGAAATGCAAATCAAAACTACAATGAGGTATCACCTCACACCTGTTAGAATCGGCATCATCAGAATATCTACAAACAACCAATTCTGGGGAGGGTGTGGACAAAAGGAGCCCTCTTCCACTATTGGTGGGAATGTAAATTGATACAGTCACTATGGAGAACAGTATGGAGTTTCCTTAAAAAAACTAGAAATAGAATTACCATCTGATCCAGCAATCCCACTTCTGGGCATATACCCAGAGAAAACCGTATTTCAAAAAGGCACATTCACCACAATGTTCGTTGCAGCACTATTTACAATAGCCAGGTAATGGAAGCAACCTAAATGCCCACAGAAAGATGAATGGATACAGATGTGGTACATATATAAAATGGAATATTACTCGGCCATAAAAAGGAATGAAACTGGGTCATTTGTAGAGACATCGATGGATCGAGAGACTGTCATACAGAATGAAGTAAGTCAGAAAGAGGAAAACAAATATTGTCTATTAACGCATATATGTGGAGCCTAAAAATGGTACAGATGAACTGGTTTGCAGGGAAGAAATACAGACACAGAGGTAGAGAACAAACGTATGGACACCAAGTGTGGGAAGCCATGGGGTGGTGGTTGTGGGATGAGTTGGGAGTTTGGGATTGACCTGTATACATGTATATGCATAAAATACATAACTAATAATAACGTGCTGTATAAAAAAGAAAATAAATAAAATAAAATTTCAAAATTTTAAAAAATAAAATTTAAAAATAAAACAGAAAAAAGTTCTTCCCGTCACACAGATGTATTTATAGGAATGAATTATTTCCATGCTTCTATCTATAAATACATAAAAGAGGAATAAAATCTAACTTGAACCATAAAAGAAAAAAAAATCCTGAACCAACGAGTTATACAGAGGAAAGCCCTATCAGGGCACTTGCTCCTGTGGTAAACAATTCTGAAATTGGTCAGAGGTGGGGAATCATCTCCCATACAGCCAGCAACCCACCCCCCACGCAAGGAGCGTCCTCATTGCAAAGCTGGGGGACCGTGCCGAGGCATCTGTGAGTAAACGTGAGCTGAGCCCCAGGCCAGCTGCTGCTGAACTGTTCCCACCCTTTCCAGGTAAAACACCTGAATATGTACAAGGGCTTGAAAGCCTAGAGGAAGGACCGTGGAGCCACACCAGCGACAGCACGCAGGCCAAATTGGTGCCTGCAGGCCAGCCAGGGTGTTCCTGGCCGCGGGCGATCTTCCAGAAGCTTTCCATTGCCCTGCCTGAGATACCCCTCCTGTCCCGGCCCCCACTGCTTTTTTTTCCTTCCTCACCTCTGTCCGGAGAGAAATTCCAGCGGAAGGTATGGGTGACACAACCTCTTCTTTACAGGCGTCAGCCTGGCAACTCCTGCAGAAAGGCCAGCAGAACCCCATTCACACCGGGCCACCCACATAGCTGTGGCCCCTCACTCCCTCCCACCAGCACAGCCCCGAGACTGCTGACGGGGCAGAGAATATGGAGGCAGGCACAGCTTCAGGGGCTATTGCTGCCTGGAGCGCTGTTTATATTGACCTCAATGAGGCACACCTGGGGAGGGCGGGCCGGCAGGGTAAGGCTGTCCAGGTCAGCTAATCCACAACCCTCAGGGAATCACATTGTTGAAAATGGACCCCGCTAAGGCAGAAGAGAAGCCAAGGGAAAAAAGGACACAATGCCATTTGCAGCACCGTAGATGAGTCTAGAAGTAATCACGTGACTTGTAGTAAGTCAGAAAGTGAAAGACACATATCATATCATATCACTTATAGGTGTTACCGAAAAATGAATACCAGGGCAGATATTTCCTCGGAGAAGGGCAATCACAGATTCATTAAACAAACTTATGGTTCACCAATGGAAAGGTGTGAGGATTGGTTTCATTACGATATCGGGGTTAACAGACATATACAAACACAGGTGACATATATAATCACCAAAGACCTACAGAATACCAACAGAGGACTACTCAATATTCTGTCATAACGTACATGGGAAAAGGACCCCAGGAAGAACAGTCATCTGTATATGTGTAAAAGAACCACATCTTCCACACCTACAGCAAGCCAAACATTGTAATCAAACTTGCTATAATAAAAAATAAAAACTTAAATTAAAAACATGAACAAGAAGTAGTGAGACAAAAGTGAGGGGCTTTCTCCTGGCACATTCCATTCTAAACTCCAATCTAGAACACCACTTCCACTGAGGCTCTCTTGCCCTAGTAACCAGATTTGGTAAGGGTGAACTGCTGCCACCTTGTGGCCGTTTCACACAACAGCAGCTTTAATCCCAACGCTAAGGGTCAGTTGATATTCAAAATCATTGCAGGCCTGTAAATGACACCTGCCCTGAAAACAAATCCTGGGGTCACATATCGACCAAAAAATTCAAAGGACGTCCATATTTCAAAACGACCGTTTCAAAAGGCATATTTTACGCACATTAGTGTTCTGCTTCTTTTCCTTTCTTTCCTTTTTTGTTAAAAAAAACGGGAATGGAAAAAGGCATCCCTCAGAATGGGTGAAAATGGTTGCAGACGAATCAATGTACAGAGTTTTAATCTCCAATATATATAAACAGCTCATGCAGCTTAATATTAAAAAAAACAACCCAAAAAAAATGGGCAGAAGATCTAAAGAGACGTTTCTTCAAAGGAGACACAGAGATGGCCAAGACGCACATGAAAAGCTGCTCAACAGCACTAATTTTTAGAGAAATGCAAATCAAAACTACAATGAGGTATCACCTCACACCTGTTAGAATCAGCATCATCAGAAAATCTACAAACAACCAATTCTGGGGAGGGTGTGGACAAAAGCAGCCCTTTTCCACAACTGTTGGGAATGTAAATTGATACAGTCACTACGGAGAACAGTATGGAGTTTCCTTAAAAAATCTAGAAATAGAATTACCATCTGATCCAGCAATCCCACATCTGGGCATATACCCAGAGAAAACCGTATTACAAAAAGGCACATTCACCACAATGTTCGTTGCAGCACTATTTACAATAGCCAGGTAATGGAAGCAACCTAAATGCCCACAGACAGATGAATGGATAAAGATGTGGTATATATATAAAATGGAATATTACTCGGCCATAAAAAGGAATGAAACTGGGTCATTTGTAGAGACATCGATGGATCGAGAGACTGTCATACAGAATGAAGTAAGTCAGAAAGAGGAAAACAAATATTGTATATTAACGCATATATATGGAGCCTAAAAATGGTACAGATGAACTGGTTTGCAGGGAAGAAATAGAGACACAGAGGTAGAGAACAAACGTATGGACACCAAGTGTGGGAAGCCATCGGGTGGTGGTGGTGGGATGAGTTGGGAGTTTGGGATTGACCTGTATACATGTATATGCATAAAATACATAACTAATAATAACGTGCTGTATAAAAAAAATAAATAAAATAAAATTTCAAAATTTCAAAAAATAAAATTTAAAAATAAAACAGAAAAAAGTTCTTCCCATCACACAGATGTATTTATAGGAATGAATTATTTCCATGCTTCTATCTATAAATACATAAAAGAGGAATAAAATCTAACTTGAACCATAAAAGAAAAAAAAATCCTGAACCCACGAGTTATACAGAGGAAAACCCTATCAGGGCACTTGCTCCAGTGGTAAACAATTCTGAAATTGGTCAGAGGTGGGGAATCATCTCCCATACAGCCAGCAACCCACCCCCCACGCAAGGAGCGTCCTCATTGCAAAGCTGGGGGACCGTGCCGAGGCATCTGTGAGTAAACGTGAGCTGAGCCCCAGGCCAGCTGCTGCTGAACTGTTCCTACCCTTTCCAGGTAAAACACCTGAATATGTACAAGGGCTTGAAAGCCTAGAGGAAGGACCGTGGAGCCACACCAGCGACAGCACGCAGGCAAACTTGGTGCCTGCAGGCCAGCCAGGGTGGTCCTGGCCCCGGGCGCTCTTCCAGAAGCTTTCCATTGCCCTGCCTGAGATACCCCTCCTGTCCCGGCCCCCACTGTTTTTTCCATCCTCACCTCTGTCCGGAGAGAAATTCCAGCGGAAGGTATGGGTGACACAACCTCTTCTTTACAGGCGGCAGCCTGGCAACTCCTGCAGAAAGGCCAGCAGAACCCCACTCACACCAGGCCACCCACAAAGCTGTGGCCCCTCACTCCCTCCCACCAGCACAGCCCCGAGACTGCTGACGGGGCAGAGAATATGGAGGCAGGCACAGCTTCAGGGGCTATTGCTGCCTGGAGCGCTGTTTATATTGACCTCAACGAGGCACACCTGGGGAGGGCGGGCCGGCAGGGTAAGGCTGCCCAGGTCAGCTAATCCACAACCCTCAGGGAATCACATTGTTGAAAATGGACCCCGCTAAGGCAGAAGAGAAGCCAAGGGAAAAAAGGACACAATGCCATTTTCAGCACCGTAGATGAGTCTAGAAATAATCACGTGACTTGTAGTAAGTCAGAAAGTGAAAGACACATATCATATCATATCACTTATAGGTGTTACCGAAAAATGGATACCAGGGCAGATATTTCCACGGAGAAGGGCAATCACAGATTCATTAAACAAACTTATGGTTCACCAATGGAAAGGTGTGAGGATTGGTTTCATTATGATATCGGGGTTAACAGACATATACAAACACAGGTGACATATATAATCACCAAAGACCTACAGAATACCAAGAGAGGACTACTCAACATTCTGTCATAACGTACATGGGAAAAGGATCCCAGGAAGAACAGACATCTGTATATGTGTAAAAGAACCACATCTTCCACACCTACAGCAAGCCAAACATTGTAATCAAACTTGCTGTAATAAAAAACAAAAAATTAAATTAAAAACACGAACAAGAAGTAGTGAGACAAACGTGAGGGGCTTTCTCCTGGCACATTCCATTCTAAACTCCAATCTAGAACACCACTTCCACTGAGGCTCTCTTGCCCTAGTAACCAGATTTGGTAAGGGTGAACTGCTGCCACCTTGTGGCCGTTTCACACAACAGCAGCTTTAATCCCAGCGCTAATGGTCAGTTGATATTCAAAATCATTGCAGGCCTGTAAATGACACCTGCCCTGAAAACAAATCCTGGGGTCACATATCGACCAAAAAATTCAAAGGACGTCCATATTTCAAAACGACCGTTTCAAAAGGCATATTTTACGCACATTAGTGTTCTGCTTCTTTTCCTTTCTTTCCTTTTTTGTTAAAAAAGACGGGAATGGAAAAAGGCATCCCTCAGAATGGGAGAAAATCGTGGCAAACGAATCAATGGACAGAGGTTTAATCTCCAATATATATAAACAGCTCATGCAGCTTAATATTAAAAAAAAACCCAAAAAAATGGGCAGAAGATCTAAAGAGACGTTTCTTCAAAGGAGACACAGAGATGGCCAAGACGCACATGAAAAGCTGCTCAACAGCACTAATTTTTAGAGAAATGCAAATCAAAACTACTATGAGGTATCACCTCACACCTGTTAGAATCAGCATCATCAGAAAATCTACAAACAACCAATTCTGGGGAGGGTGTGGACAAAAGCAGCCCTTTTCCACAATTGGTGGGAATTTAAATTGATACAGTCACTACGGAGAACAGTATGGAGTTTCCTTAAAAAATCTAGAAATAGAATTACCATCTGATCCAGCAATCCCACATCTGGGCATATACCCAGAGAAAACCGTATTTCAAAAAGGCACATTCACCACAATGTTCGTTGCAGCACTATTTACAATAGCCAGGTAATGGAAGCAACCTAAATGCCCACAGACAGATGAATGGATAAAGATGTGGTACATATATAAAATGGAATATGACTCGGCCATAAAAAGGAATGAAACTGGGTCATTTGTAGAGACATCGATGGATCGAGAGACTGTCATAAAGAATGAAGTAAGTCAGAAAGAGGAAAACAAATATTGTATATTAACGCATATATGTGGAGCCTAAAAATGGTACAGATGAACTAGTTTGCAGGGAAGAAATAGAGACACAGAGGTAGAGAACAAACGTATGGACACCAAGTGTGGGAAGCCATGGGGTGGTGGTGGTGGGATGAGTTGGGAGTTTGGGATTGACCTGTATACATGTATATGCATAAAATACATAACTAATAATAACGTGCTGTATAAAAAAATAAATAAAATAAAATTTCACAATTTTAAAAAATAAAATTTAAAAATAAAACAGAAAAAAGTTCTTCCCGTCACACAGATGTATTTATAGGAATGAATTATTTCCTTGCTTCTATCTATAAATACATAAAAGAGGAATAAAATCTAACTTGAACCATAAAAGAAAAAAAAATCCTGAACCCACGAGTTATACAGTCGAAAACCCTAACAGGGCACTTGCTCCAGTGGTAAACAATTCTGAAATTGGTCAGAGGTGGGGAATCATCTCCCATAGAGCCAGCAACCCACACCCCACGCAAGGAGCGTCCTCATTGCAAAGCTGGGGGACCGTGCCGAGGCATCTGTGAGTAAACGTGAGCTGAGCCCCAGGCCAGCTGCTGCTGAACAGTTCCCACCCTTTCCAGGTAAAACACCTGAATATGTACAAGGGCTTGAAAGCCTAGAGGAAGGACCGTGGAGCAACACCAGCGACAGCACCCAGGCCAACTTGGTGCCTGCAGGCCAGCCAGGGTGGTCCTGGCCCCGGGCGCTCTTCCAGAAGCTTTCCATTGCCCTGCCTGAGATACCCCTCCTGTCCCGGCCCCCACTGCATTTTTCCATCCTCACCTCTGTCCGGAGAGAAATTCCAGCGGAAGGTATGGGTGACACAACCTCTCCTTTACAGGCGGCAGCCTGGCAACTCCTGCAGAAAGGCCAGCAGAACCCCACTCACACCGGGCCACCCACAATGCTGTGGCCCCTCACTCCCTCCCACCAGCACAGCCCCGAGACTGCTGACGGGGCAGAGAATATGGAGGCAGGCACAGCTTCAGGGGCTATTGCTGCCTGGAGCGCTGTTTATATTGACCTCAACGAGGCACACCTGGGGAGGGCGGGCCGGCAGGGTAAGGCTGCCCAGGTCAGCTAATCCACAACCCTCAGGGAATCACATTGTTGAAAATGGACCCCGCTAAGGCAGAAGAGAAGCCAAGGGAAAAAAGGACACAATGCCATTTGCAGCACCGTAGATGAGTCTAGAAGTAATCACGTGACTTGTAGTAAGTCAGAAAGTGAAAGACACATATCATATCATATCACTTATAGGTGTTACCGAAAAATGGATACCAGGGCAGATATTTCCACGGAGAAGGGCAATCACAGATTCATTAAACAAACTTATGGTTCACCAATGGAAAGGTGTGAGGATTGGTTTCATTACGATATCGGGGTTAACAGACATATACAAACACAGGTGACATATATAATCACCAAAGACCTACAGAATACCAAGAGAGGACTACTCAACATTCTGTCATAACGTACATGGGAAAAGGATCCCAGGAAGAACAGACATCTGTATATGTGTAAAAGAACCACATCTTCCACACCTACAACAAGCCAAACATTGTAATCAAACTTGCTGTAATAAAAAATTAAAAATTAAATTAAAAACACGAACAAGAAGTAGTGAGACAAACGTGAGGGGCTTTCTCCTGGCACATTCCATTCTAAACTCCAATCTAGAACACCACTTCCACTGAGGCTCTCTTGCCCTAGTAACCAGATTTGGTAAGGGTGAACTGCTGCCACCTTGTGGCCGTTTCACACAACAGCAGCTTTAATCCCAATGCTAATGGTCAGTTGATATTCAAAATCATTGCAGGCCTGTAAATGACACCTGCCCTGAAAACAAATCCTGGGGTCACATATCGACCAAAAAATTCAAAGGACGTCCATATTTCAAAACGACCGTTTCAAAAGGCATATTTTACGCACATTAGTGTTCTGCTTCTTTTCCTTTCTTTCCTTTTTTGTTAAAAAAACGGGAATGGAAAAAGGCCTCCCTCAGAATGGGTGAAAATCGTGGCAAACGAATCAATGGACAGAGTTTTAATCTCCAATATATATAAACAGCTCATACAGCTTAATATTAAAAAAACAAACAACCCAAAAAAAATGGGCAGAAGATCTAAAGAGACGTTTCTTCAAAGGAGACACAGAGATGGCCAAGACGCACATGAAAAGCTGCTCAACAGCACTAATTATTAGAGAAATGCAAATCAAAACTACAATGAGGTATCACCTCACACCTGTTAGAATCGGCATCATCAGAATATCTAGAAACAACCAATTCTGGGGAGGGTGTGGACAAAAGGAGCCCTCTTCCACTATTGGTGGGAATGTAAATTGATACAGACACTATGGAGAACAGTATGGAGTTTCCTTAAAAAAACTAGAAATAGAATTACCATCTGATCCAGCAATCCCACTTCTGGGCATATACCCAGAGAAAACCGTATTTCAAAAAGGCACATTCACCACAATGTTCGTTGCAGCACTATTTACAATAGCCAGGTAATGGAAGCAACCTAAATGCCCACAGACAGATGAATGGATAAAGATGTGGTACATATATAAAATGGAATATTACTCGGCCATAAAAAGGAATGAAACTGGGTCATTTGTAGAGACATCGATGGATCGAGAGACTGTCATACAGAATGAAGTAAGTCAGAAAGAGGAAAACAAATATTGTCTATTAACGCATATATGTGGAGCCTAAAAATGGTACAGATGAACTGGTTGGCAGGGAAGAAATAGAGACACAGAGGTAGAGAACAAACGTATGGACACCAAGTGTGGGAAGCCATGGGGTGGTGGTGGTGGGATGAGTTGGGAGTTTGGGATTGACCTGTATACATGTATATGCATAAAATACATAACTAATAATAACGTGCTGTATAAAAAAAATAAATAAAATAAAATTTCAAAATTTTAAAAAATAAAATTTAAAAATAAAACAGAAAAAAGTTCTTCCCGTCACACTGATGTATTTATAGGAATGAATTATTTCCATGCTTCTATCTATAAATACATAAAAGAGGAATAAAATCTAACTTGAACCATAAAAGAAAAAAAATCCTGAACCCACGAGTTATACAGAGGAAAACCCTATCAGGGCACTTGCTCCAGTGGTAAACAATTCTGAAATTGGTCAGAGGTGGGGAATCATCTCCCATACAGCCAGCAACCCACCCCCCACGCAAGGAGCGTCCTCATTGCAAAGCTGGGGGACCGTGCCGAGGCATCTGTGAGTAAACGTGAGCTGAGCCCCAGGCCAGCTGCTGCTGAACTGTTCCCACCCTTTCCAGGTAAATCACCTGAATATGTACAAGGGCTTGAAAGCCTAGAGGAAGGACCGTGGAGCCACACCAGCGACAGCACGCAGGCCAACTTGGTGCCTGCAGGCCAGCCAGGGTGGTCCTGGCACCGGGCGCTCTTCCAGAAGCTTTCCATTGCCCTGCCTGAGATACCCCTCCTGTCCCGGCCCCCACTGCATTTTTTCCTTCCTCACCTCTGTCCGGAGAGAAATTCCAGCGGAAGGTATGGGTGACACAACCACTTCTTTACAGGCGGCAGCCTGGCAACTCCTGCAGAAAGGCCAGCAGAACCCCACTCACACCGGGCCACCCACAAAGCTGTGGCCCTTCACTCCCTCCCACCAGCACAGCCCCGAGACTGCTGACAGGGCAGAGAATATGGAGTCAGGCACAGCTTCAGTGGCTATTGCTGACTGGAGCGCTGTTTATATTGACCTCAACGAGGCACACCTTGGGAGGGCGGGCCGGCAGGGTAAGGCTGCCCAGGTCAGCCAATCCACAACCCTCAGGGAATCACATTGTTGAAAATGGACCCCGCTAAGGCAGAAGAGAAGCCAAGGGAAAAAAGGACACAATGCCATTTGCAGCACCGTAGATGAGTCTAGAAGTAATCACGTGACTTGTAGTAAGTCAGAAAGTGAAAGACACATATCATATCATATCACTTATAGGTGTTACCGAAAAATGGATACCAGGGCAGATATTTCCACGGAGAAGGGCAATCACAGATTCATTAAACAAACTTATGGTTCACCAATGGAAAGGTGTGAGGATTGGTTTCATTACGATATCGGGGTTAACAGACATATACAAACACAGGTGACATATATAATCACCAAAGACCTACAGAATACCAAGAGAGGACTACTCAACATTCTGTCATAACGTACATGGGAAAAGGATCCCAGGAAGAACAGACATCTGTATATGTGAAAAAGAACCACATCTTCCACACCTACAGCAAGCCAAACATTGTAATCAAACTTGCTGTAATAAAAAATTAAAAATTAAATTAAAAACACGAACAAGAAGTAGTGAGACAAACGTGAGGGGCTTTCTCCTGGCACATTCCATTCTAAACTCCAATCTAGAACACCACTTCCACTGAGGCTCTCTTGCCCTAGTAACCAGATTTGGTAAGGGTGAACTGCTGCCACCTTGTGGCCGTTTCACACAACAGCAGCTTTAATCCCAGCGCTAATGGTCAGTTGATATTCAAAATCATTGCAGGCCTGTAAATGACACCTGCCCTGAAAACAAATCCTGGGGTCACATATCGACCAAAAAATTCAAAGGACGTCCATATTTCAAAACGACCGTTTCAAAAGGCATATTTTACGCACATTAGTGTTCTGCTTCTTTTCCTTTCTTTCCTTTTTTGTTAAAAAACACGGGAATGGAAAAAGGCATCCCTCAGAATGGGCGAAAATGGTTGCAGACGAATCAATGGACAGAGGTTTAATCTCCAATATATATAAACAGCTCATTCAGCTTAATATTAAAAAAAACAAACAACCCAAAAAAATGGGCAGAAGATCTAAAGAGACGTTTCTTCAAAGGAGACACAGAGATGGCCAAGACGCACATGAAAAGCGGCTCAACAGCACTAATTATTAGAGAAATGCAAATCAAAACTACAATGAGGTATCACCTCACACCTGTTAGAATCAGCATCATCAGAAAATCTACAAACAACCAATTCTGGGGAGGGTGTGGACAAAAGCAGCCCTTTTCCACAATTGGTGGGAATGTGAATTGATACAGTCACTATGGAGAACAGTATGGATTTTCCTTAAAAAATCTAGAAATAGAATTACCATCTGATCCAGCAATCCCACATCTGGGCATATACCCAGAGAAAACCGTATTTCAAAAAGGCACATTCACCACAATGTTCGTTGCAGCACTATTTACAATAGCCAGGTAATGGAAGCAACCTAAATGCCCACAGACAGATGAATGGATAAAGATGTGGTACATATATAAAATGGAATATTACTCGGCCATAAAAAGGAATGAAACTGGGTCATTTGTAGAGACATCGATGGATCGAGAGACTGTCATAAAGAATGAAGTAAGTCAGAAAGAGGAAAACAAATATTGTCTATTAACGCATATATGTGGAGCCTAAAATTGGTACAGATGAACTGGTTTGCAGGGAAGAAATAGAGACACAGAGGTAGAGAACAAACGTATGGACACCAAGTGTGGGAAGCCATGGGGTGGTGGTGGTGGGATGAGTTGGGAGTTTGGGATTGACCTGTATACATGTATATGCATAAAATACATAACTAATAATAACGTGCTGTATAAAAAAAATAAATAAAATAAAATTTCAAAATTTTAAAAAATAAAATTTAAAAATAAAACAGAAAAAAGTTCTTCCCGTCACACAGATGTATTTATAGGAATGAATTATTTCCATGCTTCTATCTATAAATACATAAAAGAGGAATAAAATCTAACTTGAACCATAAAAGAAAAAAAAATCCTGAACCCACGAGTTATACAGAGGAAAACCCTATCAGGGCACTTGCTCCAGTGGTAAACAATTCTGAAATTGGTCAGAGGTGGGGAATCATCTCCCATACAGCCAGCAACCCACCCCCCACGCAAGGAGCGTCCTCATTGCAAAGCTGGGGGACCGTGCCGAGGCATCTGTGAGTAAACGTGAGCTGAGCCCCAGGCCAGCTGCTGCTGAACTGTTCCCACCCTTTCCAGGTAAAACACCTGAATATGTACAAGGGCTTGAAAGCCTAGAGGAAGGACCGTGGAGCCACACCAGCGACAGCACGCAGGCCAACTTGGTGCCTGCAGGACAGCCAGGGTGGTCCTGTCCCCGGGCGCTCTTCCAGAAGCTTTCCATTGCCCTGCCTGAGATACCCCTCCTGTCCCGGACCCCACTGCTTTTTTCCATTCTCACCTCTGTCCGGAGAGAAATTCCAGCCGAAGGTATGGGTGACACAACCTCTTCTTTACAGGCGGCAGCCTGGCAACTCCTGCAGAAAGGACAGCAGAACCCCACTCACACCGGGCCACGCACAAAGCTGTGGCCCCTCACTCCCTCCCACCAGCACAGCCCCGAGACTGCTGACGGGGCAGACAATATGGAGTCAGGCACAGCTTCAGGGGCTATTGCTGCCTGGAGCGCTGTTTATATTGACCTCAACGAGGCACACCTGGGGAGGGCGGGCCGGCAGGGTAAGGCTGCCCAGGTCAGCTAATCCACAACCCTCAGGGAATCACATTGTTGAAAATGGACCCCGCTAAGGCAGAAGAGAAGCCAAGGGAAAAAAGGACACAATGCCATTTTCAGCACCGTAGATGAGTCTAGAAGTAATCACGTGACTTGTAGTAAGTCAGAAAGTGAAAGACACATATCATATCATATCACTTATTGGTGTTACCGAAAAACGGATACCAGGGCAGATATTTCCACGGAGAAGGGCAATCACAGATTCATTAAACAAACTTATGTTTCACCAATGGAAAGGTGTGAGGATTGGTTTCATTACGATATCGGGGTTAACAGACATATACAAACACAGGTGACATATATAATCACCAAAGACCTACAGAATACCAAGAGAGGACTACTCAATATTCTGTCATAACGTACATGGGAAAAGGATCCCAGGAAGAACAGTCATCTGTATATGTGTAAAAGAACCACATCTTCCACACCTACAGCAAGCCAAACATTGTAATCAAACTTGCTGTAATAAAAAATAAAAAAATTAAATTAAAAACACGAACAAGAAGTAGTGAGACAAACGTGAAGGGCTTTCTCCTGGCACATTCCTTTCTAAACTCCAATCTAGAACACCACTTCCACTGAGGCTCTCTTGCCCTAGTAACCAGATTTGGTAAGGGTGAACTGCTGCCACCTTGTGGCCGTTTCACACAACAGCAGCTTTAATCCCAACGCTAATGGTCAGTTGATATTCAAAATCATTGCAGGCCTGTAAATGACACCTGCCCTGAAAACAAATCCTGGGGTCACATATCGACCAAAAAATTCAAAGGACGTCCATATTTCAAAACGACCGTTTCAAAAGGCATATTTTACGCACATTAGTGTTCTGCTTCTTTTCCTTTCTTTCCTTTTTTGTTAAAAAACACGGGAATGGAAAAAGGCATCCCTCAGAATGGGCGAAAATGGTTGCAGACGAATCAATGGACAGAGGTTTAATCTCCAATATATATAAACAGCTCATGCAGCTTAATATTAAAAAAAACAAACAACCCCCCAAAAAATGGGCAGAAGATCTAAAGAGACGTTTCTTCAAAGGAGACACAGAGATGGCCAAGACGCACATGAAAAGCGGCTCAACAGCACTAATTATTAGAGAAATGCAAATCAAAACTACAATGAGGTATCACCTCACACCTGTTAGAATCAGCATCATCAGAAAATCTACAAACAACCAATTCTGGAGAGGGTGTGGACAAAAGCAGCCCTTTTCCACTATTGGTGGGAATGTAAATTGATACAGTCACTATGGAGAACAGTATGGAGTTTCCTTAAAAAATCTAGAAATAGAATTACCATCTGATCCAGCAATCCCACTTCTGGGCATATACCCAGAGAAAACCGTATTTCAAAAAGGCACATTCACCACAATGTTCGTTGCAGCACTATTTACAATAGCCAGGTAATGGAAGCAACCTAAATGCCCACAGACAGATGAATGGATAAAGATGTGGTACATATATAAAATGGAATATTACTCGGCCATAAAAAGGAATGAAACTGGGTCATTTGTAGAGACATCAATGGATCGAGAGACTGTCATACAGAATGAAGAAAGTCAGAAAGAGGAAAACAAATATTGTCTATTAATGCATATATGTGGAGCCTAAAAATGGTACAGATGAACTGGTTGGCAGGGAAGAAATAGAGACACAGAGGTAGAGAACAAACGTATGGACACCAAGTGTGGGAAGCCATGGGGTGGTGGTGGTGGGATGAGTTGGGAGTTTGGGATTGACCTGTATACAAGTATATGCATAAAATACATAACTAATAATAGCATGCTGTATAAAAAAGAAAATAAATAAAATAAAATTTCAAAATTTTAAAAAATAAAATTTAAAAATAAAACAGAAAAAAGTTCTTCCCGTCACACAGATGTATTTATAGGAATGAATTATTTCCATGCTTATATCTATAAATACATAAAAGAGGAATAAAATCTAACTTGAAACATAAAAGAAAAAAAATCCTGAACCCACGAGTTATACAGACGAAAACCCTATCAGGGCACTTGCTCCAGTGGTAAACAATTCTGAAATTGGTCAGAGGTGGGGAATCATCTCCCATACAGCCAGCAACCCACCCCCCATGCAAGGAGCGTCCTCATTGCAAAGCTGGGGGACCGTGCCGAGGCATCTGTGAGTAAACGTGAGCTGAGCCCCAGGCCAGCTGCTGCTGAACTGTTCCCACCCTTTCCAGGTAAAACACCTGAATATGTACAAGGGCTTGAAAGCCTAGAGGAAGGACCGTGGAGCCACACCAGCAACAGCACGCAGGCCAACTTGGTGCCTGCAGGCCAGCCAGGGTGGTCCTGGCCCCGGGCGCTCTTCCAGAAGCTTTCCATTGCCCTGCCTGAGATACCCCTCCTGTCCCGGCCCCCACTGCTTTTTTTTTCTTCCTCACCTCTGTCCGGAGAGAAATTCCAGCGGAAGGTATGGGTGACACAACCTCTTCTTTACAGGCGGCAGCCTGGCAACTCCTGCAGAAAGGCCAGCAGAACCCCACTCACACCGGGCCACCCACAAAGCTGTGGCCCCTCACTCCCTCCCACCAGCACAGCCCCGAGAGTGCTGACGGGGCAGAGAATATGGAGGCAGGCACAGCTTCAGGGGCTATTGCTGCCTGGAGCGCTGTTTATATTGACCTCAACGAGTCACACCTGGGGAGGGCGGGCCGGCAGGGTAAGGCTGCCCAGGTCAGCTAATCCACAACCCTCAGGGAATCACATTGTTGAAAATGGACCCCGGTAAGGCAGAAGGGAAGCCAAGGGAAAAAAGGACACAATGCCATTTGCAGCACCGTAGATGAGTCTAGAAGTAATCACGTGACTTGTAGTAAGTCAGAAAGTGAAAGACACATATCCTATCATATCACTTATAGGTGTTACCTAAAAATGGATACCAGGGCAGATATTTCCACGGAGAAGGGCAATCACAGATTCATTAAACAAACTTATGGTTCACCAATGGAAAGGTGTGAGGATTGGTTTCATTACGATATCGGGGTTAACAGACATATACAAACACAGGTGACATATATAATCACCAAAGACCTACAGAATACCAAGAGAGGACTACTCAATATTCTGTCATAACGTACATGGGAAAAGGTTCCCAGGAAGAACAGTCATCTGTATATGTGTAAAAGAACCACATCTTCCACACCTACAGCAAGCCAAACATTGTAATCAAACTTGCTGTAATAAAAAATAAAAACTTAAATTAAAAACACGAACAAGAAGTAGTGAGACAAACGTGAGGGGCTTTCTCCTGGCACATTCCATTCTAAACTCCAATCTAGAACACCACTTCCACTGAGGCTCTCTTGCCCTAGTAACCAGATTTGGTAAGGGTGAACTGCTGCCACCTTGTGGCCGTTTCACACAACAGCAGCTTTAATCCCAACGCTAATGGTCAGTTGATATTCAAAATCATTGCAGGCCTGTAAATGACACCTGCCCTGAAAACAAATCCTGGGGTCACATATCGACCA
The DNA here is from genome assembly GCF_964341445.2 of Mesoplodon mirus. Taxonomy (NCBI): domain Eukaryota; kingdom Metazoa; phylum Chordata; class Mammalia; order Artiodactyla; family Ziphiidae; genus Mesoplodon; species Mesoplodon mirus. The sequence goes on from NW_028295739.1 coordinate 26,879, forward strand.
AAAAATTCAAAGGACGTCCATATTTCAAAACGACCGTTTCAAAAGGCATATTTTACGCACATTAGTGTTCTGCTTCTTTTCCTTTCTTTCCTTTTTTGTTAAAAAACACGGGAATGGAAAAAGGCATCCCTCAGAATGGGCGAAAATCGTTGCAGACGAATCAATGGACAGAGGTTTAATCTCCAATATATATAAACAGCTCATGCAGCTTAATATTAAAAAAACAAACAACCCAAAAATAATGGGCAGAAGATCTAAAGAGACGTTTCGTCAAAGGAGACACAGAGATGGCCAAGACGCACATGAAAAGCTGCTCAACAGCACTAATTATTAGAGAAATGCAAATCAAAACTACAATGAGGTATCACCTCACCCCTGTTAGAATCGGCATCATCAGAAAATCTACAAACAACCAATTCTGGGGAGGGTGTGGACAAAAGCAGCCCTTTTCCACAATTGGTGGGAATGTAAATTGATACAGTCACTATGGAGAACAGTATGGAATTTCCTTAAAAAATCTAGAAATAGAATTACCATCTGATCCAGCAATCCCACTTCTGGGCATATACCCAGAGAAAACCGTATTTCAAAAAGGCACATTCACCACAATGTTCGTTGCAGCACTATTTACAATAGCCAGGTAATGGAAGCAACCTAAATGCCCACAGACAGTTGAATGTATAAAGCTGTGGTACATATATAAAATGGAATATTACTCGGCCATAAAAAGGAATGAAACTGGGTCATTTGTAGAGACATCGATGGATCGAGAGACTGTCATACAGAATGAAGTAAGTCAGAAAGAGGAAAACAAATATTGTCTATTAACTCATATAAGTGGAGCCTAAAAATGGAAGAGATGAACAGGTTTGCAGGGAAGAAATAGAGACACAGAGGTAGAGAACAAACGTATGGACACCAAGTGTGGGAAACCATGGTGTGGTGATTGTGGGATGAGTTGGGAGTTTGGGATTAACCTGTATACATGTATATGCATAAAATACATAACTAATAATAACGTGCTGTATAAAAAAAAATAAATAAAATAAAATTTCAAAATTTTAAAAAATAAAATTTAAAAATAAAACAAAAAAAAGTACTTCCCGTCACACAGATGTATTTATAGGAATGAATTATTTCCATGCTTATATCTATAAATACATAAAAGAGGAATAAAATCTAACTTGAACCATAAAAGAAAAAAAAATACCTGAACCCACGAGTTATACAGAGGAAAACCCTATCAGGGCACTTGCTCCAGTGGTAAACAATTCTGAAATTGGTCAGAGGTGGGGAATCATCTCCCATAGAGCCAGCAACCCACCCCCCACGCAAGGAGCGTCCTCATTGCAAAGCTGGGGGTCCGTGCCGAGGCATCTGTGAGTAAACGTGAGCTGAGCCCCAGGCCAGCTGCTGCTGAACTGTTCCCACCCTTTCCAGGTAAATCAACTGAATATGTACAAGGGCTTGAAAGCCTAGAGGAAGGACCATGGAGCCACACCAGCGACAGCACACAGGCCAACTTGGTGCCTGCAGGCAAGCCAGCGTGGTCCTGGCCCCGGGCGATCTTCCAGAAGCTTTCCATTGCCCTGCCTGTGATACCCCTCCTGTCCCGGACCCCACTGCTTTTTTCCATCCTCACCTCTGTCCGGAGAGAAATTCCAGCCGAAGGTATGGGTGACACATCCTCTTCTTTACAGGCGGCAGCCTGGCAACTCCTGCAGAAAGGCCAGCAGAACCCCACTCACACCGGGCCACCCACAAAGCTGTGGCCCCTCACTCCCTCCCACCAGCACAGCCCCGAGACTGCTGACAGGGCAGAGAATATGGAGTCAGGCACAGCTTCAGTGGCTATTGCTGCCTGGAGCGCTGTTTATATTGACCTCAACGAGGCACACCTGGGGAGGGCAGGCCGGCAGGGTAAGGCTGCCCAGGTCAGCTAATCCACAACCCTCAGGGAATCACACTGTTGAAAATGGACCCCGCTAAGGCAGAAGAGAAGCCAAGGGAAAAAAGGACACAATGCCATTTGCAGCACCGTAGATGAGTCTAGAAGTAATCACGTGACTTGTAGTAAGTCAGAAAGTGAAAGACACATATCATATCATATCACTTATAGGTGTTACCTAAAAATGGATGCCGGGGCAGATATTTCCACGGAGAAGGGCAATCACAGATTCATTAAACAAACTTATGGTTCACCAATGGAAAGGTGTGAGGATTGGTTTCATTACGATATCGGGGTTAACAGACATATACAAACACAGGTGACATATATAAACACCAAAGACCTACAGAATACCAAGAGAGGACTACTCAATATTCTGTCATAACGTACATGGGAAAAGGATCCCAGGAAGAACAGTCATCTGTATATGTGTAAAAGAACCACATCTTCCAAACCTACAGCAAGCCAAACATTGTAATCAAACTTGCTGTAATAAAAAATAAAAACTTAAATTAAAAACACGAACAAGAAGTTGTGAGACAAACGTGAGGGGCTTTCTCCTGGCACATTCCATTCTAAACTCCAATCTAGAACACCACTTCCACTGAGGCTCTCTTGCCCTAGTAACCAGATTTGGTAAGGGTGAACTGCTGCCACCTTGTGGCCGTTTCACACAACAGCAGCTTTAATCCCAACGCTAATGGTCAGTTGATATTCAAAATCATTGCAGGCCTGTAAATGACACCTGCCCTGAAAACAAATCCTGGGGTCACATATCGACCAAAAAATTCAAAGGACGTCCATATTTCAAAACGACCGTTTCAAAAGGCATATTTTACGCACATTAGTGTTCTGCTTCTTTTCCTTTCTTTCCTTTTTTGTTAAAAAACACGGGAATGGAAAAAGGCATCCCTCAGAATGGGCGAAAATCGTTGCAGACGAATCAATGGACAGAGGTTTAATCTCCAATATATATAAACAGCTCATGCAGCTTAATATTAAAAAAAACAAACAACCCAAAAAAAATGGGCAGAAGATCTAAAGAGACGTTTCTTCAAAGGAGACACAGAGATGGCCAAGACACACATGAAAAGCTGCTCAACAGCACTAATTATTAGAGAAATGCAAATCAAAACTACAATGAGGTATCACCTCACACCTGTTAGAATCAGCATCATCAGAAAATCTACAAACAACCAATTCTGGGGAGGGTGTGGACAAAAGCAGCCCTTTTCCACAATTGGTGGGAATGTAAATTGATACAGTCACTATGGAGAACAGTATGGAGTTTCCTTAAAAAATCTAGAAATAGAATTACCATCTGATCCAGAAATCCCACTTCTGGGCATATACCCAGAGAAAACCGTATTTCAAAAAGGCACATTCACCACAATGTTCGTTGCAGCACTATTTACAATAGCCAGGAAATGGAAGCAACCTAAATGCCCACAGACAGAGGAATGGATAAAGATGTGGTACATATATAAAATGGAATATTACTCGGCCATAAAAAGGAATGAAACTGGGTCATTTGTAGAGACATCGATGGATCGAGAGACTGTCATACAGAATGAAGTAAGTCAGAAAGAGGAAAACAAATATTGTCTATTAACGCATATATGTGGAGCCTAAAAATGGTACAGATGAACTGGTTGGCAGGGAAGAAATAGAGACACAGAGGTAGAGAACAAACGTATGGACACCAAGTGTGGGAAGCCATGGGGTGGTGGTGGTGGGATGAGTTGGGAGTTTGGGATTGCCCTGTATACATGTATATGCATAAAATACATAACTAATAATAACGTGCTATATAAAAAAGAAAATAAATAAAATAAAATTTCAAAATTTTAAAAAGTAAAATTTAAAAATAAAACAGAAAAATGTTCTTCCCGTCACACAGATGTATTTATAGGAATGAATTATTTCCATGCTTATATCTATAAATTCATAAAAGAGGAATAAAATCTAACTTGAACCATAAAAGAAAAAAAATCCTGAACCCACGAGTTTTACAGTCGAAAACCCTAACAGGGCACTTGCTCCAGTGGTAAACAATTCTGAAATTGGTCAGAGGTGGGGAATCATCTCCCATACAGCCAGCAACCCACCCCCCACGCAAGGAGCGTCCTCATTGCAAAGCTGGGGGACCATGCCGAGGCATCTGTGAGTAAACGTGAGCTGAGACCCAGGCCAGCTGCTGCTGAACTGTTCCCACCCTTTCAAGGTAAAACACCTGAATATGTACAAGGGCTTGAAAGCCTAGAGGAAGGACCGTGGAGCCACACCAGCGACAGCAGGCAGGCCAACTTGGTGCCTGCAGGCCAGCCAGGGTGGTCCTGGGCCCGGGCGCTCTTCCAGAAGCTTTCCATTGCCCTGCCTGAGATACCCCTCCTGTCCCGGCCCCCACTGCTTTTTTTTCCTTCCTCACCTCTGTCCGGAGAGAAATTCCAGTGGAAGGTATGGGTGACACAACCTCTTCTTTACAGGCGGCAGCCTGGCAACTCCTGCAGAAAGGCCAGCAGAACCCCACTCACACCGGGCCACCCACAAAGCTGTGGCCACTCACTCCCTCCCAGCAGCACAGCCCCGAGACTGCTGACGGGGCAGAGAATATGGAGTCAGGCACAGCTTCAGGGGCTATTGCTGCCTGGAGCTCTGTTTATATTGACCTCAACGAGGCACACCTGGGGAGGGCGGGCCGGCAGGGTAAGGCTGCCCAGGTCAGCTAATCCACAACCCTCAGGGAATCACATTGTTGAAAATGGACCCCGCTAAGGCAGAAGAGAAGCCAAGGGAAAAAAGGACACAATGCCATTTGCAGCACCGTAGATGAGTCTAGAAGTCATCACGTGACTTGCAGTAAGTCAGAAAGTGAAAGACACATATCATATCATATCACTTATAGGTGTTACCGAAAAATGGATACCAGGGCAGATATTTCCACGGAGGAGGGCAATCACAGATTCATTAAACAAACTTATGGTTCACCAATGGAAAGGTGTGAGGATTGGTTTCATTACGATATCGGGGTTAACAGACATATACAAACACAGGTGACATATATAATCACCAAAGACCTACAGAATACCAAGAGAGGACTACTCAATATTCTGTCATAACGTACATGGGAAAAGGATCCCAGGAAGAACAGTCATCTGTATATGTGTAAAAGAACCACATCTTCCACACCTACAGCAAGCCAAACATTGTAATCAAACTTGCTGTAATAAAAAAATAAAAACTTAAATTAAAAACACGAACAAGAAGTAGTGAGACAAACGTGAGGGGCTTTCTCCTGGCACATTCCATTCTAAACTCCAATCTAGAACACCACTTCCACTGAGGCTCTCTTGCCCTAGTAACCAGATTTGGTAAGGGTGAACTGCTGCCACCTTGTGGCCGTTTCACACAACAGCAGCTTTAATCCCAACGCTAATGGTCAGTTGATATTCAAAATCATTGCAGGCCTGTAAATGACACCTGCCCTGAAAACAAATCCTGGGGTCACATATCGACCAAAAAATTCAAAGGACGTCCATATTTCAAAACGACCGTTTCAAAAGGCATATTTTACGCACATTAGTGTTCTGCTTCTTTTCCTTTCTTTCCTTTTTTGTTAAAAAACACGGGAATGGAAAAAGGCATCCCTCAGAATGGGCGAAAATCGTTGCAGACGAATCAATGGACAGAGGTTTAATCTCCAATATATATAAACAGCTCATGCAGCTTAATATTAAAAAAACAAACAACCCCCCAAAAAATGGGCAGAAGATCTAAAGAGACGTTTCTTCAAAGGAGACACAGAGATGGCCAAGACGCACATGAAAAGCTGCTCAACAGCACTAATTATTAGAGAAATGCAAATCAAAACTACAATGAGGTATCACCTCACACCTGTTAGAATCGGCATCATCAGAAAATCTACAAACAACCAATTCTGGGGAGGTTGTGGACAAAAGCAGCCCTTTTCCAAAATTGGTGGGATTGTAAATTGATACAGTCACTATGGAGAACAGTATGGAATTTCCTAAAAAAATCTAGAAATAGAATTACCATCTGATCCAGCAATCCCACTTCTGGGCATATACCCAGAGAAAACCGTATTTCAAAAAGGCACATTCACCACAATGTTCGTTGCAGCACTATTTACAATAGCCAGGTAATGGAAGCAACCTAAATGCCCACAGACAGTTGAATGTATAAAGCAGTGGTTCATATATAAAATGGAATATTACTCGGCCATAAAAAGGAATGAAACTGGGTCATTTGTAGAGACATCGATGGATCGAGAGAGTGTCATACAGAATGAAGTAAGTCAGAAAGAGGAAAACAAATATTGTATATTAATGCATATATGTGGAGCCTAAAAATGGTACAGATGAACTGGTTTGCAGGGAAGAAATAGAGACACAGAGGTAGAGAACAAACGTATGGACACCAAGTGTGGGAAGCCATGGGGTGGTGGGGGTGGGATGAGTTGGGAGTTTGGGATTGACCTGTATACATGTATATGCATAAAATACATAACTAATAATAACGTGCTGTATAAAATAGAAAATAAATAAAATAAAATTTCAAAATTTTAAAAAATAAAATTTAAAAATAAAACAGAAAAAAGTTCTTCCCGTCACACAGATGTATTTATAGGAATGAATTATTTCCATGCTTATATCTATAAATACATAAAAGAGGAATAAAATCTAACTTGAACCATAAAAGAAAAAAAAATCCTGAACCCACGAGTTATACAGAGGAAAACCCTATCAGGGCACTTGCTCCAGTGGTAAACAATTCTGAAATTGGTCAGAGGTGGGGAATCATCTCCCATACAGCCAGCAATCCACCCCCGACGCAAGGAGCGTCCTCATTGCAAAGCTGGGGGACCATGCCGAGGCATCTGTGAGTAAACGTCAGCTGAGCCCCAGGCCAGCTGCTGCTGAACTGTTCCCACCCTTTCCAGGTAAAACACCTGAATATGTACACGGGCTTGAAAGCCTAGAGGAAGGACCGTGGTGCCACATCAGCGACAGCACGCAGGCCAACTTGGTGCCTGCAGGCCAGCCAGGGTGGTCCTGGCCCCGGGCACTCTTCCAGAAGCTTTCCATTGCCCTGCCTGAGATACCCCTCCTGTCCCGGCCCCCACTGCTTTTTTCCATCCTCACCTCTGTCCGGAGAGAAATTCCAGCCGAAGGTTTGGGTGACACAACCTCTTCTTTACAGGCGACAGCCTGGCAACTCCTGCAGAAAGGCCAGCAGAACCCCACTCACACCGGGCCACCCACAAAGCTGTGGCCCCTCACTCCCTCCCAGCAGCACAGCCCCGAGACTGCTGACGGGGCAGAGAATATGGAGTCAGGCACAGCTTCAGGGGCTATTGCTGCCTGGAGCGCTGTTTATATTGACCTCAACGAGGCACACCTGGGGAGGGCGGGCCGGCAGGGTAAGGCTGCCCAGGTCAGCTAATCCACAACCCTCAGGGAATCACATTGTTGAAAATGGACCCCGCTAAGGCAGAAGAGAAGCCAAGGGAAAAAAAGGACACAATGACATTTGCAGCACCGTAGATGAGTCTAGAAGTCATCACGTGACTTGTAGTAAGTCAGAAAGTGAAAGACACATATCCTATCATATCACTTATAGGTGTTACCTAAAAATGGATACCAGGGCAGATATTTCCACGGAGAAGGGCAATCACAGATTCATTAAACAAACTTATGATTCACCAATGGAAAGGTGTGAGGATTGGTTTCATTACGATATCGGGGTTAACAGACATATACAAACACAGGTGACATATATAATCACCAAAGACCTACAGAATACCAAGAGAGAACTACTCAACATTCTGTCATAACGTACATGGGAAAACGATCCCAGGAAGAACAGACATCTGTATATGTGTAAAAGAACCACATCTTCCACACCTAGAGCAAGCCAAACATTGTAATCAAACTTGCTGTAATAAAAAATAAAAAATTAAATTAAAAACACGAACAAGAAGAAGTGAGACAAACGTGCGGGGCTTTCTCCTGGCACATTCCATTCTAAACTCCAATCTAGAACACCTCTTCCACTGAGGCTCTCTTGCCCTAGTAACCAGATTTGGTAAGGGTGAACTGCTGCCACCTTGTGGCCGTTTCACACAACAGCAGCTTTAATCCCAACGCTAATGGTCAGTTGATATTCAAAATCATTGCAGGCCTGTAAATGACACCTGCCCTGAAAACAAATCCTGGGGTCACATATCGACCAAAAATTTCAAAGGACGTCCATATTTCAAAACGACCGTTTCAAAAGGCATATTTTACGCACATTAGTGTTCTGCTTCTTTTCCTTTCTTTCCTTTTTTGTTAAAAAAAACGGGAATGGAAAAAGGCCTCCCTCAGAATGGGTGAAAATCGTGGCAAACGAATCAATGGACAGAGGTTTAATCTCCAATATATATAAACAGCTCATGCAGCTTAATATTAAAAAAACAAACAACCCCAAAAAAATGGGCAGAAGATCTAAAGAGACGTTTCTTCAAAGGAGACACAGAGATGGCCAAGACGCACATGAAAAGCTGCTCAACAGCACTAATTATTAGAGAAATGCAAATCAAAACTACAATGAGGTATCACCTCACACCTGTTAGAATCGGCATCATCAGAAAATCTACAAACAACCAATTCTGGGGAGGGTGTGGACAAAAGGAGCCCTCTTCCACTATTGGTGGGAATGTAAATTGATACAGTCACTATGGAGAACAGTATGGAGTTTCCTTAAAAAAATTAGAAATAGAATTACCATCTGATCCAGCAATCCCACTTCTGGGCATATACCCAGAGAAAACCGTATTTCAAAAAGGCACATTCACCACAATGTTCGTTGCAGCACTATTTACAATAGCCAGGTAATGCAAGCAACCTAAATGCCCACAGACAAATGAATTGATAAAGATGTGGTACATATATAAAATGGAATATTACTCAGCCATAAAAAGGAATGAAACTGGGTCATTTGTAGAGACATCGATGGATCGAGAGACTGTCATACAGAATGAAGTAAGTCAGAAAGAGGAAAACAAATATTGTCTATTAACTCATATAAGTGGAGCCTAAAAATGGTACAGATGAACTGGTTGGCAGGGAAGAAATAGAGACACAGAGGTAGAGAACAAACGTATGGACACCAAGTGTGGGAAGCCATGGGGTGGTGATTGTGGGATGAGTTGGGAGTTTGGGATTAACCTGTATACATGTATATGCATAAAATACATAACTAATAATAACGTGCTGTATAAAAAAAATAAATAAAATAAAATTTCAAAATTTTAAAAAATAAAATTTAAAAATAAAACAAAAAAAGTACTTCCCGTCACACAGATGTATTTATAGGAATGAATTATTTCCATGCTTATATATATAAATACATAAAAGAGGAATAAAATCTAACTTGAACCATAAAAGAAAAAAAATACCTGAACCCACGAGTTATACAGAGGAAAACCCTATCAGGGCACTTGCTCCAGTGGTAAACAATTCTGAAATTGGTCAGAGGTGGGGAATCATCTCCCATAGAGCCAGCAACCCACCCCCCACGCAAGGAGCGTCCTCATTGCAAAGCTGGGGGACCGTGCCGAGGCATCTGTGAGTAAACGTGAGCTGAGCCCCAGGCCAGCTGCTGCTGAACTGTTCCCACCCTTTCCAGGTAAATCAACTGAATATGTACAAGGGCTTGAAAGCCTAGAGCAGGGACCATGGAGCCACACCAGCGACAGCACACAGGCCAACTTGGTGCCTGCAGGCAAGCCAGCGTGGTCCTGGCCCCGGGCGATCTTCCAGAAGCTTTCCATTGCCCTGCCTGAGATACCCCTCCTGTCCCGGACCCCACTGCTTTTTTCCATCCTCACCTCTGTCCGGAGAGAAATTCCAGCCGAAGGTATGGGTGACACATCCTCTTCTTTACAGGCGGGAGCCTGGCAACTCCTGCAGAAAGGCCAACAGAACCCCACTCACACCGGGCCACCCACAAAGCTGTGGCCCCTCACTCCCTCCCACCAGCACAGCCCCGAGACTGCTGACGGGGCAGAGAATATGGAGTCAGGCACAGCTTCAGGGGCTATTGCTGCCTGGAGCTCTGTTTATATTGACCTCAACGAGGCACACCTGGGGAGGGCGGGCCGGCAGGGTAAGGCTGCCCAGGTCAGCTAATCCACAACCCTCAGGGAATCACATTGTTGAAAATGGACCCCGCTAAGGCAGAAGAGAAGCCAAGGGAAAAAAGGACACAATGCCATTTGCAGCACCGTAGATGAGTCTAGAAGTAATCACGTGACTTGTAGTAAGTCAGAATGTGAAAGACACATATCATATCATATCACTTATAGGTGTTACCTAAAAATGGATACCGGGGCAGATATTTCCACGGAGAAGGGCAATCACAGATTCATTAAACAAACTTATGGTTCACCAATGGAAAGGTGTGAGGATTGGTTTCATTACGATATCGGGGTTAACAGACATATACAAACACAGGTGACATATATAATCACCAAAGACCTACAGAATACCAAGAGAGGACTACTCAACATTCTGTCATAACGTACATGGGAAAAGGATCCCAAGAAGAACAGTCATCTGTATATGTGTAAAAGAACCACATCTTCCACACCTACAACAAGCCAAACATTGTAATCAAACTTGCTGTAATAAAAAATAAAAACTTAAATTAAAAACACGAACAAGAAGTAGTGAGACAAACGTGAGGGGCTTTCTCCTGGCACATTCCATTCTAAACTCCAATCTAGAACACCACTTCCACTGAGGCTCTCTTGCCCTAGTAACCAGATTTGGTAAGGGTGAACTGCTGCCACCTTGAGGCCGTTTCACACAACAGCAGCTTTAATCCCAACGCTAATGGTCAGTTGATATTCAAAATCATTGCAGGCCTGTAAATGACACCTGCCCTGAAAACAAATCCTGGGGTCACATATCGACCAAAACATTCAAAGGACGTCCATATTTCAAAACGACCGTTTCAAAAGGCATATTTTACGCACATTAGTGTTCTGCTTCTTTTCCTTTCTTTCCTTTTTTGTTAAAAAAAACGGGAATGGAAAAAGGCATCCCTCAGAATGGGCGAAAATCGTTGCAGACGAATCAATGGACAGAGGTTTAATCTCCAATATATATAAACAGCTCATGCAGCTTAATATTAAAAAAACAAACAACCCCAAAAAAATGGTCAGAAGATCTAAAGAGACGTTTCTTCAAAGGAGACACAGAGATGGCCAAGACGCACATGAAAAGCTGCTCAACAGCACTAATTATTAGAGAAATGCAAATCAAAACTACAATGAGGTATCACCTCACACCTGTTAGAATCGGCATCATCAGAAAATCTACAAACAACCAATTCTGGGGAGGGTGTGGACAAAAGGAGCCCTCTTCCACTATTGGTGGGAATGTAAATTGATACAGTCACTATGGAGAACAGTATGGAGTTTCCTTAAAAAAACTAGAAATAGAATTACCATCTGATCCAGCAATCCCACTTCTGGGCATATACCCAAAGAAAACCGTATTTCAAAAAGGCACATTCACCACAATGTTCGTTGCAGCACTATTTACAATAGCCAGGTAATGGAAGCAACCTAAATGCCCACAGACAGATGAATGGATAAAGATGTGGTACATATATAAAATGGAATATTACTCGGCCATAAAAAGGAATGAAACTGGGTCATTTGTAGAGACATCGATGGATCGAAAGACTGTCATACAGAATGAAGTAAGTCAGAAAGAGGAAAACAAATATTGTCTATTAACTCATATAAGTGGAGCCTAAAAATGGTAGAGATGAACAGGTTTGCAGGGAAGAAATGGAGACACAGAGGTAGAGAACAAACGTATGGACACCAAGTGTGGGAAGCCATGGGTTGGTGATTGTGGGATGAGTTGGGAGTTTGGGATTAACCTGTATACATGTATATGCATAAAATACATAACTAATAATAACGTGCTGTATAAAAAAAATAAATAAAATAAAATTTCAAAATTTTAAAAAATAAAATTTAAAAATAAAACAAAAAAAAGTACTTCCCGTCACACAGATGTATTTATAGGAATGAATTATTTCCATGCTTATATCTATAAATACATAAAAGAGGAATAAAATCTAACTTGAACCATAAAAGAAAAAAAATACCTGAACCCACGTGTTATACAGAGGAAAACCCTATCAGGGCACTTGCTCCAGTGGTAAACAATTCTGAAATTGGTCAGAGGTGGGGAATCATCTCCCATACAGCCAGCAACCCACCCCCCACGCAAGGAGCGTCCTCATTGCAAAGCTGGGGGACCGTGCCGAGGCATCTGTGAGTAAACGTGAGCTGAGCCCCAGGCCAGCTGCTGCTGAACTGTTCCCACTCTTTCCAGGTAAATCAACTGAATATGTACAAGGGCTTGAAAGCCTAGAGGAAGGACCATGGAGCCACACCAGTGACAGCACGCAGGCCAACTTGGTGCCTGCAGGCAAGCCAGCGTGGTCCTGGCCCCGGGCGATCTTCCAGAAGCTTTCCATTGCCCTGCCTGAGATACCCCTCCTGTCCCGGACCCCACTGCTTTTTTCCATCCTCACCTCTGTCCGGAGAGAAATTCCAGCCGAAGGTATGGGTGACACATCCTCTTCTTTACAGGCGGCAGCCTGGCAAATCCTGCAGAAAGGCCAACAGAACCCCACTCACACCGGGCCACCCACAAAGCTGTGGCCCCTCACTCCCTCCCACCAGCACAGCCCCGAGACTGCTGACGGGGCAGACAATATGGAGTCAGGCACAGCTTCAGGGGCTATTGCTGCCTGGGGCGCTGTTTATATTGACCTCAACGAGGCACACCTGGGGAGGGCGGGCCGGCAGGGTAAGGCTGCCCAGGTCAGCTAATCCACAACCCTCAGGGAATCACATTGTTGAAAATGGACCCCGCTAAGGCAGAAGAGAAGCCAAGGGAAAAAAGGACACAATGCCATTTTCAGCACCGTAGATGAGTCTAGAAGTAATCACGTGACTTGTAGTAAGTCAGAAAGTGAAAGACACATATCATATCATATCACTTATTGGTGTTACCGAAAAACGGATACCAGGGCAGATATTTCCACGGAGAAGGGCAATCACAGATTCATTAAACAAACTTATGGTTCACCAATGGAAAGGTGTGAGGATTGGTTTCATTACGATATCGGGGTTAACAGACATATACAAACACAGGTGACATATATAATCACCAAAGACCTACAGAATACCAAGAGAGGACTACTCAATATTCTGTCATAACGTACATGGGAAAAGGATCCCAGGAAGAACAGTCATCTGTATATGTGTAAAAGAACCACATCTTCCACACCTACAGCAAGCCAAACATTGTAATCAAACTTGCTGTAATAAAAAATAAAAAAATTAAATTAAAAACACGAACAAGAAGTAGTGAGACAAACGTGAAGGGCTTTCTCCTGGCACATTCCTTTCTAAACTCCAATCTAGAACACCACTTCCACTGAGGCTCTCTTGCCCTAGTAACCAGATTTGGTAAGGGTGAACTGCTGCCACCTTGTGGCCGTTTCACACAACAGCAGCTTTAATCCCAACGCTAATGGTCAGTTGATATTCAAAATCATTGCAGGCCTGTAAATGACACCTGCCCTGAAAACAAATCCTGGGGTCACATATCGACCAAAAAATTCAAAGGACGTCCATATTTCAAAACGACCGTTTCAAAAGGCATATTTTACGCACATTAGTGTTCTGCTTCTTTTCCTTTCTTTCCTTTTTTGTTAAAAAACACGGGAATGGAAAAAGGCATCCCTCAGAATGGGCGAAAATGGTTGCAGACGAATCAATGGACAGAGGTTTAATCTCCAATATATATAAACAGCTCATGCAGCTTAATATTAAAAAAAACAAACAACCCCCAAAAAAATGGGCAGAAGATCTAAAGAGACGTTTCTTCAAAGGAGACACAGAGATGGCCAAGACGCACATGAAAAGCGGCTCAACAGCACTAATTATTAGAGAAATGCAAATCAAAACTACAATGAGGTATCACCTCACACCTGTTAGAATCAGCATCATCAGAAAATCTACAAACAACGAATTCTGGGGAGGGTGTGGACAAAAGCAGCCCTTTTCCACTATTGGTGGGAATGTAAATTGATACAGTCACTATGGAGAACAGTATGGAGTTTCCTTAAAAAATCTAGAAATAGAATTACCATCTGATCCAGCAATCCCACTTCTGGGCATATACCCAGAGAAAACCGTATTTCAAAAAGGCACATTCACCACAATGTTCGTTGCAGCACTATTTACAATAGCCAGGTAATGGAAGCAACCTAAATGCCCACAGACAGATGAATGGATAAAGATGTGGTACATATATAAAATGGAATATTACTCGGCCATAAAAAGGAATGAAACTGGGTCATTTGTAGAGACATCGATGGATCGAGAGACTGTCATACAGAATGAAGTAAGTCAGAAAGAGGAAAACAAATATTGTCTATTAATGCATATATGTGGAGCCTAAAAATGGTACAGATGAACTGGTTTGCAGGGAAGAAATAGAGACACAGAGGTAGAGAACAAACGTATGGACACCAAGTGTGGGAAGCCATGGGGTGGTGGTGGTGGGATGAGTTGGGAGTTTGGGATTGACCTGTATACAAGTATATGCATAAAATACATAACTAATAATAGCATGCTGTATAAAAAAGAAAATAAATAAAATAAAATTTCAAAATTTTAAAAAATAAAATTTAAAAATAAAACAGAAAAAAGTTCTTCCCGTCACACAGATGTATTTATAGGAATGAATTATTTCCATGCTTATATCTATAAATACATAAAAGAGGAATAAAATCTAACTTGAAACATAAAAGAAAAAAAATCCTGAACCCACGAGTTATACAGACGAAAACCCTATCAGGGCACTTGCTCCACTGGTAAACAATTCTGAAATTGGTCAGAGGTGGGGAATCATCTCCCATACAGCCAGCAACCCACCCCCCACGCAAGGAGCGTCCTCATTGCAAAGCTGGGGGACCGTGCCGAGGCATCTGTGAGTAAACGTGAGCTGAGCCCCAGGCCAGCTGCTGCTGAACTGTTCCCACCCTTTCCAGGTAAAACACCTGAATATGTACAAGGGCTTGAAAGCCTAGAGGAAGGACCGTGGAGCCACACCAGCGACAGCACGCAGGCCAACTTGGTGCCTGCAGGCCAGCCAGGGTGGTCCTGGCCCCGGGCGCTCTTCCAGAAGCTTTCCATTGCCCTGCCTGAGATACCCCTCCTGTCCCGGCCCCCACTGCTTTTTTTTTCTTCCTCACCTCTGTCCGGAGAGAAATTCCAGCGGAAGGTATGGGTGACACAACCTCTTCTTTACAGGCGGCAGCCTGGCAACTCCTGCAGAAAGGCCAGCAGAACCCCACTCACACCGGGCCACCCACAAAGCTGTGGCCCCTCACTCCCTCCCACCAGCACAGCCCCGAGACTGCTGACGGGGCAGACAATATGGAGGCAGGCACAGCTTCAGGGGCTATTGCTGCCTGGAGCGCTGTTTATATTGACCTCAACGAGTCACACCTGGGAAGGGCGGGCCGGCAGGGTAAGGCTGCCCAGGTCAGCTAATCAACAACCCTCAGGGAATCACATTGTTGAAAATGGACCCCGGTAAGGCAGAAGAGAAGCCAAGGGAAAAAAGGACACAATGCCATTTGCAGCACCGTAGATGAGTCTAGAAGTAATCACGTGACTTGTAGTAAGTCAGAAAGTGAAAGACACATATCCTATCATATCACTTATAGGTGTTACCTAAAAATGGATACCGGGGCAGATATTTCCACGGAGAAGGGCAATCACAGATTCATTAAACAAACTTATGGTTCACCAATGGAAAGGTGTGAGGATTGGTTTCATTACGATATCGGGGTTAACAGACATATACAAACACAGGTGACATATATAATCACCAAAGACCTACAGAATACCAAGAGAGGACTACTCAACATTCTGTCATAACGTACATGGGAAAAGGATCCCAAGAAGAACAGTCATCTGTATATGTGTAAAAGAACCACATCTTCCACACCTACAACAAGCCAAACATTGTAATCAAACTTGCTGTAATAAAAAATAAAAACTTAAATTAAAAACACGAACAAGAAGTAGTGAGACAAACGTGAGGGGCTTTCTCCTGGCACATTCCATTCTAAACTCCAATCTAGAACACCACTTCCACTGAGGCTCTCTTGCCCTAGTAACCAGATTTGGTAAGGGTGAACTGCTGCCACCTTGTGGCCGTTTCACACAACAGCAGCTTTAATCCCAACGCTAATGGTCAGTTGATATTCAAAATCATTGCAGGCCTGTAAATGACACCTGCCCTGAAAACAAATCCTGGGGTCACATATCGACCAAAAAATTCAAAGGACGTCCATATTTCAAAACGACCGTTTCAAAAGGCATATTTTACGCACATTAGTGTTCTGCTTCTTTTCCTTTCTTTCCTTTTTTGTTAAAAAACACGGGAATGGAAAAAGGCATCCCTCAGAATGGGCGAAAATCGTTGCAGACGAATCAATGGACAGAGGTTTAATCTCCAATATATATAAACAGCTCATGCAGCTTAATATTAAAAAAACAAACAACCCAAAACAAATGGGCAGAAGATCTAAAGAGACGTTTCTTCAAAGGAGACACAGAGATGGCCAAGACGCCCATGAAAAGCTGCTCAACAGCACTAATTTTTAGAGAAATGCAAATCAAAACTACAATGAGGTATCACCTCACACCTGTTAGAATCGGCATCATCGGAAAATCTACAAACAACCAATACTGGGGAGGGTGTGGACAAAAGGAGCCCTCTTCCACTATTGGTGGGAATGTAAATTGATACAGTCACTATGGAGAACAGTATGGAGTTTCCTTAAAAAAACTAGAAATAGAATTACCATCTGATCCAGCAATCCCACTTCTGGGCATATAGCCAGAGAAAACCGTATTTCAAAAAGGCACATTCACCACAATGTTCGTTGCAGCACTATTTACAATAGCCAGGTAATGGAAGCAACCTAAATGCCCACAGACAGATGAATGGATAAAGATGTGGTACATATATAAAATGGAATATGACTCGGCCATAAAAAGGAATGAAACTGGGTCATTTGTAGAGACATCGATGGATCGAGAGAGTGTCATACAGAATGAAGTAAGTCAGAAAGAGGAAAACAAATATTGTATATTAATGCATATATGTGGAGCCTAAAAATGGTACAGATGAACTGGTTTGCAGGGAAGAAATAGAGACACAGAGGTAGAGAACAAACGTATGGACACTAAGTGTGGGAAGCCATGGGGTGGTGGGGGTGGGATGAGTTGGGAGTTTGGGATTGACCTGTATACATGTATATGCATAAAATACATAACTAATAATAACGAGCTGTATAAAAAAATAAATAAAATTTCAAAAGTTTAAAAAATAAAATTTAAAAATAAAACAGAAAAAAGTTCTTCCCGTCACACAGATGTATTTATAGGAATGAATTATTTCCATGCTTATATCTATAAATACATAAAAGAGGAATAACATCTAACTTGAAACATAAAAGAAAAAAAAGGTGAACCCACGAGTTATACAGAGGAAAACCCTATCACAGCACTTGCTCCAGTGGTAAACAATTCTGAAATTGGTCAGAGGTGGGGAACCATCTCCCATACCGCCAGCAACCCAACCCCCACGCAAGGAGCGTCCTCATTGCAAAGCTGGGGGACCGTGCCGAGGCATCTGTGAGTAAACGTGAGCTGAGCCCCAGGTCAGCTGCTGCTGAACTGTTCCCACCCTTTCCAGGTAAAACACCTGAATATGTACAAGGACTTGAAAGCCTAGAGGAAGGACCGTGGAGCCACACCAGCGACAGCACGCAGGCCAACTTGGTGCCTGCAGGCCAGCCAGCGTGGTCCTGGACCCTGGCGCTCTTCCAGAAGCTTTCCATTGCCCTGCCTGAGATACCCCTCCTGTCCCGGCCCCCACTGCTTTTTTCCTTCCTCACCTCTGTCCGGAGAGAAATTCCAGCGGAAGGTATGGGTGACACATCCTCTTCTTTACAGGCGGCAGCCTGGCAACTCCTGCAGAAAGGCCAGCAGAACCCCACTCACACCGGGCCACCCACAAAGCTGTGGCCCCTCACTCCCTCCCACCAGCACAGCCCCGAGACTGCTGACGGGGCAGACAATATGGAGTCAGGCACAGCTTCAGGGGCTATTGCTGCCTGGGGCGCTGTTTATATTGACCTCAACGAGGCACACCTGGGGAGGGCGGGCCGGCAGGGTAAGGCTGCCCAGGTCAGCTAATCCACAACCCTCAGGGAATCACATTGTTGAAAATGGACCCCGCTAAGGCAGAAGAGAAGCCAAGGGAAAAAAGGACACAATGCCATTTTCAGCACCGTAGATGAGTCTAGAAGTAATCACGTGACTTGTAGTAAGTCAGAAAGTGAAAGACACATATCATATCATATCACTTATTGGTGTTACCGAAAAACGGATACCAGGGCAGATATTTCCACGGAGAAGGGCAATCACAGATTCATTAAACAAACTTATGGTTCACCAATGGAAAGGTGTGAGGATTGGTTTCATTACGATATCGGGGTTAACAGACATATACAAACACAGGTGACATATATAATCACCAAAGACCTACAGAATACCAAGAGAGGACTACTCAATATTCTGTCATAACGTACATGGGAAAAGGATCCCAGGAAGAACAGTCATCTGTATATGTGTAAAAGAACCACATCTTCCACACCTACAGCAAGCCAAACATTGTAATCAAACTTGCTGTAATAAAAAATAAAAAAATTAAATTAAAAACACGAACAAGAAGTAGTGAGACAAACGTGAAGGGCTTTCTCCTGGCACATTCCTTTCTAAACTCCAATCTAGAACACCACTTCCACTGAGGCTCTCTTGCCCTAGTAACCAGATTTGGTAAGGGTGAACTGCTGCCACCTTGTGGCCGTTTCACACAACAGCAGCTTTAATCCCAACGCTAATGGTCAGTTGATATTCAAAATCATTGCAGGCCTGTAAATGACACCTGCCCTGAAAACAAATCCTGGGGTCACATATCGACCAAAAAATTCAAAGGACGTCCATATTTCAAAACGACCGTTTCAAAAGGCATATTTTACGCACATTAGTGTTCTGCTTCTTTTCCTTTCTTTCCTTTTTTGTTAAAAAACACGGGAATGGAAAAAGGCATCCCTCAGAATGGGCGAAAATGGTTGCAGACGAATCAATGGACAGAGGTTTAATCTCCAATATATATAAACAGCTCATGCAGCTTAATATTAAAAAAAACAAACAACCCCCAAAAAAATGGGCAGAAGATCTAAAGAGACGTTTCTTCAAAGGAGACACAGAGATGGCCAAGACGCACATGAAAAGCGGCTCA
Organism: Mesoplodon mirus; assembly: GCF_964341445.2. Lineage (NCBI taxonomy): Eukaryota > Metazoa > Chordata > Mammalia > Artiodactyla > Ziphiidae > Mesoplodon > Mesoplodon mirus. Next base: position 46,313 of record NW_028295739.1, read on the forward strand.
ACAGCACTAATTATTAGAGAAATGCAAATCAAAACTACAATGAGGTATCACCTCACACCTGTTAGAATCAGCATCATCAGAAAATCTACAAACAACGAATTCTGGGGAGGGTGTGGACAAAAGCAGCCCTTTTCCACTATTGGTGGGAATGTAAATTGATACAGTCACTATGGAGAACAGTATGGAGTTTCCTTAAAAAATCTAGAAATAGAATTACCATCTGATCCAGCAATCCCACTTCTGGGCATATACCCAGAGAAAACCGTATTTCAAAAAGGCACATTCACCACAATGTTCGTTGCAGCACTATTTACAATAGCCAGGTAATGGAAGCAACCTAAATGCCCACAGACAGATGAATGGATAAAGATGTGGTACATATATAAAATGGAATATTACTCGGCCATAAAAAGGAATGAAACTGGGTCATTTGTAGAGACATCGATGGATCGAGAGACTGTCATACAGAATGAAGTAAGTCAGAAAGAGGAAAACAAATATTGTCTATTAATGCATATATGTGGAGCCTAAAAATGGTACAGATGAACTGGTTTGCAGGGAAGAAATAGAGACACAGAGGTAGAGAACAAACGTATGGACACCAAGTGTGGGAAGCCATGGGGTGGTGGTGGTGGGATGAGTTGGGAGTTTGGGATTGACCTGTATACAAGTATATGCATAAAATACATAACTAATAATAGCATGCTGTATAAAAAAGAAAATAAATAAAATAAAATTTCAAAATTTTAAAAAATAAAATTTAAAAATAAAACAGAAAAAAGTTCTTCCCGTCACACAGATGTATTTATAGGAATGAATTATTTCCATGCTTATATCTATAAATACATAAAAGAGGAATAAAATCTAACTTGAAACATAAAAGAAAAAAAATCCTGAACCCACGAGTTATACAGACGAAAACCCTATCAGGGCACTTGCTCCACTGGTAAACAATTCTGAAATTGGTCAGAGGTGGGGAATCATCTCCCATACAGCCAGCAACCCACCCCCCACGCAAGGAGCGTCCTCATTGCAAAGCTGGGGGACCGTGCCGAGGCATCTGTGAGTAAACGTGAGCTGAGCCCCAGGCCAGCTGCTGCTGAACTGTTCCCACCCTTTCCAGGTAAAACACCTGAATATGTACAAGGGCTTGAAAGCCTAGAGGAAGGACCGTGGAGCCACACCAGCGACAGCACGCAGGCCAACTTGGTGCCTGCAGGCCAGCCAGGGTGGTCCTGGCCCCGGGCGCTCTTCCAGAAGCTTTCCATTGCCCTGCCTGAGATACCCCTCCTGTCCCGGCCCCCACTGCTTTTTTTTTCTTCCTCACCTCTGTCCGGAGAGAAATTCCAGCGGAAGGTATGGGTGACACAACCTCTTCTTTACAGGCGGCAGCCTGGCAACTCCTGCAGAAAGGCCAGCAGAACCCCACTCACACCGGGCCACCCACAAAGCTGTGGCCCCTCACTCCCTCCCACCAGCACAGCCCCGAGACTGCTGACGGGGCAGACAATATGGAGGCAGGCACAGCTTCAGGGGCTATTGCTGCCTGGAGCGCTGTTTATATTGACCTCAACGAGTCACACCTGGGAAGGGCGGGCCGGCAGGGTAAGGCTGCCCAGGTCAGCTAATCAACAACCCTCAGGGAATCACATTGTTGAAAATGGACCCCGGTAAGGCAGAAGAGAAGCCAAGGGAAAAAAGGACACAATGCCATTTGCAGCACCGTAGATGAGTCTAGAAGTAATCACGTGACTTGTAGTAAGTCAGAAAGTGAAAGACACATATCCTATCATATCACTTATAGGTGTTACCTAAAAATGGATACCGGGGCAGATATTTCCACGGAGAAGGGCAATCACAGATTCATTAAACAAACTTATGGTTCACCAATGGAAAGGTGTGAGGATTGGTTTCATTACGATATCGGGGTTAACAGACATATACAAACACAGGTGACATATATAATCACCAAAGACCTACAGAATACCAAGAGAGGACTACTCAACATTCTGTCATAACGTACATGGGAAAAGGATCCCAAGAAGAACAGTCATCTGTATATGTGTAAAAGAACCACATCTTCCACACCTACAACAAGCCAAACATTGTAATCAAACTTGCTGTAATAAAAAATAAAAACTTAAATTAAAAACACGAACAAGAAGTAGTGAGACAAACGTGAGGGGCTTTCTCCTGGCACATTCCATTCTAAACTCCAATCTAGAACACCACTTCCACTGAGGCTCTCTTGCCCTAGTAACCAGATTTGGTAAGGGTGAACTGCTGCCACCTTGTGGCCGTTTCACACAACAGCAGCTTTAATCCCAACGCTAATGGTCAGTTGATATTCAAAATCATTGCAGGCCTGTAAATGACACCTGCCCTGAAAACAAATCCTGGGGTCACATATCGACCAAAAAATTCAAAGGACGTCCATATTTCAAAACGACCGTTTCAAAAGGCATATTTTACGCACATTAGTGTTCTGCTTCTTTTCCTTTCTTTCCTTTTTTGTTAAAAAACACGGGAATGGAAAAAGGCATCCCTCAGAATGGGCGAAAATCGTTGCAGACGAATCAATGGACAGAGGTTTAATCTCCAATATATATAAACAGCTCATGCAGCTTAATATTAAAAAAACAAACAACCCAAAACAAATGGGCAGAAGATCTAAAGAGACGTTTCTTCAAAGGAGACACAGAGATGGCCAAGACGCCCATGAAAAGCTGCTCAACAGCACTAATTTTTAGAGAAATGCAAATCAAAACTACAATGAGGTATCACCTCACACCTGTTAGAATCGGCATCATCGGAAAATCTACAAACAACCAATACTGGGGAGGGTGTGGACAAAAGGAGCCCTCTTCCACTATTGGTGGGAATGTAAATTGATACAGTCACTATGGAGAACAGTATGGAGTTTCCTTAAAAAAACTAGAAATAGAATTACCATCTGATCCAGCAATCCCACTTCTGGGCATATAGCCAGAGAAAACCGTATTTCAAAAAGGCACATTCACCACAATGTTCGTTGCAGCACTATTTACAATAGCCAGGTAATGGAAGCAACCTAAATGCCCACAGACAGATGAATGGATAAAGATGTGGTACATATATAAAATGGAATATGACTCGGCCATAAAAAGGAATGAAACTGGGTCATTTGTAGAGACATCGATGGATCGAGAGAGTGTCATACAGAATGAAGTAAGTCAGAAAGAGGAAAACAAATATTGTATATTAATGCATATATGTGGAGCCTAAAAATGGTACAGATGAACTGGTTTGCAGGGAAGAAATAGAGACACAGAGGTAGAGAACAAACGTATGGACACTAAGTGTGGGAAGCCATGGGGTGGTGGGGGTGGGATGAGTTGGGAGTTTGGGATTGACCTGTATACATGTATATGCATAAAATACATAACTAATAATAACGAGCTGTATAAAAAAATAAATAAAATTTCAAAAGTTTAAAAAATAAAATTTAAAAATAAAACAGAAAAAAGTTCTTCCCGTCACACAGATGTATTTATAGGAATGAATTATTTCCATGCTTATATCTATAAATACATAAAAGAGGAATAACATCTAACTTGAAACATAAAAGAAAAAAAAGGTGAACCCACGAGTTATACAGAGGAAAACCCTATCACAGCACTTGCTCCAGTGGTAAACAATTCTGAAATTGGTCAGAGGTGGGGAACCATCTCCCATACCGCCAGCAACCCAACCCCCACGCAAGGAGCGTCCTCATTGCAAAGCTGGGGGACCGTGCCGAGGCATCTGTGAGTAAACGTGAGCTGAGCCCCAGGTCAGCTGCTGCTGAACTGTTCCCACCCTTTCCAGGTAAAACACCTGAATATGTACAAGGACTTGAAAGCCTAGAGGAAGGACCGTGGAGCCACACCAGCGACAGCACGCAGGCCAACTTGGTGCCTGCAGGCCAGCCAGCGTGGTCCTGGACCCTGGCGCTCTTCCAGAAGCTTTCCATTGCCCTGCCTGAGATACCCCTCCTGTCCCGGCCCCCACTGCTTTTTTCCTTCCTCACCTCTGTCCGGAGAGAAATTCCAGCGGAAGGTATGGGTGACACATCCTCTTCTTTACAGGCGGCAGCCTGGCAACTCCTGCAGAAAGGCCAGCAGAACCCCACTCACACCGGGCCACCCACAAAGCTGTGGCCCCTCACTCCCTCCCACCAGCACAGCCCCGAGACTGCTGACGGGGCAGACAATATGGAGTCAGGCACAGCTTCAGGGGCTATTGCTGCCTGGGGCGCTGTTTATATTGACCTCAACGAGGCACACCTGGGGAGGGCGGGCCGGCAGGGTAAGGCTGCCCAGGTCAGCTAATCCACAACCCTCAGGGAATCACATTGTTGAAAATGGACCCCGCTAAGGCAGAAGAGAAGCCAAGGGAAAAAAGGACACAATGCCATTTTCAGCACCGTAGATGAGTCTAGAAGTAATCACGTGACTTGTAGTAAGTCAGAAAGTGAAAGACACATATCATATCATATCACTTATTGGTGTTACCGAAAAACGGATACCAGGGCAGATATTTCCACGGAGAAGGGCAATCACAGATTCATTAAACAAACTTATGGTTCACCAATGGAAAGGTGTGAGGATTGGTTTCATTACGATATCGGGGTTAACAGACATATACAAACACAGGTGACATATATAATCACCAAAGACCTACAGAATACCAAGAGAGGACTACTCAATATTCTGTCATAACGTACATGGGAAAAGGATCCCAGGAAGAACAGTCATCTGTATATGTGTAAAAGAACCACATCTTCCACACCTACAGCAAGCCAAACATTGTAATCAAACTTGCTGTAATAAAAAATAAAAAAATTAAATTAAAAACACGAACAAGAAGTAGTGAGACAAACGTGAAGGGCTTTCTCCTGGCACATTCCTTTCTAAACTCCAATCTAGAACACCACTTCCACTGAGGCTCTCTTGCCCTAGTAACCAGATTTGGTAAGGGTGAACTGCTGCCACCTTGTGGCCGTTTCACACAACAGCAGCTTTAATCCCAACGCTAATGGTCAGTTGATATTCAAAATCATTGCAGGCCTGTAAATGACACCTGCCCTGAAAACAAATCCTGGGGTCACATATCGACCAAAAAATTCAAAGGACGTCCATATTTCAAAACGACCGTTTCAAAAGGCATATTTTACGCACATTAGTGTTCTGCTTCTTTTCCTTTCTTTCCTTTTTTGTTAAAAAACACGGGAATGGAAAAAGGCATCCCTCAGAATGGGCGAAAATGGTTGCAGACGAATCAATGGACAGAGGTTTAATCTCCAATATATATAAACAGCTCATGCAGCTTAATATTAAAAAAAACAAACAACCCCCAAAAAAATGGGCAGAAGATCTAAAGAGACGTTTCTTCAAAGGAGACACAGAGATGGCCAAGACGCACATGAAAAGCGGCTCAACAGCACTAATTATTAGAGAAATGCAAATCAAAACTACAATGAGGTATCACCTCACACCTGTTAGAATCAGCATCATCAGAAAATCTACAAACAACGAATTCTGGGGAGGGTGTGGACAAAAGCAGCCCTTTTCCACTATTGGTGGGAATGTAAATTGATACAGTCACTATGGAGAACAGTATGGAGTTTCCTTAAAAAATCTAGAAATAGAATTACCATCTGATCCAGCAATCCCACTTCTGGGCATATACCCAGAGAAAACCGTATTTCAAAAAGGCACATTCACCACAATGTTCGTTGCAGCACTATTTACAATAGCCAGGTAATGGAAGCAACCTAAATGCCCACAGACAGATGAATGGATAAAGATGTGGTACATATATAAAATGGAATATTACTCGGCCATAAAAAGGAATGAAACTGGGTCATTTGTAGAGACATCGATGGATCGAGAGACTGTCATACAGAATGAAGTAAGTCAGAAAGAGGAAAACAAATATTGTCTATTAATGCATATATGTGGAGCCTAAAAATGGTACAGATGAACTGGTTTGCAGGGAAGAAATAGAGACACAGAGGTAGAGAACAAACGTATGGACACCAAGTGTGGGAAGCCATGGGGTGGTGGTGGTGGGATGAGTTGGGAGTTTGGGATTGACCTGTATACAAGTATATGCATAAAATACATAACTAATAATAGCATGCTGTATAAAAAAGAAAATAAATAAAATAAAATTTCAAAATTTTAAAAAATAAAATTTAAAAATAAAACAGAAAAAAGTTCTTCCCGTCACACAGATGTATTTATAGGAATGAATTATTTCCATGCTTATATCTATAAATACATAAAAGAGGAATAAAATCTAACTTGAAACATAAAAGAAAAAAAATCCTGAACCCACGAGTTATACAGACGAAAACCCTATCAGGGCACTTGCTCCACTGGTAAACAATTCTGAAATTGGTCAGAGGTGGGGAATCATCTCCCATACAGCCAGCAACCCACCCCCCACGCAAGGAGCGTCCTCATTGCAAAGCTGGGGGACCGTGCCGAGGCATCTGTGAGTAAACGTGAGCTGAGCCCCAGGCCAGCTGCTGCTGAACTGTTCCCACCCTTTCCAGGTAAAACACCTGAATATGTACAAGGGCTTGAAAGCCTAGAGGAAGGACCGTGGAGCCACACCAGCGACAGCACGCAGGCCAACTTGGTGCCTGCAGGCCAGCCAGGGTGGTCCTGGCCCCGGGCGCTCTTCCAGAAGCTTTCCATTGCCCTGCCTGAGATACCCCTCCTGTCCCGGCCCCCACTGCTTTTTTTTTCTTCCTCACCTCTGTCCGGAGAGAAATTCCAGCGGAAGGTATGGGTGACACAACCTCTTCTTTACAGGCGGCAGCCTGGCAACTCCTGCAGAAAGGCCAGCAGAACCCCACTCACACCGGGCCACCCACAAAGCTGTGGCCCCTCACTCCCTCCCACCAGCACAGCCCCGAGACTGCTGACGGGGCAGACAATATGGAGGCAGGCACAGCTTCAGGGGCTATTGCTGCCTGGAGCGCTGTTTATATTGACCTCAACGAGTCACACCTGGGAAGGGCGGGCCGGCAGGGTAAGGCTGCCCAGGTCAGCTAATCAACAACCCTCAGGGAATCACATTGTTGAAAATGGACCCCGGTAAGGCAGAAGAGAAGCCAAGGGAAAAAAGGACACAATGCCATTTGCAGCACCGTAGATGAGTCTAGAAGTAATCACGTGACTTGTAGTAAGTCAGAAAGTGAAAGACACATATCCTATCATATCACTTATAGGTGTTACCTAAAAATGGATACCGGGGCAGATATTTCCACGGAGAAGGGCAATCACAGATTCATTAAACAAACTTATGGTTCACCAATGGAAAGGTGTGAGGATTGGTTTCATTACGATATCGGGGTTAACAGACATATACAAACACAGGTGACATATATAATCACCAAAGACCTACAGAATACCAAGAGAGGACTACTCAACATTCTGTCATAACGTACATGGGAAAAGGATCCCAAGAAGAACAGTCATCTGTATATGTGTAAAAGAACCACATCTTCCACACCTACAACAAGCCAAACATTGTAATCAAACTTGCTGTAATAAAAAATAAAAACTTAAATTAAAAACACGAACAAGAAGTAGTGAGACAAACGTGAGGGGCTTTCTCCTGGCACATTCCATTCTAAACTCCAATCTAGAACACCACTTCCACTGAGGCTCTCTTGCCCTAGTAACCAGATTTGGTAAGGGTGAACTGCTGCCACCTTGTGGCCGTTTCACACAACAGCAGCTTTAATCCCAACGCTAATGGTCAGTTGATATTCAAAATCATTGCAGGCCTGTAAATGACACCTGCCCTGAAAACAAATCCTGGGGTCACATATCGACCAAAAAATTCAAAGGACGTCCATATTTCAAAACGACCGTTTCAAAAGGCATATTTTACGCACATTAGTGTTCTGCTTCTTTTCCTTTCTTTCCTTTTTTGTTAAAAAACACGGGAATGGAAAAAGGCATCCCTCAGAATGGGCGAAAATCGTTGCAGACGAATCAATGGACAGAGGTTTAATCTCCAATATATATAAACAGCTCATGCAGCTTAATATTAAAAAAACAAACAACCCAAAACAAATGGGCAGAAGATCTAAAGAGACGTTTCTTCAAAGGAGACACAGAGATGGCCAAGACGCCCATGAAAAGCTGCTCAACAGCACTAATTTTTAGAGAAATGCAAATCAAAACTACAATGAGGTATCACCTCACACCTGTTAGAATCGGCATCATCGGAAAATCTACAAACAACCAATACTGGGGAGGGTGTGGACAAAAGGAGCCCTCTTCCACTATTGGTGGGAATGTAAATTGATACAGTCACTATGGAGAACAGTATGGAGTTTCCTTAAAAAAACTAGAAATAGAATTACCATCTGATCCAGCAATCCCACTTCTGGGCATATAGCCAGAGAAAACCGTATTTCAAAAAGGCACATTCACCACAATGTTCGTTGCAGCACTATTTACAATAGCCAGGTAATGGAAGCAACCTAAATGCCCACAGACAGATGAATGGATAAAGATGTGGTACATATATAAAATGGAATATGACTCGGCCATAAAAAGGAATGAAACTGGGTCATTTGTAGAGACATCGATGGATCGAGAGAGTGTCATACAGAATGAAGTAAGTCAGAAAGAGGAAAACAAATATTGTATATTAATGCATATATGTGGAGCCTAAAAATGGTACAGATGAACTGGTTTGCAGGGAAGAAATAGAGACACAGAGGTAGAGAACAAACGTATGGACACTAAGTGTGGGAAGCCATGGGGTGGTGGGGGTGGGATGAGTTGGGAGTTTGGGATTGACCTGTATACATGTATATGCATAAAATACATAACTAATAATAACGAGCTGTATAAAAAAATAAATAAAATTTCAAAAGTTTAAAAAATAAAATTTAAAAATAAAACAGAAAAAAGTTCTTCCCGTCACACAGATGTATTTATAGGAATGAATTATTTCCATGCTTATATCTATAAATACATAAAAGAGGAATAACATCTAACTTGAAACATAAAAGAAAAAAAAGGTGAACCCACGAGTTATACAGAGGAAAACCCTATCACAGCACTTGCTCCAGTGGTAAACAATTCTGAAATTGGTCAGAGGTGGGGAACCATCTCCCATACCGCCAGCAACCCAACCCCCACGCAAGGAGCGTCCTCATTGCAAAGCTGGGGGACCGTGCCGAGGCATCTGTGAGTAAACGTGAGCTGAGCCCCAGGTCAGCTGCTGCTGAACTGTTCCCACCCTTTCCAGGTAAAACACCTGAATATGTACAAGGACTTGAAAGCCTAGAGGAAGGACCGTGGAGCCACACCAGCGACAGCACGCAGGCCAACTTGGTGCCTGCAGGCCAGCCAGCGTGGTCCTGGACCCTGGCGCTCTTCCAGAAGCTTTCCATTGCCCTGCCTGAGATACCCCTCCTGTCCCGGCCCCCACTGCTTTTTTCCTTCCTCACCTCTGTCCGGAGAGAAATTCCAGCGGAAGGTATGGGTGACACATCCTCTTCTTTACAGGCGGCAGCCTGGCAACTCCTGCAGAAAGGCCAGCAGAACCCCACTCACACCGGGCCACCCACAAAGCTGTGGCCCCTCACTCCCTCCCACCAGCACAGCCCCGAGACTGCTGACGGGGCAGACAATATGGAGTCAGGCACAGCTTCAGGGGCTATTGCTGCCTGGGGCGCTGTTTATATTGACCTCAACGAGGCACACCTGGGGAGGGCGGGCCGGCAGGGTAAGGCTGCCCAGGTCAGCTAATCCACAACCCTCAGGGAATCACATTGTTGAAAATGGACCCCGCTAAGGCAGAAGAGAAGCCAAGGGAAAAAAGGACACAATGCCATTTTCAGCACCGTAGATGAGTCTAGAAGTAATCACGTGACTTGTAGTAAGTCAGAAAGTGAAAGACACATATCATATCATATCACTTATTGGTGTTACCGAAAAACGGATACCAGGGCAGATATTTCCACGGAGAAGGGCAATCACAGATTCATTAAACAAACTTATGGTTCACCAATGGAAAGGTGTGAGGATTGGTTTCATTACGATATCGGGGTTAACAGACATATACAAACACAGGTGACATATATAATCACCAAAGACCTACAGAATACCAAGAGAGGACTACTCAATATTCTGTCATAACGTACATGGGAAAAGGATCCCAGGAAGAACAGTCATCTGTATATGTGTAAAAGAACCACATCTTCCACACCTACAGCAAGCCAAACATTGTAATCAAACTTGCTGTAATAAAAAATAAAAAAATTAAATTAAAAACACGAACAAGAAGTAGTGAGACAAACGTGAAGGGCTTTCTCCTGGCACATTCCTTTCTAAACTCCAATCTAGAACACCACTTCCACTGAGGCTCTCTTGCCCTAGTAACCAGATTTGGTAAGGGTGAACTGCTGCCACCTTGTGGCCGTTTCACACAACAGCAGCTTTAATCCCAACGCTAATGGTCAGTTGATATTCAAAATCATTGCAGGCCTGTAAATGACACCTGCCCTGAAAACAAATCCTGGGGTCACATATCGACCAAAAAATTCAAAGGACGTCCATATTTCAAAACGACCGTTTCAAAAGGCATATTTTACGCACATTAGTGTTCTGCTTCTTTTCCTTTCTTTCCTTTTTTGTTAAAAAACACGGGAATGGAAAAAGGCATCCCTCAGAATGGGCGAAAATGGTTGCAGACGAATCAATGGACAGAGGTTTAATCTCCAATATATATAAACAGCTCATGCAGCTTAATATTAAAAAAAACAAACAACCCCCAAAAAAATGGGCAGAAGATCTAAAGAGACGTTTCTTCAAAGGAGACACAGAGATGGCCAAGACGCACATGAAAAGCGGCTCAACAGCACTAATTATTAGAGAAATGCAAATCAAAACTACAATGAGGTATCACCTCACACCTGTTAGAATCAGCATCATCAGAAAATCTACAAACAACGAATTCTGGGGAGGGTGTGGACAAAAGCAGCCCTTTTCCACTATTGGTGGGAATGTAAATTGATACAGTCACTATGGAGAACAGTATGGAGTTTCCTTAAAAAATCTAGAAATAGAATTACCATCTGATCCAGCAATCCCACTTCTGGGCATATACCCAGAGAAAACCGTATTTCAAAAAGGCACATTCACCACAATGTTCGTTGCAGCACTATTTACAATAGCCAGGTAATGGAAGCAACCTAAATGCCCACAGACAGATGAATGGATAAAGATGTGGTACATATATAAAATGGAATATTACTCGGCCATAAAAAGGAATGAAACTGGGTCATTTGTAGAGACATCGATGGATCGAGAGACTGTCATACAGAATGAAGTAAGTCAGAAAGAGGAAAACAAATATTGTCTATTAATGCATATATGTGGAGCCTAAAAATGGTACAGATGAACTGGTTTGCAGGGAAGAAATAGAGACACAGAGGTAGAGAACAAACGTATGGACACCAAGTGTGGGAAGCCATGGGGTGGTGGTGGTGGGATGAGTTGGGAGTTTGGGATTGACCTGTATACAAGTATATGCATAAAATACATAACTAATAATAGCATGCTGTATAAAAAAGAAAATAAATAAAATAAAATTTCAAAATTTTAAAAAATAAAATTTAAAAATAAAACAGAAAAAAGTTCTTCCCGTCACACAGATGTATTTATAGGAATGAATTATTTCCATGCTTATATCTATAAATACATAAAAGAGGAATAAAATCTAACTTGAAACATAAAAGAAAAAAAATCCTGAACCCACGAGTTATACAGACGAAAACCCTATCAGGGCACTTGCTCCACTGGTAAACAATTCTGAAATTGGTCAGAGGTGGGGAATCATCTCCCATACAGCCAGCAACCCACCCCCCACGCAAGGAGCGTCCTCATTGCAAAGCTGGGGGACCGTGCCGAGGCATCTGTGAGTAAACGTGAGCTGAGCCCCAGGCCAGCTGCTGCTGAACTGTTCCCACCCTTTCCAGGTAAAACACCTGAATATGTACAAGGGCTTGAAAGCCTAGAGGAAGGACCGTGGAGCCACACCAGCGACAGCACGCAGGCCAACTTGGTGCCTGCAGGCCAGCCAGGGTGGTCCTGGCCCCGGGCGCCCTTCCAGAAGCTTTCCATTGCCCTGCCTGAGATACCCCTCCTGTCCCGGCCCCCACTGCTTTTTTTTTCTTCCTCACCTCTGTCCGGAGAGAAATTCCAGCGGAAGGTATGGGTGACACAACCTCTTCTTTACAGGCGGCAGCCTGGCAACTCCTGCAGAAAGGCCAGCAGAACCCCACTCACACCGGGCCACCCACAAAGCTGTGGCCCCTCACTCCCTCCCACCAGCACAGCCCCGAGACTGCTGACGGGGCAGACAATATGGAGGCAGGCACAGCTTCAGGGGCTATTGCTGCCTGGAGCGCTGTTTATATTGACCTCAACGAGTCACACCTGGGGAGGGCGGGCCGGCAGGGTAAGGCTGCCCAGGTCAGCTAATCAACAACCCTCAGGGAATCACATTGTTGAAAATGGACCCCGGTAAGGCAGAAGAGAAGCCAAGGGAAAAAAGGACACAATGCCATTTGCAGCACCGTAGATGAGTCTAGAAGTAATCACGTGACTTGTAGTAAGTCAGAAAGTGAAAGACACATATCCTATCATATCACTTATAGGTGTTACCTAAAAATGGATACCGGGGCAGATATTTCCACGGAGAAGGGCAATCACAGATTCATTAAACAAACTTATGGTTCACCAATGGAAAGGTGTGAGGATTGGTTTCATTACGATATCGGGGTTAACAGACATATACAAACACAGGTGACATATATAATCACCAAAGACCTACAGAATACCAAGAGAGGACTACTCAACATTCTGTCATAACGTACATGGGAAAAGGATCCCAAGAAGAACAGTCATCTGTATATGTGTAAAAGAACCACATCTTCCACACCTACAACAAGCCAAACATTGTAATCAAACTTGCTGTAATAAAAAATAAAAACTTAAATTAAAAACACGAACAAGAAGTAGTGAGACAAACGTGAGGGGCTTTCTCCTGGCACATTCCATTCTAAACTCCAATCTAGAACACCACTTCCACTGAGGCTCTCTTGCCCTAGTAACCAGATTTGGTAAGGGTGAACTGCTGCCACCTTGTGGCCGTTTCACACAACAGCAGCTTTAATCCCAACGCTAATGGTCAGTTGATATTCAAAATCATTGCAGGCCTGTAAATGACACCTGCCCTGAAAACAAATCCTGGGGTCACATATCGACCAAAACATTCAAAGGACGTCCATATTTCAAAACGACCGTTTCAAAAGGCATATTTTACGCACATTAGTGTTCTGCTTCTTTTCCTTTCTTTCCTTTTTTGTTAAAAAAAACGGGAATGGAAAAAGGCATCCCTCAGAATGGGCGAAAATCGTTGCAGACGAATCAATGGACAGAGGTTTAATCTCCAATATATATAAACAGCTCATGCAGCTTAATATTAAAAAAACAAACAACCCCAAAAAAATGGTCAGAAGATCTAAAGAGACGTTTCTTCAAAGGAGACACAGAGATGGCCAAGACGCACATGAAAAGCTGCTCAACAGCACTAATTATTAGAGAAATGCAAATCAAAACTACAATGAGGTATCACCTCACACCTGTTAGAATCGGCATCATCAGAAAATCTACAAACAACCAATTCTGGGGAGGGTGTGGACAAAAGGAGCCCTCTTCCACTATTGGTGGGAATGTAAATTGATACAGTCACTATGGAGAACAGTATGGAGTTTCCTTAAAAAAACTAGAAATAGAATTACCATCTGATCCAGCAATCCCACTTCTGGGCATATACCCAAAGAAAACCGTATTTCAAAAAGGCACATTCACCACAATGTTCGTTGCAGCACTATTTACAATAGCCAGGTAATGGAAGCAACCTAAATGCCCACAGACAGATGAATGGATAAAGATGTGGTACATATATAAAATGGAATATTACTCGGCCATAAAAAGGAATGAAACTGGGTCATTTGTAGAGACATCGATGGATCGAAAGACTGTCATACAGAATGAAGTAAGTCAGAAAGAGGAAAACAAATATTGTCTATTAACTCATATAAGTGGAGCCTAAAAATGGTAGAGATGAACAGGTTTGCAGGGAAGAAATGGAGACACAGAGGTAGAGAACAAACGTATGGACACCAAGTGTGGGAAGCCATGGGTTGGTGATTGTGGGATGAGTTGGGAGTTTGGGATTAACCTGTATACATGTATATGCATAAAATACATAACTAATAATAACGTGCTGTATAAAAAAAATAAATAAAATAAAATTTCAAAATTTTAAAAAATAAAATTTAAAAATAAAACAAAAAAAAGTACTTCCCGTCACACAGATGTATTTATAGGAATGAATTATTTCCATGCTTATATCTATAAATACATAAAAGAGGAATAAAATCTAACTTGAACCATAAAAGAAAAAAAATACCTGAACCCACGTGTTATACAGAGGAAAACCCTATCAGGGCACTTGCTCCAGTGGTAAACAATTCTGAAATTGGTCAGAGGTGGGGAATCATCTCCCATACAGCCAGCAACCCACCCCCCACGCAAGGAGCGTCCTCATTGCAAAGCTGGGGGACCGTGCCGAGGCATCTGTGAGTAAACGTGAGCTGAGCCCCAGGCCAGCTGCTGCTGAACTGTTCCCACTCTTTCCAGGTAAATCAACTGAATATGTACAAGGGCTTGAAAGCCTAGAGGAAGGACCATGGAGCCACACCAGTGACAGCACGCAGGCCAACTTGGTGCCTGCAGGCAAGCCAGCGTGGTCCTGGCCCCGGGCGATCTTCCAGAAGCTTTCCATTGCCCTGCCTGAGATACCCCTCCTGTCCCGGACCCCACTGCTTTTTTCCATCCTCACCTCTGTCCGGAGAGAAATTCCAGCCGAAGGTATGGGTGACACATCCTCTTCTTTACAGGCGGCAGCCTGGCAAATCCTGCAGAAAGGCCAACAGAACCCCACTCACACCGGGCCACCCACAAAGCTGTGGCCCCTCACTCCCTCCCACCAGCACAGCCCCGAGACTGCTGACAGGGCAGAGAATATGGAGTCAGGCACAGCTTCAGTGGCTATTGCTGCCTGGAGCGCTGTTTATATTGACCTCAATGAGGCAAACCTGGGGAGGGCGGGCCGGCTGGGTAAGGCTGCCCAGGTCAGCTAATCCACAACCCTCAGGGAATCACATTGTTGAAAATGGACCCCGCTAAGGCAGAAGAGAAGCCAAGGGAAAAAAGGACACAATGCCATTTGCAGCACCGTAGATGAGTCTAGAAGTAATCACGTGACTTGTAGTAAGTCAGAATGTGAAAGACACATATCATATCATATCACTTATAGGTGTTACCTAAAAATGGATACCGGGGCAGATATTTCCACGGAGAAGGGCAATCACAGATTCATTAAACAAACTTATGGTTCACCAATGGAAAGGTGTGAGGATTGATTTCATTACGATATCGGGGTTAACAGACATATACAAACAAAGGTGACATATATAATCACCAAAGACCTACAGAATACCAAGAGAGGACTACTCAACATTCTGTCATTACGTACATGGGAAAAGGATCCCAAGAAGAACAGTCATCTGTATATGTGTAAAAGAACCACATCTTCCACACCTACAACAAGCCAAACATTGTAATCAAACTTGCTGTAATAAAAAATAAAAACTTAAATTAAAAACACGAACAAGAAGTAGTGAGACAAACGTGAGGGGCTTTCTCCTGGCACATTCCATTCTAAACTCCAATCTAGAACACCACTTCCACTGAGGCTCTCTTGCCCTAGTAACCAGATTTGGTAAGGGTGAACTGCTGCCACCTTGTGGCCGTTTCACACAACAGCAGCTTTAATCCCAACGCTAATGGTCAGTTGATATTCAAAATCATTGCAGGCCTGTAAATGACACCTGCCCTGAAAACAAATCCTGGGGTCACATATCGACCAAAAAATTCAAAGGACGTCCATATTTCAAAACGACCGTTTCAAAAGGCATATTTTACGCACATTAGTGTTCTGCTTCTTTTCCTTTCTTTCCTTTTTTGTTAAAAAACACGGGAATGGAAAAAGGCATCCCTCAGAATGGGCGAAAATCGTTGCAGACGAATCAATGGACAGAGGTTTAATCTCCAATATATATAAACAGCTCATGCAGCTTAATATTAAAAAAACAAACAACCCAAAACAAATGGGCAGAAGATCTAAAGAGACGTTTCTTCAAAGGAGACACAGAGATGGCCAAGACGCCCATGAAAAGCTGCTCAACAGCACTAATTTTTAGAGAAATGCAAATCAAAACTACAATGAGGTATCACCTCACACCTGTTAGAATCGGCATCATCGGAAAATCTACAAACAACCAATACTGGGGAGGGTGTGGACAAAAGGAGCCCTCTTCCACTATTGGTGGGAATGTAAATTGATACAGTCACTATGGAGAACAGTATGGAGTTTCCTTAAAAAAACTAGAAATAGAATTACCATCTGATCCAGCAATCCCACTTCTGGGCATATAGCCAGAGAAAACCGTATTTCAAAAAGGCACATTCACCACAATGTTCGTTGCAGCACTATTTACAATAGCCAGGTAATGGAAGCAACCTAAATGCCCACAGACAGATGAATGGATAAAGATGTGGTACATATATAAAATGGAATATGACTCGGCCATAAAAAGGAATGAAACTGGGTCATTTGTAGAGACATCGATGGATCGAGAGAGTGTCATACAGAATGAAGTAAGTCAGAAAGAGGAAAACAAATATTGTATATTAATGCATATATGTGGAGCCTAAAAATGGTACAGATGAACTGGTTTGCAGGGAAGAAATAGAGACACAGAGGTAGAGAACAAACGTATGGACACTAAGTGTGGGAAGCCATGGGGTGGTGGGGGTGGGATGAGTTGGGAGTTTGGGATTGACCTGTATACATGTATATGCATAAAATACATAACTAATAATAACGAGCTGTATAAAAAAATAAATAAAATTTCAAAAGTTTAAAAAATAAAATTTAAAAATAAAACAGAAAAAAGTTCTTCCCGTCACACAGATGTATTTATAGGAATGAATTATTTCCATGCTTATATCTATAAATACATAAAAGAGGAATAACATCTAACTTGAAACATAAAAGAAAAAAAAGGTGAACCCACGAGTTATACAGAGGAAAACCCTATCACAGCACTTGCTCCAGTGGTAAACAATTCTGAAATTGGTCAGAGGTGGGGAACCATCTCCCATACCGCCAGCAACCCAACCCCCACGCAAGGAGCGTCCTCATTGCAAAGCTGGGGGACCGTGCCGAGGCATCTGTGAGTAAACGTGAGCTGAGCCCCAGGTCAGCTGCTGCTGAACTGTTCCCACCCTTTCCAGGTAAAACACCTGAATATGTACAAGGACTTGAAAGCCTAGAGGAAGGACCGTGGAGCCACACCAGCGACAGCACGCAGGCCAACTTGGTGCCTGCAGGCCAGCCAGCGTGGTCCTGGACCCTGGCGCTCTTCCAGAAGCTTTCCATTGCCCTGCCTGAGATACCCCTCCTGTCCCGGCCCCCACTGCTTTTTTCCTTCCTCACCTCTGTCCGGAGAGAAATTCCAGCGGAAGGTATGGGTGACACATCCTCTTCTTTACAGGCGGCAGCCTGGCAACTCCTGCAGAAAGGCCAGCAGAACCCCACTCACACCGGGCCACCCACAAAGCTGTGGCCCCTCACTCCCTCCCACCAGCACAGCCCCGAGACTGCTGACGGGGCAGACAATATGGAGTCAGGCACAGCTTCAGGGGCTATTGCTGCCTGGGGCGCTGTTTATATTGACCTCAACGAGGCACACCTGGGGAGGGCGGGCCGGCAGGGTAAGGCTGCCCAGGTCAGCTAATCCACAACCCTCAGGGAATCACATTGTTGAAAATGGACCCCGCTAAGGCAGAAGAGAAGCCAAGGGAAAAAAGGACACAATGCCATTTTCAGCACCGTAGATGAGTCTAGAAGTAATCACGTGACTTGTAGTAAGTCAGAAAGTGAAAGACACATATCATATCATATCACTTATTGGTGTTACCGAAAAACGGATACCAGGGCAGATATTTCCACGGAGAAGGGCAATCACAGATTCATTAAACAAACTTATGGTTCACCAATGGAAAGGTGTGAGGATTGGTTTCATTACGATATCGGGGTTAACAGACATATACAAACACAGGTGACATATATAATCACCAAAGACCTACAGAATACCAAGAGAGGACTACTCAATATTCTGTCATAACGTACATGGGAAAAGGATCCCAGGAAGAACAGTCATCTGTATATGTGTAAAAGAACCACATCTTCCACACCTACAGCAAGCCAAACATTGTAATCAAACTTGCTGTAATAAAAAATAAAAAAATTAAATTAAAAACACGAACAAGAAGTAGTGAGACAAACGTGAAGGGCTTTCTCCTGGCACATTCCTTTCTAAACTCCAATCTAGAACACCACTTCCACTGAGGCTCTCTTGCCCTAGTAACCAGATTTGGTAAGGGTGAACTGCTGCCACCTTGTGGCCGTTTCACACAACAGCAGCTTTAATCCCAACGCTAATGGTCAGTTGATATTCAAAATCATTGCAGGCCTGTAAATGACACCTGCCCTGAAAACAAATCCTGGGGTCACATATCGACCAAAAAATTCAAAGGACGTCCATATTTCAAAACGACCGTTTCAAAAGGCATATTTTACGCACATTAGTGTTCTGCTTCTTTTCCTTTCTTTCCTTTTTTGTTAAAAAACACGGGAATGGAAAAAGGCATCCCTCAGAATGGGCGAAAATGGTTGCAGACGAATCAATGGACAGAGGTTTAATCTCCAATATATATAAACAGCTCATGCAGCTTAATATTAAAAAAAACAAACAACCCCCAAAAAAATGGGCAGAAGATCTAAAGAGACGTTTCTTCAAAGGAGACACAGAGATGGCCAAGACGCACATGAAAAGCGGCTCAACAGCACTAATTATTAGAGAAATGCAAATCAAAACTACAATGAGGTATCACCTCACACCTGTTAGAATCAGCATCATCAGAAAATCTACAAACAACGAATTCTGGGGAGGGTGTGGACAAAAGCAGCCCTTTTCCACTATTGGTGGGAATGTAAATTGATACAGTCACTATGGAGAACAGTATGGAGTTTCCTTAAAAAATCTAGAAATAGAATTACCATCTGATCCAGCAATCCCACATCTGGGCATATACCCAGAGAAAACCGTATTTCAAAAAGGCACATTCACCACAATGTTCGTTGCAGCACTATTTACAATAGCCAGGTAATGGAAGCAACCTAAATGCCCACAGACAGATGAATGGATAAAGATGTGGTACATATATAAAATGGAATATTACTCGGCCATAAAAAGGAATGAAACTGGGTCATTTGTAGAGACATCGATGGATCGAGAGACTGTCATACAGAATGAAGTAAGTCAGAAAGAGGAAAACAAATATTGTCTATTAATGCATATATGTGGAGCCTAAAAATGGTACAGATGAACTGGTTTGCAGGGAAGAAATAGAGACACAGAGGTAGAGAACAAACGTATGGACACCAAGTGTGGGAAGCCATGGGGTGGTGGTGGTGGGATGAGTTGGGAGTTTGGGATTGACCTGTATACAAGTATATGCATAAAATACATAACTAATAATAGCATGCTGTATAAAAAAGAAAATAAATAAAATAAAATTTCAAAATTTTAAAAAATAAAATTTAAAAATAAAACAGAAAAAAGTTCTTCCCGTCACACAGATGTATTTATAGGAATGAATTATTTCCATGCTTATATCTATAAATACATAAAAGAGGAATAAAATCTAACTTGAAACATAAAAGAAAAAAAATCCTGAACCCACGAGTTATACAGACGAAAACCCTATCAGGGCACTTGCTCCACTGGTAAACAATTCTGAAATTGGTCAGAGGTGGGGAATCATCTCCCATACAGCCAGCAACCCACCCCCCACGCAAGGAGCGTCCTCATTGCAAAGCTGGGGGACCGTGCCGAGGCATCTGTGAGTAAACGTGAGCTGAGCCCCAGGCCAGCTGCTGCTGAACTGTTCCCACCCTTTCCAGGTAAAACACCTGAATATGTACAAGGGCTTGAAAGCCTAGAGGAAGGACCGTGGAGCCACACCAGCGACAGCACGCAGGCCAACTTGGTGCCTGCAGGCCAGCCAGGGTGGTCCTGGCCCCGGGCGCTCTTCCAGAAGCTTTCCATTGCCCTGCCTGAGATACCCCTCCTGTCCCGGCCCCCACTGCTTTTTTTTTCTTCCTCACCTCTGTCCGGAGAGAAATTCCAGCGGAAGGTATGGGTGACACAACCTCTTCTTTACAGGCGGCAGCCTGGCAACTCCTGCAGAAAGGCCAGCAGAACCCCACTCACACCGGGCCACCCACAAAGCTGTGGCCCCTCACTCCCTCCCACCAGCACAGCCCCGAGACTGCTGACGGGGCAGACAATATGGAGGCAGGCACAGCTTCAGGGGCTATTGCTGCCTGGAGCGCTGTTTATATTGACCTCAACGAGTCACACCTGGGGAGGGCGGGCCGGCAGGGTAAGGCTGCCCAGGTCAGCTAATCAACAACCCTCAGGGAATCACATTGTTGAAAATGGACCCCGGTAAGGCAGAAGAGAAGCCAAGGGAAAAAAGGACACAATGCCATTTGCAGCACCGTAGATGAGTCTAGAAGTAATCACGTGACTTGTAGTAAGTCAGAAAGTGAAAGACACATATCCTATCATATCACTTATAGGTGTTACCTAAAAATGGATACCAGGGCAGATATTTCCACGGAGAAGGGCAATCACAGATTCATTAAACAAACTTATGGTTCACCAATGGAAAGGTGTGAGGATTGGTTTCATTACGATATCGGGGTTAACAGACATATACAAACACAGGTGACATATATAATCACCAAAGACCTACAGAATACCAAGAGAGGACTACTCAATATTCTGTCATAACGTACATGGGAAAAGGTTCCCAGGAAGAACAGTCATCTGTATATGTGTAAAAGAACCACATCTTCCACACCTACAGCAAGCCAAACATTGTAATCAAACTTGCTGTAATAAAAAATAAAAACTTAAATTAAAAACACGAACAAGAAGTAGTGAGACAAACGTGAGGGGCTTTCTCCTGGCACATTCCATTCTAAACTCCAATCTAGAACACCACTTCCACTGAGGCTCTCTTGCCCTAGTAACCAGATTTGGTAAGGGTGAACTGCTGCCACCTTGTGGCCGTTTCACACAACAGCAGCTTTAATCCCAACGCTAATGGTCAGTTGATATTCAAAATCATTGCAGGCCTGTAAATGACACCTGCCCTGAAAACAAATCCTGGGGTCACATATCGACCAAAAAATTCAAAGGACGTCCATATTTCAAAACGACCGTTTCAAAAGGCATATTTTACGCACATTAGTGTTCTGCTTCTTTTCCTTTCTTTCCTTTTTTGTTAAAAAACACGGGAATGGAAAAAGGCATCCCTCAGAATGGGCGAAAATCGTTGCAGACGAATCAATGGACAGAGGTTTAATCTCCAATATATATAAACAGCTCATGCAGCTTAATATTAAAAAAACAAACAACCCAAAAATAATGGGCAGAAGATCTAAAGAGACGTTTCGTCAAAGGAGACACAGAGATGGCCAAGACGCACATGAAAAGCTGCTCAACAGCACTAATTATTAGAG
Source organism: Mesoplodon mirus (assembly GCF_964341445.2). Taxonomy (NCBI): domain Eukaryota; kingdom Metazoa; phylum Chordata; class Mammalia; order Artiodactyla; family Ziphiidae; genus Mesoplodon; species Mesoplodon mirus. The sequence goes on from NW_028295739.1 coordinate 68,165, forward strand.
AAATGCAAATCAAAACTACAATGAGGTATCACCTCACACCTGTTAGAATCGGCATCATCAGAAAATCTACAAACAACCAATTCTGGGGAGGGTGTGGACAAAAGCAGCCCTTTTCCACAATTGGTGGGAATGTAAATTGATACAGTCACTATGGAGAACAGTATGGAATTTCCTTAAAAAATCTAGAAATAGAATTACCATCTGATCCAGCAATCCCACTTCTGGGCATATACCCAGAGAAAACCGTATTTCAAAAAGGCACATTCACCACAATGTTCGTTGCAGCACTATTTACAATAGCCAGGTAATGGAAGCAACCTAAATGCCCACAGACAGTTGAATGTATAAAGCTGTGGTACATATATAAAATGGAATATTACTCGGCCATAAAAAGGAATGAAACTGGGTCATTTGTAGAGACATCGATGGATCGAGAGAGTGTCATACAGAATGAAGTAAGTCAGAAAGAGGAAAACAAATATTGTCTATTAACTCATATAAGTGGAGCCTAAAAATGGAAGAGATGAACAGGTTTGCAGGGAAGAAATAGAGACACAGAGGTAGAGAACAAACGTATGGACACCAAGTGTGGGAAACCATGGTGTGGTGATTGTGGGATGAGTTGGGAGTTTGGGATTAACCTGTATACATGTATATGCATAAAATACATAACTAATAATAACGTGCTGTATAAAAAAAAATAAATAAAATAAAATTTCAAAATTTTAAAAAATAAAATTTAAAAATAAAACAAAAAAAAGTACTTCCCGTCACACAGATGTATTTATAGGAATGAATTATTTCCATGCTTATATCTATAAATACATAAAAGAGGAATAAAATCTAACTTGAACCATAAAAGAAAAAAAAATACCTGAACCCACGAGTTATACAGAGGAAAACCCTATCAGGGCACTTGCTCCAGTGGTAAACAATTCTGAAATTGGTCAGAGGTGGGGAATCATCTCCCATAGAGCCAGCAACCCACCCCCCACGCAAGGAGCGTCCTCATTGCAAAGCTGGGGGTCCGTGCCGAGGCATCTGTGAGTAAACGTGAGCTGAGCCCCAGGCCAGCTGCTGCTGAACTGTTCCCACCCTTTCCAGGTAAATCAACTGAATATGTACAAGGGCTTGAAAGCCTAGAGGAAGGACCATGGAGCCACACCAGCGACAGCACACAGGCCAACTTGGTGCCTGCAGGCAAGCCAGCGTGGTCCTGGCCCCGGGCGATCTTCCAGAAGCTTTCCATTGCCCTGCCTGAGATACCCCTCCTGTCCCGGACCCCACTGCTTTTTTCCATCCTCACCTCTGTCCGGAGAGAAATTCCAGCCGAAGGTATGGGTGACACATCCTCTTCTTTACAGGCGGCAGCCTGGCAACTCCTGCAGAAAGGCCAGCAGAACCCCACTCACACCGGGCCACCCACAAAGCTGTGGCCCCTCACGCCCTCCCAACAGCACAGCCCCGAGACTGCTGACGGGGCAGAGAATATGGAGTCAGGCACAGCTCCAGGGGCTATTGCTGCCTGGAGCGCTGTTTATATTGACCTCAACGAGGCACACCTGGGGAGGGCGGGCCGGCAGGGTAAGGCTGCCCAGGTCAGCTAATCCACAACCCTCAGGGAATCACACTGTTGAAAATGGACCCCGCTAAGGCAGAAGAGAAGCCAAGGGAAAAAAGGACACAATGCCATTTGCAGCACCGTAGATGAGTCTAGAAGTAATCACGTGACTTGTAGTAAGTCAGAAAGTGAAAGACACATATCATATCATATCACTTATAGGTGTTACCTAAAAATGGATGCCGGGGCAGATATTTCCACGGAGAAGGGCAATCACAGATTCATTAAACAAACTTATGGTTCACCAATGGAAAGGTGTGAGGATTGGTTTCATTACGATATCGGGGTTAACAGACATATACAAACACAGGTGACATATATAAACACCAAAGACCTACAGAATACCAAGAGAGGACTACTCAATATTCTGTCATAACGTACATGGGAAAAGGATCCCAGGAAGAACAGTCATCTGTATATGTGTAAAAGAACCACATCTTCCAAACCTACAGCAAGCCAAACATTGTAATCAAACTTGCTGTAATAAAAAATAAAAACTTAAATTAAAAACACGAACAAGAAGTAGTGAGACAAACGTGAGGGGCTTTCTCCTGGCACATTCCATTCTAAACTCCAATCTAGAACACCACTTCCACTGAGGCTCTCTTGCCCTAGTAACCAGATTTGGTAAGGGTGAACTGCTGCCACCTTGTGGCCGTTTCACACAACAGCAGCTTTAATCCCAACGCTAATGGTCAGTTGATATTCAAAATCATTGCAGGCCTGTAAATGACACCTGCCCTGAAAACAAATCCTGGGGTCACATATCGACCAAAAAATTCAAAGGACGTCCATATTTCAAAACGACCGTTTCAAAAGGCATATTTTACGCACATTAGTGTTCTGCTTCTTTTCCTTTCTTTCCTTTTTTGTTAAAAAACACGGGAATGGAAAAAGGCATCCCTCAGAATGGGCGAAAATCGTTGCAGACGAATCAATGGACAGAGGTTTAATCTCCAATATATATAAACAGCTCATGCAGCTTAATATTAAAAAAAACAAACAACCCAAAAAAAATGGGCAGAAGATCTAAAGAGACGTTTCTTCAAAGGAGACACAGAGATGGCCAAGACACACATGAAAAGCTGCTCAACAGCACTAATTATTAGAGAAATGCAAATCAAAACTACAATGAGGTATCACCTCACACCTGTTAGAATCAGCATCATCAGAAAATCTACAAACAACCAATTCTGGGGAGGGTGTGGACAAAAGCAGCCCTTTTCCACAATTGGTGGGAATGTAAATTGATACAGTCACTATGGAGAACAGTATGGAGTTTCCTTAAAAAATCTAGAAATAGAATTACCATCTGATCCAGAAATCCCACTTCTGGGCATATACCCAGAGAAAACCGTATTTCAAAAAGGCACATTCACCACAATGTTCGTTGCAGCACTATTTACAATAGCCAGGAAATGGAAGCAACCTAAATGCCCACAGACAGAGGAATGGATAAAGATGTGGTACATATATAAAATGGAATATTACTCGGCCATAAAAAGGAATGAAACTGGGTCATTTGTAGAGACATCGATGGATCGAGAGACTGTCATACAGAATGAAGTAAGTCAGAAAGAGGAAAACAAATATTGTCTATTAACGCATATATGTGGAGCCTAAAAATGGTACAGATGAACTGGTTGGCAGGGAAGAAATAGAGACACAGAGGTAGAGAACAAACGTATGGACACCAAGTGTGGGAAGCCATGGGGTGGTGGTGGTGGGATGAGTTGGGAGTTTGGGATTGCCCTGTATACATGTATATGCATAAAATACATAACTAATAATAACGTGCTGTATAAAAAAGAAAATAAATAAAATAAAATTTCAAAATTTTAAAAAGTAAAATTTAAAAATAAAACAGAAAAATGTTCTTCCCGTCACACAGATGTATTTATAGGAATGAATTATTTCCATGCTTATATCTATAAATACATAAAAGAGGAATAAAATCTAACTTGAACCATAAAAGAAAAAAAATCCTGAACCCACGAGTTTTACAGTCGAAAACCCTAACAGGGCACTTGCTCCAGTGGTAAACAATTCTGAAATTGGTCAGAGGTGGGGAATCATCTCCCATACAGCCAGCAACCCACCCCCCACGCAAGGAGCGTCCTCATTGCAAAGCTGGGGGACCATGCCGAGGCATCTGTGAGTAAACGTGAGCTGAGACCCAGGCCAGCTGCTGCTGAACTGTTCCCACCCTTTCCAGGTAAAACACCTGAATATGTACAAGGGCTTGAAAGCCTAGAGGAAGGACCGTGGAGCCACACCAGCGACAGCAGGCAGGCCAACTTGGTGCCTGCAGGCCAGCCAGGGTGGTCCTGGGCCCGGGCGCTCTTCCAGAAGCTTTCCATTGCCCTGCCTGAGATACCCCTCCTGTCCCGGCCCCCACTGCTTTTTTTTCCTTCCTCACCTCTGTCCGGAGAGAAATTCCAGTGGAAGGTATGGGTGACACAACCTCTTCTTTACAGGCGGCAGCCTGGCAACTCCTGCAGAAAGGCCAGCAGAACCCCACTCACACCGGGCCACCCACAAAGCTGTGGCCTCTCACTCCCTCCCACCAGCACAGCCCCGAGACTGCTGACGGGGCAGAGAATATGGAGTCAGGCACAGCTTCAGGGGCTATTGCTGCCTGGAGCTCTGTTTATATTGACCTCAACGAGGCACACCTGGGGAGGGCGGGCCGGCAGGGTAAGGCTGCCCAGGTCAGCTAATCCACAACCCTCAGGGAATCACATTGTTGAAAATGGACCCCGCTAAGGCAGAAGAGAAGCCAAGGGAAAAAAGGACACAATGCCATTTGCAGCACCGTAGATGAGTCTAGAAGTCATCACGTGACTTGCAGTAAGTCAGAAAGTGAAAGACACATATCATATCATATCACTTATAGGTGTTACCTAAAAATGGATACCAGGGCAGATATTTCCACGGAGGAGGGCAATCACAGATTCATTAAACAAACTTATGGTTCACCAATGGAAAGGTGTGAGGATTGGTTTCATTACGATATCGGGGTTAACAGACATATACAAACACAGGTGACATATATAATCACCAAAGACCTACAGAATACCAAGAGAGGACTACTCAATATTCTGTCATAACGTACATGGGAAAAGGATCCCAGGAAGAACAGTCATCTGTATATGTGTAAAAGAACCACATCTTCCACACCTACAGCAAGCCAAACATTGTAATCAAACTTGCTGTAATAAAAAAATAAAAACTTAAATTAAAAACACGAACAAGAAGTAGTGAGACAAACGTGAGGGGCTTTCTCCTGGCACATTCCATTCTAAACTCCAATCTAGAACACCACTTCCACTGAGGCTCTCTTGCCCTAGTAACCAGATTTGGTAAGGGTGAACTGCTGCCACCTTGTGGCCGTTTCACACAACAGCAGCTTTAATCCCAACGCTAATGGTCAGTTGATATTCAAAATCATTGCAGGCCTGTAAATGACACCTGCCCTGAAAACAAATCCTGGGGTCACATATCGACCAAAAAATTCAAAGGACGTCCATATTTCAAAACGACCGTTTCAAAAGGCATATTTTACGCACATTAGTGTTCTGCTTCTTTTCCTTTCTTTCCTTTTTTGTTAAAAAACACGGGAATGGAAAAAGGCATCCCTCAGAATGGGCGAAAATCGTTGCAGACGAATCAATGGACAGAGGTTTAATCTCCAATATATATAAACAGCTCATGCAGCTTAATATTAAAAAAACAAACAACCCCCCAAAAAATGGGCAGAAGATCTAAAGAGACGTTTCTTCAAAGGAGACACAGAGATGGCCAAGACGCACATGAAAAGCTGCTCAACAGCACTAATTATTAGAGAAATGCAAATCAAAACTACAATGAGGTATCACCTCACACCTGTTAGAATCGGCATCATCAGAAAATCTACAAACAACCAATTCTGGGGAGGTTGTGGACAAAAGCAGCCCTTTTCCACAATTGGTGGGATTGTAAATTGATACAGTCACTATGGAGAACAGTATGGAGTTTCCTTAAAAAAATTAGAAATAGAATTACCATCTGATCCAGCAATCCCACTTCTGGGCATATACCCAGAGAAAACCGTATTTCAAAAAGGCACATTCACCACAATGTTCGTTGCAGCACTATTTACAATAGCCAGGTAATGGAAGCAAACTAAATGCCCACAGACAGTTGAATGTATAAAGCTGTGGTTCATATATAAAATGGAATATTACTCGGCCATAAAAAGGAATGAAACTGGGTCATTTGTAGAGACATCGATGGATCGAGAGACTGTCATACAGAATGAAGTATGTCAGAAAGAGGAAAACAAATATTGTCTATTAACGCATATATGTGGAGCCTAAAAATGGTACAGATGAACTGGTTGGCAGGGAAGAAATAGAGACACAGAGGTAGAGAACAAACGTATGGACACCAAGTGTGGGAAGCCATGGGGTGGTGGTGGTGGGATGAGTTGGGAGTTTGGGATTGACCTGTATACATGTATATGCATAAAATACATAACTAATAATAACGTGCTGTATAAAAAAGAAAATAAATAAAATAAAATTTCAAAATTTTAAAAAATAAAATTTAAAAATAAAACAGAAAAAAGTTCTTCCCGTCACACAGATGTATTTATAGGAATGAATTATTTCCATGCTTATATCTATAAATACATAAAAGAGGAATAAAATCTAACTTGAACCATAAAAGAAAAAAAAAATCCTGAACCCACGAGTTATACAGAGGAAAACCCTATCAGGGCACTTGCTCCAGTGGTAAACAATTCTGAAATTGGTCAGAGGTGGGGAATCATCTCCCATACAGCCAGCAATCCACCCCCGACGCAAGGAGCGTCCTCATTGCAAAGCTGGGGGACCATGCCGAGGCATCTGTGAGTAAACGTCAGCTGAGCCCCAGGCCAGCTGCTGCTGAACTGTTCCCACCCTTTCCAGGTAAAACACCTGAATATGTACACGGGCTTGAAAGCCTAGAGGAAGGACCGTGGTGCCACATCAGCGACAGCACGCAGGCCAACTTGGTGCCTGCAGGCCAGCCAGGGTGGTCCTGGCCCCGGGCACTCTTCCAGAAGCTTTCCATTGCCCTGCCTGAGATACCCCTCCTGTCCCGGCCCCCACTGCTTTTTTCCATCCTCACCTCTGTCCGGAGAGAAATTCCAGCCGAAGGTTTGGGTGACACAACCTCTTCTTTACAGGCGACAGCCTGGCAACTCCTGCAGAAAGGCCAGCAGAACCCCACTCACACCGGGCCACCCACAAAGCTGTGGCCCCTCACTCCCTCCCACCAGCACAGCCCCGAGACTGCTGACGGGGCAGAGAATATGGAGTCAGGCACAGCTTCAGGGGCTATTGCTGCCTGGAGCGCTGTTTATATTGACCTCAACGAGGCACACCTGGGGAGGGCGGGCCGGCAGGGTAAGGCTGCCCAGGTCAGCTAATCCACAACCCTCAGGGAATCACATTGTTGAAAATGGACCCCGCTAAGGCAGAAGAGAATCCAAGGGAAAAAAAGGACACAATGACATTTGCAGCACCGTAGATGAGTCTAGAAGTCATCACGTGACTTGTAGTAAGTCAGAAAGTGAAAGACAGATATCCTATCATATCACTTATAGGTGTTACCTAAAAATGGATACCAGGGCAGATATTTCCACGGAGAAGGGCAATCACAGATTCATTAAACAAACTTATGATTCACCAATGGAAAGGTGTGAGGATTGGTTTCATTACGATATCGGGGTTAACAGACATATACAAACACAGGTGACATATATAATCACCAAAGACCTACAGAATACCAAGAGAGAACTACTCAACATTCTGTCATAACGTACATGGGAAAACGATCCCAGGAAGAACAGACATCTGTATATGTGTAAAAGAACCACATCTTCCACACCTAGAGCAAGCCAAACATTGTAATCAAACTTGCTGTAATAAAAAATAAAAAATTAAATTAAAAACACGAACAAGAAGAAGTGAGACAAACGTGCGGGGCTTTCTCCTGGCACATTCCATTCTAAACTCCAATCTAGAACACCTCTTCCACTGAGGCTCTCTTGCCCTAGTAACCAGATTTGGTAAGGGTGAACTGCTGCCACCTTGTGGCCGTTTCACACAACAGCAGCTTTAATCCCAACGCTAATGGTCAGTTGATATTCAAAATCATTGCAGGCCTGTAAATGACACCTGCCCTGAAAACAAATTCTGGGGTCACATATCGACCAAAAATTTCAAAGGACGTCCATATTTCAAAACGACCGTTTCAAAAGGCATATTTTACGCACATTAGTGTTCTGCTTCTTTTCCTTTCTTTCCTTTTTTGTTAAAAAAAACGGGAATGGAAAAAGGCCTCCCTGAGAATGGGTGAAAATCGTGGCAAACGAATCAATGGACAGAGGTTTAATCTCCAATATATATAAACAGCTCATGCAGCTTAATATTAAAAAAACAAACAACCCCAAAAAAATGGGCAGAAGATCTAAAGAGACGTTTCTTCAAAGGAGACACAGAGATGGCCAAGACGCACATGAAAAGCTGCTCAACAGCACTAATTATTAGAGAAATGCAAATCAAAACTACAATGAGGTATCACCTCACACCTGTTAGAATCGGCATCATCAGAAAATCTACAAACAACCAATTCTGGGGAGGGTGTGGACAAAAGGAGCCCTCTTCCACTATTGGTGGGAATGTAAATTGATACAGTCACTATGGAGAACAGTATGGAGTTTCCTTAAAAAAATTAGAAATAGAATTACCATCTGATCCAGCAATCCCACTTCTGGGCATATACCCAGAGAAAACCGTATTTCAAAAAGGCACATTCACCACAATGTTCATTGCAGCAGTATTTACAATAGCCAGGTAATGGAAGCAACCTAAATGCCCACAGACAGATGAATGGATAAAGATGTGGTACATATATAAAATGGAATATGACTCGGCCATAAAAAGGAATGAAACTGGGTCATTTGTAGAGACATCGATGGATCGAGAGAATGTCATACAGAATGAAGTAAGTCAGAAAGAGGAAAACAAATATTGTATATTAATGCATATATGTGGAGCCTAAAAATGGTACAGATGAACTGGTTTGCAGGGAAGAAAGAGAGACACAGTGGTAGAGAACAAACGTATGGACACCAAGTGTGGGAAGCCATGGGGTGGTGATTGTGGGATGAGTTGGTAGTTTGGGATTAAACTGTATACATGTATATGCATAAAATACATAACTAATAATAACGTCCTGTATAAAAATAAAAAAATAAAATAAAATTTCAAAATTTTAAAAAATAAAATTTAAAAATAAAACAAAAAAAGTACTTCCCGTCACACAGATGTATTTATAGGAATGAATTATTTCCATGCTTCTATCTATAAATACATAAAAGAGGAATAAAATCTAACTTGAACCATAAAAGAAAAAAAATACCTGAACCCACGAGTTATACAGAGGAAAACGCTATCAGGGCACTTGCTCCAGTGGTAAACAATTCTGAAATTGGTCAGAGGTGGGGAATCATCTCCCATACAGCCAGCAACCCACCCCTCACGCAAGGAGCGTCCTCATTGCAAAGCTGTGGGACCGTGCCGAGGCATCTGTGAGTAAACGTGAGCTGAGCCCCAGGCCAGCTGCTGCTGAACTGTTCCCACCCTTTCCAGGTAAATCAACTGAATATGTACAAGGGCTAGAAAGCCTAGAGGAAGGACCATGGAGCCACACCAGCGACAGCACGCAGGCCAACTTGGTGCCTGCAGGCCAGCCAGCATGGTCCTGGCCCCGGGCGCTCTTCCAGAAGTTTCCATTGCCCTGCCTGAGATACCCCTCCAGTCCCGGACCCCACTGCTTTTTTCCATCCTCACCTCTGTCCGGAGAGAAATTCCAGCCGAAGGTATGGGTGACACATCCTCTTCTTTACAAGCGGCAGCCTGGCAACTCCTGCAGAAAGGCCAGCAGAACCCCACTCACACCGGGCCACCCACAAAGCTGTGGCCCCTCACTCCCTCCCACCAGCACAGCCCCGAGACTGCTGACGGGGCAGATAATATGGAGTCAGGCACAGCTTCAGGGGCTATTGCTGCCTGGAGCTCTGTTTATATTGACCTCAACGAGGCACACCTGGGGAGGGCGGGCCGGCAGGGTAAGGCTGCCCAGGTCAGCTAATCCACAACCCTCAGGGAATCACATTGTTGAAAATGGACCCCGCTAAGGCAGAAGAGAAGCCAAGGGAAAAAAGGACACAATGCCATTTGCAGCACCGTAGATGAGTCTAGAAGTAATCACGTGACTTGTAGTAAGTCAGAAAGTGAAAGACACATATCATATCATATCACTTATAGGTGTTACCTAAAAATGGATACCGGGGCAGATATTTCCACGGAGAAGGGCAATCACAGATTCATTAAACAAACTTATGGTTCACCAATGGAAACGTGTGAGGATTGGTTTCATTTCGATATCGGGGTTAACAGACATATACAAACACAGGTGACATATATAATCACCAAAGACCTACAGAATACCAAGAGAGGACTACTCAACATTCTGTCATAACGTACATGGGAAAAGGATCCCAAGAAGAACAGTCATCTGTATATGTGTAAAAGAACCACATCTTCCACACCTACAACAAGCCAAACATTGTAATCAAACTTGCTGTAATAAAAAATAAAAACTTAAATTAAAAACACGAACAAGAAGTAGTGAGACAAACGTGAGGGGCTTTCTCCTGGCACATTCCATTCTAAACTCCAATCTAGAACACCACTTCCACTGAGGCTCTCTTGCCCTAGTAACCAGATTTGGTAAGGGTGAACTGCTGCCACCTTGTGGCCGTTTCACACAACAGCAGCTTTAATCCCAACGCTAATGGTCAGTTGATATTCAAAATCATTGCAGGCCTGTAAATGACACCTGCCCTGAAAACAAATCCTGGGGTCACATATCGACCAAAAATTTAAAAGGACGTCCATATTTCAAAACGACCATTTCAAAAGGCATATTTTACGCACATTAGTGTTCTGCTTCTTTTCCTTTCTTTCCTTTTTTGTTAAAAAACACGGGAATGGAAAAAGGCATCCCTCAGAATGGGCGAAAATCGTTGCAGACGAATCAATGGACAGAGGTTTAATCTCCAATATATATAAACAGCTCATGCAGCTTAATATTAAAAAAACAAACAACCCAAAATAAACGGGCAGAAGATCTAAAGAGACGTTTCTTCAAAGGAGACACAGAGATGGCCAAGACGCACATGAAAAGCTGCTCAACAGCACTAATTATTAGAGAAATGCAAATCAAAACTACAATGAGGTATCACCTCACACCTGTTAGAATCGGCATCATCAGAAAATCTACAAACAACCAATTCTGGGGAGGGTGTGGACAAAAGGAGCCCTCTTCCACTATTGGTGGGAATGTAAATTGATACAGTCACTATGGAGAACAGTATGGAGTTTCCTTAAAAAAATTAGAAATAGAATTACCATCTGATCCAGCTATCCCAGTTCTGGGCATATACCCAGAGAAAACCGTATTTCAAAAAGGCACATTCACCACAATGTTCGTTGCAGCACTATTTACAATAGCCAGGTAATGGAAGCAACCTAAATGCCCACAGAAAGATGAATGGATACAGATGTGGTACATATATAAAATGGAATATTACTCGGCCATAAAAAGGAATGAAACTGGGTCATTTGTAGAGACATCGATGGATCGAGAGACTGTCATACAGAAAGAAGTAAGTCAGAAAGAGGAAAACAAATATTGTATATTAATGCATATATGTGGAGCCTAAAAATGGTACAGATGAACTGGTTTGCAGGGAAGAAATAGAGACACAGAGGTAGAGAACAAACGTATGGACACCAAGTGTGGGAAGCCATGGGGTGGTGGTGGTGGGATGAGTTGGGAGTTTGGGATTGACCTGTATACATGTATATGCATAAAATACATAACTAATAATAACGTGCTGTATAAAAAAATAAATAAAATTAAATTTCAAAATTTTAAAAAATAAAATTTAAAAAAAACCGAAAAAAGTTCTTCCCGTCACACAGATGTATTTATACGAATGAATTATTTCCATGCTTATATCTATAAATACATAAAAGAGGAATAAAATCTAACTTGAACCATAAAAGAAAAAAAACTGAACCCACGAGTTATACAGAGGAAAAACCCTATCAGGTCACTTGCTCCAGCGGTAAACAATTCTGAAATTGGTCAGAGGTGGGGAACCATCTCCCATACAGCCAGCAACCCACCCCCCACGCAAGGAGCGTCCTCATTGCAAAGCTGGGGGACCGTGCCGAGGCATCTGTGAGTAAACGTGAGCTGAGCCCCAGGCCAGCTGCTGCTGAACTGTTCCCACCCTTTCCAGGTAAAACACCTGAATATGTACAAGGGCTTGAATGCCTAGAGGAAGGACCGTGGAGCCACACCAGTGACAGCACGCAGGCCAACTTGGTGCCTGCAGGCCAGCCAGTGTGGTCCTGGCACCGGGCGCTCTTCCAGAAGCTTTCCATTGCCCTGCCTGAGATACCCCTCCTGTCCCGGCCCCCACTGCTTTTTTTCTTCCTCACCTCTGTCCGGAGAGAAATTCCAGCAGAAGGTATGGGTGACACAACCTCTTCTTTACAGGCGGCAGCCTGGCAACTCCTGCAGAAAGGCCAGCAGAACCCCACTCACACCGGGCCACCCACAAAGCTGTGGCCCCTCACTCCCTCCCACCAGCACAGCCCCGAGACTGCTGACGGGGCAGACAATATGGAGTCAGGCACAGCTTCAGGGGCTATTGCTGCCTGGAGCGCTGTTTATATTGACCTCAACGAGGCACACCTGGGGAGGGCGGGCCGGCAGGGTAAGGCTGCCCAGGTCAGCTAATCCACAACCCTCAGGGAATCACATTGTTGAAAATGGACCCCGCTAAGGCAGAAGAGACGCCAAGGGAAAAAAGGACACAATGCCATTTGCAGCACCGTAGATGAGTCTAGAAGTAATCACGTGACTTGTAGTAAGTCAGAAAGTGAAAGACACATATCATATCATATCACTTATAGGTGTTACCTAAAAATGGATACCAGGGCAGATATTTCCACGGAGAAGGGCAATCACAGATTCATTAAACACACTTATGGTTCACCAATGGAAAGGTGTGAGGATTGGTTTCATTACGATATCGGGGTTAACAGACATATACAAACACAGGTGACATATATAATCACCAAAGACCTACAGAATACCAAGAGAGGACTACTCAACATTCTGTCATAACGTACATGGGAAAAGGATCCCAGGAAGAACAGACATCTGTATACGTGTAAAAGAACCACATCTTCCACATCTACAACAAGCCAAACATTGTAATCAAACTTGCTGTAATAAGAAATAAAAAATTAAATTAAAAACACGAACAAGAAGTAGTGAGACAAACGTGAGGGGCTTTCTCCTGGCACATTCCATTCTAAACTCCAATCTAGAACACCACTTCCACTGAGGCTCTCTTGCCCTAGTAACCAGATTTGGTAAGGGTGAACTGCTGCCACCTGGTGGCCGTTTCACACAACAGCAGCTTTAATCCCAACGCTAATGGTCAGTTGATATTCAAAATCATTGCAGGCCTGTAAATGACACCTGCCCTGAAAAGAAATCCTGGGGTCACATATCGACCAAAAAATTCAAAGGACGTCCATATTTCAAAACGACCGTTTCAAAAGGCATATTTTACGCACATTAGTGTTCTGCTTCTTTTCCTTTCTTTCCTTTTTTGTTAAAAACCACGGGAATGGAAAAAGGCATCCCTCAGAATGGGTGAAAATCGTTGCAAACGAATCAATGGACAGAGGTTTAATCTCCAATCTATATAAACAGCTCATGCAGCTTAATATTAAAAAAACAAACAACCCAAAACAAATGGGCAGAAGATCTAAAGAGACGTTTCTTCAAAGGAGACACAGAGATGGCCAAGACGCCCATGAAAAGCTGCTCAACAGCACTAATTATTAGAGAAATGCAAATCAAAACTACAATGAGGTATCACCTCACACCTGTTAGAATCGGCATCATCAGAAAATCTACAGACAACCAATTCTGGGGAGGGTGTGGACAAAAGGAGCCCTCTTCCACTATTGGTGGGGATGTAAATTGATACAGTCACTATGGAGAACAGTATGGAGTTTCCTTAAAAAAATTAGAAATAGAATTACCATCTGATCCAGCTATCCCACTTCTGGGCATATACCCAGAGAAAACCGTATTTCAAAAAGGCACATTCACCACAATGTTCGTTGCAGCACTATTTACAATAGCCAGGTAATGGAAGCAACCTAAATGCCCACAGAAAGATGAATGGATACAGATGTGGTACATATATAAAATGGAATATTACTCGGCCATAAAAAGGAATGAAACTGGGTCATTTGTAGAGACATCGATGGATCGAGAGACTGTCATACAGAAAGAAGTAAGTCAGAAAGAGGAAAACAAATATTGTATATTAATGCATATATGTGGAGCCTAAAAATGGTACAGATGAACTGGTTTGCAGGGAAGAAATAGAGACACAGAGGTAGAGAACAAACGTATGGACACCAAGTGTGGGAAGCCATGGGGTGGTGGTGGTGGGATGAGTTGGGAGTTTGGGATTGACCTGTATACATGTATATGCATAAAATACATAACTAATAATAACGTGCTGTATAAAAAAATAAATAAAATTAAATTTCAAAATTTTAAAAAATAAAATTTAAAAATAAAACAGAAAAAAGTTCTTCCCGTCACACAGATGTATTTATACGAATGAATTATTTCCATGCTTATATCTATAAATACATAAAAGAGGAATAAAATCTAACTTGAACCATAAAAGAAAAAAAACTGAACCCACGAGTTATACAGAGGAAAAACCCTATCAGGTCACTTGCTCCAGCGGTAAACAATTCTGAAATTGGTCAGAGGTGGGGAACCATCTCCCATACAGCCAGCAACCCACCCCCCACGCAAGGAGCGTCCTCATTGCAAAGCTGGGGGACCGTGCCGAGGCATCTGTGAGTAAACGTGAGCTGAGCCCCAGGCCAGCTGCTGCTGAACTGTTCCCACCCTTTCCAGGTAAAACAACTGAATATGTACAAGGGCTTGAATGCCTAGAGGAAGGACCGTGGAGCCACACCAGTGACAGCACGCAGGCCAACTTGGTGCCTGCAGGCCAGCCAGTGTGGTCCTGGCACCGGGCGCTCTTCCAGAAGCTTTCCATTGCCCTGCCTGAGATACCCCTCCTGTCCCGGCCCCCACTGCTTTTTTTCTTCCTCACCTCTGTCCGGAGAGAAATTCCAGCAGAAGGTATGGGTGACACAACCTCTTCTTTACAGGCGGCAGCCTGGCAACTCCTGCAGAAAGGCCAGCAGAACCCCACTCACACCGGGCCACCCACAAAGCTGTGGCCCCTCACTCCCTCCCACCAGCACAGCCCCGAGACTGCTGACGGGGCAGACAATATGGAGTCAGGCACAGCTTCAGGGGCTATTGCTGCCTGGAGCGCTGTTTATATTGACCTCAACGAGGCACACCTGGGGAGGGCGGGCCGTCAGGGTAAGGCTGCCCAGGTCAGCTAATCCACAACCCTCAGGGAATCACATTGTTGAAAATGGACCCCGCTAAGGCAGAAGAGACGCCAAGGGAAAAAAGGACACAATGCCATTTGCAGCACCGTAGATGAGTCTAGAAGTAATCACGTGACTTGTAGTAAGTCAGAAAGTGAAAGACACATATCATATCATATCACTTATAGGTGTTACCTAAAAATGGATACCAGGGCAGATATTTCCACGGAGAAGGGCAATCACAGATTCATTAAACACACTTATGGTTCACCAATGGAAAGGTGTGAGGATTGGTTTCATTACGATATCGGGGTTAACAGACATATACAAACACAGGTGACATATATAATCACCAAAGACCTACAGAATACCAAGAGAGGACTACTCAACATTCTGTCATAACGTACATGGGAAAAGGATCCCAGGAAGAACAGACATCTGTATACGTGTAAAAGAACCACATCTTCCACATCTACAACAAGCCAAACATTGTAATCAAACTTGCTGTAATAAGAAATAAAAAATTAAATTAAAAACACGAACAAGAAGTAGTGAGACAAACGTGAGGGGCTTTCTCCTGGCACATTCCATTCTAAACTCCAATCTAGAACACCACTTCCACTGAGGCTCTCTTGCCCTAGTAACCAGATTTGGTAAGGGTGAACTGCTGCCACCTGGTGGCCGTTTCACACAACAGCAGCTTTAATCCCAACGCTAATGGTCAGTTGATATTCAAAATCATTGCAGGCCTGTAAATGACACCTGCCCTGAAAAGAAATCCTGGGGTCACATATCGACCAAAAAATTCAAAGGACGTCCATATTTCAAAACGACCGTTTCAAAAGGCATATTTTACGCACATTAGTGTTCTGCTTCTTTTCCTTTCTTTCCTTTTTTGTTAAAAAACACGGGAATGGAAAAAGGCATCCCTCAGAATGGGTGAAAATCGTTGCAAACGAATCAATGGACAGAGGTTTAATCTCCAATCTATATAAACAGCTCATGCAGCTTAATATTAAAAAAACAAACAACCCAAAACAAATGGGCAGAAGATCTAAAGAGACGTTTCTTCAAAGGAGACACAGAGATGGCCAAGACGCCCATGAAAAGCTGCTCAACAGCACTAATTATTAGAGAAATGCAAATCAAAACTACAATGAGGTATCACCTCACACCTGTTAGAATCGGCATCATCAGAAAATCTACAGACAACCAATTCTGGGGAGGGTGTGGACAAAAGGAGCCCTCTTCCACTATTGGTGGGGATGTAAATTGATACAGTCACTATGGAGAACAGTATGGAGTTTCCTTAAAAAAATTAGAAATAGAATTACCATCTGATCCAGCTATCCCACTTCTGGGCATATACCCAGAGAAAACCGTATTTCAAAAAGGCACATTCACCACAATGTTCGTTGCAGCACTATTTACAATAGCCAGGTAATGGAAGCAACCTAAATGCCCACAGAACGATGAATGGATACAGATGTGGTACATATATAAAATGGAATATTACTCGGCCATAAAAAGGAATGAAACTGGGTCATTTGTAGAGACATCGATGGATCGAGAGACTGTCATACAGAAAGAAGTAAGTCAGAAAGAGGAAAACAAATATTGTATATTAATGCATATATGTGGAGCCTAAAAATGGTACAGATGAACTGGTTTGCAGGGAAGAAATAGAGACACAGAGGTAGAGAACAAACGTATGGACACCAAGTGTGGGAAGCCATGGGGTGGTGGTGGTGGGATGAGTTGGGAGTTTGGGATTGACCTGTATACATGTATATGCATAAAATACATAACTAATAATAACGTGCTGTATAAAAAAATAAATAAAATTAAATTTCAAAATTTAAAAATATAAAATTTAAAAATAAAACAGAAAAAAGTTCTTCCCGTCACACAGATGTATTTATACGAATGAATTATTTCCATGCTTATATCTATAAATACATAAAAGAGGAATAAAATCTAACTTGAACCATAAAAGAAAAAAAACTGAACCCACGAGTTATACAGAGGAAAAACCCTATCAGGTCACTTGCTCCAGCGGTAAACAATTCTGAAATTGGTCAGAGGTGGGGAACCATCTCCCATACAGCCAGCAACCCACCCCCCACGCAAGGAGCGTCCTCATTGCAAAGCTGGGGGACCGTGCCGAGGCATCTGTGAGTAAACGTGAGCTGAGCCCCAGGCCAGCTGCTGCTGAACTGTTCCCACCCTTTCCAGGTAAAACACCTGAATATGTACAAGGGCTTGAATGCCTAGAGGAAGGACCGTGGAGCCACACCAGTGACAGCACGCAGGCCAACTTGGTGCCTGCAGGCCAGCCAGTGTGGTCCTGGCACCGGGCGCTCTTCCAGAAGCTTTCCATTGCCCTGCCTGAGATACCCCTCCTGTCCCGGCCCCCACTGCTTTTTTTCTTCCTCACCTCTGTCCGGAGAGAAATTCCAGCAGAAGGTATGGGTGACACAACCTCTTCTTTACAGGCGGCAGCCTGGCAACTCCTGCAGAAAGGCCAGCAGAACCCCACTCACACCGGGCCACCCACAAAGCTGTGGCCCCTCACTCCCTCCCACCAGCACAGCCCCGAGACTGCTGACGGGGCAGACAATATGGAGTCAGGCACAGCTTCAGGGGCTATTGCTGCCTGGAGCGCTGTTTATATTGACCTCAACGAGGCACACCTGGGGAGGGCGGGCCGTCAGGGTAAGGCTGCCCAGGTCAGCTAATCCACAACCCTCAGGGAATCACATTGTTGAAAATGGACCCCGCTAAGGCAGAAGAGACGCCAAGGGAAAAAAGGACACAATGCCATTTGCAGCACCGTAGATGAGTCTAGAAGTAATCACGTGACTTGTAGTAAGTCAGAAAGTGAAAGACACATATCATATCATATCACTTATAGGTGTTACCTAAAAATGGATACCAGGGCAGATATTTCCACGGAGAAGGGCAATCACAGATTCATTAAACACACTTATGGTTCACCAATGGAAAGGTGTGAGGATTGGTTTCATTACGATATCGGGGTTAACAGACATATACAAACACAGGTGACATATATAATCACCAAAGACCTACAGAATACCAAGAGAGGACTACTCAACATTCTGTCATAACGTACATGGGAAAAGGATCCCAGGAAGAACAGACATCTGTATACGTGTAAAAGAACCACATCTTCCACATCTACAACAAGCCAAACATTGTAATCAAACTTGCTGTAATAAGAAATAAAAAATTAAATTAAAAACACGAACAAGAAGTAGTGAGACAAACGTGAGGGGCTTTCTCCTGGCACATTCCATTCTAAACTCCAATCTAGAACACCACTTCCACTGAGGCTCTCTTGCCCTAGTAACCAGATTTGGTAAGGGTGAACTGCTGCCACCTGGTGGCCGTTTCACACAACAGCAGCTTTAATCCCAACGCTAATGGTCAGTTGATATTCAAAATCATTGCAGGCCTGTAAATGACACCTGCACTGAAAACAAATCCTGGGGTCACATATCGACCAAAAAATTCAAAGGACGTCCATATTTCAAAACGACCGTTTCAAAAGGCATATTTTACGCACATTAGTGTTCTGCTTCTTTTCCTTTCTTTCCTTTTTTGTTAAAAACCACGGGAATGGAAAAAGGCATCCCTCAGAATGGGTGAAAATCGTTGCAAACGAATCAATGGACAGAGGTTTAATCTCCAATCTATATAAACAGCTCATGCAGCTTAATATTAAAAAAACAAACAACCCAAAACAAATGGGCAGAAGATCTAAAGAGACGTTTCTTCAAAGGAGACACAGAGATGGCCAAGACGCACATGAAAAGCTGCTCAACAGCACTAATTATTAGAGAAATGCAAATCAAAACTACAATGAGGTATCACCTCACACCTGTTAGAATCGGCATCATCAGAAAATCTACAGACAACCAATTCTGGGGAGGGTGTGGACAAAAGGAGCCCTCTTCCACTATTGGTGGGAATGTAAATTGATACAGTCACTATGGAGAACAGTATGGAGTTTCCTTAAAAAAATTAGAATTACCATCTGATCCAGCAATCCCACTTCTGGGCATATACCCAGAGAAAACCGTATTTCAAAAAGGCACATTCACCACAATGTTCGCTGCAGCACTATTTACAATAGCCAGGTAATGGAAGCAACCTAAATGCCCACAGAAAGATGAATGGATACAGATGTGGTACATATATAAAATGGAATATTACTCGGCCATAAAAAGGAATGAAACTGGGTCATTTGTAGAGACATCGATGGATCGAGAGACTGTCATACAGAAAGAAGTAAGTCAGAAAGAGGAAAACAAATATTGTATATTAATGCATATATGTGGAGCCTAAAAATGGTACAGATGAACTGGTTTGCAGGGAAGAAATAGAGACACAGAGGTAGAGAACAAACGTATGGACACCAAGTGTGGGAAGCCATGGGGTGGTGGTGGTGGGATGAGTTGGGAGTTTGGGATTGACCTGTATACATGTATATGCATAAAATACATAACTAATAATAACGTGCTGTATAAAAAAATAAATAAAATTAAATTTCAAAATTTTAAAAAATAAAATTTAAAAATAAAACAGAAAAAAGTTCTTCCCGTCACACAGATGTATTTATAGGAATGAATTATTTCCATGCTTATATCTATAAATACATAAAAGAGGAATAAAATCTAACTTGAACCATAAAAGAAAAAAAACTGAACCCACGAGTTATACAGAGGAAAAACCCTATCAGGTCACTTGCTCCAGCGGTAAACAATTCTGAAATTGGTCAGAGTTGGGGAACCATCTCCCATACAGCCAGCAACCCACCCCCCACGCAAGGAGCGTCCTCATTGCAAAGCTGGGGGACCGTGCCGAGGCATCTGTGAGTAAACGTGAGCTGAGCCCCAGGCCAGCTGCTGCTGAACTGTTCCCACCCTTTCCAGGTAAAACACCTGAATATGTACAAGGGCTTGAATGCCTAGAGGAAGGACCGTGGAGCCACACCAGTGACAGCACGCAGGCCAACTTGGTGCCTGCAGGACAACCAGTGTGGTCCTGGCACCGGGCGCTCTTCCAGAAGCTTTCCATTGCCCTGCCTGAGATACCCCTCCTGTCCCGGCCCCCACTGCTTTTTTTCTTCCTCACCTCTGTCCGGAGAGAAATTCCAGCAGAAGGTATGGGTGACACAACCTCTTCTTTACAGGCGGCAGCCTGGCAACTCCTGCAGAAAGGCCAGCAGAACCCCACTCACACCGGGCCACCCACAAAGCTGTGGCCCCTCACTCCCTCCCACCAGCACAGCCCCGAGACTGCTGACGGGGCAGACAATATGGAGTCAGGCACAGCTTCAGGGGCTATTGCTGCCTGGAGCGCTGTTTATATTGACCTCAACGAGGCAGACCTGGGGAGGGCGGGCCGGCAGGGTAAGGCTGCCCAGGTCAGCTAATCCACAACCCTCAGGGAATCACATTGTTGAAAATGGACCCCGCTAAGGCAGAAGAGACGCCAAGGGAAAAAAGGACACAATGCCATTTGCAGCACCGTAGATGAGTCTAGAAGTAATCACGTGACTTGTAGTAAGTCAGAAAGTGAAAGACACATATCATATCATATCACTTATAGGTGTTACCTAAAAATGGATACCAGGGCAGATATTTCCACGGAGAAGGGCAATCACAGATTCATTAAACAAACTTATGGTTCACCAATGGAAAGGTGTGAGGATTGGTTTCATTACGATATCGGGGTTAACAGACATATACAAACACAGGTGACATATATAATCGCCAAAGACCTACAGAATACCAAGAGAGGACTACTCAACATTCTGTCATAACGTACATGGGGAAAGGATCCCAGGAAGAACAGACATCTGTATACGTGTAAAAGAACCACATCTTCCACATCTACAACAAGCCAAACATTGTAATCAAACTTGCTGTAATAAGAAATAAAAAATTAAATTAAAAACACGAACAAGAAGTAGTGAGACAAACGTGAGGGGCTTTCTCCTGGCACATTCCATTCTAAACTCCAATCTAGAACACCACTTCCACTGAGGCTCTCTTGCCCTAGTAACCAGATTTGGTAAGGGTGAACTGTTGCCACATGGTGGCCGTTTCACACAACAGCAGCTTTAATCCCAACGCTAATGGTCAGTTGATATTCAAAATCATTGCAGGCCTGTAAATGACACCTGCCCTGAAAACAAATCCTGGGGTCACATATCGACCAAAAAATTCAAAGGACGTCCATATTTCAAAACGACCGTTTCAAAAGGCATATTTTACGCACATTAGTGTTCTGCTTCTTTTCCTTTCTTTCCTTTTTTGTTAAAAACCACGGGAATGGAAAAAGGCATCCCTCAGAATGGGTGAAAATCGTTGCAAACGAATCAATGGACAGAGGTTTAATCTCCAATCTATATAAACAGCTCATGCAGCTTAATATTAAAAAAACAAACAACCTAAAACAAATGGGCAGAAGATCTAAAGAGACGTTTCTTCAAAGGAGACACAGAGATGGCCAAGACGCACATGAAAAGCTGCTCAACAGCACTAATTATTAGAGAAATGCAAATCAAAACTACAATGAGGTATCACCTCACACCTGTTAGAATCGGCATCATCAGAAAATCTACAGACAACCAATTCTGGGGAGGGTGTGGGCAAAAGGAGCCCTCTTCCACTATTGGTGGGAATGTAAATTGATACAGTCACTATGGAGAACAGTATGGAGTTTCCTTAAAAAAATTAGAAATAGAATTACCATCTGATCCAGCAATCCCACTTCTGGGCATATACCCAGAGAAAACCGTATTTCAAAAAGGCACATTCACCACAATGTTCGTTGCAGCACTATTTACAATAGCTAGGTAATGGAAGCAACCTAAATGCCCACAGAAAGATGAATGGATACAGATGTGGTACATATATAAAATGGAATATTACTCGGCCATAAAAAGGAATGAAACTGGGTCATTTGTAGAGACATCGATGGATCGAGAGACTGTCATACAGAAAGAAGTAAGTCAGAAAGAGGAAAACAAATATTGTATATTAATGCATATATGTGGAGCCTAAAAATGGTACAGATGAACTGGTTTGCAGGGAAGAAATAGAGACACAGAGGTAGAGAACAAACGTATGGACACCAAGTGTGGGAAGCCATGGGGTGGTGGTGGTGGGATGAGTTGGGAGTTTGGGATTGACCTGTATACATGTATATGCATAAAATACATAACTAATAATAACGTGCTGTATAAAAAAATAAATAAAATTAAATTTCAAAATTTTAAAAAATAAAATTTAAAAATAAAACCGAAAAAAGTTCTTCCCGTCACACAGATGTATTTATACGAATGAATTATTTCCATGCTTATATCTATAAATACATAAAAGAGGAATAAAATCTAACTTGAACCATAAAAGAAAAAAAAACTGAACCCACGAGTTATACAGAGGAAAAACCCTATCAGGTCACTTGCTCCAGCGGTAAACAATTCTGAAATTGGTCAGAGGTGGGGAACCATCTCCCATACAGCCAGCAACCCACCCCCCACGCAAGGAGCGTCCTCATTGCAAAGCTGGGGGACCGTGCCGAGGCATCTGTGAGTAAACGTGAGCTGAGCCCCAGGCCAGCTGCTGCTGAACTGTTCCCACCCTTTCCAGGTAAAACACCTGAATATGTACAAGGGCTTGAATGCCTAGAGGAAGGACCGTGGAGCCACACCAGTGACAGCACGCAGGCCAACTTGGTGCCTGCAGGCCAGCCAGTGTGGTCCTGGCACCGGGCGCTCTTCCAGAAGCTTTCCATTGCCCTGCCTGAGATACCCCTCCTGTCCCGGCCCCCACTGCTTTTTTTCTTCCTCACCTCTGTCCGGAGAGAAATTCCAGCAGAAGGTATGGGTGACACAACCTCTTCTTTACAGGCGGCAGCCTGGCAACTCCTGCAGAAAGGCCAGCAGAACCCCACTCACACCGGGCCACCCACAAAGCTGTGGCCCCTCACTCCCTCCCACCAGCACAGCCCCGAGACTGCTGACGGGGCAGACAATATGGAGTCAGGCACAGCTTCAGGGGCTATTGCTGCCTGGAGCGCTGTTTATATTGACCTCAACGAGGCAGACCTGGGGAGGGCGGGCCGTCAGGGTAAGGCTGCCCAGGTCAGCTAATCCACAACCCTCAGGGAATCACATTGTTGAAAATGGACCCCGCTAAGGCAGAAGAGACGCCAAGGGAAAAAAGGACACAATGCCATTTGCAGCACCGTAGATGAGTCTAGAAGTAATCACGTGACTTGTAGTAAGTCAGAAAGTGAAAGACACATATCATATCATATCACTTATAGGTGTTACCTAAAAATGGATACCAGGGCAGATATTTCCACGGAGAAGGGCAATCACAGATTCATTAAACAAACTTATGGTTCACCAATGGAAAGGTGTGAGGATTGGTTTCATTACGATATCGGGGTTAACAGACATATACAAACACAGGTGACATATATAATCACCAAAGACCTACAGAATACCAAGAGAGGACTACTCAACATTCTGTCATAATGTACATGGGAAAAGGATCCCAGGAAGAACAGACATCTGTATACGTGTAAAAGAACCACATCTTCCACATCTACAACAAGCCAAACATTGTAATCAAACTTGCTGTAATAAGAAATAAAAAATTAAATTAAAAACACGAACAAGAAGTAGTGAGACAAACGTGAGGGGCTTTCTCCTGGCACATTCCATTCTAAACTCCAATCTAGAACACCACTTCCACTGAGGCTCTCTTGCCCTAGTAACCAGATTTGGTAAGGGTGAACTGCTGCCACCTGGTGGCCGTTTCACACAACAGCAGCTTTAATCCCAACGCTAATGGTCAGTTGATATTCAAAATCATTGCAGGCCTGTAAATGACACCTGCCCTGAAAACAAATCCTGGGGTCACATATCGACCAAAAAATTCAAAGGACGTCCATATTTCAAAACGAACGTTTCAAAACGCATATTTTACGCACATTAGTGTTCTGCTTCTTTTCCTTTCTTTCCTTTTTTGTTAAAAACCACGGGAATGGAAAAAGGCATCCCTCAGAATGGGTGAAAATCGTTGCAAACGAATCAATGGACAGAGGTTTAATCTCCAATCTATATAAACAGCTCATGCAGCTTAATATTAAAAAAACAAACAACCCAAAACAAATGGGCAGAAGATCTAAAGAGACGTTTCTTCAAAGGAGACACAGAGATGGCCAAGACGCACATGAAAAGCTGCTCAACAGCACTAATTATTAGAGAAATGCAAATCAAAACTACAATGAGGTATCACCTCACACCTGTTAGAATCGGCATCATCAGAAAATCTACAGACAACCAATTCTGGGGAGGGTGTGGACAAAAGGAGCCCTCTTCCACTATTGGTGGGAATGTAAATTGATACAGTCACTATGGAGAACAGTATGGAGTTTCCTTAAAAAAATTAGAATTACCATCTGATCCAGCAATCCCACTTCTGGGCATATACCCAGAGAAAACCGTATTTCAAAAAGGCACATTCACCACAATGTTCGCTGCAGCACTATTTACAATAGCCAGGTAATGGAAGCAACCTAAATGCCCACAGAAAGATGAATGGATACAGATGTGGTACATATATAAAATGGAATATTACTCGGCCATAAAAAGGAATGAAACTGGGTCATTTGTAGAGACATCGATGGATCGAGAGACTGTCATACAGAAAGAAGTAAGTCAGAAAGAGGAAAACAAATATTGTATATTAATGCATATATGTGGAGCCTAAAAATGGTACAGATGAACTGGTTTGCAGGGAAGAAATAGAGACACAGAGGTAGAGAACAAACGTATGGACACCAAGTGTGGGAAGCCATGGGGTGGTGGTGGTGGGATGAGTTGGGAGTTTGGGATTGACCTGTATACATGTATATGCATAAAATACATAACTAATAATAACGTGCTGTATAAAAAAATAAATAAAATTAAATTTCAAAATTTAAAAAAATAAAATTTAAAAATAAAACAGAAAAAAGTTCTTCCCGTCACACAGATGTATTTATAGGAATGAATTATTTCCATGCTTATATCTATAAATACATAAAAGAGGAATAAAATCTAACTTGAACCATAAAAGAAAAAAAACTGAACCCACGAGTTATACAGAGGAAAAACCCTATCAGGTCACTTGCTCCAGCGGTAAACAATTCTGAAATTGGTCAGAGGTGGGGAACCATCTCCCATACAGCCAGCAACCCACCCCCCACGCAAGGAGCGTCCTCATTGCAAAGCTGGGGGACCGTGCCGAGGCATCTGTGAGTAAACGTGAGCTGAGCCCCAGGCCAGCTGCTGCTGAACTGTTCCCACCCTTTCCAGGTAAAACACCTGAATATGTACAAGGGCTTGAATGCCTAGAGGAAGGACCGTGGAGCCACACCAGTGACAGCACGCAGGCCAACTTGGTGCCTGCAGGCCAGCCAGTGTGGTCATGGCACCGGGCGCTCTTCCAGAAGCTTTCCATTGCCCTGCCTGAGATACCCCTCCTGTCCCGGCCCCCACTGCTTTTTTTCTTCCTCACCTCTGTCCGGAGAGAAATTCCAGCAGAAGGTATGGGTGACACAACCTCTTCTTTACAGGCGGCAGCCTGGCAACTCCTGCAGAAAGGCCAGCAGAACCCCACTCACACCGGGCCACCCACAAAGCTGTGGCCCCTCACTCCCTCCCACCAGCACAGCCCCGAGACTGCTGACGGGGCAGACAATATGGAGTCAGGCACAGCTTCAGGGGCTATTGCTGCCTGGAGCGCTGTTTATATTGACCTCAACGAGGCACACCTGGGGAGGGCGGGCCGGCAGGGTAAGGCTGCCCAGGTCAGCTAATCCACAACCCTCAGGGAATCACATTGTTGAAAATGGACCCCGCTAAGGCAGAAGAGACGCCAAGGGAAAAAAGGACACAATGCCATTTGCAGCACCGTAGATGAGTCTAGAAGTAATCACGTGACTTGTAGTAAGTCAGAAAGTGAAAGACACATATCATATCATATCACTTATAGGTGTTACCTAAAAATGGATACCAGGGCAGATATTTCCACGGAGAAGGGCAATCACAGATTCATTAAACAAACTTATGGTTCACCAATGGAAAGGTGTGAGGATTGGTTTCATTACGATATCGGGGTTAACAGACATATACAAACACAGGTGACATATATAATCACCAAAGACCTACAGAATACCAAGAGAGGACTACTCAACATTCTGTCATAACGTACATGGGAAAAGGATCCCAGGAAGAACAGACATCTGTATACGTGTAAAAGAACCACATCTTCCACATCTACAACAAGCCAAACATTGTAATCAAACTTGCTGTAATAAGAAATAAAAAATTAAATTAAAAACACGAACAAGAAGTAGTGAGACAAACGTGAGGGGCTTTCTCCTGGCACATTCCATTCTAAACTCCAATCTAGAACACCACTTCCACTGAGGCTCTCTTGCCCTAGTAACCAGATTTGGTAAGGGTGAACTGCTGCCACCTGGTGGCCGTTTCACACAACAGCAGCTTTAATCCCAACGCTAATGGTCAGTTGATATTCAAAATCATTGCAGGCCTGTAAATGACACCTGCCCTGAAAACAAATCCTGGGGTCACATATCGACCAAAAAATTCAAAGGACGTCCATATTTCAAAACGAACGTTTCAAAACGCATATTTTACGCACATTAGTGTTCTGCTTCTTTTCCTTTCTTTCCTTTTTTGTTAAAAACCACGGGAATGGAAAAAGGCATCCCTCAGAATGGGTGAAAATCGTTGCAAACGAATCAATGGACAGAGGTTTAATCTCCAATCTATATAAACAGCTCATGCAGCTTAATATTAAAAAAACAAACAACCCAAAACAAATGGGCAGAAGATCTAAAGAGACGTTTCTTCAAAGGAGACACAGAGATGGCCAAGACGCACATGAAAAGCTGCTCAACAGCACTAATTATTAGAGAAATGCAAATCAAAACTACAATGAGGTATCACCTCACACCTGTTAGAATCGGCATCATCAGAAAATCTACAGACAACCAATTCTGGGGAGGGTGTGGACAAAAGGAGCCCTCTTCCACTATTGGTGGGAATGTAAATTGATACAGTCACTATGGAGAACAGTATGGAGTTTCCTTAAAAAAATTAGAATTACCATCTGATCCAGCAATCCCACTTCTGGGCATATACCCAGAGAAAACCGTATTTCAAAAAGGCACATTCACCACAATGTTCGCTGCAGCACTATTTACAATAGCCAGGTAATGGAAGCAACCTAAATGCCCACAGAAAGATGAATGGATACAGATGTGGTACATATATAAAATGGAATATTACTCGGCCATAAAAAGGAATGAAACTGGGTCATTTGTAGAGACATCGATGGATCGAGAGACTGTCATACAGAAAGAAGTAAGTCAGAAAGAGGAAAACAAATATTGTATATTAATGCATATATGTGGAGCCTAAAAATGGTACAGATGAACTGGTTTGCAGGGAAGAAATAGAGACACAGAGGTAGAGAACAAACGTATGGACACCAAGTGTGGGAAGCCATGGGGTGGTGGTGGTGGGATGAGTTGGGAGTTTGGGATTGACCTGTATACATGTATATGCATAAAATACATAACTAATAATAACGTGCTGTATAAAAAAATAAATAAAATTAAATTTCAAAATTTAAAAAAATAAAATTTAAAAATAAAACAGAAAAAAGTTCTTCCCGTCACACAGATGTATTTATAGGAATGAATTATTTCCATGCTTATATCTATAAATACATAAAAGAGGAATAAAATCTAACTTGAACCATAAAAGAAAAAAAACTGAACCCACGAGTTATACAGAGGAAAAACCCTATCAGGTCACTTGCTCCAGCGGTAAACAATTCTGAAATTGGTCAGAGGTGGGGAACCATCTCCCATACAGCCAGCAACCCACCCCCCACGCAAGGAGCGTCCTCATTGCAAAGCTGGGGGACCGTGCCGAGGCATCTGTGAGTAAACGTGAGCTGAGCCCCAGGCCAGCTGCTGCTGAACTGTTCCCACCCTTTCCAGGTAAAACACCTGAATATGTACAAGGGCTTGAATGCCTAGAGGAAGGACCGTGGAGCCACACCAGTGACAGCACGCAGGCCAACTTGGTGCCTGCAGGCCAGCCAGTGTGGTCCTGGCACCGGGCGCTCTTCCAGAAGCTTTCCATTGCCCTGCCTGAGATACCCCTCCTGTCCCGGCCCCCACTGCTTTTTTTCTTCCTCACCTCTGTCCGGAGAGAAATTCCAGCAGAAGGTATGGGTGACACAACCTCTTCTTTACAGGCGGCAGCCTGGCAACTCCTGCAGAAAGGCCAGCAGAACCCCACTCACACCGGGCCACCCACAAAGCTGTGGCCCCTCACTCCCTCCCACCAGCACAGCCCCGAGACTGCTGACGGGGCAGACAATATGGAGTCAGGCACAGCTTCAGGGGCTATTGCTGCCTGGAGCGCTGTTTATATTGACCTCAACGAGGCACACCTGGGGAGGGCGGGCCGGCAGGGTAAGGCTGCCCAGGTCAGCTAATCCACAACCCTCAGGGAATCACATTGTTGAAAATGGACCCCGCTAAGGCAGAAGAGACGCCAAGGGAAAAAAGGACACAATGCCATTTGCAGCACCGTAGATGAGTCTAGAAGTAATCACGTGACTTGTAGTAAGTCAGAAAGTGAAAGACACATATCATATCATATCACTTATAGGTGTTACCTAAAAATGGATACCAGGGCAGATATTTCCACGGAGAAGGGCAATCACAGATTCATTAAACACACTTATGGTTCACCAATGGAAAGGTGTGAGGATTGGTTTCATTACGATATCGGGGTTAACAGACATATACAAACACAGGTGACATATATAATCACCAAAGACCTACAGAATACCAAGAGTGGACTACTCAACATTCTGTCATAACGTACATGGGAAAAGGATCCCAGGAAGAACAGACATCTGTATACGTGTAAAAGAACCACATCTTCCACATCTACAACAAGCCAAACATTGTAATCAAACTTGCTGTAATATGAAATAAAAAATTAAATTAAAAACACGAACAAGAAGTAGTGAGACAAACGTGAGGGGCTTTCTCCTGGCACATTCCATTCTAAACTCCAATCTAGAACACCACTTCCACTGAGGCTCTCTTGCCCTAGTAACCAGATTTGGTAAGGGTGAACTGCTGCCACCTGGTGGCCGTTTCACACAACAGCAGCTTTAATCCCAACGCTAATGGTCAGTTGATATTCAAAATCATTGCAGGCCTGTAAATGACACCTGCCCTGAAAACAAATCCTGGGGTCACATATTGACCAAAAAATTCAAAGGACGTCCATATTTCAAAACGACCATTTCAAAAGGCATATTTTACGCACATTAGTGTTCTGCTTCTTTTCCTTTCTTTCCTTTTTTGTTAAAAAACACGGGAATGGAAAAAGGCATCCCTCAGAATGGGTGAAAATCGTTGCAAACGAATCAATGGACAGAGGTTTAATCTCCAATCTATATAAACAGCTCATGCAGCTTAATATTAAAAAAACAAACAACCCAAAACAAATGGGCAGAAGATCTAAAGAGACGTTTCTTCAAAGGAGACACAGAGATGGCCAAGACGCACATGAAAAGCTGCTCAACAGCACTAATTATTAGAGAAATGCAAATCAAAACTACAATGAGGTATCACCTCACACCTGTTAGAATCGGCATCATCAGAAAATCTACAGACAACCAATTCTGGGGAGGGTGTGGACAAAAGGAGCCCTCTTCCACTATTGGTGGGAATGTAAATTGATACAGTCACTATGGAGAACAGTATGGAGTTTCCTTAAAAAAATTAGAAATAGAATTACCATCTGATCCAGCAATCCCACTTCTGGGCATATACCCAGAGAAAACCGTATTTCAAAAAGGCACATTCACCACAATGTTCGTTGCAGCACTATTTACAATAGCCAGGTAATGGAAGCAACCTAAATGCCCACAGAAAGATGAATGGATACAGATGTGGTACATATATAAAATGGAATATTACTCGGCCATAAAAAGGAATGAAACTGGGTCATTTGTAGAGACATCGATGGATCGAGAGACTGTCATACAGAAAGAAGTAAGTCAGAAAGAGGAAAACAAATATTGTATATTAATGCATATATGTGGAGCCTAAAAATGGTACAGATGAACTGGTTTGCAGGGAAGAAATAGAGACACAGAGGTAGAGAACAAACGTATGGACACCAAGTGTGGGAAGCCATGGGGTGGTGGTGGTGGGATGAGTTGGGAGTTTGGGATTGACCTGTATACATGTATATGCATAAAATACATAACTAATAATAACGTGCTGTATAAAACAATAAATAAAATTAAATTTCAAAATTTAAAAAAATAAAATTTAAAAATAAAACAGAAAAAAGTTCTTCCCGTCACACAGATGTATTTATACGAATGAATTATTTCCATGCTTATATCTATAAATACATAAAAGAGGAATAAAATCTAACTTGAACCATAAAAGAAAAAAAAACTGAACCCACGAGTTATACAGAGGAAAAACCCTATCAGGTCACTTGCTCCAGCGGTAAACAATTCTGAAATTGGTCAGAGGTGGGGAACCATCTCCCATACAGCCAGCAACCCACCCCCCACGCAAGGAGCGTCCTCATTGCAAAGCTGGGGGACCGTGCCGAGGCATCTGTGAGTAAACGTGAGCTGAGCCCCAGGCCAGCTGCTGCTGAACTGTTCCCACCCTTTCCAGGTAAAACACCTGAATATGTACAAGGGCTTGAATGCCTAGAGGAAGGACCGTGGAGCCACACCAGTGACAGCACGCAGGCCAACTTGGTGCCTGCAGGCCAGCCAGTGTGGTCCTGGCACCGGGCGCTCTTCCAGAAGCTTTCCATTGCCCTGCCTGAGATACCCCTCCTGTCCCGGCCCCCACTGCTTTTTTTCTTCCTCACCTCTGTCCGGAGAGAAATTCCAGCAGAAGGTATGGGTGACACAACCTCTTCTTTACAGGCGGCAGCCTGGCAACTCCTGCAGAAAGGCCAGCAGAACCCCACTCACACCGGGCCACCCACAAAGCTGTGGCCCCTCACTCCCTCCCACCAGCACAGCCCCGAGACTGCTGACGGGGCAGACAATATGGAGTCAGGCACAGCTTCAGGGGCTATTGCTGCCTGGAGCGCTGTTTATATTGACCTCAACGAGGCACACCTGGGGAGGGCGGGCCGGCAGGGTAAGGCTGCCCAGGTCAGCTAATCCACAACCCTCAGGGAATCACATTGTTGAAAATGGACCCCGCTAAGGCAGAAGAGACGCCAAGGGAAAAAAGGACACAATGCCATTTGCAGCACCGTAGATGAGTCTAGAAGTAATCACGTGACTTGTAGTAAGTCAGAAAGTGAAAGACACATATCATATCATATCACTTATAGGTGTTACCTAAAAATGGATACCAGGGCAGATATTTCCACGGAGAAGGGCAATCACAGATTCATTAAACAAACTTATGGTTCACCAATGGAAAGGTGTGAGGATTGGTTTCATTACGATATCGGGGTTAACAGACATATACAAACACAGGTGACATATATAATCACCAAAGACCTACAGAATACCAAGAGAGGACTACTCAACATTCTGTCATAACGTACATGGGAAAAGGATCCCAGGAAGAACAGACATCTGTATACGTGTAAAAGAACCACATCTTCCACATCTACAACAAGCCAAACATTGTAATCAAACTTGCTGTAATAAGAAATAAAAAATTAAATTAAAAACACGAACAAGAAGTAGTGAGACAAACGTGAGGGGCTTTCTCCTGGCACATTCCATTCTAAACTCCAATCTAGAACACCACTTCCACTGAGGCTCTCTTGCCCTAGTAACCAGATTTGGTAAGGGTGAACTGCTGCCACCTGGTGGCCGTTTCACACAACAGCAGCTTTAATCCCAACGCTAATGGTCAGTTGATATTCAAAATCATTGCAGGCCTGTAAATGACACCTGCCCTGAAAACAAATCCTGGGGTCACATATCGACCAAAAAATTCAAAGGACGTCCATATTTCAAAACGAACGTTTCAAAACGCATATTTTACGCACATTAGTGTTCTGCTTCTTTTCCTTTCTTTCCTTTTTTGTTAAAAACCACGGGAATGGAAAAAGGCATCCCTCAGAATGGGTGAAAATCGTTGCAAACGAATCAATGGACAGAGGTTTAATCTCCAATCTATATAAACAGCTCATGCAGCTTAATATTAAAAAAACAAACAACCCAAAACAAATGGGCAGAAGATCTAAAGAGACGTTTCTTCAAAGGAGACACAGAGATGGCCAAGACGCACATGAAAAGCTGCTCAACAGCACTAATTATTAGAGAAATGCAAATCAAAACTACAATGAGGTATCACCTCACACCTGTTAGAATCGGCATCATCAGAAAATCTACAGACAACCAATTCTGGGGAGGGTGTGGACAAAAGGAGCCCTCTTCCACTATTGGTGGGAATGTAAATTGATACAGTCACTATGGAGAACAGTATGGAGTTTCCTTAAAAAAATTAGAATTACCATCTGATCCAGCAATCCCACTTCTGGGCATATACCCAGAGAAAACCGTATTTCAAAAAGGCACATTCACCACAATGTTCGCTGCAGCACTATTTACAATAGCCAGGTAATGGAAGCAACCTAAATGCCCACAGAAAGATGAATGGATACAGATGTGGTACATATATAAAATGGAATATTACTCGGCCATAAAAAGGAATGAAACTGGGTCATTTGTAGAGACATCGATGGATCGAGAGACTGTCATACAGAAAGAAGTAAGTCAGAAAGAGGAAAACAAATATTGTATATTAATGCATATATGTGGAGCCTAAAAATGGTACAGATGAACTGGTTTGCAGGGAAGAAATAGAGACACAGAGGTAGAGAACAAACGTATGGACACCAAGTGTGGGAAGCCATGGGGTGGTGGTGGTGGGATGAGTTGGGAGTTTGGGATTGACCTGTATACATGTATATGCATAAAATACATAACTAATAATAACGTGCTGTATAAAAAAATAAATAAAATTAAATTTCAAAATTTAAAAAAATAAAATTTAAAAATAAAACAGAAAAAAGTTCTTCCCGTCACACAGATGTATTTATACGAATGAATTATTTCCATGCTTATATCTATAAATACATAAAAGAGGAATAAAATCTAACTTGAACCATAAAAGAAAAAAAACTGAACCCACGAGTTATACAGAGGAAAAACCCTATCAGGTCACTTGCTCCAGCGGTAAACAATTCTGAAATTGGTCAGAGGTGGGGAACCATCTCCCATACAGCCAGCAACCCACCCCCCACACAAGGAGCGTCCTCATTGCAAAGCTGGGGGACCGTGCCGAGGCATCTGTGAGTAAACGTGAGCTGAGCCCCAGGCCAGCTGCTGCTGAACTGTTCCCACCCTTTCCAGGTAAAACACCTGAATATGTACAAGGGCTTGAATGCCTAGAGGAAGGACCGTGGAGCCACACCAGTGACAGCACGCAGGCCAACTTGGTGCCTGCAGGCCAGCCAGTGTGGTCCTGGCACCGGGCGCTCTTCCAGAAGCTTTCCATTGCCCTGCCTGAGATACCCCTCCTGTCCCGGCCCCCACTGCTTTTTTTCTTCCTCACCTCTGTCCGGAGAGAAATTCCAGCAGAAGGTATGGGTGACACAACCTCTTCTTTACAGGCGGCAGCCTGGCAACTCCTGCAGAAAGGCCAGCAGAACCCCACTCACACCGGGCCACCCACAAAGCTGTGGCCCCTCACTCCCTCCCACCAGCACAGCCCCGAGACTGCTGACGGGGCAGACAATATGGAGTCAGGCACAGCTTCAGGGGCTATTGCTGCCTGGAGCGCTGTTTATATTGACCTCAACGAGGCACACCTGGGGAGGGCGGGCCGGCAGGGTAAGGCTGCCCAGGTCAGCTAATCCACAACCCTCAGGGAATCACATTGTTGAAAATGGACCCCGCTAAGGCAGAAGAGACGCCAAGGGAAAAAAGGACACAATGCCATTTGCAGCACCGTAGATGAGTCTAGAAGTAATCACGTGACTTGTAGTAAGTCAGAAAGTGAAAGACACATATCATATCATATCACTTATAGGTGTTACCTAAAAATGGATACCAGGGCAGATATTTCCACGGAGAAGGGCAATCACAGATTCATTAAACAAACTTATGGTTCACCAATGGAAAGGTGTGAGGATTGGTTTCATTACGATATCGGGGTTAACAGACATATACAAACACAGGTGACATATATAATCACCAAAGACCTACAGAATACCAAGAGAGGACTACTCAACATTCTGTCATAACGTACATGGGAAAAGGATCCCAGGAAGAACAGACATCTGTATACGTGTAAAAGAACCACATCTTCCACATCTACAACAAGCCAAACATTGTAATCAAACTTGCTGTAATAAGAAATAAAAAATTAAATTAAAAACACGAACAAGAAGTAGTGAGACAAACGTGAGGGGCTTTCTCCTGGCACATTCCATTCTAAACTCCAATCTAGAACACCACTTCCACTGAGGCTCTCTTGCCCTAGTAACCAGATTTGGTAAGGGTGAACTGCTGCCACCTTGTGGCCGTTTCACACAACAGCAGCTTTAATCCCAACGCTAATGGTCAGTTGATATTCAAAATCATTGCAGGCCTGTAAATGACACCTGCCCTGAAAACAAATCCTGGGGTCACATATCGACCAAAAAATTCAAAGGACGTCCATATTTCAAAACGAACGTTGCAAAAGGCATATTTTACGCACATTAGTGTTCTGCTTCTTTTCCTTTCTTTCCTTTTTTGTTAAAAACCACGGGAATGGAAAAAGGCATCCCTCAGAATGGGTGAAAATCGTTGCAAACGAATCAATGGACAGAGGTTTAATCTCCAATCTATATAAACAGCTCATGCAGCTTAATATTAAAAAAACAAACAACCCAAAACAAATGGGCAGAAGATCTAAAGAGACGTTTCTTCAAAGGAGACACAGAGATGGCCAAGACGCACATGAAAAGCTGCTCAACAGCACTAATTATTAGAGAAATGCAAATCAAAACTACAATGAGGTATCACCTCACACCTGTTAGAATCGGCATCATCAGAAAATCTACAGACAACCAATTCTGGGGAGGGTGTGGACAAAAGGAGCCCTCTTCCACTATTGGTGGGAATGTAAATTGATACAGTCACTATGGAGAACAGTATGGAGTTTCCTTAAAAAAATTAGAAATAGAATTACCATCTGATCCAGCTATCCCACTTCTGGGCATATACCCAGAGAAAACCGTATTTCAAAAAGGCACATTCACCACAATGTTCGTTGCAGCACTATTTACAATAGCCAGGTAATGGAAGCAACCTAAATGCCCACAGAAAGATGAATGGATACAGATGTGGTACATATATAAAATGGAATATTACTCGGCCATAAAAAGGAATGAAACTGGGTCATTTGTAGAGACATCGATGGATCGAGAGACTGTCATACAGAAAGAAGTAAGTCAGAAAGAGGAAAACAAATATTGTATATTAATGCATATATGTGGAGCCTAAAAATGGTACAGATGAACTGGTTTGCAGGGAAGAAATAGAGACACAGAGGTAGAGAACAAACGTATGGACACCAAGTGTGGGAAGCCATGGGGTGGTGGTGGTGGGATGAGTTGGGAGTTTGGGATTGACCTGTATACATGTATATGCATAAAATACATAACTAATAATAACGTGCTGTATAAAAAAATAAATAAAATTAAATTTCAAAATTTTAAAAAATAAAATTTAAAAATAAAACCGAAAAAAGTTCTTCCCGTCACACAGATGTATTTATACGAATGAATTATTTCCATGCTTATATCTATAAATACATAAAAGAGGAATAAAATCTAACTTGAACCATAAAAGAAAAAAAACTGAACCCACGAGTTATACAGAGGAAAAACCCTATCAGGTCACTTGCTCCAGCGGTAAACAATTCTGAAATTGGTCAGAGGTGGGGAACCATCTCCCATACAGCCAGCAACCCACCCCCCACACAAGGAGCGTCCTCATTGCAAAGCTGGGGGACCGTGCCGAGGCATCTGTGAGTAAACGTGAGCTGAGCCCCAGGCCAGCTGCTGCTGAACTGTTCCCACCCTTTCCAGGTAAAACACCTGAATATGTACAAGGGCTTGAATGCCTAGAGGAAGGACCGTGGAGCCACACCAGTGACAGCACGCAGGCCAACTTGGTGCCTGCAGGCCAGCCAGTGTGGTCCTGGCACCGGGCGCTCTTCCAGAAGCTTTCCATTGCCCTGCCTGAGATACCCCTCCTGTCCCGGCCCCCACTGCTTTTTTTCTTCCTCACCTCTGTCCGGAGAGAAATTCCAGCAGAAGGTATGGGTGACACAACCTCTTCTTTACAGGCGGCAGCCTGGCAACTCCTGCAGAAAGGCCAGCAGAACCCCACTCACACCGGGCCACCCACAAAGCTGTGGCCCCTCACTCCCTCCCACCAGCACAGCCCCGAGACTGCTGACGGGGCAGACAATATGGAGTCAGGCACAGCTTCAGGGGCTATTGCTGCCTGGAGCGCTGTTTATATTGACCTCAACGAGGCACACCTGGGGAGGGCGGGCCGGCAGGGTAAGGCTGCCCAGGTCAGCTAATCCACAACCCTCAGGGAATCACATTGTTGAAAATGGACCCCGCTAAGGCAGAAGAGACGCCAAGGGAAAAAAGGACACAATGCCATTTGCAGCACCGTAGATGAGTCTAGAAGTAATCACGTGACTTGTAGTAAGTCAGAAAGTGAAAGACACATATCATATCATATCACTTATAGGTGTTACCTAAAAATGGATACCAGGGCAGATATTTCCACGGAGAAGGGCAATCACAGATTCATTAAACAAACTTATGGTTCACCAATGGAAAGGTGTGAGGATTGGTTTCATTACGTTATCGGGGTTAACAGACATATACAAACACAGGTGACATATATAATCACCAAAGACCTACAGAATACCAAGAGAGGACTACTCAACATTCTGTCATAACGTACATGGGAAAAGGATCCCAGGAAGAACAGACATCTGTATACGTGTAAAAGAACCACATCTTCCACATCTACAACAAGCCAAACATTGTAATCAAACTTGCTGTAATAAGAAATAAAAAATTAAATTAAAAACACGAACAAGAAGTAGTGAGACAAACGTGAGGGGCTTTCTCCTGGCACATTCCATTCTAAACTCCAATCTAGAACACCACTTCCACTGAGGCTCTCTTGCCCTAGTAACCAGATTTGGTAAGGGTGAACTGCTGCCACCTGGTGGCCGTTTCACACAACAGCAGCTTTAATCCCAACGCTAATGGTCAGTTGATATTCAAAATCATTGCAGGCCTGTAAATGACACCTGCCCTGAAAACAAATCCTGGGGTCACATATCGACCAAAAAATTCAAAGGACGTCCATATTTCAAAACGACCATTTCAAAAGGCATATTTTACGCACATTAGTGTTCTGCTTCTTTTCCTTTCTTTCCTTTTTTGTTAAAAACCACGGGAATGGAAAAAGGCATCCCTCAGAATGGGTGAAAATCGTTGCAAACGAATCAATGGACAGAGGTTTAATCTCCAATCTATATAAACAGCTCATGCAGCTTAATATTAAAAAAACAAACAACCCAAAACAAATGGGCAGAAGATCTAAAGAGACGTTTCTTCAAAGGAGACACAGAGATGGCCAAGACGCACATGAAAAGCTGCTCAACAGCACTAATTATTAGAGAAATGCAAATCAAAACTACAATGAGGTATCACCTCACACCTGTTAGAATCGGCATCATCAGAAAATCTACAGACAACCAATTCTGGGGAGGGTGTGGACAAAAGGAGCCCTCTTCCACTATTGGTGGGAATGTAAATTGATACAGTCACTATGGAGAACAGTATGGAGTTTCCTTAAAAAAATTAGAATTACCATCTGATCCAGCAATCCCACTTCTGGGCATATACCCAGAGAAAACCGTATTTCAAAAAGGCACATTCACCACAATGTTCGCTGCAGCACTATTTACAATAGCCAGGTAATGGAAGCAACCTAAATGCCCACAGAAAGATGAATGGATACAGATGTGGTACATATATAAAATGGAATATTACTCGGCCATAAAAAGGAATGAAACTGGGTCATTTGTAGAGACATCGATGGATCGAGAGACTGTCATACAGAAAGAAGTAAGTCAGAAAGAGGAAAACAAATATTGTATATTAATGCATATATGTGGAGCCTAAAAATGGTACAGATGAACTGGTTTGCAGGGAAGAAATAGAGACACAGAGGTAGAGAACAAACGTATGGACACCAAGTGTGGGAAGCCATGGGGTGGTGGTGGTGGGATGAGTTGGGAGTTTGGGATTGACCTGTATACATGTATATGCATAAAATACATAACTAATAATAACGTGCTGTATAAAAAAATAAATAAAATTAAATTTCAAAATTTAAAAAAATAAAATTTAAAAATAAAACCGAAAAAAGTTCTTCCCGTCACACAGATGTATTTATACGAATGAATTATTTCCATGCTTATATCTATAAATACATAAAAGAGGAATAAAATCTAACTTGAACCATAAAAGAAAAAAAACTGAACCCACGAGTTATACAGAGGAAAAACCCTATCAGGTCACTTGCTCCAGCGGTAAACAATTCTGAAATTGGTCAGAGGTGGGGAACCATCTCCCATACAGCCAGCAACCCACCCCCCACGCAAGGAGCGTCCTCATTGCAAAGCTGGGGGACCGTGCCGAGGCATCTGTGAGTAAACGTGAGCTGAGCCCCAGGCCAGCTGCTGCTGAACTGTTCCCACCCTTTCCAGGTAAAACACCTGAATATGTACAAGGGCTTGAATGCCTAGAGGAAGGACCGTGGAGCCACACCAGTGACAGCACGCAGGCCAACTTGGTGCCTGCAGGCCAGCCAGTGTGGTCCTGGCACCGGGCGCTCTTCCAGAAGCTTTCCATTGCCCTGCCTGAGATACCCCTCCTGTCCCGGCCCCCACTGCTTTTTTTCTTCCTCACCTCTGTCCGGAGAGAAATTCCAGCAGAAGGTATGGGTGACACAACCTCTTCTTTACAGGCGGCAGCCTGGCAACTCCTGCAGAAAGGCCAGCAGAACCCCACTCACACCGGGCCACCCACAAAGCTGTGGCCCCTCACTCCCTCCCACCAGCACAGCCCCGAGACTGCTGACGGGGCAGACAATATGGAGTCAGGCACAGCTTCAGGGGCTATTGCTGCCTGGAGCGCTGTTTATATTGACCTCAACGAGGCACACCTGGGGAGGGCGGGCCGGCAGGGTAAGGCTGCCCAGGTCAGCTAATCCACAACCCTCAGGGAATCACATTGTTGAAAATGGACCCCGCTAAGGCAGAAGAGACGCCAAGGGAAAAAAGGACACAATGCCATTTGCAGCACCGTAGATGAGTCTAGAAGTAATCACGTGACTTGTAGTAAGTCAGAAAGTGAAAGACACATATCATATCATATCACTTATAGGTGTTACCTAAAAATGGATACCAGGGCAGATATTTCCACGGAGAAGGGCAATCACAGATTCATTAAACAAACTTATGGTTCACCAATGGAAAGGTGTGAGGATTGGTTTCATTACGATATCGGGGTTAACAGACATATACAAATACAGGTGACATATATAATCGCCAAAGACCTACAGAATACCAAGAGAGGACTACTCAACATTCTGTCATAACGTACATGGGAAAAGGATCCCAGGAAGAACAGACATCTGTATACGTGTAAAAGAACCACATCTTCCACATCTACAACAAGCCAAACATTGTAATCAAACTTGCTGTAATAAGAAATAAAAAATTAAATTAAAAACACGAACAAGAAGTAGTGAGACAAACGTGAGGGGCTTTCTCCTGGCACATTCCATTCTAAACTCCAATCTAGAACACCACTTCCACTGAGGCTCTGTAGCCCTAGTAACCAGATTTGGTAAGGGTGAACTGCTGCCACCTGGTGGCCGTTTCACACAACAGCAGCTTTAATCCCAACGCTAATGGTCAGTTGATATTCAAAATCATTGCAGGCCTGTAAATGACACCTGCCCTGAAAACAAATCCTGGGGTCACATATCGACCAAAAAATTCAAAGGACGTCCATATTTCAAAACGAACGTTGCAAAAGGCATATTTTACGCACATTAGTGTTCTGCTTCTTTTCCTTTCTTTCCTTTTTTGTTAAAAACCACGGGAATGGAAAAAGGCATCCCTCAGAATGGGTGAAAATCGTTGCAAACGAATCAATGGACAGAGGTTTAATCTCCAATCTATATAAACAGCTCATGCAGCTTAATATTAAAAAAACAAACAACCCAAAACAAATGGGCAGAAGATCTAAAGAGACGTTTCTTCAAAGGAGACAGAGAGATGGCCAAGACGCCCATGAAAAGCTGCTCAACAGCACTAATTATTAGAGAAATGCAAATCAAAACTACAATGAGGTATCACCTCACACCTGTTAGAATCGGCATCATCAGAAAATCTACAGACAACCAATTCTGGGGAGGGTGTGGACAAAAGGAGTCCTCTTCCACTATTGGTGGGGATGTAAATTGATACAGTCACTATGGAGAACAGTATGGAGTTTCCTTAAAAAAATTAGAAATAGAATTACCATCTGATCCAGCTATCCCACTTCTGGGCATATACCCAGAGAAAACCGTATTTCAAAAAGGCACATTCACCACAATGTTCGTTGCAGCACTATTTACAATAGCCAGGTAATGGAAGCAACCTAAATGCCCACAGAAAGATGAATGGATACAGATGTGGTACATATATAAAATGGAATATTACTCGGCCATAAAAAGGAATGAAACTGGGTCATTTGTAGAGACATCGATGGATCGAGAGACTGTCATACAGAAAGAAGTAAGTCAGAAAGAGGAAAACAAATATTGTATATTAATGCATATATGTGGAGCCTAAAAATGGTACAGATGAACTGGTTTGCAGGGAAGAAATAGAGACACAGAGGTAGAGAACAAACGTATGGACACCAAGTGTGGGAAGCCATGGGGTGGTGGTGGTGGGATGAGTTGGGAGTTTGGGATTGACCTGTATACATGTATATGCATAAAATACATAACTAATAATAACGTGCTGTATAAAAAAATAAATAAAATTAAATTTCAAAATTTAAAAAAATAAAATTTAAAAATAAAACCGAAAAAAGTTCTTCCCGTCACACAGATGTATTTATACGAATGAATTATTTCCATGCTTATATCTATAAATACATAAAAGAGGAATAAAATCTAACTTGAACCATAAAAGAAAAAAAACTGAACCCACGAGTTATACAGAGGAAAAACCCTATCAGGTCACTTGCTCCAGCGGTAAACAATTCTGAAATTGGTCAGAGGTGGGGAACCATCTCCCATACAGCCAGCAACCCACCCCCCACGCAAGGAGCGTCCTCATTGCAAAGCTGGGGGACCGTGCCGAGGCATCTGTGAGTAAACGTGAGCTGAGCCCCAGGCCAGCTGCTGCTGAACTGTTCCCACCCTTTCCAGGTAAAACACCTGAATATGTACAAGGGCTTGAATGCCTAGAGGAAGGACCGTGGAGCCACACCAGTGACAGCACGCAGGCCAACTTGGTGCCTGCAGGCCAGCCAGTGTGGTCCTGGCACCGGGCGCTCTTCCAGAAGCTTTCCATTGCCCTGCCTGAGATACCCCTCCTGTCCCGGCCCCCACTGCTTTTTTTCTTCCTCACCTCTGTCCGGAGAGAAATTCCAGCAGAAGGTATGGGTGACACAACCTCTTCTTTACAGGCGGCAGCCTGGCAACTCCTGCAGAAAGGCCAGCAGAACCCCACTCACACCGGGCCACCCACAAAGCTGTGGCCCCTCACTCCCTCCCACCAGCACAGCCCCGAGACTGCTGACGGGGCAGACAATATGGAGTCAGGCACAGCTTCAGGGGCTATTGCTGCCTGGAGCGCTGTTTATATTGACCTCAACGAGGCACACCTGGGGAGGGCGGGCCGGCAGGGTAAGGCTGCCCAGGTCAGCTAATCCACAACCCTCAGGGAATCACATTGTTGAAAATGGACCCCGCTAAGGCAGAAGAGACGCCAAGGGAAAAAAGGACACAATGCCATTTGCAGCACCGTAGATGAGTCTAGAAGTAATCACGTGACTTGTAGTAAGTCAGAAAGTGAAAGACACATATCATATCATATCACTTATAGGTGTTACCTAAAAATGGATACCAGGGCAGATATTTCCACGGAGAAGGGCAATCACAGATTCATTAAACAAACTTATGGTTCACCAATGGAAAGGTGTGAGGATTGGTTTCATTACGATATCGGGGTTAACAGACATATACAAATACAGGTGACATATATAATCGCCAAAGACCTACAGAATACCAAGAGAGGACTACTCAACATTCTGTCATAACGTACATGGGAAAAGGATCCCAGGAAGAACAGACATCTGTATACGTGTAAAAGAACCACATCTTCCACATCTACAACAAGCCAAACATTGTAATCAAACTTGCTGTAATAAGAAATAAAAAATTAAATTAAAAACACGAACAAGAAGTAGTGAGACAAACGTGAGGGGCTTTCTCCTGGCACATTCCATTCTAAACTCCAATCTAGAACACCACTTCCACTGAGGCTCTGTAGCCCTAGTAACCAGATTTGGTAAGGGTGAACTGCTGCCACCTGGTGGCCGTTTCACACAACAGCAGCTTTAATCCCAACGCTAATGGTCAGTTGATATTCAAAATCATTGCAGGCCTGTAAATGACACCTGCCCTGAAAACAAATCCTGGGGTCACATATCGACCAAAAAATTCAAAGGACGTCCATATTTCAAAACGAACGTTGCAAAAGGCATATTTTACGCACATTAGTGTTCTGCTTCTTTTCCTTTCTTTCCTTTTTTGTTAAAAACCACGGGAATGGAAAAAGGCATCCCTCAGAATGGGTGAAAATCGTTGCAAACGAATCAATGGACAGAGGTTTAATCTCCAATCTATATAAACAGCTCATGCAGCTTAATATTAAAAAAACAAACAACCCAAAACAAATGGGCAGAAGATCTAAAGAGACGTTTCTTCAAAGGAGACAGAGAGATGGCCAAGACGCCCATGAAAAGCTGCTCAACAGCACTAATTATTAGAGAAATGCAAATCAAAACTACAATGAGGTATCACCTCACACCTGTTAGAATCGGCATCATCAGAAAATCTACAGACAACCAATTCTGGGGAGGGTGTGGACAAAAGGAGTCCTCTTCCACTATTGGTGGGGATGTAAATTGATACAGTCACTATGGAGAACAGTATGGAGTTTCCTTAAAAAAATTAGAAATAGAATTACCATCTGATCCAGCTATCCCACTTCTGGGCATATACCCAGAGAAAACCGTATTTCAAAAAGGCACATTCACCACAATGTTCGTTGCAGCACTATTTACAATAGCCAGGTAATGGA
This sequence comes from Mesoplodon mirus, assembly GCF_964341445.2. Lineage (NCBI taxonomy): Eukaryota > Metazoa > Chordata > Mammalia > Artiodactyla > Ziphiidae > Mesoplodon > Mesoplodon mirus. The sequence continues at coordinate 112,088 of NW_028295739.1, forward strand.
AGCAACCTAAATGCCCACAGAAAGATGAATGGATACAGATGTGGTACATATATAAAATGGAATATTACTCGGCCATAAAAAGGAATGAAACTGGGTCATTTGTAGAGACATCGATGGATCGAGAGACTGTCATACAGAAAGAAGTAAGTCAGAAAGAGGAAAACAAATATTGTATATTAATGCATATATGTGGAGCCTAAAAATGGTACAGATGAACTGGTTTGCAGGGAAGAAATAGAGACACAGAGGTAGAGAACAAACGTATGGACACCAAGTGTGGGAAGCCATGGGGTGGTGGTGGTGGGATGAGTTGGGAGTTTGGGATTGACCTGTATACATGTATATGCATAAAATACATAACTAATAATAACGTGCTGTATAAAAAAATAAATAAAATTAAATTTCAAAATTTAAAAAAATAAAATTTAAAAATAAAACAGAAAAAAGTTCTTCCCGTCACACAGATGTATTTATACGAATGAATTATTTCCATGCTTATATCTATAAATACATAAAAGAGGAATAAAATCTAACTTGAACCATAAAAGAAAAAAAACTGAACCCACGAGTTATACAGAGGAAAAACCCTATCAGGTCACTTGCTCCAGCGGTAAACAATTCTGAAATTGGTCAGAGGTGGGGAACCATCTCCCATACAGCCAGCAACCCACCCCCCACGCAAGGAGCGTCCTCATTGCAAAGCTGGGGGACCGTGCCGAGGCATCTGTGAGTAAACGTGAGCTGAGCCCCAGGCCAGCTGCTGCTGAACTGTTCCCACCCTTTCCAGGTAAAACACCTGAATATGTACAAGGGCTTGAATGCCTAGAGGAAGGACCGTGGAGCCACACCAGTGACAGCACGCAGGCCAACTTGGTGCCTGCAGGCCAGCCAGTGTGGTCCTGGCACCGGGCGCTCTTCCAGAAGCTTTCCATTGCCCTGCCTGAGATACCCCTCCTGTCCCGGCCCCCACTGCTTTTTTTCTTCCTCACCTCTGTCCGGAGAGAAATTCCAGCAGAAGGTATGGGTGACACAACCTCTTCTTTACAGGCGGCAGCCTGGCAACTCCTGCAGAAAGGCCAGCAGAACCCCACTCACACCGGGCCACCCACAAAGCTGTGGCCCCTCACTCCCTCCCACCAGCACAGCCCCGAGACTGCTGACGGGGCAGACAATATGGAGTCAGGCACAGCTTCAGGGGCTATTGCTGCCTGGAGCGCTGTTTATATTGACCTCAACGAGGCACACCTGGGGAGGGCGGGCCGGCAGGGTAAGGCTGCCCAGGTCAGCTAATCCACAACCCTCAGGGAATCACATTGTTGAAAATGGACCCCGCTAAGGCAGAAGAGACGCCAAGGGAAAAAAGGACACAATGCCATTTGCAGCACCGTAGATGAGTCTAGAAGTAATCACGTGACTTGTAGTAAGTCAGAAAGTGAAAGACACATATCATATCATATCACTTATAGGTGTTACCTAAAAATGGATACCAGGGCAGATATTTCCACGGAGAAGGGCAATCACAGATTCATTAAACAAACTTATGGTTCACCAATGGAAAGGTGTGAGGATTGGTTTCATTACGATATCGGGGTTAACAGACATATACAAATACAGGTGACATATATAATCGCCAAAGACCTACAGAATACCAAGAGAGGACTACTCAACATTCTGTCATAACGTACATGGGAAAAGGATCCCAGGAAGAACAGACATCTGTATACGTGTAAAAGAACCACATCTTCCACATCTACAACAAGCCAAACATTGTAATCAAACTTGCTGTAATAAGAAATAAAAAATTAAATTAAAAACACGAACAAGAAGTAGTGAGACAAACGTGAGGGGCTTTCTCCTGGCACATTCCATTCTAAACTCCAATCTAGAACACCACTTCCACTGAGGCTCTGTAGCCCTAGTAACCAGATTTGGTAAGGGTGAACTGCTGCCACCTGGTGGCCGTTTCACACAACAGCAGCTTTAATCCCAACGCTAATGGTCAGTTGATATTCAAAATCATTGCAGGCCTGTAAATGACACCTGCCCTGAAAACAAATCCTGGGGTCACATATCGACCAAAAAATTCAAAGGACGTCCATATTTCAAAACGAACGTTGCAAAAGGCATATTTTACGCACATTAGTGTTCTGCTTCTTTTCCTTTCTTTCCTTTTTTGTTAAAAACCACGGGAATGGAAAAAGGCATCCCTCAGAATGGGTGAAAATCGTTGCAAACGAATCAATGGACAGAGGTTTAATCTCCAATCTATATAAACAGCTCATGCAGCTTAATATTAAAAAAACAAACAACCCAAAACAAATGGGCAGAAGATCTAAAGAGACGTTTCTTCAAAGGAGACAGAGAGATGGCCAAGACGCCCATGAAAAGCTGCTCAACAGCACTAATTATTAGAGAAATGCAAATCAAAACTACAATGAGGTATCACCTCACACCTGTTAGAATCGGCATCATCAGAAAATCTACAGACAACCAATTCTGGGGAGGGTGTGGACAAAAGGAGTCCTCTTCCACTATTGGTGGGGATGTAAATTGATACAGTCACTATGGAGAACAGTATGGAGTTTCCTTAAAAAAATTAGAAATAGAATTACCATCTGATCCAGCTATCCCACTTCTGGGCATATACCCAGAGAAAACCGTATTTCAAAAAGGCACATTCACCACAATGTTCGTTGCAGCACTATTTACAATAGCCAGGTAATGGAAGCAACCTAAATGCCCACAGAAAGATGAATGGATACAGATGTGGTACATATATAAAATGGAATATTACTCGGCCATAAAAAGGAATGAAACTGGGTCATTTGTAGAGACATCGATGGATCGAGAGACTGTCATACAGAAAGAAGTAAGTCAGAAAGAGGAAAACAAATATTGTATATTAATGCATATATGTGGAGCCTAAAAATGGTACAGATGAACTGGTTTGCAGGGAAGAAATAGAGACACAGAGGTAGAGAACAAACGTATGGACACCAAGTGTGGGAAGCCATGGGGTGGTGGTGGTGGGATGAGTTGGGAGTTTGGGATTGACCTGTATACATGTATATGCATAAAATACATAACTAATAATAACGTGCTGTATAAAAAAATAAATAAAATTAAATTTCAAAATTTAAAAAAATAAAATTTAAAAATAAAACCGAAAAAAGTTCTTCCCGTCACACAGATGTATTTATACGAATGAATTATTTCCATGCTTATATCTATAAATACATAAAAGAGGAATAAAATCTAACTTGAACCATAAAAGAAAAAAAACTGAACCCACGAGTTATACAGAGGAAAAACCCTATCAGGTCACTTGCTCCAGCGGTAAACAATTCTGAAATTGGTCAGAGGTGGGGAACCATCTCCCATACAGCCAGCAACCCACCCCCCACGCAAGGAGCGTCCTCATTGCAAAGCTGGGGGACCGTGCCGAGGCATCTGTGAGTAAACGTGAGCTGAGCCCCAGGCCAGCTGCTGCTGAACTGTTCCCACCCTTTCCAGGTAAAACACCTGAATATGTACAAGGGCTTGAATGCCTAGAGGAAGGACCGTGGAGCCACACCAGTGACAGCACGCAGGCCAACTTGGTGCCTGCAGGCCAGCCAGTGTGGTCCTGGCACCGGGCGCTCTTCCAGAAGCTTTCCATTGCCCTGCCTGAGATACCCCTCCTGTCCCGGCCCCCACTGCTTTTTTTCTTCCTCACCTCTGTCCGGAGAGAAATTCCAGCAGAAGGTATGGGTGACACAACCTCTTCTTTACAGGCGGCAGCCTGGCAACTCCTGCAGAAAGGCCAGCAGAACCCCACTCACACCGGGCCACCCACAAAGCTGTGGCCCCTCACTCCCTCCCACCAGCACAGCCCCGAGACTGCTGACGGGGCAGACAATATGGAGTCAGGCACAGCTTCAGGGGCTATTGCTGCCTGGAGCGCTGTTTATATTGACCTCAACGAGGCACACCTGGGGAGGGCGGGCCGGCAGGGTAAGGCTGCCCAGGTCAGCTAATCCACAACCCTCAGGGAATCACATTGTTGAAAATGGACCCCGCTAAGGCAGAAGAGACGCCAAGGGAAAAAAGGACACAATGCCATTTGCAGCACCGTAGATGAGTCTAGAAGTAATCACGTGACTTGTAGTAAGTCAGAAAGTGAAAGACACATATCATATCATATCACTTATAGGTGTTACCTAAAAATGGATACCAGGGCAGATATTTCCACGGAGAAGGGCAATCACAGATTCATTAAACAAACTTATGGTTCACCAATGGAAAGGTGTGAGGATTGGTTTCATTACGATATCGGGGTTAACAGACATATACAAATACAGGTGACATATATAATCGCCAAAGACCTACAGAATACCAAGAGAGGACTACTCAACATTCTGTCATAACGTACATGGGAAAAGGATCCCAGGAAGAACAGACATCTGTATACGTGTAAAAGAACCACATCTTCCACATCTACAACAAGCCAAACATTGTAATCAAACTTGCTGTAATAAGAAATAAAAAATTAAATTAAAAACACGAACAAGAAGTAGTGAGACAAACGTGAGGGGCTTTCTCCTGGCACATTCCATTCTAAACTCCAATCTAGAACACCACTTCCACTGAGGCTCTGTAGCCCTAGTAACCAGATTTGGTAAGGGTGAACTGCTGCCACCTGGTGGCCGTTTCACACAACAGCAGCTTTAATCCCAACGCTAATGGTCAGTTGATATTCAAAATCATTGCAGGCCTGTAAATGACACCTGCCCTGAAAACAAATCCTGGGGTCACATATCGACCAAAAAATTCAAAGGACGTCCATATTTCAAAACGAACGTTGCAAAAGGCATATTTTACGCACATTAGTGTTCTGCTTCTTTTCCTTTCTTTCCTTTTTTGTTAAAAACCACGGGAATGGAAAAAGGCATCCCTCAGAATGGGTGAAAATCGTTGCAAACGAATCAATGGACAGAGGTTTAATCTCCAATCTATATAAACAGCTCATGCAGCTTAATATTAAAAAAACAAACAACCCAAAACAAATGGGCAGAAGATCTAAAGAGACGTTTCTTCAAAGGAGACAGAGAGATGGCCAAGACGCCCATGAAAAGCTGCTCAACAGCACTAATTATTAGAGAAATGCAAATCAAAACTACAATGAGGTATCACCTCACACCTGTTAGAATCGGCATCATCAGAAAATCTACAGACAACCAATTCTGGGGAGGGTGTGGACAAAAGGAGTCCTCTTCCACTATTGGTGGGGATGTAAATTGATACAGTCACTATGGAGAACAGTATGGAGTTTCCTTAAAAAAATTAGAAATAGAATTACCATCTGATCCAGCTATCCCACTTCTGGGCATATACCCAGAGAAAACCGTATTTCAAAAAGGCACATTCACCACAATGTTCGTTGCAGCACTATTTACAATAGCCAGGTAATGGAAGCAACCTAAATGCCCACAGAAAGATGAATGGATACAGATGTGGTACATATATAAAATGGAATATTACTCGGCCATAAAAAGGAATGAAACTGGGTCATTTGTAGAGACATCGATGGATCGAGAGACTGTCATACAGAAAGAAGTAAGTCAGAAAGAGGAAAACAAATATTGTATATTAATGCATATATGTGGAGCCTAAAAATGGTACAGATGAACTGGTTTGCAGGGAAGAAATAGAGACACAGAGGTAGAGAACAAACGTATGGACACCAAGTGTGGGAAGCCATGGGGTGGTGGTGGTGGGATGAGTTGGGAGTTTGGGATTGACCTGTATACATGTATATGCATAAAATACATAACTAATAATAACGTGCTGTATAAAAAAATAAATAAAATTAAATTTCAAAATTTAAAAAAATAAAATTTAAAAATAAAACAGAAAAAAGTTCTTCCCGTCACACAGATGTATTTATACGAATGAATTATTTCCATGCTTATATCTATAAATACATAAAAGAGGAATAAAATCTAACTTGAACCATAAAAGAAAAAAAACTGAACCCACGAGTTATACAGAGGAAAAACCCTATCAGGTCACTTGCTCCAGCGGTAAACAATTCTGAAATTGGTCAGAGGTGGGGAACCATCTCCCATACAGCCAGCAACCCACCCCCCACGCAAGGAGCGTCCTCATTGCAAAGCTGGGGGACCGTGCCGAGGCATCTGTGAGTAAACGTGAGCTGAGCCCCAGGCCAGCTGCTGCTGAACTGTTCCCACCCTTTCCAGGTAAAACACCTGAATATGTACAAGGGCTTGAATGCCTAGAGGAAGGACCGTGGAGCCACACCAGTGACAGCACGCAGGCCAACTTGGTGCCTGCAGGCCAGCCAGTGTGGTCCTGGCACCGGGCGCTCTTCCAGAAGCTTTCCATTGCCCTGCCTGAGATACCCCTCCTGTCCCGGCCCCCACTGCTTTTTTTCTTCCTCACCTCTGTCCGGAGAGAAATTCCAGCAGAAGGTATGGGTGACACAACCTCTTCTTTACAGGCGGCAGCCTGGCAACTCCTGCAGAAAGGCCAGCAGAACCCCACTCACACCGGGCCACACACAAAGCTGTGGCCCCTCACTCCCTCCCACCAGCACAGCCCCGAGACTGCTGACGGGGCAGACAATATGGAGTCAGGCACAGCTTCAGGGGCTATTGCTGCCTGGAGCGCTGTTTATATTGACCTCAACGAGGCACACCTGGGGAGGGCGGGCCGGCAGGGTAAGGCTGCCCAGGTCAGCTAATCCACAACCCTCAGGGAATCACATTGTTGAAAATGGACCCCGCTAAGGCAGAAGAGACGCCAAGGGAAAAAAGGACACAATGCCATTTGCAGCACCGTAGATGAGTCTAGAAGTAATCACGTGACTTGTAGTAAGTCAGAAAGTGAAAGACACATATCATATCATATCACTTATAGGTGTTACCTAAAAATGGATACCAGGGCAGATATTTCCACGGAGAAGGGCAATCACAGATTCATTAAACAAACTTATGGTTCACCAATGGAAAGGTGTGAGGATTGGTTTCATTACGATATCGGGGTTAACAGACATATACAAACACAGGTGACATATATAATCACCAAAGACCTACAGAATACCAAGAGAGGACTACTCAACATTCTGTCATAACGTACATGGGAAAAGGATCCCAGGAAGAACAGACATCTGTATACGTGTAAAAGAACCACATCTTCCACATCTACAACAAGCCAAACATTGTAATCAAACTTGCTGTAATAAGAAATAAAAAATTAAATTAAAAACACGAACAAGAAGTAGTGAGACAAACGTGAGGGGCTTTCTCCTGGCACATTCCATTCTAAACTCCAATCTAGAACACCACTTCCACTGAGGCTCTCTTGCCCTAGTAACCAGATTTGGTAAGGGTGAACTGCTGCCACCTTGTGGCCGTTTCACACAACAGCAGCTTTAATCCCAACGCTAATGGTCAGTTGATATTCAAAATCATTGCAGGCCTGTAAATGACACCTGCCCTGAAAACAAATCCTGGGGTCACATATCGACCAAAAAATTCAAAGGACGTCCATATTTCAAAACGAACGTTGCAAAAGGCATATTTTACGCACATTAGTGTTCTGCTTCTTTTCCTTTCTTTCCTTTTTTGTTAAAAACCACGGGAATGGAAAAAGGCATCCCTCAGAATGGGTGAAAATCGTTGCAAACGAATCAATGGACAGAGGTTTAATCTCCAATCTATATAAACAGCTCATGCAGCTTAATATTAAAAAAACAAACAACCCAAAACAAATGGGCAGAAGATCTAAAGAGACGTTTCTTCAAAGGAGACACAGAGATGGCCAAGACGCACATGAAAAGCTGCTCAACAGCACTAATTATTAGAGAAATGCAAATCAAAACTACAATGAGGTATCACCTCACACCTGTTAGAATCGGCATCATCAGAAAATCTACAGACAACCAATTCTGGGGAGGGTGTGGACAAAAGGAGCCCTCTTCCACTATTGGTGGGAATGTAAATTGATACAGTCACTATGGAGAACAGTATGGAGTTTCCTTAAAAAAATTAGAAATAGAATTACCATCTGATCCAGCTATCCCACTTCTGGGCATATACCCAGAGAAAACCGTATTTCAAAAAGGCACATTCACCACAATGTTCGTTGCAGCACTATTTACAATAGCCAGGTAATGGAAGCAACCTAAATGCCCACAGAAAGATGAATGGATACAGATGTGGTACATATATAAAATGGAATATTACTCGGCCATAAAAAGGAATGAAACTGGGTCATTTGTAGAGACATCGATGGATCGAGAGACTGTCATACAGAAAGAAGTAAGTCAGAAAGAGGAAAACAAATATTGTATATTAATGCATATATGTGGAGCCTAAAAATGGTACAGATGAACTGGTTTGCAGGGAAGAAATAGAGACACAGAGGTAGAGAACAAACGTATGGACACCAAGTGTGGGAAGCCATGGGGTGGTGGTGGTGGGATGAGTTGGGAGTTTGGGATTGACCTGTATACATGTATATGCATAAAATACATAACTAATAATAACGTGCTGTATAAAAAAATAAATAAAATTAAATTTCAAAATTTTAAAAAATAAAATTTAAAAATAAAACCGAAAAAAGTTCTTCCCGTCACACAGATGTATTTATACGAATGAATTATTTCCATGCTTATATCTATAAATACATAAAAGAGGAATAAAATCTAACTTGAACCATAAAAGAAAAAAAACTGAACCCACGAGTTATACAGAGGAAAAACCCTATCAGGTCACTTGCTCCAGCGGTAAACAATTCTGAAATTGGTCAGAGGTGGGGAACCATCTCCCATACAGCCAGCAACCCACCCCCCACACAAGGAGCGTCCTCATTGCAAAGCTGGGGGACCGTGCCGAGGCATCTGTGAGTAAACGTGAGCTGAGCCCCAGGCCAGCTGCTGCTGAACTGTTCCCACCCTTTCCAGGTAAAACACCTGAATATGTACAAGGGCTTGAATGCCTAGAGGAAGGACCGTGGAGCCACACCAGTGACAGCACGCAGGCCAACTTGGTGCCTGCAGGCCAGCCAGTGTGGTCCTGGCACCGGGCGCTCTTCCAGAAGCTTTCCATTGCCCTGCCTGAGATACCCCTCCTGTCCCGGCCCCCACTGCTTTTTTTCTTCCTCACCTCTGTCCGGAGAGAAATTCCAGCAGAAGGTATGGGTGACACAACCTCTTCTTTACAGGCGGCAGCCTGGCAACTCCTGCAGAAAGGCCAGCAGAACCCCACTCACACCGGGCCACCCACAAAGCTGTGGCCCCTCCCTCCCTCCCACCAGCACAGCCCCGAGACTGCTGACGGGGCAGACAATATGGAGTCAGGCACAGCTTCAGGGGCTATTGCTGCCTGGAGCGCTGTTTATATTGACCTCAACGAGGCACACCTGGGGAGGGCGGGCCGGCAGGGTAAGGCTGCCCAGGTCAGCTAATCCACAACCCTCAGGGAATCACATTGTTGAAAATGGACCCCGCTAAGGCAGAAGAGACGCCAAGGGAAAAAAGGACACAATGCCATTTGCAGCACCGTAGATGAGTCTAGAAGTAATCACGTGACTTGTAGTAAGTCAGAAAGTGAAAGACACATATCATATCATATCACTTATAGGTGTTACCTAAAAATGGATACCAGGGCAGATATTTCCACGGAGAAGGGCAATCACAGATTCATTAAACAAACTTATGGTTCACCAATGGAAAGGTGTGAGGATTGGTTTCATTACGATATCGGGGTTAACAGACATATACAAACACAGGTGACATATATAATCACCAAAGACCTACAGAATACCAAGAGAGGACTACTCAACATTCTGTCATAACGTACATGGGAAAAGGATCCCAGGAAGAACAGACATCTGTATACGTGTAAAAGAACCACATCTTCCACATCTACAACAAGCCAAACATTGTAATCAAACTTGCTGTAATAAGAAATAAAAAATTAAATTAAAAACACGAACAAGAAGTAGTGAGACAAACGTGAGGGGCTTTCTCCTGGCACATTCCATTCTAAACTCCAATCTAGAACACCACTTCCACTGAGGCTCTCTTGCCCTAGTAACCAGATTTGGTAAGGGTGAACTGCTGCCACCTGGTGGCCGTTTCACACAACAGCAGCTTTAATCCCAACGCTAATGGTCAGTTGATATTCAAAATCATTGCAGGCCTGTAAATGACACCTGCCCTGAAAACAAATCCTGGGGTCACATATCGACCAAAAAATTCAAAGGACGTCCATATTTCAAAACGAACGTTGCAAAAGGCATATTTTACGCACATTAGTGTTCTGCTTCTTTTCCTTTCTTTCCTTTTTTGTTAAAAACCACGGGAATGGAAAAAGGCATCCCTCAGAATGGGTGAAAATCGTTGCAAACGAATCAATGGACAGAGGTTTAATCTCCAATCTATATAAACAGCTCATGCAGCTTAATATTAAAAAAACAAACAACCCAAAACAAATGGGCAGAAGATCTAAAGAGACGTTTCTTCAAAGGAGACACAGAGATGGCCAAGACGCACATGAAAAGCTGCTCAACAGCACTAATTATTAGAGAAATGCAAATCAAAACTACAATGAGGTATCACCTCACACCTGTTAGAATCGGCATCATCAGAAAATCTACAGACAACCAATTCTGGGGAGGGTGTGGACAAAAGGAGCCCTCTTCCACTATTGGTGGGAATGTAAATTGATACAGTCACTATGGAGAACAGTATGGAGTTTCCTTAAAAAAATTAGAAATAGAATTACCATCTGATCCAGCTATCCCACTTCTGGGCATATACCCAGAGAAAACCGTATTTCAAAAAGGCACATTCACCACAATGTTCGTTGCAGCACTATTTACAATAGCCAGGTAATGGAAGCAACCTAAATGCCCACAGAAAGATGAATGGATACAGATGTGGTACATATATAAAATGGAATATTACTCGGCCATAAAAAGGAATGAAACTGGGTCATTTGTAGAGACATCGATGGATCGAGAGACTGTCATACAGAAAGAAGTAAGTCAGAAAGAGGAAAACAAATATTGTATATTAATGCATATATGTGGAGCCTAAAAATGGTACAGATGAACTGGTTTGCAGGGAAGAAATAGAGACACAGAGGTAGAGAACAAACGTATGGACACCAAGTGTGGGAAGCCATGGGGTGGTGGTGGTGGGATGAGTTGGGAGTTTGGGATTGACCTGTATACATGTATATGCATAAAATACATAACTAATAATAACGTGCTGTATAAAAAAATAAATAAAATTAAATTTCAAAATTTTAAAAAATAAAATTTAAAAATAAAACCGAAAAAAGTTCTTCCCGTCACACAGATGTATTTATACGAATGAATTATTTCCATGCTTATATCTATAAATACATAAAAGAGGAATAAAATCTAACTTGAACCATAAAAGAAAAAAAACTGAACCCACGAGTTATACAGAGGAAAAACCCTATCAGGTCACTTGCTCCAGCGGTAAACAATTCTGAAATTGGTCAGAGGTGGGGAACCATCTCCCATACAGCCAGCAACCCACCCCCCACACAAGGAGCGTCCTCATTGCAAAGCTGGGGGACCGTGCCGAGGCATCTGTGAGTAAACGTGAGCTGAGCCCCAGGCCAGCTGCTGCTGAACTGTTCCCACCCTTTCCAGGTAAAACACCTGAATATGTACAAGGGCTTGAATGCCTAGAGGAAGGACCGTGGAGCCACACCAGTGACAGCACGCAGGCCAACTTGGTGCCTGCAGGCCAGCCAGTGTGGTCCTGGCACCGGGCGCTCTTCCAGAAGCTTTCCATTGCCCTGCCTGAGATACCCCTCCTGTCCCGGCCCCCACTGCTTTTTTTCTTCCTCACCTCTGTCCGGAGAGAAATTCCAGCAGAAAGTATGGGTGACACAACCTCTTCTTTACAGGCGGCAGCCTGGCAACTCCTGCAGAAAGGCCAGCAGAACCCCACTCACACCGGGCCACCCACAAAGCTGTGGCCCCTCACTCCCTCCCACCAGCACAGCCCCGAGACTGCTGACGGGGCAGACAATATGGAGTCAGGCACAGCTTCAGGGGCTATTGCTGCCTGGAGCGCTGTTTATATTGACCTCAACGAGGCACACCTGGGGAGGGCGGGCCGGCAGGGTAAGGCTGCCCAGGTCAGCTAATCCACAACCCTCAGGGAATCACATTGTTGAAAATGGACCCCGCTAAGGCAGAAGAGACGCCAAGGGAAAAAAGGACACAATGCCATTTGCAGCACCGTAGATGAGTCTAGAAGTAATCACGTGACTTGTAGTAAGTCAGAAAGTGAAAGACACATATCATATCATATCACTTATAGGTGTTACCTAAAAATGGATACCAGGGCAGATATTTCCACGGAGAAGGGCAATCACAGATTCATTAAACAAACTTATGGTTCACCAATGGAAAGGTGTGAGGATTGGTTTCATTACGATATCGGGGTTAACAGACATATACAAACACAGGTGACATATATAATCACCAAAGACCTACAGAATACCAAGAGAGGACTACTCAACATTCTGTCATAACGTACATGGGAAAAGGATCCCAGGAAGAACAGACATCTGTATACGTGTAAAAGAACCACATCTTCCACATCTACAACAAGCCAAACATTGTAATCAAACTTGCTGTAATAAGAAATAAAAAATTAAATTAAAAACACGAACAAGAAGTAGTGAGACAAACGTGAGGGGCTTTCTCCTGGCACATTCCATTCTAAACTCCAATCTAGAACACCACTTCCACTGAGGCTCTCTTGCCCTAGTAACCAGATTTGGTAAGGGTGAACTGCTGCCACCTGGTGGCCGTTTCACACAACAGCAGCTTTAATCCCAACGCTAATGGTCAGTTGATATTCAAAATCATTGCAGGCCTGTAAATGACACCTGCCCTGAAAACAAATCCTGGGGTCACATATCGACCAAAAAATTCAAAGGACGTCCATATTTCAAAACGACCATTTCAAAAGGCATATTTTACGCACATTAGTGTTCTGCTTCTTTTCCTTTCTTTCCTTTTTTGTTAAAAACCACGGGAATGGAAAAAGGCATCCCTCAGAATGGGTGAAAATCGTTGCAAACGAATCAATGGACAGAGGTTTAATCTCCAATCTATATAAACAGCTCATGCAGCTTAATATTAAAAAAACAAACAACCCAAAACAAATGGGCAGAAGATCTAAAGAGACGTTTCTTCAAAGGAGACACAGAGATGGCCAAGACGCACATGAAAAGCTGCTCAACAGCACTAATTATTAGAGAAATGCAAATCAAAACTACAATGAGGTATCACCTCACACCTGTTAGAATCGGCATCATCAGAAAATCTACAGACAACCAATTCTGGGGAGGGTGTGGACAAAAGGAGCCCTCTTCCACTATTGGTGGGAATGTAAATTGATACAGTCACTATGGAGAACAGTATGGAGTTTCCTTAAAAAAATTAGAATTACCATCTGATCCAGCAATCCCACTTCTGGGCATATACCCAGAGAAAACCGTATTTCAAAAAGGCACATTCACCACAATGTTCGCTGCAGCACTATTTACAATAGCCAGGTAATGGAAGCAACCTAAATGCCCACAGAAAGATGAATGGATACAGATGTGGTACATATATAAAATGGAATATTACTCGGCCATAAAAAGGAATGAAACTGGGTCATTTGTAGAGACATCGATGGATCGAGAGACTGTCATACAGAAAGAAGTAAGTCAGAAAGAGGAAAACAAATATTGTATATTAATGCATATATGTGGAGCCTAAAAATGGTACAGATGAACTGGTTTGCAGGGAAGAAATAGAGACACAGAGGTAGAGAACAAACGTATGGACACCAAGTGTGGGAAGCCATGGGGTGGTGGTGGTGGGATGAGTTGGGAGTTTGGGATTGACCTGTATACATGTATATGCATAAAATACATAACTAATAATAACGTGCTGTATAAAAAAATAAATAAAATTAAATTTCAAAATTTAAAAAAATAAAATTTAAAAATAAAACCGAAAAAAGTTCTTCCCGTCACACAGATGTATTTATACGAATGAATTATTTCCATGCTTATATCTATAAATACATAAAAGAGGAATAAAATCTAACTTGAACCATAAAAGAAAAAAAACTGAACCCACGAGTTATACAGAGGAAAAACCCTATCAGGTCACTTGCTCCAGCGGTAAACAATTCTGAAATTGGTCAGAGGTGGGGAACCATCTCCCATACAGCCAGCAACCCACCCCCCACGCAAGGAGCGTCCTCATTGCAAAGCTGGGGGACCGTGCCGAGGCATCTGTGAGTAAACGTGAGCTGAGCCCCAGGCCAGCTGCTGCTGAACTGTTCCCACCCTTTCCAGGTAAAACACCTGAATATGTACAAGGGCTTGAATGCCTAGAGGAAGGACCGTGGAGCCACACCAGTGACAGCACGCAGGCCAACTTGGTGCCTGCAGGCCAGCCAGTGTGGTCCTGGCACCGGGCGCTCTTCCAGAAGCTTTCCATTGCCCTGCCTGAGATACCCCTCCTGTCCCGGCCCCCACTGCTTTTTTTCTTCCTCACCTCTGTCCGGAGAGAAATTCCAGCAGAAGGTATGGGTGACACAACCTCTTCTTTACAGGCGGCAGCCTGGCAACTCCTGCAGAAAGGCCAGCAGAACCCCACTCACACCGGGCCACCCACAAAGCTGTGGCCCCTCACTCCCTCCCACCAGCACAGCCCCGAGACTGCTGACGGGGCAGACAATATGGAGTCAGGCACAGCTTCAGGGGCTATTGCTGCCTGGAGCGCTGTTTATATTGACCTCAACGAGGCACACCTGGGGAGGGCGGGCCGGCAGGGTAAGGCTGCCCAGGTCAGCTAATCCACAACCCTCAGGGAATCACATTGTTGAAAATGGACCCCGCTAAGGCAGAAGAGACGCCAAGGGAAAAAAGGACACAATGCCATTTGCAGCACCGTAGATGAGTCTAGAAGTAATCACGTGACTTGTAGTAAGTCAGAAAGTGAAAGACACATATCATATCATATCACTTATAGGTGTTACCTAAAAATGGATACCAGGGCAGATATTTCCACGGAGAAGGGCAATCACAGATTCATTAAACAAACTTATGGTTCACCAATGGAAAGGTGTGAGGATTGGTTTCATTACGATATCGGGGTTAACAGACATATACAAATACAGGTGACATATATAATCGCCAAAGACCTACAGAATACCAAGAGAGGACTACTCAACATTCTGTCATAACGTACATGGGAAAAGGATCCCAGGAAGAACAGACATCTGTATACGTGTAAAAGAACCACATCTTCCACATCTACAACAAGCCAAACATTGTAATCAAACTTGCTGTAATAAGAAATAAAAAATTAAATTAAAAACACGAACAAGAAGTAGTGAGACAAACGTGAGGGGCTTTCTCCTGGCACATTCCATTCTAAACTCCAATCTAGAACACCACTTCCACTGAGGCTCTGTAGCCCTAGTAACCAGATTTGGTAAGGGTGAACTGCTGCCACCTGGTGGCCGTTTCACACAACAGCAGCTTTAATCCCAACGCTAATGGTCAGTTGATATTCAAAATCATTGCAGGCCTGTAAATGACACCTGCCCTGAAAACAAATCCTGGGGTCACATATCGACCAAAAAATTCAAAGGACGTCCATATTTCAAAACGAACGTTGCAAAAGGCATATTTTACGCACATTAGTGTTCTGCTTCTTTTCCTTTCTTTCCTTTTTTGTTAAAAACCACGGGAATGGAAAAAGGCATCCCTCAGAATGGGTGAAAATCGTTGCAAACGAATCAATGGACAGAGGTTTAATCTCCAATCTATATAAACAGCTCATGCAGCTTAATATTAAAAAAACAAACAACCCAAAACAAATGGGCAGAAGATCTAAAGAGACGTTTCTTCAAAGGAGACAGAGAGATGGCCAAGACGCCCATGAAAAGCTGCTCAACAGCACTAATTATTAGAGAAATGCAAATCAAAACTACAATGAGGTATCACCTCACACCTGTTAGAATCGGCATCATCAGAAAATCTACAGACAACCAATTCTGGGGAGGGTGTGGACAAAAGGAGTCCTCTTCCACTATTGGTGGGGATGTAAATTGATACAGTCACTATGGAGAACAGTATGGAGTTTCCTTAAAAAAATTAGAAATAGAATTACCATCTGATCCAGCTATCCCACTTCTGGGCATATACCCAGAGAAAACCGTATTTCAAAAAGGCACATTCACCACAATGTTCGTTGCAGCACTATTTACAATAGCCAGGTAATGGAAGCAACCTAAATGCCCACAGAAAGATGAATGGATACAGATGTGGTACATATATAAAATGGAATATTACTCGGCCATAAAAAGGAATGAAACTGGGTCATTTGTAGAGACATCGATGGATCGAGAGACTGTCATACAGAAAGAAGTAAGTCAGAAAGAGGAAAACAAATATTGTATATTAATGCATATATGTGGAGCCTAAAAATGGTACAGATGAACTGGTTTGCAGGGAAGAAATAGAGACACAGAGGTAGAGAACAAACGTATGGACACCAAGTGTGGGAAGCCATGGGGTGGTGGTGGTGGGATGAGTTGGGAGTTTGGGATTGACCTGTATACATGTATATGCATAAAATACATAACTAATAATAACGTGCTGTATAAAAAAATAAATAAAATTAAATTTCAAAATTTTAAAAAATAAAATTTAAAAATAAAACCGAAAAAAGTTCTTCCCGTCACACAGATGTATTTATACGAATGAATTATTTCCATGCTTATATCTATAAATACATAAAAGAGGAATAAAATCTAACTTGAACCATAAAAGAAAAAAAACTGAACCCACGAGTTATACAGAGGAAAAACCCTATCAGGTCACTTGCTCCAGCGGTAAACAATTCTGAAATTGGTCAGAGGTGGGGAACCATCTCCCATACAGCCAGCAACCCACCCCCCACACAAGGAGCGTCCTCATTGCAAAGCTGGGGGACCGTGCCGAGGCATCTGTGAGTAAACGTGAGCTGAGCCCCAGGCCAGCTGCTGCTGAACTGTTCCCACCCTTTCCAGGTAAAACACCTGAATATGTACAAGGGCTTGAATGCCTAGAGGAAGGACCGTGGAGCCACACCAGTGACAGCACGCAGGCCAACTTGGTGCCTGCAGGCCAGCCAGTGTGGTCCTGGCACCGGGCGCTCTTCCAGAAGCTTTCCATTGCCCTGCCTGAGATACCCCTCCTGTCCCGGCCCCCACTGCTTTTTTTCTTCCTCACCTCTGTCCGGAGAGAAATTCCAGCAGAAGGTATGGGTGACACAACCTCTTCTTTACAGGCGGCAGCCTGGCAACTCCTGCAGAAAGGCCAGCAGAACCCCACTCACACCGGGCCACCCACAAAGCTGTGGCCCCTCACTCCCTCCCACCAGCACAGCCCCGAGACTGCTGACGGGGCAGACAATATGGAGTCAGGCACAGCTTCAGGGGCTATTGCTGCCTGGAGCGCTGTTTATATTGACCTCAACGAGGCACACCTGGGGAGGGCGGGCCGGCAGGGTAAGGCTGCCCAGGTCAGCTAATCCACAACCCTCAGGGAATCACATTGTTGAAAATGGACCCCGCTAAGGCAGAAGAGACGCCAAGGGAAAAAAGGACACAATGCCATTTGCAGCACCGTAGATGAGTCTAGAAGTAATCACGTGACTTGTAGTAAGTCAGAAAGTGAAAGACACATATCATATCATATCACTTATAGGTGTTACCTAAAAATGGATACCAGGGCAGATATTTCCACGGAGAAGGGCAATCACAGATTCATTAAACAAACTTATGGTTCACCAATGGAAAGGTGTGAGGATTGGTTTCATTACGATATCGGGGTTAACAGACATATACAAACACAGGTGACATATATAATCACCAAAGACCTACAGAATACCAAGAGAGGACTACTCAACATTCTGTCATAACGTACATGGGAAAAGGATCCCAGGAAGAACAGACATCTGTATACGTGTAAAAGAACCACATCTTCCACATCTACAACAAGCCAAACATTGTAATCAAACTTGCTGTAATAAGAAATAAAAAATTAAATTAAAAACACGAACAAGAAGTAGTGAGACAAACGTGAGGGGCTTTCTCCTGGCACATTCCATTCTAAACTCCAATCTAGAACACCACTTCCACTGAGGCTCTCTTGCCCTAGTAACCAGATTTGGTAAGGGTGAACTGCTGCCACCTGGTGGCCGTTTCACACAACAGCAGCTTTAATCCCAACGCTAATGGTCAGTTGATATTCAAAATCATTGCAGGCCTGTAAATGACACCTGCCCTGAAAACAAATCCTGGGGTCACATATCGACCAAAAAATTCAAAGGACGTCCATATTTCAAAACGAACGTTGCAAAAGGCATATTTTACGCACATTAGTGTTCTGCTTCTTTTCCTTTCTTTCCTTTTTTGTTAAAAACCACGGGAATGGAAAAAGGCATCCCTCAGAATGGGTGAAAATCGTTGCAAACGAATCAATGGACAGAGGTTTAATCTCCAATCTATATAAACAGCTCATGCAGCTTAATATTAAAAAAACAAACAACCCAAAACAAATGGGCAGAAGATCTAAAGAGACGTTTCTTCAAAGGAGACACAGAGATGGCCAAGACGCACATGAAAAGCTGCTCAACAGCACTAATTATTAGAGAAATGCAAATCAAAACTACAATGAGGTATCACCTCACACCTGTTAGAATCGGCATCATCAGAAAATCTACAGACAACCAATTCTGGGGAGGGTGTGGACAAAAGGAGCCCTCTTCCACTATTGGTGGGAATGTAAATTGATACAGTCACTATGGAGAACAGTATGGAGTTTCCTTAAAAAAATTAGAAATAGAATTACCATCTGATCCAGCTATCCCACTTCTGGGCATATACCCAGAGAAAACCGTATTTCAAAAAGGCACATTCACCACAATGTTCGTTGCAGCACTATTTACAATAGCCAGGTAATGGAAGCAACCTAAATGCCCACAGAAAGATGAATGGATACAGATGTGGTACATATATAAAATGGAATATTACTCGGCCATAAAAAGGAATGAAACTGGGTCATTTGTAGAGACATCGATGGATCGAGAGACTGTCATACAGAAAGAAGTAAGTCAGAAAGAGGAAAACAAATATTGTATATTAATGCATATATGTGGAGCCTAAAAATGGTACAGATGAACTGGTTTGCAGGGAAGAAATAGAGACACAGAGGTAGAGAACAAACGTATGGACACCAAGTGTGGGAAGCCATGGGGTGGTGGTGGTGGGATGAGTTGGGAGTTTGGGATTGACCTGTATACATGTATATGCATAAAATACATAACTAATAATAACGTGCTGTATAAAAAAATAAATAAAATTAAATTTCAAAATTTTAAAAAATAAAATTTAAAAATAAAACCGAAAAAAGTTCTTCCCGTCACACAGATGTATTTATACGAATGAATTATTTCCATGCTTATATCTATAAATACATAAAAGAGGAATAAAATCTAACTTGAACCATAAAAGAAAAAAAACTGAACCCACGAGTTATACAGAGGAAAAACCCTATCAGGTCACTTGCTCCAGCGGTAAACAATTCTGAAATTGGTCAGAGGTGGGGAACCATCTCCCATACAGCCAGCAACCCACCCCCCACACAAGGAGCGTCCTCATTGCAAAGCTGGGGGACCGTGCCGAGGCATCTGTGAGTAAACGTGAGCTGAGCCCCAGGCCAGCTGCTGCTGAACTGTTCCCACCCTTTCCAGGTAAAACACCTGAATATGTACAAGGGCTTGAATGCCTAGAGGAAGGACCGTGGAGCCACACCAGTGACAGCACGCAGGCCAACTTGGTGCCTGCAGGCCAGCCAGTGTGGTCCTGGCACCGGGCGCTCTTCCAGAAGCTTTCCATTGCCCTGCCTGAGATACCCCTCCTGTCCCGGCCCCCACTGCTTTTTTTCTTCCTCACCTCTGTCCGGAGAGAAATTCCAGCAGAAGGTATGGGTGACACAACCTCTTCTTTACAGGCGGCAGCCTGGCAACTCCTGCAGAAAGGCCAGCAGAACCCCACTCACACCGGGCCACCCACAAAGCTGTGGCCCCTCACTCCCTCCCACCAGCACAGCCCCGAGACTGCTGACGGGGCAGAGAATATGGAGTCAGGCACAGCTTCAGGGGCTATTGCTGCCTGGAGCGCTGTTTATATTGACCTCAACGAGGCACACCTGGGGAGGGCGGGCCGGCAGGGTAAGGCTGCCCAGGTCAGCTAATCCACAACCCTCAGGGAATCACATTGTTGAAAATGGACCCCGCTAAGGCAGAAGAGACGCCAAGGGAAAAAAGGACACAATGCCATTTGCAGCACCGTAGATGAGTCTAGAAGTAATCACGTGACTTGTAGTAAGTCAGAAAGTGAAAGACACATATCATATCATATCACTTATAGGTGTTACCTAAAAATGGATACCAGGGCAGATATTTCCACGGAGAAGGGCAATCACAGATTCATTAAACAAACTTATGGTTCACCAATGGAAAGGTGTGAGGATTGGTTTCATTACGATATCGGGGTTAACAGACATATACAAACACAGGTGACATATATAATCACCAAAGACCTACAGAATACCAAGAGAGGACTACTCAACATTCTGTCATAACGTACATGGGAAAAGGATCCCAGGAAGAACAGACATCTGTATACGTGTAAAAGAACCACATCTTCCACATCTACAACAAGCCAAACATTGTAATCAAACTTGCTGTAATAAGAAATAAAAAATTAAATTAAAAACACGAACAAGAAGTAGTGAGACAAACGTGAGGGGCTTTCTCCTGGCACATTCCATTCTAAACTCCAATCTAGAACACCACTTCCACTGAGGCTCTCTTGCCCTAGTAACCAGATTTGGTAAGGGTGAACTGCTGCCACCTGGTGGCCGTTTCACACAACAGCAGCTTTAATCCCAACGCTAATGGTCAGTTGATATTCAAAATCATTGCAGGCCTGTAAATGACACCTGCCCTGAAAACAAATCCTGGGGTCACATATCGACCAAAAAATTCAAAGGACGTCCATATTTCAAAACGACCATTTCAAAAGGCATATTTTACGCACATTAGTGTTCTGCTTCTTTTCCTTTCTTTCCTTTTTTGTTAAAAACCACGGGAATGGAAAAAGGCATCCCTCAGAATGGGTGAAAATCGTTGCAAACGAATCAATGGACAGAGGTTTAATCTCCAATCTATATAAACAGCTCATGCAGCTTAATATTAAAAAAACAAACAACCCAAAACAAATGGGCAGAAGATCTAAAGAGACGTTTCTTCAAAGGAGACACAGAGATGGCCAAGACGCACATGAAAAGCTGCTCAACAGCACTAATTATTAGAGAAATGCAAATCAAAACTACAATGAGGTATCACCTCACACCTGTTAGAATCGGCATCATCAGAAAATCTACAGACAACCAATTCTGGGGAGGGTGTGGACAAAAGGAGCCCTCTTCCACTATTGGTGGGAATGTAAATTGATACAGTCACTATGGAGAACAGTATGGAGTTTCCTTAAAAAAATTAGAATTACCATCTGATCCAGCAATCCCACTTCTGGGCATATACCCAGAGAAAACCGTATTTCAAAAAGGCACATTCACCACAATGTTCGCTGCAGCACTATTTACAATAGCCAGGTAATGGAAGCAACCTAAATGCCCACAGAAAGATGAATGGATACAGATGTGGTACATATATAAAATGGAATATTACTCGGCCATAAAAAGGAATGAAACTGGGTCATTTGTAGAGACATCGATGGATCGAGAGACTGTCATACAGAAAGAAGTAAGTCAGAAAGAGGAAAACAAATATTGTATATTAATGCATATATGTGGAGCCTAAAAATGGTACAGATGAACTGGTTTGCAGGGAAGAAATAGAGACACAGAGGTAGAGAACAAACGTATGGACACCAAGTGTGGGAAGCCATGGGGTGGTGGTGGTGGGATGAGTTGGGAGTTTGGGATTGACCTGTATACATGTATATGCATAAAATACATAACTAATAATAACGTGCTGTATAAAAAAATAAATAAAATTAAATTTCAAAATTTAAAAAAATAAAATTTAAAAATAAAACCGAAAAAAGTTCTTCCCGTCACACAGATGTATTTATACGAATGAATTATTTCCATGCTTATATCTATAAATACATAAAAGAGGAATAAAATCTAACTTGAACCATAAAAGAAAAAAAACTGAACCCACGAGTTATACAGAGGAAAAACCCTATCAGGTCACTTGCTCCAGCGGTAAACAATTCTGAAATTGGTCAGAGGTGGGAAACCATCTCCCATACAGCCAGCAACCCACCCCCCACGCAAGGAGCGTCCTCATTGCAAAGCTGGGGGACCGTGCCGAGGCATCTGTGAGTAAACGTGAGCTGAGCCCCAGGCCAGCTGCTGCTGAACTGTTCCCACCCTTTCCAGGTAAAACACCTGAATATGTACAAGGGCTTGAATGCCTAGAGGAAGGACCGTGGAGCCACACCAGTGACAGCACGCAGGCCAACTTGGTGCCTGCAGGCCAGCCAGTGTGGTCCTGGCACCGGGCGCTCTTCCAGAAGCTTTCCATTGCCCTGCCTGAGATACCCCTCCTGTCCCGGCCCCCACTGCTTTTTTTCTTCCTCACCTCTGTCCGGAGAGAAATTCCAGCAGAAGGTATGGGTGACACAACCTCTTCTTTACAGGCGGCAGCCTGGCAACTCCTGCAGAAAGGCCAGCAGAACCCCACTCACACCGGGCCACCCACAAAGCTGTGGCCCCTCACTCCCTCCCACCAGCACAGCCCCGAGACTGCTGACGGGGCAGACAATATGGAGTCAGGCACAGCTTCAGGGGCTATTGCTGCCTGGAGCGCTGTTTATATTGACCTCAACGAGGCAGACCTGGGGAGGGCGGGCCGTCAGGGTAAGGCTGCCCAGGTCAGCTAATCCACAACCCTCAGGGAATCACATTGTTGAAAATGGACCCCGCTAAGGCAGAAGAGACGCCAAGGGAAAAAAGGACACAATGCCATTTGCAGCACCGTAGATGAGTCTAGAAGTAATCACGTGACTTGTAGTAAGTCAGAAAGTGAAAGACACATATCATATCATATCACTTATAGGTGTTACCTAAAAATGGATACCAGGGCAGATATTTCCACGGAGAAGGGCAATCACAGATTCATTAAACAAACTTATGGTTCACCAATGGAAAGGTGTGAGGATTGGTTTCATTACGATATCGGGGTTAACAGACATATACAAATACAGGTGACATATATAATCGCCAAAGACCTACAGAATACCAAGAGAGGACTACTCAACATTCTGTCATAACGTACATGGGAAAAGGATCCCAGGAAGAACAGACATCTGTATACGTGTAAAAGAACCACATCTTCCACATCTACAACAAGCCAAACATTGTAATCAAACTTGCTGTAATAAGAAATAAAAAATTAAATTAAAAACACGAACAAGAAGTAGTGAGACAAACGTGAGGGGCTTTCTCCTGGCACATTCCATTCTAAACTCCAATCTAGAACACCACTTCCACTGAGGCTCTGTAGCCCTAGTAACCAGATTTGGTAAGGGTGAACTGCTGCCACCTGGTGGCCGTTTCACACAACAGCAGCTTTAATCCCAACGCTAATGGTCAGTTGATATTCAAAATCATTGCAGGCCTGTAAATGACACCTGCCCTGAAAACAAATCCTGGGGTCACATATCGACCAAAAAATTCAAAGGACGTCCATATTTCAAAACGAACGTTGCAAAAGGCATATTTTACGCACATTAGTGTTCTGCTTCTTTTCCTTTCTTTCCTTTTTTGTTAAAAACCACGGGAATGGAAAAAGGCATCCCTCAGAATGGGTGAAAATCGTTGCAAACGAATCAATGGACAGAGGTTTAATCTCCAATCTATATAAACAGCTCATGCAGCTTAATATTAAAAAAACAAACAACCCAAAACAAATGGGCAGAAGATCTAAAGAGACGTTTCTTCAAAGGAGACACAGAGATGGCCAAGACGCCCATGAAAAGCTGCTCAACAGCACTAATTATTAGAGAAATGCAAATCAAAACTACAATGAGGTATCACCTCACACCTGTTAGAATCGGCATCATCAGAAAATCTACAGACAACCAATTCTGGGGAGGGTGTGGACAAAAGGAGTCCTCTTCCACTATTGGTGGGGATGTAAATTGATACAGTCACTATGGAGAACAGTATGGAGTTTCCTTAAAAAAATTAGAAATAGAATTACCATCTGATCCAGCTATCCCACTTCTGGGCATATACCCAGAGAAAACCGTATTTCAAAAAGGCACATTCACCACAATGTTCGTTGCAGCACTATTTACAATAGCCAGGTAATGGAAGCAACCTAAATGCCCACAGAAAGATGAATGGATACAGATGTGGTACATATATAAAATGGAATATTACTCGGCCATAAAAAGGAATGAAACTGGGTCATTTGTAGAGACATCGATGGATCGAGAGACTGTCATACAGAAAGAAGTAAGTCAGAAAGAGGAAAACAAATATTGTATATTAATGCATATATGTGGAGCCTAAAAATGGTACAGATGAACTGGTTTGCAGGGAAGAAATAGAGACACAGAGGTAGAGAACAAACGTATGGACACCAAGTGTGGGAAGCCATGGGGTGGTGGTGGTGGGATGAGTTGGGAGTTTGGGATTGACCTGTATACATGTATATGCATAAAATACATAACTAATAATAACGTGCTGTATAAAAAAATAAATAAAATTAAATTTCAAAATTTAAAAAAATAAAATTTAAAAATAAAACAGAAAAAAGTTCTTCCCGTCACACAGATGTATTTATACGAATGAATTATTTCCATGCTTATATCTATAAATACATAAAAGAGGAATAAAATCTAACTTGAACCATAAAAGAAAAAAAACTGAACCCACGAGTTATACAGAGGAAAAACCCTATCAGGTCACTTGCTCCAGCGGTAAACAATTCTGAAATTGGTCAGAGGTGGGGAACCATCTCCCATACAGCCAGCAACCCACCCCCCACACAAGGAGCATCCTCATTGCAAAGCTGGGGGACCGTGCCGAGGCATCTGTGAGTAAACGTGAGCTGAGCCCCAGGCCAGCTGCTGCTGAACTGTTCCCACCCTTTCCAGGTAAAACACCTGAATATGTACAAGGGCTTGAATGCCTAGAGGAAGGACCGTGGAGCCACACCAGTGACAGCACGCAGGCCAACTTGGTGCCTGCAGGCCAGCCAGTGTGGTCCTGGCACCGGGCGCTCTTCCAGAAGCTTTCCATTGCCCTGCCTGAGATACCCCTCCTGTCCCGGCCCCCACTGCTTTTTTTCTTCCTCACCTCTGTCCGGAGAGAAATTCCAGCAGAAGGTATGGGTGACACAACCTCTTCTTTACAGGCGGCAGCCTGGCAACTCCTGCAGAAAGGCCAGCAGAACCCCACTCACACCGGGCCACCCACAAAGCTGTGGCCCCTCACTCCCTCCCACCAGCACAGCCCCGAGACTGCTGACGGGGCAGAGAATATGGAGTCAGGCACAGCTTCAGGGGCTATTGCTGCCTGGAGCGCTGTTTATATTGACCTCAACGAGGCACACCTGGGGAGGGCGGGCCGGCAGGGTAAGGCTGCCCAGGTCAGCTAATCCACAACCCTCAGGGAATCACATTGTTGAAAATGGACCCCGCTAAGGCAGAAGAGACGCCAAGGGAAAAAAGGACACAATGCCATTTGCAGCACCGTAGATGAGTCTAGAAGTAATCACGTGACTTGTAGTAAGTCAGAAAGTGAAAGACACATATCATATCATATCACTTATAGGTGTTACCTAAAAATGGATACCAGGGCAGATATTTCCACGGAGAAGGGCAATCACAGATTCATTAAACAAACTTATGGTTCACCAATGGAAAGGTGTGAGGATTGGTTTCATTACGATATCGGGGTTAACAGACATATACAAACACAGGTGACATATATAATCACCAAAGACCTACAGAATACCAAGAGAGGACTACTCAACATTCTGTCATAACGTACATGGGAAAAGGATCCCAGGAAGAACAGACATCTGTATACGTGTAAAAGAACCACATCTTCCACATCTACAACAAGCCAAACATTGTAATCAAACTTGCTGTAATAAGAAATAAAAAATTAAATTAAAAACACGAACAAGAAGTAGTGAGACAAACGTGAGGGGCTTTCTCCTGGCACATTCCATTCTAAACTCCAATCTAGAACACCACTTCCACTGAGGCTCTCTTGCCCTAGTAACCAGATTTGGTAAGGGTGAACTGCTGCCACCTGGTGGCCGTTTCACACAACAGCAGCTTTAATCCCAACGCTAATGGTCAGTTGATATTCAAAATCATTGCAGGCCTGTAAATGACACCTGCCCTGAAAACAAATCCTGGGGTCACATATCGACCAAAAAATTCAAAGGACGTCCATATTTCAAAACGACCATTTCAAAAGGCATATTTTACGCACATTAGTGTTCTGCTTCTTTTCCTTTCTTTCCTTTTTTGTTAAAAACCACGGGAATGGAAAAAGGCATCCCTCAGAATGGGTGAAAATCGTTGCAAACGAATCAATGGACAGAGGTTTAATCTCCAATCTATATAAACAGCTCATGCAGCTTAATATTAAAAAAACAAACAACCCAAAACAAATGGGCAGAAGATCTAAAGAGACGTTTCTTCAAAGGAGACACAGAGATGGCCAAGACGCACATGAAAAGCTGCTCAACAGCACTAATTATTAGAGAAATGCAAATCAAAACTACAATGAGGTATCACCTCACACCTGTTAGAATCGGCATCATCAGAAAATCTACAGACAACCAATTCTGGGGAGGGTGTGGACAAAAGGAGCCCTCTTCCACTATTGGTGGGAATGTAAATTGATACAGTCACTATGGAGAACAGTATGGAGTTTCCTTAAAAAAATTAGAATTACCATCTGATCCAGCAATCCCACTTCTGGGCATATACCCAGAGAAAACCGTATTTCAAAAAGGCACATTCACCACAATGTTCGCTGCAGCACTATTTACAATAGCCAGGTAATGGAAGCAACCTAAATGCCCACAGAAAGATGAATGGATACAGATGTGGTACATATATAAAATGGAATATTACTCGGCCATAAAAAGGAATGAAACTGGGTCATTTGTAGAGACATCGATGGATCGAGAGACTGTCATACAGAAAGAAGTAAGTCAGAAAGAGGAAAACAAATATTGTATATTAATGCATATATGTGGAGCCTAAAAATGGTACAGATGAACTGGTTTGCAGGGAAGAAATAGAGACACAGAGGTAGAGAACAAACGTATGGACACCAAGTGTGGGAAGCCATGGGGTGGTGGTGGTGGGATGAGTTGGGAGTTTGGGATTGACCTGTATACATGTATATGCATAAAATACATAACTAATAATAACGTGCTGTATAAAAAAATAAATAAAATTAAATTTCAAAATTTGAAAAAATAAAATTTAAAAATAAAACCGAAAAAAGTTCTTCCCGTCACACAGATGTATTTATACGAATGAATTATTTCCATGCTTATATCTATAAATACATAAAAGAGGAATAAAATCTAACTTGAACCATAAAAGAAAAAAAACTGAACCCACGAGTTATACAGAGGAAAAACCCTATCAGGTCACTTGCTCCAGCGGTAAACAATTCTGAAATTGGTCAGAGGTGGGAAACCATCTCCCATACAGCCAGCAACCCACCCCCCACGCAAGGAGCGTCCTCATTGCAAAGCTGGGGGACCGTGCCGAGGCATCTGTGAGTAAACGTGAGCTGAGCCCCAGGCCAGCTGCTGCTGAACTGTTCCCACCCTTTCCAGGTAAAACACCTGAATATGTACAAGGGCTTGAATGCCTAGAGGAAGGACCGTGGAGCCACACCAGTGACAGCACGCAGGCCAACTTGGTGCCTGCAGGCCAGCCAGTGTGGTCCTGGCACCGGGCGCTCTTCCAGAAGCTTTCCATTGCCCTGCCTGAGATACCCCTCCTGTCCCGGCCCCCACTGCTTTTTTTCTTCCTCACCTCTGTCCGGAGAGAAATTCCAGCAGAAGGTATGGGTGACACAACCTCTTCTTTACAGGCGGCAGCCTGGCAACTCCTGCAGAAAGGCCAGCAGAACCCCACTCACACCGGGCCACCCACAAAGCTGTGGCCCCTCACTCCCTCCCACCAGCACAGCCCCGAGACTGCTGACGGGGCAGACAATATGGAGTCAGGCACAGCTTCAGGGGCTATTGCTGCCTGGAGCGCTGTTTATATTGACCTCAACGAGGCACACCTGGGGAGGGCGGGCCGGCAGGGTAAGGCTGCCCAGGTCAGCTAATCCACAACCCTCAGGGAATCACATTGTTGAAAATGGACCCCGCTAAGGCAGAAGAGACGCCAAGGGAAAAAAGGACACAATGCCATTTGCAGCACCGTAGATGAGTCTAGAAGTAATCACGTGACATGTAGTAAGTCAGAAAGTGAAAGACACATATCATATCATATCACTTATAGGTGTTACCTAAAAATGGATACCAGGGCAGATATTTCCACGGAGAAGGGCAATCACAGATTCATTAAACAAACTTATGGTTCACCAATGGAAAGGTGTGAGGATTGGTTTCATTACGATATCGGGGTTAACAGACATATACAAATACAGGTGACATATATAATCGCCAAAGACCTACAGAATACCAAGAGAGGACTACTCAACATTCTGTCATAACGTACATGGGAAAAGGATCCCAGGAAGAACAGACATCTGTATACGTGTAAAAGAACCACATCTTCCACATCTACAACAAGCCAAACATTGTAATCAAACTTGCTGTAATAAGAAATAAAAAATTAAATTAAAAACACGAACAAGAAGTAGTGAGACAAACGTGAGGGGCTTTCTCCTGGCACATTCCATTCTAAACTCCAATCTAGAACACCACTTCCACTGAGGCTCTGTAGCCCTAGTAACCAGATTTGGTAAGGGTGAACTGCTGCCACCTGGTGGCCGTTTCACACAACAGCAGCTTTAATCCCAACGCTAATGGTCAGTTGATATTCAAAATCATTGCAGGCCTGTAAATGACACCTGCCCTGAAAACAAATCCTGGGGTCACATATCGACCAAAAAATTCAAAGGACGTCCATATTTCAAAACGAACGTTGCAAAAGGCATATTTTACGCACATTAGTGTTCTGCTTCTTTTCCTTTCTTTCCTTTTTTGTTAAAAACCACGGGAATGGAAAAAGGCATCCCTCAGAATGGGTGAAAATCGTTGCAAACGAATCAATGGACAGAGGTTTAATCTCCAATCTATATAAACAGCTCATGCAGCTTAATATTAAAAAAACAAACAACCCAAAACAAATGGGCAGAAGATCTAAAGAGACGTTTCTTCAAAGGAGACACAGAGATGGCCAAGACGCCCATGAAAAGCTGCTCAACAGCACTAATTATTAGAGAAATGCAAATCAAAACTACAATGAGGTATCACCTCACACCTGTTAGAATCGGCATCATCAGAAAATCTACAGACAACCAATTCTGGGGAGGGTGTGGACAAAAGGAGTCCTCTTCCACTATTGGTGGGGATGTAAATTGATACAGTCACTATGGAGAACAGTATGGAGTTTCCTTAAAAAAATTAGAAATAGAATTACCATCTGATCCAGCTATCCCACTTCTGGGCATATACCCAGAGAAAACCGTATTTCAAAAAGGCACATTCACCACAATGTTCGTTGCAGCACTATTTACAATAGCCAGGTAATGGAAGCAACCTAAATGCCCACAGAAAGATGAATGGATACAGATGTGGTACATATATAAAATGGAATATTACTCGGCCATAAAAAGGAATGAAACTGGGTCATTTGTAGAGACATCGATGGATCGAGAGACTGTCATACAGAAAGAAGTAAGTCAGAAAGAGGAAAACAAATATTGTATATTAATGCATATATGTGGAGCCTAAAAATGGTACAGATGAACTGGTTTGCAGGGAAGAAATAGAGACACAGAGGTAGAGAACAAACGTATGGACACCAAGTGTGGGAAGCCATGGGGTGGTGGTGGTGGGATGAGTTGGGAGTTTGGGATTGACCTGTATACATGTATATGCATAAAATACATAACTAATAATAACGTGCTGTATAAAAAAATAAATAAAATTAAATTTCAAAATTTAAAAAAATAAAATTTAAAAATAAAACAGAAAAAAGTTCTTCCCGTCACACAGATGTATTTATACGAATGAATTATTTCCATGCTTATATCTATAAATACATAAAAGAGGAATAAAATCTAACTTGAACCATAAAAGAAAAAAAACTGAACCCACGAGTTATACAGAGGAAAAACCCTATCAGGTCACTTGCTCCAGCGGTAAACAATTCTGAAATTGGTCAGAGGTGGGGAACCATCTCCCATACAGCCAGCAACCCACCCCCCACACAAGGAGCATCCTCATTGCAAAGCTGGGGGACCGTGCCGAGGCATCTGTGAGTAAACGTGAGCTGAGCCCCAGGCCAGCTGCTGCTGAACTGTTCCCACCCTTTCCAGGTAAAACACCTGAATATGTACAAGGGCTTGAATGCCTAGAGGAAGGACCGTGGAGCCACACCAGTGACAGCACGCAGGCCAACTTGGTGCCTGCAGGCCAGCCAGTGTGGTCCTGGCACCGGGCGCTCTTCCAGAAGCTTTCCATTGCCCTGCCTGAGATACCCCTCCTGTCCCGGCCCCCACTGCTTTTTTTCTTCCTCACCTCTGTCCGGAGAGAAATTCCAGCAGAAGGTATGGGTGACACAACCTCTTCTTTACAGGCGGCAGCCTGGCAACTCCTGCAGAAAGGCCAGCAGAACCCCACTCACACCGGGCCACCCACAAAGCTGTGGCCCCTCACTCCCTCCCACCAGCACAGCCCCGAGACTGCTGACGGGGCAGAGAATATGGAGTCAGGCACAGCTTCAGGGGCTATTGCTGCCTGGAGCGCTGTTTATATTGACCTCAACGAGGCACACCTGGGGAGGGCGGGCCGGCAGGGTAAGGCTGCCCAGGTCAGCTAATCCACAACCCTCAGGGAATCACATTGTTGAAAATGGACCCCGCTAAGGCAGAAGAGACGCCAAGGGAAAAAAGGACACAATGCCATTTGCAGCACCGTAGATGAGTCTAGAAGTAATCACGTGACTTGTAGTAAGTCAGAAAGTGAAAGACACATATCATATCATATCACTTATAGGTGTTACCTAAAAATGGATACCAGGGCAGATATTTCCACGGAGAAGGGCAATCACAGATTCATTAAACAAACTTATGGTTCACCAATGGAAAGGTGTGAGGATTGGTTTCATTACGATATCGGGGTTAACAGACATATACAAACACAGGTGACATATATAATCACCAAAGACCTACAGAATACCAAGAGAGGACTACTCAACATTCTGTCATAACGTACATGGGAAAAGGATCCCAGGAAGAACAGACATCTGTATACGTGTAAAAGAACCACATCTTCCACATCTACAACAAGCCAAACATTGTAATCAAACTTGCTGTAATAAGAAATAAAAAATTAAATTAAAAACACGAACAAGAAGTAGTGAGACAAACGTGAGGGGCTTTCTCCTGGCACATTCCATTCTAAACTCCAATCTAGAACACCACTTCCACTGAGGCTCTCTTGCCCTAGTAACCAGATTTGGTAAGGGTGAACTGCTGCCACCTGGTGGCCGTTTCACACAACAGCAGCTTTAATCCCAACGCTAATGGTCAGTTGATATTCAAAATCATTGCAGGCCTGTAAATGACACCTGCCCTGAAAACAAATCCTGGGGTCACATATCGACCAAAAAATTCAAAGGACGTCCATATTTCAAAACGACCATTTCAAAAGGCATATTTTACGCACATTAGTGTTCTGCTTCTTTTCCTTTCTTTCCTTTTTTGTTAAAAACCACGGGAATGGAAAAAGGCATCCCTCAGAATGGGTGAAAATCGTTGCAAACGAATCAATGGACAGAGGTTTAATCTCCAATCTATATAAACAGCTCATGCAGCTTAATATTAAAAAAACAAACAACCCAAAACAAATGGGCAGAAGATCTAAAGAGACGTTTCTTCAAAGGAGACACAGAGATGGCCAAGACGCACATGAAAAGCTGCTCAACAGCACTAATTATTAGAGAAATGCAAATCAAAACTACAATGAGGTATCACCTCACACCTGTTAGAATCGGCATCATCAGAAAATCTACAGACAACCAATTCTGGGGAGGGTGTGGACAAAAGGAGCCCTCTTCCACTATTGGTGGGAATGTAAATTGATACAGTCACTATGGAGAACAGTATGGAGTTTCCTTAAAAAAATTAGAATTACCATCTGATCCAGCAATCCCACTTCTGGGCATATACCCAGAGAAAACCGTATTTCAAAAAGGCACATTCACCACAATGTTCGCTGCAGCACTATTTACAATAGCCAGGTAATGGAAGCAACCTAAATGCCCACAGAAAGATGAATGGATACAGATGTGGTACATATATAAAATGGAATATTACTCGGCCATAAAAAGGAATGAAACTGGGTCATTTGTAGAGACATCGATGGATCGAGAGACTGTCATACAGAAAGAAGTAAGTCAGAAAGAGGAAAACAAATATTGTATATTAATGCATATATGTGGAGCCTAAAAATGGTACAGATGAACTGGTTTGCAGGGAAGAAATAGAGACACAGAGGTAGAGAACAAACGTATGGACACCAAGTGTGGGAAGCCATGGGGTGGTGGTGGTGGGATGAGTTGGGAGTTTGGGATTGACCTGTATACATGTATATGCATAAAATACATAACTAATAATAACGTGCTGTATAAAAAAATAAATAAAATTAAATTTCAAAATTTAAAAAAATAAAATTTAAAAATAAAACCGAAAAAAGTTCTTCCCGTCACACAGATGTATTTATACGAATGAATTATTTCCATGCTTATATCTATAAATACATAAAAGAGGAATAAAATCTAACTTGAACCATAAAAGAAAAAAAACTGAACCCACGAGTTATACAGAGGAAAAACCCTATCAGGTCACTTGCTCCAGCGGTAAACAATTCTGAAATTGGTCAGAGGTGGGAAACCATCTCCCATACAGCCAGCAACCCACCCCCCACGCAAGGAGCGTCCTCATTGCAAAGCTGGGGGACCGTGCCGAGGCATCTGTGAGTAAACGTGAGCTGAGCCCCAGGCCAGCTGCTGCTGAACTGTTCCCACCCTTTCCAGGTAAAACACCTGAAT
This sequence comes from Mesoplodon mirus, assembly GCF_964341445.2. Classification (NCBI taxonomy): domain Eukaryota; kingdom Metazoa; phylum Chordata; class Mammalia; order Artiodactyla; family Ziphiidae; genus Mesoplodon; species Mesoplodon mirus. Next base: position 145,578 of record NW_028295739.1, read on the forward strand.
ATGTACAAGGGCTTGAATGCCTAGAGGAAGGACCGTGGAGCCACACCAGTGACAGCACGCAGGCCAACTTGGTGCCTGCAGGCCAGCCAGTGTGGTCCTGGCACCGGGCGCTCTTCCAGAAGCTTTCCATTGCCCTGCCTGAGATACCCCTCCTGTCCCGGCCCCCACTGCTTTTTTTCTTCCTCACCTCTGTCCGGAGAGAAATTCCAGCAGAAGGTATGGGTGACACAACCTCTTCTTTACAGGCGGCAGCCTGGCAACTCCTGCAGAAAGGCCAGCAGAACCCCACTCACACCGGGCCACCCACAAAGCTGTGGCCCCTCACTCCCTCCCACCAGCACAGCCCCGAGACTGCTGACGGGGCAGACAATATGGAGTCAGGCACAGCTTCAGGGGCTATTGCTGCCTGGAGCGCTGTTTATATTGACCTCAACGAGGCAGACCTGGGGAGGGCGGGCCGTCAGGGTAAGGCTGCCCAGGTCAGCTAATCCACAACCCTCAGGGAATCACATTGTTGAAAATGGACCCCGCTAAGGCAGAAGAGACGCCAAGGGAAAAAAGGACACAATGCCATTTGCAGCACCGTAGATGAGTCTAGAAGTAATCACGTGACTTGTAGTAAGTCAGAAAGTGAAAGACACATATCATATCATATCACTTATAGGTGTTACCTAAAAATGGATACCAGGGCAGATATTTCCACGGAGAAGGGCAATCACAGATTCATTAAACAAACTTATGGTTCACCAATGGAAAGGTGTGAGGATTGGTTTCATTACGATATCGGGGTTAACAGACATATACAAATACAGGTGACATATATAATCGCCAAAGACCTACAGAATACCAAGAGAGGACTACTCAACATTCTGTCATAACGTACATGGGAAAAGGATCCCAGGAAGAACAGACATCTGTATACGTGTAAAAGAACCACATCTTCCACATCTACAACAAGCCAAACATTGTAATCAAACTTGCTGTAATAAGAAATAAAAAATTAAATTAAAAACACGAACAAGAAGTAGTGAGACAAACGTGAGGGGCTTTCTCCTGGCACATTCCATTCTAAACTCCAATCTAGAACACCACTTCCACTGAGGCTCTGTAGCCCTAGTAACCAGATTTGGTAAGGGTGAACTGCTGCCACCTGGTGGCCGTTTCACACAACAGCAGCTTTAATCCCAACGCTAATGGTCAGTTGATATTCAAAATCATTGCAGGCCTGTAAATGACACCTGCCCTGAAAACAAATCCTGGGGTCACATATCGACCAAAAAATTCAAAGGACGTCCATATTTCAAAACGAACGTTGCAAAAGGCATATTTTACGCACATTAGTGTTCTGCTTCTTTTCCTTTCTTTCCTTTTTTGTTAAAAACCACGGGAATGGAAAAAGGCATCCCTCAGAATGGGTGAAAATCGTTGCAAACGAATCAATGGACAGAGGTTTAATCTCCAATCTATATAAACAGCTCATGCAGCTTAATATTAAAAAAACAAACAACCCAAAACAAATGGGCAGAAGATCTAAAGAGACGTTTCTTCAAAGGAGACACAGAGATGGCCAAGACGCCCATGAAAAGCTGCTCAACAGCACTAATTATTAGAGAAATGCAAATCAAAACTACAATGAGGTATCACCTCACACCTGTTAGAATCGGCATCATCAGAAAATCTACAGACAACCAATTCTGGGGAGGGTGTGGACAAAAGGAGTCCTCTTCCACTATTGGTGGGGATGTAAATTGATACAGTCACTATGGAGAACAGTATGGAGTTTCCTTAAAAAAATTAGAAATAGAATTACCATCTGATCCAGCTATCCCACTTCTGGGCATATACCCAGAGAAAACCGTATTTCAAAAAGGCACATTCACCACAATGTTCGTTGCAGCACTATTTACAATAGCCAGGTAATGGAAGCAACCTAAATGCCCACAGAAAGATGAATGGATACAGATGTGGTACATATATAAAATGGAATATTACTCGGCCATAAAAAGGAATGAAACTGGGTCATTTGTAGAGACATCGATGGATCGAGAGACTGTCATACAGAAAGAAGTAAGTCAGAAAGAGGAAAACAAATATTGTATATTAATGCATATATGTGGAGCCTAAAAATGGTACAGATGAACTGGTTTGCAGGGAAGAAATAGAGACACAGAGGTAGAGAACAAACGTATGGACACCAAGTGTGGGAAGCCATGGGGTGGTGGTGGTGGGATGAGTTGGGAGTTTGGGATTGACCTGTATACATGTATATGCATAAAATACATAACTAATAATAACGTGCTGTATAAAAAAATAAATAAAATTAAATTTCAAAATTTAAAAAAATAAAATTTAAAAATAAAACAGAAAAAAGTTCTTCCCGTCACACAGATGTATTTATACGAATGAATTATTTCCATGCTTATATCTATAAATACATAAAAGAGGAATAAAATCTAACTTGAACCATAAAAGAAAAAAAACTGAACCCACGAGTTATACAGAGGAAAAACCCTATCAGGTCACTTGCTCCAGCGGTAAACAATTCTGAAATTGGTCAGAGGTGGGGAACCATCTCCCATACAGCCAGCAACCCACCCCCCACACAAGGAGCATCCTCATTGCAAAGCTGGGGGACCGTGCCGAGGCATCTGTGAGTAAACGTGAGCTGAGCCCCAGGCCAGCTGCTGCTGAACTGTTCCCACCCTTTCCAGGTAAAACACCTGAATATGTACAAGGGCTTGAATGCCTAGAGGAAGGACCGTGGAGCCACACCAGTGACAGCACGCAGGCCAACTTGGTGCCTGCAGGCCAGCCAGTGTGGTCCTGGCACCGGGCGCTCTTCCAGAAGCTTTCCATTGCCCTGCCTGAGATACCCCTCCTGTCCCGGCCCCCACTGCTTTTTTTCTTCCTCACCTCTGTCCGGAGAGAAATTCCAGCAGAAGGTATGGGTGACACAACCTCTTCTTTACAGGCGGCAGCCTGGCAACTCCTGCAGAAAGGCCAGCAGAACCCCACTCACACCGGGCCACCCACAAAGCTGTGGCCCCTCACTCCCTCCCACCAGCACAGCCCCGAGACTGCTGACGGGGCAGAGAATATGGAGTCAGGCACAGCTTCAGGGGCTATTGCTGCCTGGAGCGCTGTTTATATTGACCTCAACGAGGCACACCTGGGGAGGGCGGGCCGGCAGGGTAAGGCTGCCCAGGTCAGCTAATCCACAACCCTCAGGGAATCACATTGTTGAAAATGGACCCCGCTAAGGCAGAAGAGACGCCAAGGGAAAAAAGGACACAATGCCATTTGCAGCACCGTAGATGAGTCTAGAAGTAATCACGTGACTTGTAGTAAGTCAGAAAGTGAAAGACACATATCATATCATATCACTTATAGGTGTTACCTAAAAATGGATACCAGGGCAGATATTTCCACGGAGAAGGGCAATCACAGATTCATTAAACAAACTTATGGTTCACCAATGGAAAGGTGTGAGGATTGGTTTCATTACGATATCGGGGTTAACAGACATATACAAACACAGGTGACATATATAATCACCAAAGACCTACAGAATACCAAGAGAGGACTACTCAACATTCTGTCATAACGTACATGGGAAAAGGATCCCAGGAAGAACAGACATCTGTATACGTGTAAAAGAACCACATCTTCCACATCTACAACAAGCCAAACATTGTAATCAAACTTGCTGTAATAAGAAATAAAAAATTAAATTAAAAACACGAACAAGAAGTAGTGAGACAAACGTGAGGGGCTTTCTCCTGGCACATTCCATTCTAAACTCCAATCTAGAACACCACTTCCACTGAGGCTCTCTTGCCCTAGTAACCAGATTTGGTAAGGGTGAACTGCTGCCACCTGGTGGCCGTTTCACACAACAGCAGCTTTAATCCCAACGCTAATGGTCAGTTGATATTCAAAATCATTGCAGGCCTGTAAATGACACCTGCCCTGAAAACAAATCCTGGGGTCACATATCGACCAAAAAATTCAAAGGACGTCCATATTTCAAAACGACCATTTCAAAAGGCATATTTTACGCACATTAGTGTTCTGCTTCTTTTCCTTTCTTTCCTTTTTTGTTAAAAACCACGGGAATGGAAAAAGGCATCCCTCAGAATGGGTGAAAATCGTTGCAAACGAATCAATGGACAGAGGTTTAATCTCCAATCTATATAAACAGCTCATGCAGCTTAATATTAAAAAAACAAACAACCCAAAACAAATGGGCAGAAGATCTAAAGAGACGTTTCTTCAAAGGAGACACAGAGATGGCCAAGACGCACATGAAAAGCTGCTCAACAGCACTAATTATTAGAGAAATGCAAATCAAAACTACAATGAGGTATCACCTCACACCTGTTAGAATCGGCATCATCAGAAAATCTACAGACAACCAATTCTGGGGAGGGTGTGGACAAAAGGAGCCCTCTTCCACTATTGGTGGGAATGTAAATTGATACAGTCACTATGGAGAACAGTATGGAGTTTCCTTAAAAAAATTAGAATTACCATCTGATCCAGCAATCCCACTTCTGGGCATATACCCAGAGAAAACCGTATTTCAAAAAGGCACATTCACCACAATGTTCGCTGCAGCACTATTTACAATAGCCAGGTAATGGAAGCAACCTAAATGCCCACAGAAAGATGAATGGATACAGATGTGGTACATATATAAAATGGAATATTACTCGGCCATAAAAAGGAATGAAACTGGGTCATTTGTAGAGACATCGATGGATCGAGAGACTGTCATACAGAAAGAAGTAAGTCAGAAAGAGGAAAACAAATATTGTATATTAATGCATATATGTGGAGCCTAAAAATGGTACAGATGAACTGGTTTGCAGGGAAGAAATAGAGACACAGAGGTAGAGAACAAACGTATGGACACCAAGTGTGGGAAGCCATGGGGTGGTGGTGGTGGGATGAGTTGGGAGTTTGGGATTGACCTGTATACATGTATATGCATAAAATACATAACTAATAATAACGTGCTGTATAAAAAAATAAATAAAATTAAATTTCAAAATTTGAAAAAATAAAATTTAAAAATAAAACCGAAAAAAGTTCTTCCCGTCACACAGATGTATTTATACGAATGAATTATTTCCATGCTTATATCTATAAATACATAAAAGAGGAATAAAATCTAACTTGAACCATAAAAGAAAAAAAACTGAACCCACGAGTTATACAGAGGAAAAACCCTATCAGGTCACTTGCTCCAGCGGTAAACAATTCTGAAATTGGTCAGAGGTGGGAAACCATCTCCCATACAGCCAGCAACCCACCCCCCACGCAAGGAGCGTCCTCATTGCAAAGCTGGGGGACCGTGCCGAGGCATCTGTGAGTAAACGTGAGCTGAGCCCCAGGCCAGCTGCTGCTGAACTGTTCCCACCCTTTCCAGGTAAAACACCTGAATATGTACAAGGGCTTGAATGCCTAGAGGAAGGACCGTGGAGCCACACCAGTGACAGCACGCAGGCCAACTTGGTGCCTGCAGGCCAGCCAGTGTGGTCCTGGCACCGGGCGCTCTTCCAGAAGCTTTCCATTGCCCTGCCTGAGATACCCCTCCTGTCCCGGCCCCCACTGCTTTTTTTCTTCCTCACCTCTGTCCGGAGAGAAATTCCAGCAGAAGGTATGGGTGACACAACCTCTTCTTTACAGGCGGCAGCCTGGCAACTCCTGCAGAAAGGCCAGCAGAACCCCACTCACACCGGGCCACCCACAAAGCTGTGGCCCCTCACTCCCTCCCACCAGCACAGCCCCGAGACTGCTGACGGGGCAGACAATATGGAGTCAGGCACAGCTTCAGGGGCTATTGCTGCCTGGAGCGCTGTTTATATTGACCTCAACGAGGCACACCTGGGGAGGGCGGGCCGGCAGGGTAAGGCTGCCCAGGTCAGCTAATCCACAACCCTCAGGGAATCACATTGTTGAAAATGGACCCCGCTAAGGCAGAAGAGACGCCAAGGGAAAAAAGGACACAATGCCATTTGCAGCACCGTAGATGAGTCTAGAAGTAATCACGTGACATGTAGTAAGTCAGAAAGTGAAAGACACATATCATATCATATCACTTATAGGTGTTACCTAAAAATGGATACCAGGGCAGATATTTCCACGGAGAAGGGCAATCACAGATTCATTAAACAAACTTATGGTTCACCAATGGAAAGGTGTGAGGATTGGTTTCATTACGATATCGGGGTTAACAGACATATACAAATACAGGTGACATATATAATCGCCAAAGACCTACAGAATACCAAGAGAGGACTACTCAACATTCTGTCATAACGTACATGGGAAAAGGATCCCAGGAAGAACAGACATCTGTATACGTGTAAAAGAACCACATCTTCCACATCTACAACAAGCCAAACATTGTAATCAAACTTGCTGTAATAAGAAATAAAAAATTAAATTAAAAACACGAACAAGAAGTAGTGAGACAAACGTGAGGGGCTTTCTCCTGGCACATTCCATTCTAAACTCCAATCTAGAACACCACTTCCACTGAGGCTCTGTAGCCCTAGTAACCAGATTTGGTAAGGGTGAACTGCTGCCACCTGGTGGCCGTTTCACACAACAGCAGCTTTAATCCCAACGCTAATGGTCAGTTGATATTCAAAATCATTGCAGGCCTGTAAATGACACCTGCCCTGAAAACAAATCCTGGGGTCACATATCGACCAAAAAATTCAAAGGACGTCCATATTTCAAAACGACCATTTCAAAAGGCATATTTTACGCACATTAGTGTTCTGCTTCTTTTCCTTTCTTTCCTTTTTTGTTAAAAACCACGGGAATGGAAAAAGGCATCCCTCAGAATGGGTGAAAATCGTTGCAAACGAATCAATGGACAGAGGTTTAATCTCCAATCTATATAAACAGCTCATGCAGCTTAATATTAAAAAAACAAACAACCCAAAACAAATGGGCAGAAGATCTAAAGAGACGTTTCTTCAAAGGAGACACAGAGATGGCCAAGACGCCCATGAAAAGCTGCTCAACAGCACTAATTATTAGAGAAATGCAAATCAAAACTACAATGAGGTATCACCTCACACCTGTTAGAATCGGCATCATCAGAAAATCTACAGACAACCAATTCTGGGGAGGGTGTGGACAAAAGGAGTCCTCTTCCACTATTGGTGGGGATGTAAATTGATACAGTCACTATGGAGAACAGTATGGAGTTTCCTTAAAAAAATTAGAAATAGAATTACCATCTGATCCAGCTATCCCACTTCTGGGCATATACCCAGAGAAAACCGTATTTCAAAAAGGCACATTCACCACAATGTTCGTTGCAGCACTATTTACAATAGCCAGGTAATGGAAGCAACCTAAATGCCCACAGAAAGATGAATGGATACAGATGTGGTACATATATAAAATGGAATATTACTCGGCCATAAAAAGGAATGAAACTGGGTCATTTGTAGAGACATCGATGGATCGAGAGACTGTCATACAGAAAGAAGTAAGTCAGAAAGAGGAAAACAAATATTGTATATTAATGCATATATGTGGAGCCTAAAAATGGTACAGATGAACTGGTTTGCAGGGAAGAAATAGAGACACAGAGGTAGAGAACAAACGTATGGACACCAAGTGTGGGAAGCCATGGGGTGGTGGTGGTGGGATGAGTTGGGAGTTTGGGATTGACCTGTATACATGTATATGCATAAAATACATAACTAATAATAACGTGCTGTATAAAAAAATAAATAAAATTAAATTTCAAAATTTAAAAAAATAAAATTTAAAAATAAAACAGAAAAAAGTTCTTCCCGTCACACAGATGTATTTATACGAATGAATTATTTCCATGCTTATATCTATAAATACATAAAAGAGGAATAAAATCTAACTTGAACCATAAAAGAAAAAAAACTGAACCCACGAGTTATACAGAGGAAAAACCCTATCAGGTCACTTGCTCCAGCGGTAAACAATTCTGAAATTGGTCAGAGGTGGGGAACCATCTCCCATACAGCCAGCAACCCACCCCCCACGCAAGGAGCGTCCTCATTGCAAAGCTGGGGGACCGTGCCGAGGCATCTGTGAGTAAACGTGAGCTGAGCCCCAGGCCAGCTGCTGCTGAACTGTTCCCACCCTTTCCAGGTAAAACACCTGAATATGTACAAGGGCTTGAATGCCTAGAGGAAGGACCGTGGAGCCACACCAGTGACAGCACGCAGGCCAACTTGGTGCCTGCAGGCCAGCCAGTGTGGTCCTGGCACCGGGCGCTCTTCCAGAAGCTTTCCATTGCCCTGCCTGCGATACCCCTCCTGTCCCGGCCCCCACTGCTTTTTTTCTTCCTCACCTCTGTCCGGAGAGAAATTCCAGCAGAAGGTATGGGTGACACAACCTCTTCTTTACAGGCGGCAGCCTGGCAACTCCTGCAGAAAGGCCAGCAGAACCCCACTCACACCGGGCCACCCACAAAGCTGTGGCCCCTCACTCCCTCCCACCAGCACAGCCCCGAGACTGCTGACGGGGCAGACAATATGGAGTCAGGCACAGCTTCAGGGGCTATTGCTGCCTGGAGCGCTGTTTATATTGACCTCAACGAGGCACACCTGGGGAGGGCGGGCCGGCAGGGTAAGGCTGCCCAGGTCAGCTAATCCACAACCCTCAGGGAATCACATTGTTGAAAATGGACCCCGCTAAGGCAGAAGAGACGCCAAGGGAAAAAAGGACACAATGCCATTTGCAGCACCGTAGATGAGTCTAGAAGTAATCACGTGACTTGTAGTAAGTCAGAAAGTGAAAGACACATATCATATCATATCACTTATAGGTGTTACCTAAAAATGGATACCAGGGCAGATATTTCCACGGAGAAGGGCAATCACAGATTCATTAAACAAACTTATGGTTCACCAATGGAAAGGTGTGAGGATTGGTTTCATTACGATATCGGGGTTAACAGACATATACAAACACAGGTGACATATATAATCACCAAAGACCTACAGAATACCAAGAGAGGACTACTCAACATTCTGTCATAACGTACATGGGAAAAGGATCCCAGGAAGAACAGACATCTGTATACGTGTAAAAGAACCACATCTTCCACATCTACAACAAGCCAAACATTGTAATCAAACTTGCTGTAATAAGAAATAAAAAATTAAATTAAAAACACGAACAAGAAGTAGTGAGACAAACGTGAGGGGCTTTCTCCTGGCACATTCCATTCTAAACTCCAATCTAGAACACCACTTCCACTGAGGCTCTCTTGCCCTAGTAACCAGATTTGGTAAGGGTGAACTGCTGCCACCTTGTGGCCGTTTCACACAACAGCAGCTTTAATCCCAACGCTAATGGTCAGTTGATATTCAAAATCATTGCAGGCCTGTAAATGACACCTGCCCTGAAAACAAATCCTGGGGTCACATATCGACCAAAAAATTCAAAGGACGTCCATATTTCAAAACGAACGTTGCAAAAGGCATATTTTACGCACATTAGTGTTCTGCTTCTTTTCCTTTCTTTCCTTTTTTGTTAAAAACCACGGGAATGGAAAAAGGCATCCCTCAGAATGGGTGAAAATCGTTGCAAACGAATCAATGGACAGAGGTTTAATCTCCAATCTATATAAACAGCTCATGCAGCTTAATATTAAAAAAACAAACAACCCAAAACAAATGGGCAGAAGATCTAAAGAGACGTTTCTTCAAAGGAGACACAGAGATGGCCAAGACGCACATGAAAAGCTGCTCAACAGCACTAATTATTAGAGAAATGCAAATCAAAACTACAATGAGGTATCACCTCACACCTGTTAGAATCGGCATCATCAGAAAATCTACAGACAACCAATTCTGGGGAGGGTGTGGACAAAAGGAGCCCTCTTCCACTATTGGTGGGAATGTAAATTGATACAGTCACTATGGAGAACAGTATGGAGTTTCCTTAAAAAAATTAGAAATAGAATTACCATCTGATCCAGCTATCCCACTTCTGGGCATATACCCAGAGAAAACCGTATTTCAAAAAGGCACATTCACCACAATGTTCGTTGCAGCACTATTTACAATAGCCAGGTAATGGAAGCAACCTAAATGCCCACAGAAAGATGAATGGATACAGATGTGGTACATATATAAAATGGAATATTACTCGGCCATAAAAAGGAATGAAACTGGGTCATTTGTAGAGACATCGATGGATCGAGAGACTGTCATACAGAAAGAAGTAAGTCAGAAAGAGGAAAACAAATATTGTATATTAATGCATATATGTGGAGCCTAAAAATGGTACAGATGAACTGGTTTGCAGGGAAGAAATAGAGACACAGAGGTAGAGAACAAACGTATGGACACCAAGTGTGGGAAGCCATGGGGTGGTGGTGGTGGGATGAGTTGGGAGTTTGGGATTGACCTGTATACATGTATATACATAAAATACATAACTAATAATAACGTGCTGTATAAAAAAATAAATAAAATTAAATTTCAAAATTTAAAAAAATAAAATTTAAAAATAAAACAGAAAAAAGTTCTTCCCGTCACACAGATGTATTTATAGGAATGAATTATTTCCATGCTTATATCTATAAATACATAAAAGAGGAATAACATCTAACTTGAATCATAAAAGCAAAAAAAAGTGAAACCACGAGTTATACAGAGGAAAACCCTATCACGGCACTTGCTCCAGTGGTAAACAATTCTGAAATTGGTCAGAGGTGGGGAACCATCTCCCATACAGCCAGCAACCCAACCCCCACGCAAGGAGCGTCCTCATTGCAAAGCTGGGGGACCGTGCCGAGGCATCTGTGAGTAAACGTGAGCTGAGCCCCAGGCCAGCTGCTGCTGAACTGTTCCCACCCTTTCCAGGTAAAACACCTGAATATGTACAAGGGCTTGAAAGCCTAGAGGAAGGACCGTGGAGCCACACCAGCGACAGCACGCAGGCCAACTTGGTGCCTGCAGGCCAGCCAGCGTGGTCCTGGACCCTGGCGCTCTTCCAGAAGCTTTCCATTGCCCTGCCTGAGATACCCCTCCTGTCCCGGCCCCCACTGCTTTTTTCCTTCCTCACCTCTGTCCGGAGAGAAATTCCAGCCGAAGGTATGGGTGACACATCCTCTTCTTTACAGGCGGCAGCCTGTCAACTCCTGCAGAAAGGCCAGCAGAACCCCACTCACACCGGGCCACCCACAAAGCTGTGGCCCCTCACTCCCTCCCACCAGCACAGCCCCGAGACTGCTGACGGGGCAGAGAATATGGAGTCAGGCACAGCTTCAGGGGCTATTGCTGCCTGGAGCTCTGTTTATATTGACCTCAACGAGGCACACCTGGGGAGGGCGGGCCGGCAGGGTAAGGCTGCCCAGGTCAGCTAATCCACAACCCTCAGGGAATCACATTGTTGAAAATGGACCCCGCTAAGGCAGAAGAGAAGCCAAGGGAAAAAAGGACACAATGCCATTTGCAGCACCGTAGATGAGTCTAGAAGTAATCACGTGACTTGTAGTAAGTCAGAAAGTGAAAGACACATATCCTATCATATCACTTATAGGTGTTACCTAAAAATGGATACCAGGGCAGATATTTCCACGGAGAAGGGCAATCACAGATTCATTAAACAAACTTATGGTTCACCAATGGAAAGGTGTGAGGATTGGTTTCATTACGATATCGGGGTTAACAGACATATACAAACACAGGTGACATATATAATCACCAAAGACCTACAGAATACCAAGAGAGGACTACTCAACATTCTGTCATAACGTACATGGGAAAAGGATCCCAAGAAGAACAGTCATCTGTATATGTGTAAAAGAACCACATCTTCCACACCTACAACAAGCCAAACATTGTAATCAAACTTGCTGTAATAAAAAATAAAAACTTAAATTAAAAACACGAACAAGAAGTAGTGAGACAAACGTGAGGGGCTTTCTCCTGGTACATTCCATTCTAAACTCCAATCTAGAACACCACTTCCACTGAGGCTCTCTTGCCCTAGTAACCAGATTTGGTAAGGGTGAACTGCTGCCACCTTGTGGCCGTTTCACACAACAGCAGCTTTAATCCCAACGCTAATGGTCAGTTGATATTCAAAATCATTGCAGGCCTGTAAATGACACCTGCCCTGAAAACAAATCCTGGGGTCACATATCGACCAAAAATTTCAAAGGACGTCCATATTTCAAAACGACCGTTTCAAAAGGCATATTTTATGCACATTAGTGTTCTGCTTCTTTTCCTTTCTTTCCTTTTTTGTTAAAAAACACGGGAATGGAAAAAGGCATCCCTCAGAATGGGCGAAAATCGTTGCAGACGAATCAATGGACAGAGGTTTAATCTCCAATATATATAAACAGCTCATGCAGCTTAATATTAAAAAAACAAACAACCCAAAAAAAATGGGCAGAAGATCTAAAGAGACGTTTCTTCAAAGGAGACACAGAGATGGCCAAGACGCACATGAAAAGCTGCTCAACAGCACTAATTTTTAGAGAAATGCAAATCAAAACTACAATGAGGTATCACCTCACACCTGTTAGAATCGGCATCATTAGAAAATCTACAAACAACCAATTCTGGGGAGGGTGTGGACAAAAGGAGCCCTCTTCCACTATTGGTGGGAATGTAAATTGATACAGTCACTATGGAGAACAGTATGGAGTTTCCTTAAAAAAATTAGAAATAGAATTACCATCTGATCCAGCAATCCCACTTCTGGGCATATACCCAGAGAAAACCGTATTTCAAAAAGGCACATTCACCACAATGTTCGTTGCAGCACTATTTACAATAGCCAGGTAATGGAAACAACCTAAATGCCCACAGACAGATGAATGGATAAAGATGTGGTACATATATAAAATGGAATATGACTCGGCCATAAAAAGGAATGAAACTGGGTCATTTGTAGAGACATCGATGGATCGAGAGACTGTCATACAGAATGAAGTAAGTCAGAAAGTGGAAAACAAATATTGTATATTAATGCATATATGTGGAGCCTAAAAATGGTACAGATGAACTGGTTGGCAGGGAAGAAATAGAGACACAGAGGTAGAGAACAAACGTATGGACACCAAGTGTGGGAAGCCATGGGGTGGTTGTGGTGGGATGAGTTGGGAGTTTGGGATTGACCTGTATACATGTATATGCATAAAATACATAACTAATAATAACGTGCTGTATAAAAAAATAAATAAAATTTCAAAACTTTAAAAAATAAAATTTAAAAATAAAACAGAAAAAAGTTCTTCCCGTCACACAGATGTATTTATAGGAATGAATTATTTCCATGCTTATATCTATAAATACATAAAAGAGGAATAACATCTAACTTGAACCATAAAAGAAAAAAAAGTGAACCCACGAGTTATACAGAGGAAAACCCTATCACGGCACTTGCTCCAGTGGTAAACAATTCTGAAATTGGTCAGAGGTGGGGAACCATCTCCCATACAGCCAGCAACCCACCCCCCACGCAAGGAGCGTCCTCATTGCAAAGCTGGGGGACCGTGCCGAGGCATCTGTGAGTAAACGTGAGCTGAGCCCCAGGCAGGCTGCTGCTGAACTGTTCCCACCCTTTCCAGGTAAAACACCTGAATATGTACAAGGGCTTGAAAGCCTAGAGGAAGGACCGTGGAGCAACACCAGCGACAGCACGCAGGCCAACTTGGTGCCTGCAGGCCAGCCAACGTGGTCCTGGACCCTGGCGCTCTTCCAGAAGCTTTCCATTGCCCTGCCTGAGATACCCCTCCTGTCCCGGCCCCCACTGCTTTTTTCCTTCCTCACCTCTGTCCGGAGAGAAATTCCAGCCGAAGGTATGGGTGACACATCCTCTTCTTTACAGGCGGCAGCCTGGCAACTCCTGCAGAAAGGCCAGCAGAACCCCACTCACACCGGGCCACCCACGAAGCTGTGGCCCCTCACTCCCTCCCACCAGCACAGCCCCGAGACTGCTGACGGGGCAGAGAATATGGAGTCAGGCACAGCTTCAGGGGCTATTGCTGCCTGGAGCTCTGTTTATATTGACCTCAACGAGGCACACCTGGGGAGGGCGGGCCGGCAGGGTAAGGCTGCCCAGGTCAGCTAATCCACAACCCTCAGGGAATCACATTGTTGAAAATGGACCCCGCTAAGGCAGAAGAGAAGCCAAGGGAAAAAAGGACACAATGCCATTTGCAGCACCGTAGATGAGTCTAGAAGTAACCACATGACTTGTAGTAAGTCAGAAAGTGAAAGACACATATCATATCATATCACTTATAGGTGTTACCTAAAAATGGATACCAGGGCAGATATTTCCACGGAGAAGGGCAATCACAGATTCATTAAACAAACTTATGGTTCACCAATGGAAAGGTGTGAGGATTGGTTTCATTATGATATCAGGGTTAACAGACATATACAAACACAGGTGACATATATAAACACCAAAGACCTACAGAATACCAAGAGAGGACTACTCAACATTCTGTTATAACGTACATGGGAAAAGGATCCCAGGAAGTACAGACATCTGTATATGTGTAAAAGAACCACATCTTCCACACCTACAACAAGCCAAACATTGTAATCAAACTTGATGTTATAAAAAATAAAAAAAATTAAATTAAAAACACGAACAAGAAGTAGTGAGACAAACGTGAGGGGCTTTCTCCTGGCACATTCCATTCTAAACTCCAATCTAGAACACCACTTCCACTGAGGCTCTCTTGCCCTAGTAACCAGATTTGGTAAGGGTGAACTGCTGCCACCTTGTGGCCGTTTCACACAACAGCAGCTTTAATCCCAATGCTAATGGTCAGTTGATATTCAAAATCATTGCAGGCCTGTAAATGACACCTGCCCTGAAAACAAATCCTGGGGTCACATATCGACCAAAAAATTCAAAGGACGTCCATATGTCAAAACGACCATTTCAAAAGGCATATTTTACGCACATTAGTGTTCTGCTTCTTTTCCTTTCTTTCCTTTTTTGATAAAAAAAACGGGAATGGAAAAAGGCATCCCTCAGAATGGGCGAAAATCGTTGCAGACGAATCAATGGACAGAGGTTTAATCTCCAATATATATAAACAGCTCATGCAGCTTAATATTAAAAAAACAAACAACCCCCAAAAAATGGGCAGAAGATCTAAAGAGACGTTTCTTCAAAGGAGACACAGAGATGGCCAAGACGCACATGAAAAGCTGCTCAACAGCACTAATTATTAGAGAAATGCAAATCAAAACTACAATGAGGTATCACCTCACACCTGTTAGAATCGGCATCATCAGAAAATCTACAAACAACCAATTCTGGGGAGGGTGTGGACAAAAGGAGCCCTCTTCCACTATTGCTGGGAATGTAAATTGATACAGTCACTATGGAGAACAGTATGGAGTTTCCTTAAAAAATCTAGAAATAGAATTACCATCTGATCCAGCAATCCCACTTCTGGGCATATACCCAGAGAAAACCGTATTTCAAAAAGGCACATTCACCACAATGTTCGTTGCAGCACTATTTACAATAGCCAGGTAATGGAAGCAACCTAAATGCCCACAGACAGATGAATGGATAAAGATGTGGTACATATATAAAATGGAATATGACTCGGCCATAAAAAGGAATGAAACTGGGTCATTTGTAGAGACATCGATGGATCGAGAGACTGTCATACAGAATGAAGTAAGTCAGAAAGAGGAAAACAAATATTGTATATTAATGCATATATGTGGAGCCTAAAAATGGTACAGATGAACTGGTTTGCAGGGAAGAAATAGAGACACAGAGGTAGAGAACAAACGTATGGACACCAAGTGTGGGAAGCCATGGGGTGGTGGTGGTGGGATGAGTTGGGAGTTTGGGATTGACCTGTATACATGTATATGCATAAAATACATAACTAATAATAACGTGCTGTATAAAACAGAAAATAAATAAAATAAAATTTCAAAATTTTAAAAAATAAAATTTAAAAATAAAACAGAAAAAAGTTCTTCCCGTCACACAGATGTATTTATAGGAATGAATTATTTCCATGCTTCTATCTATAAATACATAAAAGAGGAATAAAATCTAACTTGAACCATAAAAGAAAAAAAAATCCTGAACCCACGAGTTATACAGAGGAAAACACTATCAGGGCACTTGCTCCAGTGGTAAACAATTCTGAAATTGGTCAGAGGTGGGGAACCATCTCCCATACAGCCAGCAACCCACCCCCCACGCAAGGAGCGTCCTCATTGCAAAGCTGGGGGACTGTGCCGAGGCATCTGTGAGTAAACGTGAGCTGAGCCCCAGGCCAGCTGCTGCTGAACTGTTCCCACCCTTTCCAGGTAAAACACCTGAATATGTACACGGGCTTGAAAGCCTAGAGGAAGGACCGTGGTGCCACACCAGGAACAGCACGCAGGCCAACTTGGTGCCTGCAGGCCAGCCAGGGTGGTCCTGGCCCCGGGCGCTCTTCCAGAAGCTTTCCATTGCCCTGCTTGAGATACCCCTCCTGTCCCGGCCCCCACTGCGTTTTTCCATCCTCACCTCTGTCCGGAGAGAAATTCCAGCCGAAGGTATGGGTGACACAACCTCTTCTTTACAGGCGGCAGCCTGGCAACTCCTGCAGAAAGGCCAGCAGAACCCCACTCACACCGGGCCACCCACAAAGCTGTGGCCCCTCACTCTCTCCCACCAGCACAGCCCCGAGACTGCTGACGGGGCAGAGAATATGGAGTCAGGCACAGCTTCAGGGGCTATTGCTGCCTGGAGCGCTGTTTATATTGACCTCAACGAGGCACACCTGGGGAGGGCGGGCCGGCAGGGTAAGGCTGCCCAGGTCAGCTAATCCACAACCCTCAGGGAATCACATTGTTGAAAATGGACCCCGCTAAGGCAGAAGAGAAGCCAAGGGAAAAAAAGGACACAATGCCATTTGCAGCACCGTAGATGAGTCTAGAAGTCATCACGTGACTTGTAGTAAGTCAGAAAGTGAAAGACACATATCCTATCATATCACTTATAGGTGTTACCTAAAAATGGATACCAGGGCAGATATTTCCACGGAGAAGGGCAATCACAGATTCATTAAACAAACTTATGGTTCACCAATGGAAAGGTGTGAGGATTGGTTTCATTACGATATCGGGGTTAACAGACATATACAAACACAGGTGACATATATAATCACCAAAGACCTACAGAATACCAAGAGAGGACTACTCAACATTCTGTCATAACGTACATGGGAAAAGGATCCCAGGAAGAACAGACATCTGTATATGTGTAAAAGAACCACATCTTCCACACCTACAACAAGCCAAACATTGTAATCAAACTTGCTGTAATAAAAAATAAAAACTTAAATTAAAAACACGAACAAGAAGTAGTGAGACAAACGTGAGGGGCTTTCTCCTGGCACATTCCATTCTAAACTCCAATCTAGAACACCACTTCCACTGAGGCTCTCTTGCCCTAGTAACCAGATTTGGTAAGGGTGAACTGCTGCCACCTTGTGGCCGTTTCACACAACAGCAGCTTTAATCCCAACGCTAATGGTCAGTTCATATTCAAAATCATTGCAGGCCTGTAAATGACACCTGCCCTGAAAACAAATCCTGGGGTCACATATCGACTAAAAAACTCAAAGGACGTCCATATTTCAAAACGACCGTTTCAAAAGGCATATTTTACGCACATTAGTGTTCTGCTTCTTTTCCTTTCTTTCCTTTTTTGTTAAAACACACGGGAATGGAAAAAGGAATCCCTCAGAATGGGCGAAAATCGTTGCAGACGAATCAATGGACAGAGGTTTAATCTCCAATATATATAAACAGCTCATGCAGCTTAATATTAAAAAAAACAAACAACCCAAAAAAAATGGGCAGAAGATTTAAAGAGACGTTTCTTCAAAGGAGACACAGAGATGGCCAAGACTCACATGAAAAGCTGCTCAACAGCACTAATTATTAGAGAAATGCAAATCAAAACTACAATGAGGTATCACCTCACACCTGTTAGAATCAGCATCATCAGAAAATCTACAAACAATCAATTCTGGGGAGGGTGTGGACAAAAGCAGCCCTTTTCCACAATTGGTGGGAATGTAAATTGATACAGTCACTATGGAGAACAGTATGGAGTTTCCTTAAAAAATCTAGAAATAGAATTACCATCTGATCCAGCAATCCCACTTCTGGGCATATACCCAGAGAAAACCGTATTTCAAAAAGGCACATTCACCACAATGTTCGTTGCAGCACTATTTACAATAGCCAGGTAATGGAAGCAACCTAAATGCCCACAGACAGATGAATGGATAAAGATGTGGTACATATATAAAATGGAATATGACTCGGCCATAAAAAGGAATGAAACTGGGTCATTTGTAGAGACATCGATGGATCGAGAGACTGTCATACAGAATGAAGTAAGTCAGAAAGAGGAAAACAAATATTGTATATTAATGCATATATGTGGAGCCTAAAAATGGTACAGATGAACTGGTTTGCAGGGAAGAAATAGAGACACAGAGGTAGAGAACAAACGTATGGACACCAAGTGTGGGAAGCCATGGGGCGGTGGTGGTGGGATGAGTTGGGAGTTTGGGATTGACCTGTATACATGTATATGCATAAAATACATAACTAATAATAACGTGCTGTATAAAAAAGAAAATAAATAAAATAAAATTTCAAAATTTTAAAAAATAAAATTTAAAAATAAAACAGAAAAAAGTTCTTCCCGTCACACAGATGTATTTATAGGAATGAATTATTTCCATGCTTCTATCTATAAATACATAAAAGAGGAATAAAATCTAACTTGAACCATAAAAGAAAAAAAAATCCTGAACCCACGAGTTATACAGAGGAAAACACTATCAGGGCACTTGCTCCAGTGGTAAACAATTCTGAAATTGGTCAGAGGTGGGGAACCATCTCCCATACAGCCAGCAACCCACCCCCCACGCAAGGAGCGTCCTCATTGCAAAGCTGGGGGACTGTGCCGAGGCATCTGTGAGTAAACGTGAGCTGAGCCCCAGGCCAGCTGCTGCTGAACTGTTCCCACCCTTTCCAGGTAAAACACCTGAATATGTACACGGGCTTGAAAGCCTAGAGGAAGGACCGTGGTGCCACACCAGGAACAGCACGCAGGCCAACTTGGTGCCTGCAGGCCAGCCAGGGTGGTCCTGGCCCCGGGCGCTCTTCCAGAAGCTTTCCATTGCCCTGCTTGAGATACCCCTCCTGTCCCGGCCCCCACTGCGTTTTTCCATCCTCACCTCTGTCCGGAGAGAAATTCCAGCCGAAGGTATGGGTGACACAACCTCTTCTTTACAGGCGGCAGCCTGGCAACTCCTGCAGAAAGGCCAGCAGAACCCCACTCACACCGGGCCACCCACAAAGCTGTGGCCCCTCACTCTCTCCCACCAGCACAGCCCCGAGACTGCTGACGGGGCAGAGAATATGGAGTCAGGCACAGCTTCAGGGGCTATTGCTGCCTGGAGCGCTGTTTATATTGACCTCAACGAGGCACACCTGGGGAGGGCGGGCCGGCAGGGTAAGGCTGCCCAGGTCAGCTAATCCACAACCCTCAGGGAATCACATTGTTGAAAATGGACCCCGCTAAGGCAGAAGAGAAGCCAAGGGAAAAAAAGGACACAATGCCATTTGCAGCACCGTAGATGAGTCTAGAAGTCATCACGTGACTTGTAGTAAGTCAGAAAGTGAAAGACACATATCCTATCATATCACTTATAGGTGTTACCTAAAAATGGATACCAGGGCAGATATTTCCACGGAGAAGGGCAATCACAGATTCATTAAACAAACTTATGGTTCACCAATGGAAAGGTGTGAGGATTGGTTTCATTACGATATCGGGGTTAACAGACATATACAAACACAGGTGACATATATAATCACCAAAGACCTACAGAATACCAAGAGAGGACTACTCAACATTCTGTCATAACGTACATGGGAAAAGGATCCCAGGAAGAACAGACATCTGTATATGTGTAAAAGAACCACATCTTCCACACCTACAACAAGCCAAACATTGTAATCAAACTTGCTGTAATAAAAAATTAAAACTTAAATTAAAAACACGAACAAGAAGTAGTGAGACAAACGTGAGGGGCTTTCTCCTGGCACATTCCATTCTAAACTCCAATCTAGAACACCACTTCCACTGAGGCTCTCTTGCCCTAGTAACCAGATTTGGTAAGGGTGAACTGCTGCCACCTTGTGGCCGTTTCACACAACAGCAGCTTTAATCCCAACGCTAATGGTCAGTTCATATTCAAAATCATTGCAGGCCTGTAAATGACACCTGCCCTGAAAACAAATCCTGGGGTCACATATCGACTAAAAAACTCAAAGGACGTCCATATTTCAAAACGACCGTTTCAAAAGGCATATTTTACGCACATTAGTGTTCTGCTTCTTTTCCTTTCTTTCCTTTTTTGTTAAAACACACGGGAATGGAAAAAGGAATCCCTCAGAATGGGCGAAAATCGTTGCAGACGAATCAATGGACAGAGGTTTAATCTCCAATATATATAAACAGCTCATGCAGCTTAATATTAAAAAAAACAAACAACCCAAAAAAAATGGGCAGAAGATTTAAAGAGACGTTTCTTCAAAGGAGACACAGAGATGGCCAAGACTCACATGAAAAGCTGCTCAACAGCACTAATTATTAGAGAAATGCAAATCAAAACTACAATGAGGTATCACCTCACACCTGTTAGAATCAGCATCATCAGAAAATCTACAAACAATCAATTCTGGGGAGGGTGTGGACAAAAGCAGCCCTTTTCCACAATTGGTGGGAATGTAAATTGATACAGTCACTATGGAGAACAGTATGGAGTTTCCTTAAAAAATCTAGAAATAGAATTACCATCTGATCCAGCAATCCCACTTCTGGGCATATACCCAGAGAAAACCGTATTTCAAAAAGGCACATTCACCACAATGTTCGTTGCAGCACTATTTACAATAGCCAGGTAATGGAAGCAACCTAAATGCCCACAGACAGATGAATGGATAAAGATGTGGTACATATATAAAATGGAATATGACTCGGCCATAAAAAGGAATGAAACTGGGTCATTTGTAGAGACATCGATGGATCGAGAGACTGTCATACAGAATGAAGTAAGTCAGAAAGAGGAAAACAAATATTGTATATTAATGCATATATGTGGAGCCTAAAAATGGTACAGATGAACTGGTTTGCAGGGAAGAAATAGAGACACAGAGGTAGAGAACAAACGTATGGACACCAAGTGTGGGAAGCCATGGGGCGGTGGTGGTGGGATGAGTTGGGAGTTTGGGATTGACCTGTATACATGTATATGCATAAAATACATAACTAATAATAACGTGCTGTATAAAAAAGAAAATAAATAAAATAAAATTTCAAAATTTTAAAAAATAAAATTTAAAAATAAAACAGAAAAAAGTTCTTCCCGTCACACAGATGTATTTATAGGAATGAATTATTTCCATGCTTCTATCTATAAATACATAAAAGAGGAATAAAATCTAACTTGAACCATAAAAGAAAAAAAAATCCTGAACCCACGAGTTATACAGAGGAAAACACTATCAGGGCACTTGCTCCAGTGGTAAACAATTCTGAAATTGGTCAGAGGTGGGGAACCATCTCCCATACAGCCAGCAACCCACCCCCCACGCAAGGAGCGTCCTCATTGCAAAGCTGGGGGACTGTGCCGAGGCATCTGTGAGTAAACGTGAGCTGAGCCCCAGGCCAGCTGCTGCTGAACTGTTCCCACCCTTTCCAGGTAAAACACCTGAATATGTACACGGGCTTGAAAGCCTAGAGGAAGGACCGTGGTGCCACACCAGGAACAGCACGCAGGCCAACTTGGTGCCTGCAGGCCAGCCAGGGTGGTCCTGGCCCCGGGCGCTCTTCCAGAAGCTTTCCATTGCCCTGCTTGAGATACCCCTCCTGTCCCGGCCCCCACTGCGTTTTTCCATCCTCACCTCTGTCCGGAGAGAAATTCCAGCCGAAGGTATGGGTGACACAACCTCTTCTTTACAGGCGGCAGCCTGGCAACTCCTGCAGAAAGGCCAGCAGAACCCCACTCACACCGGGCCACCCACAAAGCTGTGGCCCCTCACTCTCTCCCACCAGCACAGCCCCGAGACTGCTGACGGGGCAGAGAATATGGAGTCAGGCACAGCTTCAGGGGCTATTGCTGCCTGGAGCGCTGTTTATATTGACCTCAACGAGGCACACCTGGGGAGGGCGGGCCGGCAGGGTAAGGCTGCCCAGGTCAGCTAATCCACAACCCTCAGGGAATCACATTGTTGAAAATGGACCCCGCTAAGGCAGAAGAGAAGCCAAGGGAAAAAAAGGACACAATGCCATTTGCAGCACCGTAGATGAGTCTAGAAGTCATCACGTGACTTGTAGTAAGTCAGAAAGTGAAAGACACATATCCTATCATATCACTTATAGGTGTTACCTAAAAATGGATACCAGGGCAGATATTTCCACGGAGAAGGGCAATCACAGATTCATTAAACAAACTTATGGTTCACCAATGGAAAGGTGTGAGGATTGGTTTCATTACGATATCGGGGTTAACAGACATATACAAACACAGGTGACATATATAATCACCAAAGACCTACAGAATACCAAGAGAGGACTACTCAACATTCTGTCATAACGTACATGGGAAAAGGATCCCAGGAAGAACAGACATCTGTATATGTGTAAAAGAACCACATCTTCCACACCTACAACAAGCCAAACATTGTAATCAAACTTGCTGTAATAAAAAATAAAAACTTAAATTAAAAACACGAACAAGAAGTAGTGAGACAAACGTGAGGGGCTTTCTCCTGGCACATTCCATTCTAAACTCCAATCTAGAACACCACTTCCACTGAGGCTCTCTTGCCCTAGTAACCAGATTTGGTAAGGGTGAACTGCTGCCACCTTGTGGCCGTTTCACACAACAGCAGCTTTAATCCCAACGCTAATGGTCAGTTCATATTCAAAATCATTGCAGGCCTGTAAATGACACCTGCCCTGAAAACAAATCCTGGGGTCACATATCGACTAAAAAACTCAAAGGACGTCCATATTTCAAAACGACCGTTTCAAAAGGCATATTTTACGCACATTAGTGTTCTGCTTCTTTTCCTTTCTTTCCTTTTTTGTTAAAACACACGGGAATGGAAAAAGGAATCCCTCAGAATGGGCGAAAATCGTTGCAGACGAATCAATGGACAGAGGTTTAATCTCCAATATATATAAACAGCTCATGCAGCTTAATATTAAAAAAAACAAACAACCCAAAAAAAATGGGCAGAAGATTTAAAGAGACGTTTCTTCAAAGGAGACACAGAGATGGCCAAGACTCACATGAAAAGCTGCTCAACAGCACTAATTATTAGAGAAATGCAAATCAAAACTACAATGAGGTATCACCTCACACCTGTTAGAATCAGCATCATCAGAAAATCTACAAACAATCAATTCTGGGGAGGGTGTGGACAAAAGCAGCCCTTTTCCACAATTGGTGGGAATGTAAATTGATACAGTCACTATGGAGAACAGTATGGAGTTTCCTTAAAAAATCTAGAAATAGAATTACCATCTGATCCAGCAATCCCACTTCTGGGCATATACCCAGAGAAAACCGTATTTCAAAAAGGCACATTCACCACAATGTTCGTTGCAGCACTATTTACAATAGCCAGGTAATGGAAGCAACCTAAATGCCCACAGACAGATGAATGGATAAAGATGTGGTACATATATAAAATGGAATATGACTCGGCCATAAAAAGGAATGAAACTGGGTCATTTGTAGAGACATCGATGGATCGAGAGACTGTCATACAGAATGAAGTAAGTCAGAAAGAGGAAAACAAATATTGTATATTAATGCATATATGTGGAGCCTAAAAATGGTACAGATGAACTGGTTTGCAGGGAAGAAATAGAGACACAGAGGTAGAGAACAAACGTATGGACACCAAGTGTGGGAAGCCATGGGGCGGTGGTGGTGGGATGAGTTGGGAGTTTGGGATTGACCTGTATACATGTATATGCATAAAATACATAACTAATAATAACGTGCTGTATAAAAAACAAAATAAATAAAATAAAATTTCAAAATTTTAAAAAATAAAATTTAAAAATAAAACAGAAAAAAGTTCTTCCCGTCACACAGATGTATTTATAGGAATGAATTATTTCCATGCTTCTATCTATAAATACATAAAAGAGGAATAAAATCTAACTTGAACCATAAAAGAAAAAAAAATCCTGAACCCACGAGTTATACAGAGGAAAACACTATCAGGGCACTTGCTCCAGTGGTAAACAATTCTGAAATTGGTCAGAGGTGGGGAACCATCTCCCATACAGCCAGCAACCCACCCCCCACGCA
The DNA here is from genome assembly GCF_964341445.2 of Mesoplodon mirus. Lineage (NCBI taxonomy): Eukaryota > Metazoa > Chordata > Mammalia > Artiodactyla > Ziphiidae > Mesoplodon > Mesoplodon mirus. The sequence goes on from NW_028295739.1 coordinate 170,011, forward strand.
AGGAGCGTCCTCATTGCAAAGCTGGGGGACTGTGCCGAGGCATCTGTGAGTAAACGTGAGCTGAGCCCCAGGCCAGCTGCTGCTGAACTGTTCCCACCCTTTCCAGGTAAAACACCTGAATATGTACAAGGTCTTGAAAGCCTAGAGGAAGGACCGTGGAGCAACACCAGCGACAGCACCCAGGCCAACTTGGTGCCTGCAGGCCAGCCAGCATGGTCCTGGACCCTGGCGCTCTTCCAGAAGCTTTCCATTGCCCTGCCAGAGATACCCCTCCTGTCCCGGCCCCCACTGCTTTTTTCCTTCCTCACCTCTGTCCGGAGAGAAATTCCAGCGGAAGGTATGGGTGACACATCCTCTTCTTTACAGGCGGCAGCCTGGCAACTCCTGCAGAAAGGCCAGCAGAACCCCACTCACACCGGGCCACCCACAAAGCTGTGGCCCCTCACTCCCTCCCACCAGCACAGCCCCGAGACTGCTGACGGGGCAGAGAATATGGAGTCAGGCACAGCTTCAGGGGCTATTGCTGCCTGGAGCTCTGTTTATATTGACCTCAACGAGGCACACCTGGGGAGGGCGGGCCGGCAGGGTAAGGCTGCCCAGGTCAGCTAATCCACAACCCTCAGGGAATCACATTGTTGAAAATGGACCCCGCTAAGGCAGAAGAGAAGCCAAGGGAAAAAAGGACACAATGCCATTTGCAGCACCGTAGATGAGTCTAGAAGTAATCACGTGACTTGTAGTAAGTCAGAAAGTGAAAGACACATATCATATCATATCACTTATAGGTGTTACCTAAAAATGGATACCAGGGCAGATATTTCCACGGAGAAGGGCAATCACAGATTCATTAAACAAACTTATGGTTCACCAATGGAAAGGTGTGAGGATTGGTTTCATTACGATATCGGGGTTAACAGACATATACAAACACAGGTGACATATATAAACACCAAAGACCTACAGAATACCAAGAGAGGACTACTCAACATTCTGTTATAACGTACATGGGAAAAGGATCCCAGGAAGAACAGTCATCTGTATATGTGTAAAAGAACCACATCTTCCACACCTACAACAAGCCAAACATTGTAATCAAACTTGATGTTATAAAAAATAAAAAAAATTAAATTAAAAACACGAACAAGAAGTAGTGAGACAAACGTGAGGGGCTTTCTCCTGGTACATTCCATTCTAAACTCCAATCTAGAACACCACTTCCACTGAGGCTCTCTTGCCCTAGTAACCAGATTTGGTAAGGGTGAACTGCTGCCACCTTGTGGCCGTTTCACACAACAGCAGCTTTAATCCCAATGCTAATGGTCAGTTGATATTCAAAATCATTGCAGGCCTGTAAATGACACCTGCCCTGAAAACAAATCCTGGGGTCACATATCGACCAAAAAATTCAAAGGACGTCCATATGTCAAAACGACCATTTCAAAAGGCATATTTTACGCACATTAGTGTTCTGCTTCTTTTCCTTTCTTTCCTTTTTTGATAAAAAAAACGGGAATGGAAAAAGGCATCCCTCAGAATGGGCGAAAATCGTTGCAGACGAATCAATGGACAGAGGTTTAATCTCCAATATATATAAACAGCTCATGCAGCTTAATATTAAAAAAACAAACAACCCCAAAAAAATGGGCAGAAGATCTAAAGAGACGTTTCTTCAAAGGAGACACAGAGATGGCCAAGTCGCACATGAAAAGCTGCTCAACAGCACTAATTATTAGAGAAATGCAAATCAAAACTACAATGAGGTATCACCTCACACCTGTTAGAATCGGCATCATCAGAAAATCTACAAACAACCAATTCTGGGGAGGGTGTGGACAAAAGGAGCCCTCTTCCACTATTGGTGGGAATGTAAATTGATACAGTCACTATGGAGAACAGTATGGAGTTTCCTTAAAAAATCTAGAAATAGAATTACCATCTGATCCAGCAATCCCACTTCTGGGCATATACCCAGAGAAAACCGTATTTCAAAAAGGCACATTCACCACAATGTTCGTTGCAGCACTATTTACAATAGCCAGGTAATGGAAGCAACCTAAATGCCCACAGACAAATGAATGGATAAAGATGTGGTACATATATAAAATGGAATATGACTCGGCCATAAAAAGGAATGAAACTGGGTCATTTGTAGAGACATCGATGGATCGAGAGACTGTCATACAGAATGAAGTAAGTCAGAAAGAGGAAAACAAATATTGTATATTAATGCATATATGTGGAGCCTAAAAATGGTACAGATGAACTGGTTTGCAGGGAAGAAATAGAGACACAGAGGTAGAGAACAAACGTATGGACACCAAGTGTGGGAAGCCATGGGGTGGTGGTGGTGGGATGAGTTGGGAGTTTGGGATTGACCTGTATACATGTATATGCATAAAATACATAACTAATAATAACGTGCTGTATAAAAAAGAAAATAAATAAAATAAAATTTCAAAATTTTAAAAAATAAAATTTAAAAATAAAACAGAAAAAAGTTCTTCCCGTCACACAGATGTATTTATAGGAATGAATTATTTCCATGCTTCTATCTATAAATACATAAAAGAGGAATAAAATCTAACTTGAACCATAAAAGAAAAAAAAATCCTGAACCCACGAGTTATACAGAGGAAAACACTATCAGGGCACTTGCTCCAGTGGTAAACAATTCTGAAATTGGTCAGAGGTGGGGAACCATGTCCCATACAGCCAGCAACCCACCCCCCACGCAAGGAGCGTCCTCATTGCAAAGCTGGGGGACTGTGCCGAGGCATCTGTGAGTAAACGTGAGCTGAGCCCCAGGCCAGCTGCTGCTGAACTGTTCCCACCCTTTCCAGGTAAAACACCTGAATATGTACACGGGCTTGAAAGCCTAGAGGAAGGACCGTGGTGCCACACCAGGAACAGCACGCAGGCCAACTTGGTGCCTGCAGGCCAGCCAGGGTGGTCCTGGCCCCGGGCGCTCTTCCAGAAGCTTTCCATTGCCCTGCTTGAGATACCCCTCCTGTCCCGGCCCCCACTGCGTTTTTCCATCCTCACCTCTGTCCGGAGAGAAATTCCAGCCGAAGGTATGGGTGACACAACCTCTTCTTTACAGGCGGCAGCCTGGCAACTCCTGCAGAAAGGCCAGCAGAACCCCACTCACACCGGGCCACCCAAAAAGCTGTGGCCCCTCACTCCCTCCCACCAGCACAGCCCCGAGACTGCTGACGGGGCAGAGAATATGGAGGCAGGCACAGCTTCAGGAGCTATTGCTGCCTGGAGCGCTGTTTATATTGACCTCAACGAGGCACACCTGGGGAGGGCGGGCCGGCAGTGTAAGGCTGCCCAGGTCAGCTAATCCACAACCCTCAGGGAATCACATTGTTGAAAATGGACCCCGCTAAGGCAGAAGAGAAGCCAAGGGAAAAAAAGGACACAATGCCATTTGCAGCACCGTAGATGAGTCTAGAAGTCATCACGTGACTTGTAGTAAGTCAGAAAGTGAAAGACACATATCATATCATATCACTTATAGGTGTTACCTAAAAATGGATACCAGGGCAGATATTTCCACGGAGAAGGGCAATCACAGATTCATTAAACAAACTTATGGTTCACCAATGGAAAGGTGTGGGGATTGGTTTCATTACGATATCGGGGTTAACAGACATATACAAACACAGGTGACATATATAATCACCAAAGACCTACAGAATACCAAGAGAGGACTACTCAACATTCTATCATAACGTACATGGGAAAAGGATCCCAGGAAGAACAGACATCTGTATATGTGTAAAAGAACCACATCTTCCACACCTACAACAAGCCAAACATTGTAATCAAACTTGCTGTAATAAAAAATTAAAAATTAAATTATAAACACGAACAAGAAGTAGTGAGACAAACGTGAGGGGCTTTCTCCTGGCACATTCCATTCTAAACTCCAATCTAGAACACCACTTCCACTGAGGCTCTCTTGCCCTAGTAACCAGATTTGGTAAGGGTGAACTGCTGCCACCTTGTGGCCGTTTCACACAACAGCAGCTTTAATCCCAATGCTAATGGTCAGTTGATATTCAAAATCATTGCAGGCCTGTAAATGACACCTGCCCTGAAAACAAATCTTGGGGTCACATATCGACCAAAAAATTCAAAGGACGTCCATATTTCAAAACGACCGTTTCAAAAGGCATATTTTACGCACATTAGTGTTCTGCTTCTTTTCCTTTCTTTCCTTTTTTGTTAAAAAACGGGAATGGAAAAAGTCCTCCCTCAGAATGGGTGAAAATCGTGGCAAACGAATCAATGGACAGAGGTTTAATCTCCAATATATATAAACAGCTCATGCAGCTTAATATTAAAAAAAACAAACAACCCAAAAAAATGGGCAGAAGATCTAAAGAGACGTTTCTTCAAAGGAGACACAGAGATGGCCAAGACGCACATGAAAAGCTGCTCAACAGCACTAATTATTAGAGAAATGCAAATCAAAACTACAATGAGGTATCACCTCACACCTGTTAGAATCGGCATCATCAGAATATGTACAAACAACCAATTCTGGGGAGGATGTGGACAAAAGGAGCCCTCTTCCACTATTGGTGGGCATGTAAATTGATACAGTCACTATGGAGAACAGTATGGAGTTTCCTTAAAAAATCTAGAAATAGAATTACCATCTGATCCAGCAATCCCACTTCTGGGCATATACCCAGAGAAAACCGTATTTCAAAAAGGCACATTCACCACAATGTTCGTTGCAGCACTATTTACAATAGCCAGGTAAAGGAAGCAACCTAAATGCCCACAGACAGATGATTGGATAAGGATGTGGTACATATATAAAATGGAATATTACTCGGCCATAAAAATGAATGAAACTGGGTCATTTGTAGAGACATCGATGGATCGAGAGACTGTCATACAGAATGAAGTAAGTCAGAAAGAGGAAAACAAATATTGTCTATTAACGCATATATGTGGAGCCTAAAAATGGTACAGATGAACTGGTTTGCAGGGAAGAAATAGAGACACAGAGGTAGAGAACAAACGTATGGACACCAAGTGTGGGAAGCCATGGGGTGGTGGTGGTGGGATGAGTTGGGAGTTTGGGATTGACCTGTATACATGTATATGCATAAAATACATAACTAATAATAACGTGCTGTATAAAAAAGAAAATAAATAAAATAAAATTTCAAAATTTTAAAAAATAAAATTTAAAAATGAAACAGAAAAAAGTTCTTCCCGTCACACAGATGTATTTATAGGAATGAATTATTTCCATGCTTCTATCTATAAATACATAAAAGAGGAATAAAATCTAACTTGAACCATAAAAGAAAAAAAATCCTGAACCCACGAGTTATACAGAGGAAAACCCTATCAGGGCACTTGCTCCAGTGGTAAACAATTCTGAAATTGGTCAGAGGTGGGGAATAATCTCCCATACAGCCAGCAACCCACCCCCCACGCAAGGAGCGTCCTCATTGCAAAGCTGGGGGACCGTGCCGAGGCATCTGTGAGTAAACGTGAGCTGAGCCCCAGGCCAGCTGCTGCTGAACTGTTCCCACCCTTTCCAGGTAAAACACCTGAATATGTACACGGGCTTGAAAGCCTAGAGGAAGGACCATGGTGCCACACAAGCCACAGCACGCAGGCCAACTTTGTGCCTGCAGGCCAGCCAGGGTGGTCCTGGCCCCGGGCGCTCTTCCAGAAGCTTTCCATTGCCCTGCCTGAGATACCCCTCCTGTCCCGGACCCCACTGCTTTTTTCCATCGTCACCTCTGTCCGGAGAGAAATTCCAGCCGAAGGTATGGGTGACACAACCTCTTCTTTACAGGCGGCAGCCTGGCAACTCCTGCAGAAAGGCCATCAGAAACCCACTCACACCGGGCCACCCACAAAGCTGTGGCCCCTCACTCCCTCCCACCAGCACAGCCCCGAGACTGCTGACGGGGCAGAGAATATGGAGTCAGGCACAGCTTCAGGGGCTATTGCTGCCTGGAGCGCTGTTTATATTGACCTCAACGAGGCACACCTGGGGAGGGCAGGCCGGCAGGGTAAGGCTGCCCAGGTCAGCTAATCCACAACCCTCAGGGAATCACATTGTGGAAAATGGACCCCGCTAAGGCAGAAGAGAAGCCAAGGGAAAAAAGGACACAATGCCATTTGCAGCACCGTAGATGAGTCTAGAAGTCATCACGTGACTTGTAGTAAGTCAGAAAGTGAAAGACACATATCATATCATATCACTTATAGGTGTTACCGAAAAATGGATACCAGGGCAGATATTTCCACGGAGAAGGGCAATCACAGATTCATTAAACAAATTTATGGTTCACCAATGGAAAGGTGTGAGGATTGGTTTCATTACGATATCGGGGTTAACAGACATATACAAACACAGGTGACATATATAATCACCAAAGACCTACAGAATACCAAGAGAGGACTACTCAACATTCTGTCATAACGTACATGGGAAAAGGATCCCAGGAAGAACAGACATCTGTATATGTGTAAAAGAACCACATCTTCCACACCTACAACAAGCCAAACATTGTAATCAAACTTGCTATAATAAAAAATTAAAAATTAAATTAAAAACACGAACAAGAAGTAGTGAGACAAACGTGAGGGGCTTTCTCCTGGCACATTCCATTCTAAACTCCAATCTAGATCACCACTTCCACTGAGGCTCTCTTGCCCTAGTAACCAGATTTGGTAAGGGTGAACTGCTGCCACCTTGTGGCCGTTTCACACAACAGCAGCTTTAATCCCAACGCTAATGGTCAGTTGATATTCAAAATCATTGCAGGCCTGTAAATGACACCTGCCCTGAAAACAAATCCTGGGGTCACATATCGACCAAAAAATTCAAAGGACGTCCATATTTCTAAACGACCATTTCAAAAGGCATATTTTACGCACATTAGTGTTCTGCTTCTTTTCCTTTCTTTCCTTTTTTGTTAAAAAACACGGGAATGGAAAAAGGAATCCCTCAGAATGGGCGAAAATCGTTGCAGATGAATCAATGGACAGAGGTTTAATCTCCAATATATATAAACAGCTCATGCAGCTTAATATTAAAAAAAAACAAACAACCCAAAAAAAATTGGCAGAAGATCTAAAGAGACGTTTCTTCAAAGGAGACACAGAGATGGCCAAGACGCACATGAAAAGCTGCTCAACAGCACTAATTATTAGAGAAATGCAAATCAAAACTACAATGAGGTATCACCTCACACCTGTTAGAATCAGCATCATCAGAAAATCTACAAACAACCAATTCTGGGGAGGGTGTGGACAAAAGCAGCCCTTTTCCACAATTGGTGGGAATGTAAATTGATACAGTCACTATGGAGAACAGTATGGAGTTTCCTTAAAAAATCTAGAAATAGAATTACCATCTGATCCAGCAATCCCACTTCTGGGCATATACCCAGAGAAAACCGTATTTCAAAAAGGCACATTCACCACAATGTTCGTTGCAGCACTATTTACAATAGCCAGGTAATGGAAGCAACCTAAATGCCCACAGACAGATGAATGGATAAAGATGTGGTACATATATAAAATGGAATATTACTCGGCCATAAAAAGGAATGAAACTGGGTCATTTGTAGAGACATCGATGGATCGAGAGACTGTCATACAGAATGAAGTAAGTCAGAAAGAGGAAAACAAATATTGTCTATTAACGCATATATGTGGAGCCTAAAAATGGTACAGATGAACTGGTTTGCAGGGAAGAAATAGAGACACAGAGGTAGAGAACAAACGTATGGACACCAAGTGTGGGAAGCCATGGGGTGGTGGTGGTGGGATGAGTTGGGAGTTTGGGATTGACCTGTATACATGTATATGCATAAAATACATAACTAATAATAACGTGCTGTATAAAAGAGAAAATAAATAAAATAAAATTTCAAAATTTTAAAAAATAAAATTTAAAAATAAAACAGAAAAAAGTTCTTCCCGTCACACAGATGTATTTATAGGAATGAATTATTTCCATGCTTATATCTATAAATACATAAAAGAGGAATAAAATCTAACTTGAACCATAAAAGAAAAAAAAATCCTGAACCCACGAGTTATACAGAGGAAAATCCTATCAGGGCACTTGCTCCAGTTGTAAACAATTCTGAAATTGGTCAGAGGTGGGGAATCATCTCCCATACAGCCAGCAACCCACCCCCTACGCAAGGAGCGTCCTCATTGCAAAGCTGGGGGACCGTGCCGAGGCATCTGTGAGTAAACGTGAGCTGAGCCCCAGGCCAGCTGCTGCTGAACTGTTCCCACCCTTTCCAGGTAAAACACCAGAATATGTACACGGGCTTGAAAGCCTAGAGGAAGGACCGTGGTGCCACACCAGCGACAGCACGCAGATCAACTTGGTGCCTGCAGGTCAGCCAGGGTGGTCCTGGCCCCGGGCGCTCTTCCAGAAGCTTTCCATTGCCCTGCTTGAGATACACCTCCTGTCCCGGCCCCCACTGCTTTTTTCCATCCTCACCTCTGTCCGGAGAGAAATTCCAGTGGAAGGTATGGGTGACACAACCTCTTCTATACAGGCGGCAGCCTGGCAACTCCTGCAGAAAGGCCAGCAGAACCCCACTCACACCGGGCCACCCACAAAGCTGTGGCCCCTCACTCCCTCCCACCAGCACAGCCCCGAGACTGCTGACGGGGCAGAGAATATGGAGTCAGGCACAGCTTCAGGGGCTATTGCTGCCTGGAGCGCTGTTTATATTGACCTCAACGAGGCACACCTGGGGAGGGCGGGCCGGCAGGGTAAGGCTGCCCAGGTCAGCTAATCCACAACCCTCAGGGAATCACATTGTTGAAAATGGACCCCGCTAAGGCAGAAGAGAAGCCAAGGGTAAAAAGGACACAATGCCATTTGCAGCACCGTAGATGAGTCTAGAAGTCATCACGTGACTTGTAGTAAGTCAGAAAGTGAAAGACACATATCATATCATATCACTTATAGGTGTTACCTAAAAATGGATACCAGGGCAGATATTTCCACGGAGAAGGGCAATCACAGATTCATTAAACAAACTTATGGTTCACCAATGGAAAGGTGTGAGGATTGGTTTCATTACGATATCGGGGTTAACAGACATATACAAACACAGGTGACATATATAATCACCAAAGACCTACAGAATACCAAGAGAGGACTACTCAACATTCTGTCATAACGTACATGGGAAAAGGATCCCAGGAAGAACAGACATCTGTATATGTGTAAAAGAACCACATCTTCCACACCTACAACAAGCCAAACATTGTAATCAAACTTGCTGTAATAAAAAATTAAAAATTAAATTAAAAACACGAACAAGAAGTAGTGAGACAAACGTGAGGGGCTTTCTCCTGGCACATTCCATTCTAAACTCCAATCTAGAACACCACTTCCACTGAGGCTCTCTTGCCCTAGTAACCAGATTTGGTAAGGGTGAACTGCTGCCACCTTGTGGCCGTTTCACACAACAGCAGCTTTAATCCCAACGCTAATGGTCAGTTGATATTCAAAATCATTGCAGGCCTGTAAATGACACCTGCCCTGAAAACAAATCCTGGGGTCACATATCGACCAAAAAATTCAAAGGACGTCCATATTTCTAAACGACCGTTTCAAAAGGCATATTTTACGCACATTAGTGTTCTGCTTCTTTTCCTTTCTTTCCTTTTTTGTTAAAAAACACGGGAATGGAAAAAGGCATCCCTCAGAATGGGCGAAAATCGTTGCAGACGAATCAATGGACAGAGGTTTAATCTCCAATATATATAAACAGCTCATGCAGCTTAATATTAAAAAAAACAAACAACCCAAAAAAAATGGGCAGAAGATCTAAAGAGACGTTTCTTCAAAGGAGACACAGAGATGGCCAAGACGCACATGAAAAGCTGCTCAACAGCACTAATTATTAGAGAAATGCAAATCAAAACTACAATGAGGTATCACCTCACACCTGTTAGAATCAGCATCATCAGAAAATCTACAAACAACCAATTCTGGGGAGGGTGTGGACAAAAGCAGCCCTTTTCCACAATTGGTGGGAATGTAAATTGATACAGTCACTATGGAGAACAGTATGGAGTTTCCTTAAAAAATCTAGAAATAGAATTACCATCTGATCCAGCAATCCCACTTCTGGGCATATAGCCAGAGAAAACCGTATTTCAAAAAGGCACATTCACCACAATGTTCGTTGCAGCACTATTTACAATAGCCAGGTAATGGAAGCAACCTAAATGCCCACAGACAGATGAATGGATAAAGATGTGGTACATATATAAAATGGAATATGACTCGGCCATAAAAAGGAATGAAACTGGGTCATTTGTAGAGACATCGATGGATCGAGAGACTGTCATACAGAATGAAGTAAGTCAGAAAGAAGAAAACAAATATTGTCTATTAACGCATATATGTGGAGCCTAAAAATGGTACAGATGAACTGGTTGGCAGGGAAGAAATAGAGACACAGAGGTAGAGAACAAACGTATGGACACCAAGTGTGGGAAGCCATGGGGTGGTGGTGGTGGGATGAGTTGGGAGTTTGGGATTGACCTGTATACATGTATATGCATAAAATACATAACTAATAATAACGTGCTGTATAAAAAAGAAAATAAATAAAATAAAATTTCAAAATTTTAAAAAATAAAATTTAAAAATAAAAGAGAAAAAAGTTCTTCCCGTCACACAGATGTATTTATAGGAATGAATTATTTCCATGCTTATATCTATAAATACATAAAAGAGGAATAAAATCTAACTTGAACCATAAAAGAAAAAAAATCCTGAACCCACGAGTTATACAGAGGAAAACCCTATCAGGGCACTTGCTCCAGTGGTAAACAATTCTGAAATTGGTCAGAGGTGGGGAATCATCTCCCATACAGCCAGCAACCCACCCCCCACGCAAGGAGCGTCCTCATTGCAAAGCTGGGGGACCGTGCCGAGGCATCTGTGAGTAAACGTGAGCTGAGCCCCAGGCCAGCTGCTGCTGAACTGTTCCCACCCTTTCCAGGTAAAACACCTGAATATGTACACGGGCTTGAAAGCCTAGAGGAAGGACCGTGGTGCCACACCAGCGACAGCACGCAGGCCAACTTGGTGCCTGCAGGCCAGCCAGGGTGGTCCTGGCCCCGGGCGCTCTTCCAGAAGCTTTCCATTGCCCTGCCTGAGATACCCCTCCTGTCCCGGCCCCCACTGCTTTTTTCTATCCTCACCTCTGTCCGGAGAGAAATTCCAGCCGAAGGTATGGGTGACACAACCTCTTCTTTACAGGCGGCAGCCTGGCAACTCCTGCAGAAAGGCCAGCAGAACCCCACTCACACCGGGCCACCCACAAAGCTGTGGCCCCTCAATCCCTCCCAGCAGCACAGCCCCGAGACTGCTGATGGGGCAGAGAATATGGAGTCAGGCACAGCTTCAGGGGCTATTGCTGCCTGGAGCGCTGTTTATATTGACCTCAACGAGGCACACCTGGGGCGTGCGGGCCGGCAGTGTAAGGCTGCCCAGGTCAGCTAATCCACAACCCTCAGGGAATCACATTGTTGAAAATGGACCCCGCTAAGGTAGAAGAGAAGCCAAGGGAAAAAAGGACACAATGCCATTTGCAGCACCGTAGATGAGTCTAGAAGTCATCACGTGACTTGTAGTAAGTCAGAAAGTGAAAGACACATATCCTATCATATCACTTATAGGTGTTACCTAAAAATGGATACCAGGGCAGATATTTCCACGGAGAAGGGCAATCACAGATTCATTAAACAAACTTATGGTTCACCAATGGAAAGTTGTGAGGATTGGTTTCATTACGATATCGGGGCTAACAGACATATACAAACACAGGTGACATATATAATCACCAAAGACCTACAGAATACCAAGAGAGGACTACTCAACATTCTGTCATAACGTACATGGGAAAAGGATCCCAGGAAGAACAGACATCTGTATATGTGTAAAAGAACCACATCTTCCACACCTACAACAAGCCAAACATTGTAATCAAACTTGCTGTAATAAAAAATTAAAAATTAAATTAAAAACACGAACAAGAAGTAGTGAGACAAACGTGAGGGGCTTTCTCCTGGCACATTCCATTCTAAACTCCAATCTAGAACACCACTTCCACTGAGGCTCTCTTGCCCTAGTAACCAGATTTGGTAAGGGTGAACTGCTGCCACCTTGTGGCCGTTTCACACAACAGCAGCGTTAATCCCAACGCTAATGGTCAGTTCATATTCAAAATCATTGCAGGCCTGTAAATGACACCTGCCCTGAAAACAAATCCTGGGGTCACATATCGACCAAAAAACTCAAAGGACGTCCATATTTCAAAACGACCGTTTCAAAAGGCATATTTTACGCACATTAGTGTTCTGCTTCTTTTCCTTTCTTTCCTTTTTTGTTAAAACACACGGGAATGGAAAAAGGCATCCCTCAGAATGGGTGAAAATCGTTGCAAACGAATCAATGGACAGAGGTTTAATCTCCAATCTATATAAACAGCTCATGCAGCTTAATATTAAAAAAACAAACAACCCAAAACAAATGGGCAGAAGATCTAAAGAGACGTTTCTTCAAAGGAGACCAGAGATGGCCAAGATGCACATGAAAAGCTGCTCAACAGCACTAATTATTAGAGAAATGCAAATCAAAACTACAATGAGGTATCACCTCACACCTGTTAGAATCGGCATCATCAGAAAATCTACAGACAACCAATTCTGGGGAGGGTGTGGACAAAAGGAGCCCTCTTCCACTATTGGTGGGAATGTAAATTGATACAGTCACTATGGAGAACAGTATGGAGTTTCCTTAAAAAAATTAGAAATAGAATTACCATCTGATCCAGCAATCCCACTTCTGGGCATATACCCAGAGAAAACCGTATTTCAAAAAGGCACATTCACCACAATGTTCGTTGCAGCACTATTTACAATAGCCAGGTAATGGAAGCAACCTAAATGCCCACAGAAAGATGAATGGATACAGATGTGGTACATATATAAAATGGAATATTACTCGGCCATAAAAAGGAATGAAACTGGGTCATTTGTAGAGACATCGATGGATCGAGAGACTGTCATACAGAAAGAAGTAAGTCAGAAAGAGGAAAACAAATATTTTATATTAATGCATATATGTGGAGCCTAAAAATGGTACAGATGAACTGGTTTGCAGGGAAGAAATAGAGACACAGAGGTAGAGAACAAACGTATGGACACCAAGTGTGGGAAGCCATGGGGTGGTGGTGGTGGGATGAGTTGGGAGTTTGGGATTGACCTGTATACATGTATATGCATAAAATACATAACTAATAATAACGTGCTGTATAAAAAAATAAATTAAATTAAATTTCAAAATTTTAAAAAATAAAATTTAAAAATAAAACCGAAAAAAGTTCTTCCCGTCACACAGATGTATTTATACGAATGAATTATTTCCATGCTTATATCTATAAATACATAAAAGAGGAATAAAATCTAACTTGAACCATAAAAGAAAAAAAACTGAACCCACGAGTTATACAGAGGAAAAACCCTATCAGGTCACTTGCTCCAGCGGTAAACAATTCTGAAATTGGTCAGAGGTGGGGAACCATCTCCCATACAGCCAGCAACCCACCCCCCACGCAAGGAGCGTCCTCATTGCAAAGCTGGGGGACCGTGCCGAGGCATCTGTGAGTAAACGTGAGCTGAGTCCCAGGCCAGCTGCTGCTGAACTGTTCCCACCCTTTCCAGGTAAAACACCTGAATATGTACAAGGGCTTGAATGCCTAGAGGAAGGACCGTGGAGCCACACCAGTGACAGCACGCAGGCCAACTTGGTGCCTGCAGGACAGCCAGTGTGGTCCTGGCACCGGGCGCTCTTCCAGAAGCTTTCCATTGCCCTGCCTGAGATACCCCTCCTGTCCCGGCCCCCACTGCTTTTTTTCTTCCTCACCTCTGTCCGGAGAGAAATTCCAGCAGAAGGTATGGGTGACACAACCTCTTCTTTACAGGCGGCAGCCTGGCAACTCCTGCAGAAAGGCCAGCAGAACCCCACTCACACCGGGCCACCCACAAAGCTGTGGCCCCTCACTCCCTCCCACCAGCACAGCCCCGAGACTGCTGACGGGGCAGACAATATGGAGTCAGGCACAGCTTCAGGGGCTATTGCTGCCTGGAGCGCTGTTTATATTGACCTCAACGAGGCACACCTGGGGAGGGCGGGCCGTCAGGGTAAGGCTGCCCAGGTCAGCTAATCCACAACCCTCAGGGAATCACATTGTTGAAAATGGACCCCGCTAAGGCAGAAGAGACGCCAAGGGAAAAAAGGACACAATGCCATTTGCAGCACCGTAGATGAGTCTAGAAGTAATCACGTGACTTGTAGTAAGTCAGAAAGTGAAAGACACATATCATATCATATCACTTATAGGTGTTACCTAAAAATGGATACCAGGGCAGATATTTCCACGGAGAAGGGCAATCACAGATTCATTAAACAAACTTATGGTTCACCAATGGAAAGGTGTGAGGATTGGTTTCATTACGATATCGGGGTTAACAGACATATACAAACACAGGTGACATATATAATCACCAAAGACCTACAGAATACCAAGAGAGGACTACTCAACATTCTGTCATAACGTACATGGGAAAAGGATCCCAGGAAGAACAGACATCTGTATACGTGTAAAAGAACCACATCTTCCACATCTACAACAAGCCAAACATTGTAATCAAACTTGCTGTAATATGAAATAAAAAATTAAATTAAAAACACGAACAAGAAGTAGTGAGACAAACGTGAGGGGCTTTCTCCTGGCACATTCCATTCTAAACTCCAATCTAGAACACCACTTCCACTGAGGCTCTCTTGCCCTAGTAACCAGATTTGGTAAGGGTGAACTGCTGCCACCTTGTGGCCGTTTCACACAACAGCAGCTTTAATCCCAACGCTAATGGTCAGTTGATATTCAAAATCATTGCAGGCCTGTAAATGACACCTGCCCTGAAAACAAATCATGGGGTCACATATTGACCAAAAAATTCAAAGGACGTCCATATTTCAAAACGACCATTTCAAAAGGCATTTTACGCACATTAGTGTTCTGCTTCTTTTCCTTTCTTTCCTTTTTTGTTAAAAAACACGGGAATGGAAAAAGGCATCCCTCAGAATGGGTGAAAATCGTTGCAAACGAATCAATGGACAGAGGTTTAATCTCCAATCTATATAAACAGCTCATGCAGCTTAATATTAAAAAAACAATCAACCCAAAACAAATGGGCAGAAGATCTAAAGAGACGTTTCTTCAAAGGAGACCAGAGATGGCCAAGACGCACATGAAAAGCTGCTCAACAGCACTAATTATTAGAGAAATGCAAATCAAAACTACAATGAGGTATCACCTCACACCTGTTAGAATCGGCATCATCAGAAAATCTACAGACAACCAATTCTGGGGAGGGTGTGGACAAAAGGAGCCCTCTTCCACTATTGGTGGGAATGTTAATTGATACAGTCACTATGGAGAACAGTATGGAGTTTCCTTAAAAAATTAGAAATAGAATTACCATCTGATCCAGCAATCCCACTTCTGGGCATATACCCAGAGAAAACCGTATTTCAAAAAGGCACATTCACCACAATGTTCGTTGCAGCACTATTTACAATAGCCAGGTAATGGAAGCAACCTAAATGCCCACAGAAAGATGAATGGATACAGATGTGGTACATATATAAAATGGAATATTACTCGGCCATTAAAAGGAATGAAACTGGGTCATTTGTAGAGACATCGATGGATCGAGAGACTGTCATACAGAAAGAAGTAAGTCAGAAAGAGGAAAATAAATATTGTATATTAATGCATATATGTGGAGCCTAAAAATGGTACAGATGAACTGGTTTGCAGGGAAGAAATAGAGACACAGAGGTAGAGAACAAACGTATGGACACCAAGTGTGGGAAGCCATGGGGTGGTGGTGGTGGGATGAGTTGGGAGTTTGGGATTGACCTGTATACATGTATATGCATAAAATACATAACTAATAATAACGTGCTGTATAAAACAATAAATAAAATTAAATTTCAAAATTTAAAAAAATAAAATTTAAAAATAAAACAGAAAAAAGTTCTTCCCGTCACACAGATGTATTTATACGAATGAATTATTTCCATGCTTATATCTATAAATACATAAAAGAGGAATAAAATCTAACTTGAACCATAAAAGAAAAAAAACTGAACCCACGAGTTATACAGAGGAAAAACCCTATCAGGTCACTTGCTCCAGCGGTAAACAATTCTGAAATTGGTCAGAGGTGGGGAACCATCTCCCATACAGCCAGCAACCCACCCCCCACGCAAGGAGCATCCTCATTGCAAAGCTGGGGGACCGTGCCGAGGCATCTGTGAGTAAACGTGAGCTGAGTCCCAGGCCAGCTGCTGCTGAACTGTTCCCACCCTTTCCAGGTAAAACACCTGAATATGTACAAGGGCTTGAATGCCTAGAGGAAGGACCGTGGAGCCACACCAGTGACAGCACGCAGGCCAACTTGGTGCCTGCAGGCCAGCCAGTGTGGTCCTGGCACCGGGCGCTCTTCCAGAAGCTTTCCATTGCCCTGCCTGAGATACCCCTCCTGTCCCGGCCCCCACTGCTTTTTTTCTTCCTCACCTCTGTCCGGAGAGAAATTCCAGCAGAAGGTATGGGTGACACAACCTCTTCTTTACAGGCGGCAGCCTGGCAACTCCTGCAGAAAGGCCAGCAGAACCCCACTCACACCGGGCCACCCACAAAGCTGTGGCCCCTCACTCCCTCCCACCAGCACAGCCCCGAGACTGCTGACGGGGCAGACAATATGGAGTCAGGCACAGCTTCAGGGGCTATTGCTGCCTGGAGCGCTGTTTATATTGACCTCAACGAGGCACACCTGGGGAGGGCGGGCCGGCAGGGTAAGGCTGCCCAGGTCAGCTAATCCACAACCCTCAGGGAATCACATTGTTGAAAATGGACCCCGCTAAGGCAGAAGAGACGCCAAGGGAAAAAAGGACACAATGCCATTTGCAGCACCGTAGATGAGTCTAGAAGTAATCACGTGACTTGTAGTAAGTCAGAAAGTGAAAGACACATATCATATCATATCACTTATAGGTGTTACCGAAAAATGGATACCAGGGCAGATATTTCCACGGAGAAGGGCAATCACAGATTCATTAAACAAACTTATGGTTCACCAATGGAAAGGTGTGAGGATTGGTTTCATTACGATATCGGGGTTAACAGACATATACAAACACAGGTGACATATATAATCACCAAAGACCTACAGAATACCAAGAGAGGACTACTCAACATTCTGTCATAACGTACATGGGAAAAGGATCCCAGGAAGAACAGACATCTGTATACGTGTAAAAGAACCACATCTTCCACATCTACAACAAGCCAAACATTGTAATCAAACTTGCTGTAATAAGAAATAAAAAATTAAATTAAAAACACGAACAATAAGTAGTGAGACAAATGTGAGGGGCTTTCTCCAGGCACATTCCATTCTAAACTCCAATCTAGAACACCACTTCCACTGAGGCTCTCTTGCCCTAGTCACCAGATTTGGTAAGGGTGAACTGCTGCCACCTTGTGGCCGTTTCACACAACAGCAGCTTTAATCCCAACGCTAATGGTCAGTTGATATTCAAAATCATTGCAGGCCTGTAAATGACACCTGGCCTGAAAACAAATCCTGGGGTCACATATTGACCAAAAAATTCATAGGACGTCCATATTTCAAAACGACCGTTTCAAAAGGCATATTTTACGCACATTAGTGTTCTGCTTCTTTTCCTTTCTTTCCTTTTTTGTTAAAAAACACGGGAATGGAAAAAGGCATCCCTCAGAATGGGTGAAAATCGTCGCAGACGAATCAATGGACAGAGGTTTAATCTCCAATCTATATAAACAGCTCATGCAGCTTAATATTAAAAAAACAAACAACCCAAAACAAATGGGCAGAAGATCTAAAGAGACGTTTCTTCAAAGGAGACCAGAGATGGCCAAGACGCACATGAAAAGCTGCTCAACAGCACTAATTATTAGAGAAATGCAAATCAAAACTACAATGAGGTATCACCTCACACCTGTTAGAATCGGCATCATCAGAAAATCTACAGACAACCAATTCTGGGGAGGGTGTGGACAAAAGGAGCCCTCTTCCACTATTGGTGGGAATGTAAATTGATACAGTCACTATGGAGAACAGTATGGAGTTTCCTCAAAAAAATTAGAAATAGAATTACCATCTGATCCAGCAATCCCACTTCTGGGCATATACCCAGAGAAAACCGTATTTCAAAAAGGCACATTCACCACAATGTTCGTTGCAGCACTATTTACAATAGCCAGGTAATGGAAGCAACCTAAATGCCCACAGAAATATGAATGGATACAGATGTGGTACATATATAAAATGGAATATTACTCGGCCATTAAAAGGAATGAAACTGGGTCATTTGTAGAGACATCGATGGATCGAGAGACTGTCATACAGAAAGAAGTAAGTCAGAAAGAGGAAAACAAATATTGTATATTAATGCATATATGTGGAGCCTAAAAATGGTACAGATGAACTGGTTTGCAGGGAAGAAATAGAGACACAGAGGTAGAGAACAAACGTATGGACACCAAGTGTGGGAAGCCATGGGGTGGTGGTGGTGGGATGAGTTGGGAGTTTGGGATTGACCTGTATACATGTATATGCATAAAATACATAACTAATAATAACGTGCTGTATAAAACAATAAATAAAATTAAATTTCAAAATTTAAAAAAATAAAATTTAAAAATAAAACAGAAAAAAGTTCTTCCCGTCACACAGATGTATTTATACGAATGAATTATTTCCATACTTATATCTATAAATACATAAAAGAGGAATAAAATCTAACTTGAACCATAAAAGAAAAAAAACTGAACCCACGAGTTACACAGAGGAAAAACCCTATCAGGTCACTTGCTCCAGCGGTAAACAATTCTGAAATTGGTCAGAGGTGGGGAACCATCTCCCATACAGCCAGCAACCCACCCCCCACGCAAGGAGCGTCCTCATTGCAAAGCTGGGGGACCGTGCCGAGGCATCTGTGAGTAAACGTGAGCTGAGCCCCAGGCCAGCTGCTGCTGAACTGTTCCCACCCTTTCCAGGTAAAACACCTGAATATGTACAAGGGCTTGAAAGCCTAGAGGAAGGACCGTGGAGCCACACCAGTGACAGCACGCAGGCCAACTTGGTGCCTGCAGGCCAGCCAGTGTGGTCCTGGCACCGGGCGCTCTTCCAGAAGCTTTCCATTGCCCTGCCTGAGATACCCCTCCTGTCCCGGCCCCCACTGCTTTTTTTCTTCCTCACCTCTGTCCGGAGAGAAATTCCAGCAGAAGGTATGGGTGACACAACCTCTTCTTTACAGGCGGCAGCCTGGCAACTCCTGCAGAAAGGCCAGCAGAACCCCACTCACACCGGGCCACCCACAAAGCTGTGGCCCCTCACTACCTCCCACCAGCACAGCCCCGAGACTGCTGACGGGGCAGACAATATGGAGTCAGGCACAGCTTCAGGGGCTAATGCTGCCTGGAGCGCTGTTTATATTGACCTCAACGAGGCACACCTGGGGAGGGCGGGCCGGCAGGGTAAGGCTGCCCAGGTCAGCTAATCCACAACCCTCAGGGAATCACATTGTTGAAAATGGACCCCGCTAAGGCAGAAGAGACGCCAAGGGAAAAAAGGACACAATGCCATTTGCAGCACCGTAGATGAGTCTAGAAGTAATCACGTGACTTGTAGTAAGTCAGAAAGTGAAAGACACATATCATATCATATCACTTATAGGTGTTACCTAAAAATGGATACCAGGGCAGATATTTCCACGGAGAAGGGCAATCACAGATTCATTAAACAAACTTATGGTTCACCAATGGAAAGGTGTGAGGATTGGTTTCATTACGATATCGGGGTTAACAGACATATACAAACACAGGTGACATATATAATCACCAAAGACCTACAGAATACCAAGAGAGGACTACTCAACATTCTGTCATAACGTACATGGGAAAAGGATCCCAGGAAGAACAGACATCTGTATACGTGTAAAAGAACCACATCTTCCACATCTACAACAAGCCAAACATTGTAATCAAACTTGCTGTAATAAGAAATAAAAAATTAAATTAAAAACACGAACAAGAAGTAGTGAGACAAATGTGAGGGGCTTTCTCCAGGCACATTCCATTCTAAACTCCAATCTAGAACACCACTTCCACTGAGGCTCTCTTGCCCTAGTAACCAGATTTGGTAAGGGTGAACTGCTGCCACCTTGTGGCCGTTTCACACAACAGCAGCTTTAATCCCAACGCTAATGGTCAGTTGATATTCAAAATCATTGCAGGCCTGTAAATGACACCTGCCCTGAAAACAAATCATGGGGTCACATATTGACCAAAAAATTCAAAGGACGTCCATATTTCAAAACGACCATTTCAAAAGGCATTTTACGCACATTAGTGTTCTGCTTCTTTTCCTTTCTTTCCTTTTTTGTTAAAAAACACGGGAATGGAAAAAGGCATCCCTCAGAATGGGTGAAAATCGTTGCAAACGAATCAATGGACAGAGGTTTAATCTCCAATCTATATAAACAGCTCATGCAGCTTAATATTAAAAAAACAATCAACCCAAAACAAATGGGCAGAAGATCTAAAGAGACGTTTCTTCAAAGGAGACCAGAGATGGCCAAGACGCACATGAAAAGCTGCTCAACAGCACTAATTATTAGAGAAATGCAAATCAAAACTACAATGAGGTATCACCTCACACCTGTTAGAATCGGCATCATCAGAAAATCTACAGACAACCAATTCTGGGGAGGGTGTGGACAAAAGGAGCCCTCTTCCACTATTGGTGGGAATGTTAATTGATACAGTCACTATGGAGAACAGTATGGAGTTTCCTTAAAAAAATTAGAAATAGAATTACCATCTGATCCAGCAATCCCACTTCTGGGCATATACCCAGAGAAAACCGTATTTCAAAAAGGCACATTCACCACAATGTTCGTTGCAGCACTATTTACAATAGCCAGGTAATGGAAGCAACCTAAATGCCCACAGAAAGATGAATGGATACAGATGTGGTACATATATAAAATGGAATATTACTCGGCCATTAAAAGGAATGAAACTGGGTCATTTGTAGAGACATCGATGGATCGAGAGACTGTCATACAGAAAGAAGTAAGTCAGAAAGAGGAAAATAAATATTGTATATTAATGCATATATGTGGAGCCTAAAAATGGTACAGATGAACTGGTTTGCAGGGAAGAAATAGAGACACAGAGGTAGAGAACAAACGTATGGACACCAAGTGTGGGAAGCCATGGGGTGGTGGTGGTGGGATGAGTTGGGAGTTTGGGATTGACCTGTATACATGTATATGCATAAAATACATAACTAATAATAACGTGCTGTATAAAACAATAAATAAAATTAAATTTCAAAATTTAAAAAAATAAAATTTAAAAATAAAACAGAAAAAAGTTCTTCCCGTCACACAGATGTATTTATACGAATGAATTATTTCCATGCTTATATCTATAAATACATAAAAGAGGAATAAAATCTAACTTGAACCATAAAAGAAAAAAAACTGAACCCACGAGTTATACAGAGGAAAAACCCTATCAGGTCACTTGCTCCAGCGGTAAACAATTCTGAAATTGGTCAGAGGTGGGGAACCATCTCCCATACAGCCAGCAACCCACCCCCCACGCAAGGAGCATCCTCATTGCAAAGCTGGGGGACCGTGCCGAGGCATCTGTGAGTAAACGTGAGCTGAGTCCCAGGCCAGCTGCTGCTGAACTGTTCCCACCCTTTCCAGGTAAAACACCTGAATATGTACAAGGGCTTGAATGCCTAGAGGAAGGACCGTGGAGCCACACCAGTGACAGCACGCAGGCCAACTTGGTGCCTGCAGGCCAGCCAGTGTGGTCCTGGCACCGGGCGCTCTTCCAGAAGCTTTCCATTGCCCTGCCTGAGATACCCCTCCTGTCCCGGCCCCCACTGCTTTTTTTCTTCCTCACCTCTGTCCGGAGAGAAATTCCAGCAGAAGGTATGGGTGACACAACCTCTTCTTTACAGGCGGCAGCCTGGCAACTCCTGCAGAAAGGCCAGCAGAACCCCACTCACACCGGGCCACCCACAAAGCTGTGGCCCCTCACTCCCTCCCACCAGCACAGCCCCGAGACTGCTGACGGGGCAGACAATATGGAGTCAGGCACAGCTTCAGGGGCTATTGCTGCCTGGAGCGCTGTTTATATTGACCTCAACGAGGCACACCTGGGGAGGGCGGGCCGGCAGGGTAAGGCTGCCCAGGTCAGCTAATCCACAACCCTCAGGGAATCACATTGTTGAAAATGGACCCCGCTAAGGCAGAAGAGACGCCAAGGGAAAAAAGGACACAATGCCATTTGCAGCACCGTAGATGAGTCTAGAAGTAATCACGTGACTTGTAGTAAGTCAGAAAGTGAAAGACACATATCATATCATATCACTTATAGGTGTTACCGAAAAATGGATACCAGGGCAGATATTTCCACGGAGAAGGGCAATCACAGATTCATTAAACAAACTTATGGTTCACCAATGGAAAGGTGTGAGGATTGGTTTCATTACGATATCGGGGTTAACAGACATATACAAACACAGGTGACATATATAATCACCAAAGACCTACAGAATACCAAGAGAGGACTACTCAACATTCTGTCATAACGTACATGGGAAAAGGATCCCAGGAAGAACAGACATCTGTATACGTGTAAAAGAACCACATCTTCCACATCTACAACAAGCCAAACATTGTAATCAAACTTGCTGTAATAAGAAATAAAAAATTAAATTAAAAACACGAACAATAAGTAGTGAGACAAATGTGAGGGGCTTTCTCCAGGCACATTCCATTCTAAACTCCAATCTAGAACACCACTTCCACTGAGGCTCTCTTGCCCTAGTCACCAGATTTGGTAAGGGTGAACTGCTGCCACCTTGTGGCCGTTTCACACAACAGCAGCTTTAATCCCAACGCTAATGGTCAGTTGATATTCAAAATCATTGCAGGCCTGTAAATGACACCTGGCCTGAAAACAAATCCTGGGGTCACATATTGACCAAAAAATTCATAGGACGTCCATATTTCAAAACGACCGTTTCAAAAGGCATATTTTACGCACATTAGTGTTCTGCTTCTTTTCCTTTCTTTCCTTTTTTGTTAAAAAACACGGGAATGGAAAAAGGCATCCCTCAGAATGGGTGAAAATCGTCGCAGACGAATCAATGGACAGAGGTTTAATCTCCAATCTATATAAACAGCTCATGCAGCTTAATATTAAAAAAACAAACAACCCAAAACAAATGGGCAGAAGATCTAAAGAGACGTTTCTTCAAAGGAGACCAGAGATGGCCAAGACGCACATGAAAAGCTGCTCAACAGCACTAATTATTAGAGAAATGCAAATCAAAACTACAATGAGGTATCACCTCACACCTGTTAGAATCGGCATCATCAGAAAATCTACAGACAACCAATTCTGGGGAGGGTGTGGACAAAAGGAGCCCTCTTCCACTATTGGTGGGAATGTAAATTGATACAGTCACTATGGAGAACAGTATGGAGTTTCCTTAAAAAAATTAGAAATAGAATTACCATCTGATCCAGCAATCCCACTTCTGGGCATATACCCAGAGAAAACCGTATTTCAAAAAGGCACATTCACCACAATGTTCGTTGCAGCACTATTTACAATAGCCAGGTAATGGAAGCAACCTAAATGCCCACAGAAATATGAATGGATACAGATGTGGTACATATATAAAATGGAATATTACTCGGCCATTAAAAGGAATGAAACTGGGTCATTTGTAGAGACATCGATGGATCGAGAGACTGTCATACAGAAAGAAGTAAGTCAGAAAGAGGAAAACAAATATTGTATATTAATGCATATATGTGGAGCCTAAAAATGGTACAGATGAACTGGTTTGCAGGGAAGAAATAGAGACACAGAGGTAGAGAACAAACGTATGGACACCAAGTGTGGGAAGCCATGGGGTGGTGGTGGTGGGATGAGTTGGGAGTTTGGGATTGACCTGTATACATGTATATGCATAAAATACATAACTAATAATAACGTGCTGTATAAAACAATAAATAAAATTAAATTTCAAAATTTAAAAAAATAAAATTTAAAAATAAAACAGAAAAAAGTTCTTCCCGTCACACAGATGTATTTATACGAATGAATTATTTCCATACTTATATCTATAAGTACATAAAAGAGGAATAAAATCTAACTTGAACCATAAAAGAAAAAAAACTGAACCCACGAGTTACACAGAGGAAAAACCATATCAGGTCACTTGCTCCAGCGGTAAACAATTCTGAAATTGGTCAGAGGTGGGGAACCATCTCCCATACAGCCAGCAACCCACCCCCCACGCAAGGAGCGTCCTCATTGCAAAGCTGGGGGACCGTGCCGAGGCATCTGTGAGTAAACGTGAGCTGAGCCCCAGGCCAGCTGCTGCTGAACTGTTCCCACCCTTTCCAGGTAAAACACCTGAATATGTACAAGGGCTTGAAAGCCTAGAGGAAGGACCGTGGAGCCACACCAGTGACAGCACGCAGGCCAACTTGGTGCCTGCAGGCCAGCCAGTGTGGTCCTGGCACCGGGCGCTCTTCCAGAAGCTTTCCATTGCCCTGCCTGAGATACCCCTCCTGTCCCGGCCCCCACTGCTTTTTTTCTTCCTCACCTCTGTCCGGAGAGAAATTCCAGCAGAAGGTATGGGTGACACAACCTCTTCTTTACAGGCGGCAGCCTGGCAACTCCTGCAGAAAGGCCAGCAGAACCCCACTCACACCGGGCCACCCACAAAGCTGTGGCCCCTCACTACCTCCCACCAGCACAGCCCCGAGACTGCTGACGGGGCAGACAATATGGAGTCAGGCACAGCTTCAGGGGCTAATGCTGCCTGGAGTGCTGTTTATATTGACCTCAACGAGGCACACCTGGGGAGGGCGGGCCGGCAGGGTAAGGCTGCCCAGGTCAGCTAATCCACAACCCTCAGGGAATCACATTGTTGAAAATGGACCCCGCTAAGGCAGAAGAGACGCCAAGGGAAAAAAGGACACAATGCCATTTGCAGCACCGTAGATGAGTCTAGAAGTAATCACGTGACTTGTAGTAAGTCAGAAAGTGAAAGACACATATCATATCATATCACTTATAGGTGTTACCTAAAAATGGATACCAGGGCAGATATTTCCACGGAGAAGGGCAATCACAGATTCATTAAACAAACTTATGGTTCACCAATGGAAAGGTGTGAGGATTGGTTTCATTACGATATCGGGGTTAACAGACATATACAAACACAGGTGACATATATAATCACCAAAGACCTACAGAATACCAAGAGAGGACTACTCAACATTCTGTCATAACGTACATGGGAAAAGGATCCCAGGAAGAACAGACATCTGTATACGTGTAAAAGAACCACATCTTCCACATCTACAACAAGCCAAACATTGTAATCAAACTTGCTGTAATAAGAAATAAAAAATTAAATTAAAAACACGAACAAGAAGTAGTGAGACAAATGTGAGGGGCTTTCTCCAGGCACATTCCATTCTAAACTCCAATCTAGAACACCACTTCCACTGAGGCTCTCTTGCCCTAGTAACCAGATTTGGTAAGGGTGAACTGCTTCCACCTTGTGGCCGTTTCACACAACAGCAGCTTTAATCCCAACGCTAATGGTCAGTTGATATTCAAAATCATTGCAGGCCTGAAAATGACACCTGCCCTGAAAACAAATCCTGGGGTCACATATCGACCAAAAATTTCAAAGGACGTCCATATTTCAAAACGACCGTTTCAAAAGGCATATTTTACGCACATTAGTGTTCTGCTTCTTTTCCTTTCTTTCCTTTTTTGTTAAAAAACACGGGAATGGAAAAAGGCATCCCTCAGAATGGGCGAAAATCGTTTCAGACGAATCAATGGACAGAGGTTTAATCTCCAATATATATAAACAGCTCATGCAGCTAAATATTAAAAAAACAAACAACCCAAAAAAATGGGCAGAAGATCTAAAGAGACGTTTCTTCAAAGGAGACACAGAGATGGCCAAGACGCCCATGAAAAGCTGCTCAACAGCACTAATTATTAGAGAAATGCAAATCAAAACTACAATGAGGTATCACCTCACACCTGTTAGAATCGGCATCATCAGAAAATCTACAAACAACCAATTCTGGGGAGGGTGTGGACAAAAGGAGCCCTCTTCCACTATTGGTGGGAATGTAAATTGATACAGTCACTATGGAGAACAGTATGGAGTTTCCTTAAAAAATCTAGAAATAGAATTACCATCTGATCCAGCAATCCCACTTCTGGGCATATACCCAGAGAAAACCGTATTTCAAAAAGGCACATTCACCACAATGTTCGTTGCAGCACTATTTACAATAGCCAGGTAATGGAAGCAACCTAAATGCCCACAGACAGATGAATGGATAAAGATGTGGTACATATATAAAATGGAATATTACTCGGCCATAAAAAGGAATGAAACTGGGTCATTTGTAGAGACATCGATGGATCGAGAGACTGTCATACTGAATGAAGTATGTCAGAAAGAGGAAAACAAATATTGTATATTAATGCATATATGTGGAGCCTAAAAATGGTACAGATGAACTGGTTTGCAGGGAAGAAATAGACACACAGAGGTAGAGAACAAACGTATGGACACCAAGTGTGGGAAGCCATGGGGTGGTGGTGGTGGGATGAGTTGGGAGTTTGGGATTGACCTGTATACATGTATATGCATAAAATACATAACTAATAATAACGTGCTGTATAAAAAAAAATAAATAATTAAATTTCAAAATTTTAAAAAATAAAATTTAAAAATAAAACAGAAAAAAGTTCTTCCCGTCACACAGATGTATTTATAGGAATGAATTATTTCCATGCTTATATCTATAAATACATAAAAGAGGAATTAAATCTAACTTGAACCATAAAAGAAAAAAAAAAACTGAACCCACGAGTTATACAGAGGAAAACCCTATCAGGGCACTTGCTCCAGCGGTAAACAATTCTGAAATTGGTCAGAGGTGGGGAACCATCTCCCATACAACCAGCAACCCACCCCCCACGCAAGGAGCGTCCTCATTGCAAAGCTGGGGGACCGTGCTGAGGCATCTGTGAGTAAACGTGAGCTGAGCCCCAGGCCAGCTGCTGCTGAACTGTTCCCACCCTTTCCAGGTAAAACACCTGAATATGTACAAGGGCTTGAAAGCCTAGAGGAAGGACCGTGGAGCCATACCAGCGTCAGCACGCAGGCCAACTTGGTGCCTGTAGGCCAGCCAGGGTGGTCCTGGGCCCGGGCGCTCTTCCAGAAGCTTTCCATTGCCCTGCCTGAGATACCCCTCCTGTCCCGGCCCACACTGCTTTTTTCCTTCCTCACCTCTGTCCGGAGAGAAATTCCAGCGGAAGGTATGTGTGACACATCCTCTTCTTTACAGGCGGCAGCCTGGCAACTCCTGCAGAAAGGCCAGCAGAACCCCACTCACACCGGGCCACCCACAAAGCTGTGGCCCCTCACTCCCTCCCACCAGCACAGCCCCGAGACTGCTGACGGGGCAGAGAATATGGAGTCAGGCACAGCTTCAGGGGCTATTGCTGCCTGGAGCTCTGTTTATATTGACCTCAACGAGGCACACCTGGGGAGGGCGGGCCGGCAGGGTAAGGCTGCCCAGGTCAGCTAATCCACAACCCTCAGGGAATCACATTGTTGAAAATGGACCCCGCTAAGGCAGAAGAGAAGCCAAGGGAAAAAACGACACAATGCCATTTGCAGCACCGTAGATGAGTCTAGAAGTCATCACGTGACTTGCAGTAAGTCAGAAAGTGAAAGACACATATCATATCATATCACTTATAGATGTTACCTAAAAATGGATACCAGGGCAGATACTTCCACGGAGAAGGGCAATCACAGATTCATTAAACACACTTATGGTTCACCAATGGAAAGGTGTGAGGATTGGTTTCATTACGATATCGGGGTTAACAGACATATACAAACACAGGTGACATATATAATCACCAAAAACCTACAGAATACCAAGAGAGGACTACTCAACATTCTGTCATAAGGTACATGGGAAAAGGATCCCAGGAAGAACAGTCATCTGTATATGTGTAAAAGAACCACATCTTCCACACCTACAACAAGCCAAACATTGTAATCAAACTTGCTGTAATAAAAAATTAAAAATTAAATTAAAAACACGAACAAGAAGTAGTGAGACAAACGTGAGGGGCTTTCTCCTGGCACATTCCATTCTAAACTCCAATCTAGAACACCACTTTCACTGAGGTTCTCTTGCCCTAGTCACCAGATTTGGTAAGGGTGAACTGCTGCCACCTTGTGGCCGTTTCACACAACAGCAGCTTTAATCCCAACGCTAATGGTCAGTTGATATTCAAAATCATTGCAGGCCTGTAAATGACACCTGCCCTGAAAACAAATCCTGGGGTCACATATCGACCAAAAAATTCAAAGGAGGTCCATATTTCAAAACGAACGTTGCAAAAGGCATATTTTATGCACATTAGTGTTCTGCTTCTTTTCCTTTCTTTCCTTTTTTGTTAAAAAACACGGGAATGGAAAAAGGCATCCCTCAGAATGGGCGAAAATCGTTGCAGACGAATCAATGGACAGAGGTTTAATCTCCAATATATATAAACAGCTCATGCAGCTTAATATTAAAAAAACAAACAACCCAAAAAAATGGGCAGAAGATCTAAAGAGACGTTTCTTCAAAGGAAACACAGAGATGGCCAAGACGCCCATGAAAAGCTGCTCAACAGCACTAATTATTAGAGAAATGCAAATCAAAACTACAATGAGGTATCACCTCACACCTGTTAGAATCGGCATCATCAGAAAATCTACAAACAACCAATTCTGGGGAGGGTGTGGACAAAAGGAGCCCTCTTCCACTATTGGTGGGAATGTAAATTGATACAGTCACTATGGAGAACAGTATGGAGTTTCCTTAAAAAATATAGAAATAGAATTACCATCTGATCCAGCAATCCCACTTCTGGGCATATACCCAGAGAAAACCGTATTTCAAAAAGGCACATTCACCACAATGTTCGTTGCAGCACTATTTACAATAGCCAGGTAATGGAAGCAACCTAAATGCCCACAGACAGATGAATGGATAAAGATGTGGTACATATATAACATGGAATATTACTCGGCCATAAAAAGGAATGAAACTGGGTCATTTATAGAGACATTGATGGATCGAGAGACTGTCATACTGAATGAAGTAAGTCAGAAAGAGGAAAACAAATATTGTATATTAATGCATATATGTGGAGCCTAAAAATGGTACAGATGAACTGGTTTGCAGGGAAGAAATAGAGACACAGAGGTAGAGAACAAACGTATGGACACCAAGTGTGGGAAGCCATGGGGTGGTGGTGGTGGGATGAGTTGGGAGTTTGGGATTGACCTGTATACATGTATATGCATAAAATACATAACTAATAATAACGTGCTGTATAAAAAAAATAAATAAAATTAAATTTCAAAATTTTAAAAAATAAAATTTAAAAATAAAACAGAAAAAAGTTCTTCCCGTCACACAGATGTATTTATAGGAATGAATTATTTCCATGCTTATATCTATAAATACATAAAAGAGGAATTAAATCTAACTTGAACCATAAAAGAAAAAAAAAACTGAACCCACGAGTTATACAGAGGAAAACCCTATCAGGGCACTTGCTCCAGCGGTAAACAATTCTGAAATTGGTCAGAGGTGGGGAACCATCTCCCATACAACCAGCAACCCACCCCCCACGCAAGGAGCGTCCTCATTGCAAAGCTGGGGGACCGTGCCGAGGCATCTGTGAGTAAACGTGAGCTGAGCCCCAGGCCAGCTGCTGCTGAACTGTTCCCACCCTTTCCAGGTAAAACACCTGAATATGTACAAGGGCTTGAAAGCCTAGAGGAAGGACCGTGGAGCCATACCAGTGACAGCACGCAGGCCAACTTGGTGCCTGTAGGCCAGCCAGGGTGGTCCTGGGCCCGGGCGCTCTTCCAGAAGCTTTCCATTGCCCTGCCTGAGATACCCCTCCTGTCCCGGCCCCCACTGCTTTTTTCCTTCCTCACCTCTGTCCGGAGAGAAATTCCAGCGGAAGGTATGGGTGACACAACCTCTTCTTTACTGGCGGCAGCCTGGCAACTCCTGCAGAAAGGCCAGCAGAACCCCACTCACACCGGGCCACCCACAAAGCTGTGGCCCCTCACTCCCTCCCACCAGCACAGCCCCGAGACTGCTGACGGGGCAGACAATATGGAGTCAGGCACAGCTTCAGGGGCTATTGCTGCCTGGAGCGCTGTTTATATTGACCTCAACGAGGCACACCTGGGGAGGGCGGGCCGGCAGGGTAAGGCTGCCCAGGTCAGCTAATCCACAACCCTCAGGGAATCACATTGTTGAAAATGGACCCCGCTAAGGCAGAAGAGAAGCCAAGGGAAAAAAGGACACCATGCCATTTGCAGCACCGTAGATGAGTCTAGAAGTAATCACGTGACTTGTAGTAAGTCAGAAAGTGAAAGACTCATATCATATCATATCACTTATAGGTGTTACCTAAAAATGGATACCAGGGCAGATATTTCCACGGAGAAGGGCAATCACAGATTCATTAAACACACTTATGGTTCACCAATGGAAAGGTGTGAGGATTGGTTTCATTACGATATCGGGGTTAACAGATATATACAAACACAGGTGACATATATAATCACCAAAGACCTACAGAATACCAAGAGAGGACTACTCAACATTCTGTCATAACGTACATGGGAAAAGGATCCCAGGAAGAACAGTCATCTGTATATGTGTAAAAGAACCACATCTTCCACACCTACAACAAGCCAAACATTGTAATCAAACTTGCTGTAATAAAAAATAAAAAATTAAATTAAAAACACGAACAAGAAGAAGTGAGACAAACGTGAGGGGCTTTCTCCTGGCACATTCCATTCTAAACTCCAATCTAGAACACCACTTCCACTGAGGCTCTCTTGCCCTAGTAACCAGATTTGGTAAGGGTGAACTGCTGCCACCTTGTGGCCGTTTCACACAACAGCAGCTTTAATCCCAACGCTAATGGTCAGTTGATATTCAAAATCATTGCAGGCCTGTAAATGACACCTGCCCTGAAAACAAATCCTGGGGTCACATATCGACCAAAAAATTCAAAGGACGTCCATATTTCAAAACGAACGTTGCAAAAGGCATATTTTATGCACATTAGTGTTCTGCTTCTTTTCCTTTCTTTCCTTTTTTGTTAAAAAACACGGGAATGGAAAAAGGCATCCCTCAGAATGGGCGAAAATCGTTGCAGACGAATCAATGGACAGAGGTTTAATCTCCAATATATATAAACAGCTCATGCAGCTTAATATTAAAAAAACAAACAACCCAAAAAAATGGGCAGAAGATCTAAAGAGACGTTTCTTCAAAGGAGACACAGAGATGGCCAAGACGCCCATGAAAAGCTGCTCAACAGCACTAATTTTTAGAGAAATGCAAATCAAAACTACAATGAGGTATCACCTCACACCTGTTAGAATCGGCATCATCAGAAAATCTACAAACAACCAATTCTGGGGAGGGTGTGGACAAAAGGAGCCCTCTTCCACTATTGGTGGGAATGTAAATTGATACAGTCACTATGGAGAACAGTATGGAGTTTCCTTAAAAAAACTTGAAATAGAATTACCATCTGATCCAGCAATCCCACTTCTGGGCATATACCCAGAGAAAACCGTATTTCAAAAAGGCACATTCACCACAATGTTCGTTGCAGCACTATTTACAATAGCCAGGTAATGGAAGCAACCTAAATGCCCACAGACAGATGAATGGATAAAGATGTGGTACATATATAAAATGGAATATTACTCGGCCATAAAAAGGAATGAAACTGGGTCATTTGTAGAGACATCGATGGATCGAGAGACTGTCATACTGAATGAAGTAAGTCAGAAAGAGGAAAACAAATATTGTATATTAATGCATATATGTGGAGCCTAAAAATGGTACAGATGAACTGGTTTGCAGGGAAGAAATAGAGACACAGAGGTAGAGAACAAACGTATGGACACCAAGTGTGGGAAGCCATGGGGTGGTGGTGGTGGGATGAGTTGGGAGTTTGGGATTGACCTGTATACATGTATATGCATAAAATACATAACTAATAATAACGTGCTGTATAAAAAAATAAATAAAATTAAATTTCAAAATTTTAAAAAATAAAATTTAAAAATAAAACAGAAAAAAGTTCTTCCCGTCACACAGATGTATTTATAGGAATGAATTATTTCCATGCTTATATCTATAAATACATAAAAGAGGAATTAAATCTAACTTGAACCATAAAAGAAAAAAAAAACTGAACCCACGAGTTATACAGAGGAAAACCCTATCAGGGCACTTGCTCCAGCGGTAAACAATTCTGAAATTGGTCAGAGGTGGGGAACCATCTCCCATACAACCAGCAACCCACCCCCCACGCAAGGAGCGTCCTCATTGCAAAGCTGGGGGACCGTGCTGAGGCATCTGTGAGTAAACGTGAGCTGAGCCCCAGGCCAGCTGCTGCTGAACTGTTCCCACCCTTTCCAGGTAAAACACCTGAATATGTACAAGGGCTTGAAAGCCTAGAGGAAGGACCGTGGAGCCATACCAGCGTCAGCACGCAGGCCAACTTGGTGCCTGTAGGCCAGCCAGGGTGGTCCTGGGCCCGGGCGCTCTTCCAGAAGCTTTCCATTGCCCTGCCTGAGATACCCCTCCTGTCCCGGCCCACACTGCTTTTTTCCTTCCTCACCTCTGTCCGGAGAGAAATTCCAGCGGAAGGTATGTGTGACACATCCTCTTCTTTACAGGCGGCAGCCTGGCAACTCCTGCAGAAAGGCCAGCAGAACCCCACTCACACCGGGCCACCCACAAAGCTGTGGCCCCTCACTCCCTCCCACCAGCACAGCCCCGAGACTGCTGACGGGGCAGAGAATATGGAGTCAGGCACAGCTTCAGGGGCTATTGCTGCCTGGAGCTCTGTTTATATTGACCTCAACGAGGCACACCTGGGGAGGGCGGGCCGGCAGGGTAAGGCTGCCCAGGTCAGCTAATCCACAACCCTCAGGGAATCACATTGTTGAAAATGGACCCCGCTAAGGCAGAAGAGAAGCCAAGGGAAAAAACGACACAATGCCATTTGCAGCACCGTAGATGAGTCTAGAAGTCATCACGTGACTTGCAGTAAGTCAGAAAGTGAAAGACACATATCATATCATATCACTTATAGATGTTACCTAAAAATGGATACCAGGGCAGATACTTCCACGGAGAAGGGCAATCACAGATTCATTAAACACACTTATGGTTCACCAATGGAAAGGTGTGAGGATTGGTTTCATTACGATATCGGGGTTAACAGACATATACAAACACAGGTGACATATATAATCACCAAAAACCTACAGAATACCAAGAGAGGACTACTCAACATTCTGTCATAAGGTACATGGGAAAAGGATCCCAGGAAGAACAGTCATCTGTATATGTGTAAAAGAACCACATCTTCCACACCTACAACAAGCCAAACATTGTAATCAAACTTGCTGTAATAAAAAATTAAAAATTAAATTAAAAACACGAACAAGAAGTAGTGAGACAAACGTGAGGGGCTTTCTCCTGGCACATTCCATTCTAAACTCCAATCTAGAACACCACTTTCACTGAGGTTCTCTTGCCCTAGTCACCAGATTTGGTAAGGGTGAACTGCTGCCACCTTGTGGCCGTTTCACACAACAGCAGCTTTAATCCCAACGCTAATGGTCAGTTGATATTCAAAATCATTGCAGGCCTGTAAATGACACCTGCCCTGAAAACAAATCCTGGGGTCACATATCGACCAAAAAATTCAAAGGAGGTCCATATTTCAAAACGAACGTTGCAAAAGGCATATTTTATGCACATTAGTGTTCTGCTTCTTTTCCTTTCTTTCCTTTTTTGTTAAAAAACACGGGAATGGAAAAAGGCATCCCTCAGAATGGGCGAAAATCGTTGCAGACGAATCAATGGACAGAGGTTTAATCTCCAATATATATAAACAGCTCATGCAGCTTAATATTAAAAAAACAAACAACCCAAAAAAATGGGCAGAAGATCTAAAGAGACGTTTCTTCAAAGGAAACACAGAGATGGCCAAGACGCCCATGAAAAGCTGCTCAACAGCACTAATTATTAGAGAAATGCAAATCAAAACTACAATGAGGTATCACCTCACACCTGTTAGAATCGGCATCATCAGAAAATCTACAAACAACCAATTCTGGGGAGGGTGTGGACAAAAGGAGCCCTCTTCCACTATTGGTGGGAATGTAAATTGATACAGTCACTATGGAGAACAGTATGGAGTTTCCTTAAAAAATATAGAAATAGAATTACCATCTGATCCAGCAATCCCACTTCTGGGCATATACCCAGAGAAAACCGTATTTCAAAAAGGCACATTCACCACAATGTTCGTTGCAGCACTATTTACAATAGCCAGGTAATGGAAGCAACCTAAATGCCCACAGACAGATGAATGGATAAAGATGTGGTACATATATAACATGGAATATTACTCGGCCATAAAAAGGAATGAAACTGGGTCATTTATAGAGACATTGATGGATCGAGAGACTGTCATACTGAATGAAGTAAGTCAGAAAGAGGAAAACAAATATTGTATATTAATGCATATATGTGGAGCCTAAAAATGGTACAGATGAACTGGTTTGCAGGGAAGAAATAGAGACACAGAGGTAGAGAACAAACGTATGGACACCAAGTGTGGGAAGCCATGGGGTGGTGGTGGTGGGATGAGTTGGGAGTTTGGGATTGACCTGTATACATGTATATGCATAAAATACATAACTAATAATAACGTGCTGTATAAAAAAAATAAATAAAATTAAATTTCAAAATTTTAAAAAATAAAATTTAAAAATAAAACAGAAAAAAGTTCTTCCCGTCACACAGATGTATTTATAGGAATGAATTATTTCCATGCTTATATCTATAAATACATAAAAGAGGAATTAAATCTAACTTGAACCATAAAAGAAAAAAAAAACTGAACCCACGAGTTATACAGAGGAAAACCCTATCAGGGCACTTGCTCCAGCGGTAAACAATTCTGAAATTGGTCAGAGGTGGGGAACCATCTCCCATACAACCAGCAACCCACCCCCCACGCAAGGAGCGTCCTCATTGCAAAGCTGGGGGACCGTGCCGAGGCATCTGTGAGTAAACGTGAGCTGAGCCCCAGGCCAGCTGCTGCTGAACTGTTCCCACCCTTTCCAGGTAAAACACCTGAATATGTACAAGGGCTTGAAAGCCTAGAGGAAGGACCGTGGAGCCATACCAGTGACAGCACGCAGGCCAACTTGGTGCCTGTAGGCCAGCCAGGGTGGTCCTGGGCCCGGGCGCTCTTCCAGAAGCTTTCCATTGCCCTGCCTGAGATACCCCTCCTGTCCCGGCCCCCACTGCTTTTTTCCTTCCTCACCTCTGTCCGGAGAGAAATTCCAGCGGAAGGTATGGGTGACACAACCTCTTCTTTACTGGCGGCAGCCTGGCAACTCCTGCAGAAAGGCCAGCAGAACCCCACTCACACCGGGCCACCCACAAAGCTGTGGCCCCTCACTCCCTCCCACCAGCACAGCCCCGAGACTGCTGACGGGGCAGACAATATGGAGTCAGGCACAGCTTCAGGGGCTATTGCTGCCTGGAGCGCTGTTTATATTGACCTCAACGAGGCACACCTGGGGAGGGCGGGCCGGCAGGGTAAGGCTGCCCAGGTCAGCTAATCCACAACCCTCAGGGAATCACATTGTTGAAAATGGACCCCGCTAAGGCAGAAGAGAAGCCAAGGGAAAAAAGGACACCATGACATTTGCAGCACCGTAGATGAGTCTAGAAGTAATCACGTGACTTGTAGTAAGTCAGAAAGTGAAAGACTCATATCATATCATATCACTTATAGGTGTTACCTAAAAATGGATACCAGGGCAGATATTTCCACGGAGAAGGGCAATCACAGATTCATTAAACACACTTATGGTTCACCAATGGAAAGGTGTGAGGATTGGTTTCATTACGATATCGGGGTTAACAGATATATACAAACACAGGTGACATATATAATCACCAAAGACCTACAGAATACCAAGAGAGGACTACTCAACATTCTGTCATAACGTACATGGGAAAAGGATCCCAGGAAGAACAGTCATCTGTATATGTGTAAAAGAACCACATCTTCCACACCTACAACAAGCCAAACATTGTAATCAAACTTGCTGTAATAAAAAATAAAAAATTAAATTAAAAACACGAACAAGAAGAAGTGAGACAAACGTGAGGGGCTTTCTCCTGGCACATTCCATTCTAAACTCCAATCTAGAACACCACTTCCACTGAGGCTCTCTTGCCCTAGTAACCAGATTTGGTAAGGGTGAACTGCTGCCACCTTGTGGCCGTTTCACACAACAGCAGCTTTAATCCCAACGCTAATGGTCAGTTGATATTCAAAATCATTGCAGGCCTGTAAATGACACCTGCCCTGAAAACAAATCCTGGGGTCACATATCGACCAAAAAATTCAAAGGACGTCCATATTTCAAAACGAACGTTGCAAAAGGCATATTTTATGCACATTAGTGTTCTGCTTCTTTTCCTTTCTTTCCTTTTTTGTTAAAAAACACGGGAATGGAAAAAGGCATCCCTCAGAATGGGCGAAAATCGTTGCAGACGAATCAATGGACAGAGGTTTAATCTCCAATATATATAAACAGCTCATGCAGCTTAATATTAAAAAAACAAACAACCCAAAAAAATGGGCAGAAGATCTAAAGAGACGTTTCTTCAAAGGAGACACAGAGATGGCCAAGACGCCCATGAAAAGCTGCTCAACAGCACTAATTTTTAGAGAAATGCAAATCAAAACTACAATGAGGTATCACCTCACACCTGTTAGAATCGGCATCATCAGAAAATCTACAAACAACCAATTCTGGGGAGGGTGTGGACAAAAGGAGCCCTCTTCCACTATTGGTGGGAATGTAAATTGATACAGTCACTATGGAGAACAGTATGGAGTTTCCTTAAAAAAACTTGAAATAGAATTACCATCTGATCCAGCAATCCCACTTCTGGGCATATACCCAGAGAAAACCGTATTTCAAAAAGGCACATTCACCACAATGTTCGTTGCAGCACTATTTACAATAGCCAGGTAATGGAAGCAACCTAAATGCCCACAGACAGATGAATGGATAAAGATGTGGTACATATATAAAATGGAATATTACTCGGCCATAAAAAGGAATGAAACTGGGTCATTTGTAGAGACATCGATGGATCGAGAGACTGTCATACTGAATGAAGTAAGTCAGAAAGAGGAAAACAAATATTGTATATTAATGCATATATGTGGAGCCTAAAAATGGTACAGATGAACTGGTTTGCAGGGAAGAAATAGAGACACAGAGGTAGAGAACAAACGTATGGACACCAAGTGTGGGAAGCCATGGGGTGGTGGTGGTGGGATGAGTTGGGAGTTTGGGATTGACCTGTATACATGTATATGCATAAAATACATAACTAATAATAACGTGCTGTATAAAAAAATAAATAAAATTAAATTTCAAAATTTTAAAAAATAAAATTTAAAAATAAAACAGAAAAAAGTTCTTCCCGTCACACAGATGTATTTATAGGAATGAATTATTTCCATGCTTATATCTATAAATACATAAAAGAGGAATTAAATCTAACTTGAACCATAAAAGAAAAAAAAAACTGAACCCACGAGTTATACAGAGGAAAACCCTATCAGGGCACTTGCTCCAGCGGTAAACAATTCTGAAATTGGTCAGAGGTGGGGAACCATCTCCCATACAACCAGCAACCCACCCCCCACGCAAGGAGCGTCCTCATTGCAAAGCTGGGGGACCGTGCTGAGGCATCTGTGAGTAAACGTGAGCTGAGCCCCAGGCCAGCTGCTGCTGAACTGTTCCCACCCTTTCCAGGTAAAACACCTGAATATGTACAAGGGCTTGAAAGCCTAGAGGAAGGACCGTGGAGCCATACCAGCGTCAGCACGCAGGCCAACTTGGTGCCTGCAGGCCAGCCAGTGTGGTCCTGGCACCGGGCGCTCTTCCAGAAGCTTTCCATTGCCCTGCCTGAGATACCCCTCCTGTCCCGGCCCCCACTGCTTTTTTTCTTCCTCACCTCTGTCCGGAGAGAAATTCCAGCAGAAGGTATGGGTGACACAACCTCTTCTTTACAGGCGGCAGCCTGGCAACTCCTGCAGAAAGGCCAGCAGAACCCCACTCACACCGGGCCACCCACAAAGCTGTGGCCCCTCACTACCTCCCACCAGCACAGCCCCGAGACTGCTGACGGGGCAGACAATATGGAGTCAGGCACAGCTTCAGGGGCTAATGCTGCCTGGAGCGCTGTTTATATTGACCTCAACGAGGCACACCTGGGGAGGGCGGGCCGGCAGGGTAAGGCTGCCCAGGTCAGCTAATCCACAACCCTCAGGGAATCACATTGTTGAAAATGGACCCCGCTAAGGCAGAAGAGACGCCAAGGGAAAAAAGGACACAATGCCATTTGCAGCACCGTAGATGAGTCTAGAAGTAATCACGTGACTTGTAGTAAGTCAGAAAGTGAAAGACACATATCATATCATATCACTTATAGGTGTTACCTAAAAATGGATACCAGGGCAGATATTTCCACGGAGAAGGGCAATCACAGATTCATTAAACAAACTTATGGTTCACCAATGGAAAGGTGTGAGGATTGGTTTCATTACGATATCGGGGTTAACAGACATATACAAACACAGGTGACATATATAATCACCAAAGACCTACAGAATACCAAGAGAGGACTACTCAACATTCTGTCATAACGTACATGGGAAAAGGATCCCAGGAAGAACAGACATCTGTATACGTGTAAAAGAACCACATCTTCCACATCTACAACAAGCCAAACATTGTAATCAAACTTGCTGTAATAAGAAATAAAAAATTAAATTAAAAACACGAACAAGAAGTAGTGAGACAAATGTGAGGGGCTTTCTCCAGGCACATTCCATTCTAAACTCCAATCTAGAACACCACTTCCACTGTGGCTCTCTTGCCCTAGTAACCAGATTTGGTAAGGGTGAACTGCTTCCACCTTGTGGCCGTTTCACACAACAGCAGCTTTAATCCCAACGCTAATGGTCAGTTGATATTCAAAATCATTGCAGGCCTGAAAATGACACCTGCCCTGAAAACAAATCCTGGGGTCACATATCGACCAAAAATTTCAAAGGACGTCCATATTTCAAAACGACCGTTTCAAAAGGCATATTTTACGCACATTAGTGTTCTGCTTCTTTTCCTTTCTTTCCTTTTTTGTTAAAAAACACGGGAATGGAAAAAGGCATCCCTCAGAATGGGCGAAAATCGTTTCAGACGAATCAATGGACAGAGGTTTAATCTCCAATATATATAAACAGCTCATGCAGCTAAATATTAAAAAAACAAACAACCCAAAAAAATGGGCAGAAGATCTAAAGAGACGTTTCTTCAAAGGAGACACAGAGATGGCCAAGACGCCCATGAAAAGCTGCTCAACAGCACTAATTATTAGAGAAATGCAAATCAAAACTACAATGAGGTATCACCTCACACCTGTTAGAATCGGCATCATCAGAAAATCTACAAACAACCAATTCTGGGGAGGGTGTGGACAAAAGGAGCCCTCTTCCACTATTGGTGGGAATGTAAATTGATACAGTCACTATGGAGAACAGTATGGAGTTTCCTTAAAAAATCTAGAAATAGAATTACCATCTGATCCAGCAATCCCACTTCTGGGCATATACCCAGAGAAAACCGTATTTCAAAAAGGCACATTCACCACAATGTTCGTTGCAGCACTATTTACAATAGCCAGGTAATGGAAGCAACCTAAATGCCCACAGACAGATGAATGGATAAAGATGTGGTACATATATAAAATGGAATATTACTCGGCCATAAAAAGGAATGAAACTGGGTCATTTGTAGAGACATCGATGGATCGAGAGACTGTCATACTGAATGAAGTATGTCAGAAAGAGGAAAACAAATATTGTATATTAATGCATATATGTGGAGCCTAAAAATGGTACAGATGAACTGGTTTGCAGGGAAGAAATAGACACACAGAGGTAGAGAACAAACGTATGGACACCAAGTGTGGGAAGCCATGGGGTGGTGGTGGTGGGATGAGTTGGGAGTTTGGGATTGACCTGTATACATGTATATGC
This sequence comes from Mesoplodon mirus, assembly GCF_964341445.2. Lineage (NCBI taxonomy): Eukaryota > Metazoa > Chordata > Mammalia > Artiodactyla > Ziphiidae > Mesoplodon > Mesoplodon mirus. The sequence goes on from NW_028295739.1 coordinate 210,585, forward strand.
ATAAAATACATAACTAATAATAACGTGCTGTATAAAAAAAATAAATAATTAAATTTCAAAATTTTAAAAAATAAAATTTAAAAATAAAACAGAAAAAAGTTCTTCCCGTCACACAGATGTATTTATAGGAATGAATTATTTCCATGCTTATATCTATAAATACATAAAAGAGGAATTAAATCTAACTTGAACCATAAAAGAAAAAAAAAAACTGAACCCACGAGTTATACAGAGGAAAACCCTATCAGGGCACTTGCTCCAGCGGTAAACAATTCTGAAATTGGTCAGAGGTGGGGAACCATCTCCCATACAACCAGCAACCCACCCCCCACGCAAGGAGCGTCCTCATTGCAAAGCTGGGGGACCATGCTGAGGCATCTGTGAGTAAACGTGAGCTGAGCCCCAGGCCAGCTGCTGCTGAACTGTTCCCACCCTTTCCAGGTAAAACACCTGAATATGTACAAGGGCTTGAAAGCCTAGAGGAAGGACCGTGGAGCCATACCAGCGTCAGCACGCAGGCCAACTTGGTGCCTGTAGGCCAGCCAGGGTGGTCCTGGGCCCGGGCGCTCTTCCAGAAGCTTTCCATTGCCCTGCCTGAGATACCCCTCCTGTCCCGGCCCCCACTGCTTTTTTCCTTCCTCACCTCTGTCCGGAGAGAAATTCCAGCGGAAGGTATGTGTGACACATCCTCTTCTTTACAGGCGGCAGCCTGGCAACTCCTGCAGAAAGGCCAGCAGAACCCCACTCACACCGGGCCACCCACAAAGCTGTGGCCCCTCACTCCCTCCCACCAGCACAGCCCCGAGACTGCTGACGGGGCAGAGAATATGGAGTCAGGCACAGCTTCAGGGGCTATTGCTGCCTGGAGCTCTGTTTATATTGACCTCAACGAGGCACACCTGGGGAGGGCGGGCCGGCAGGGTAAGGCTGCCCAGGTCAGCTAATCCACAACCCTCAGGGAATCACATTGTTGAAAATGGACCCCGCTAAGGCAGAAGAGAAGCCAAGGGAAAAAACGACACAATGCCATTTGCAGCACCGTAGATGAGTCTAGAAGTCATCACGTGACTTGCAGTAAGTCAGAAAGTGAAAGACACATATCATATCATATCACTTATAGATGTTACCTAAAAATGGATACCAGGGCAGATACTTCCACGGAGAAGGGCAATCACAGATTCATTAAACAAACTTATGGTTCACCAATGGAAAGGTGTGAGGATTGGTTTCATTACGATATCGGGGTTAACAGACATATACAAACACAGGTGACATATATAATCACCAAAAACCTACAGAATACCAAGAGAGGACTACTCAACATTCTGTCATAAGGTACATGGGAAAAGGATCCCAGGAAGAACAGTCATCTGTATATGTGTAAAAGAACCACATCTTCCACACCTACAACAAGCCAAACATTGTAATCAAACTTGCTGTAATAAAAAATTAAAAATTAAATTAAAAACACGAACAAGAAGTAGTGAGACAAACGTGAGGGGCTTTCTCCTGGCACATTCCATTCTAAACTCCAATCTAGAACACCACTTCCACTGAGGTTCTCTTGCCATAGTCACCAGATTTGGTAAGGGTGAACTGCTGCCACCTTGTGGCCGTTTCACACAACAGCAGCTTTAATCCCAACGCTAATGGTCAGTTGATATTCAAAATCATTGCAGGCCTGTAAATGACACCTGCCCTGAAAACAAATCCTGGGGTCACATATCGACCAAAAAATTCAAAGGAGGTCCATATTTCAAAACGAACGTTGCAAAAGGCATATTTTATGCACATTAGTGTTCTGCTTCTTTTCCTTTCTTTCCTTTTTTGTTAAAAAACACGGGAATGGAAAAAGGCATCCCTCAGAATGGGCGAAAATCGTTGCAGACGAATCAATGGACAGAGGTTTAATCTCCAATATATATAAACAGCTCATGCAGCTTAATATTAAAAAAACAAACAACCCAAAAAAATGGGCAGAAGATCTAAAGAGACGTTTCTTCAAAGGAGACACAGAGATGGCCAAGACGCCCATGAAAAGCTGCTCAACAGCACTAATTTTTAGAGAAATGCAAATCAAAACTACAATGAGGTATCACCTCACACCTGTTAGAATCGGCATCATCAGAAAATCTACAAACAACCAATTCTGGGGAGGGTGTGGACAAAAGGAGCCCTCTTCCACTATTGGTGGGAATGTAAATTGATACAGTCACTATGGAGAACAGTATGGAGTTTCCTTAAAAAAACTTGAAATAGAATTACCATCTGATCCAGCAATCCCACTTCTGGGCATATACCCAGAGAAAACCGTATTTCAAAAAGGCACATTCACCACAATGTTCGTTGCAGCACTATTTACAATAGCCAGGTAATGGAAGCAACCTAAATGCCCACAGACAGATGAATGGATAAAGATGTGGTACATATATAAAATGGAATATTACTCGGCCATAAAAAGGAATGAAACTGGGTCATTTGTAGAGACATTGATGGATCGAGAGACTGTCATACTGAATGAAGTAAGTCAGAAAGAGGAAAACAAATATTGTATATTAATGCATATATGTGGAGCCTAAAAATGGTACAGATGAACTGGTTTGCAGGGAAGAAATAGAGACACAGAGGTAGAGAACAAACGTATGGACACCAAGTGTGGGAAGCCATGGGGTGGTGGTGGTGGGATGAGTTGGGAGTTTGGGATTGACCTGTATACATGTATATGCATAAAATACATAACTAATAATAACGTGCTGTATAAAAAAATAAATAAAATTAAATTTCAAAATTTTAAAAAATAAAATTTAAAAATAAAACAGAAAAAAGTTCTTCCCGTCACACAGATGTATTTATAGGAATGAATTATTTCCATGCTTATATCTATAAATACATAAAAGAGGAATTAAATCTAACTTGAACCATAAAAGAAAAAAAAAACTGAACCCACGAGTTATACAGAGGAAAACCCTATCAGGGCACTTGCTCCAGCGGTAAACAATTCTGAAATTGGTCAGAGGTGGGGAACCATCTCCCATACAACCAGCAACCCACCCCCCACGCAAGGAGCGTCCTCATTGCAAAGCTGGGGGACCGTGCTGAGGCATCTGTGAGTAAACGTGAGCTGAGCCCCAGGCCAGCTGCTGCTGAACTGTTCCCACCCTTTCCAGGTAAAACACCTGAATATGTACAAGGGCTTGAAAGCCTAGAGGAAGGACCGTGGAGCCATACCAGCGTCAGCACGCAGGCCAACTTGGTGCCTGTAGGCCAGCCAGGGTGGTCCTGGGCCCGGGCGCTCTTCCAGAAGCTTTCCATTGCCCTGCCTGAGATACCCCTCCTGTCCCGGCCCCCACTGCTTTTTTTCTTCCTCACCTCTGTCCGGAGAGAAATTCCAGCAGAAGGTATGGGTGACACAACCTCTTCTTTACAGGCGGCAGCCTGGCAACTCCTGCAGAAAGGCCAGCAGAACCCCACTCACAACGGGCCACCCACAAAGCTGTGGCCCCTCACTACCTCCCACCAGCACAGCCCCGAGACTGCTGACGGGGCAGACAATATGGAGTCAGGCACAGCTTCAGGGGCTAATGCTGCCTGGAGCGCTGTTTATATTGACCTCAACGAGGCACACCTGGGGAGGGCGGGCCGGCAGGGTAAGGCTGCCCAGGTCAGCTAATCCACAACCCTCAGGGAATCACATTGTTGAAAATGGACCCCGCTAAGGCAGAAGAGACGCCAAGGGAAAAAAGGACACAATGCCATTTGCAGCACCGTAGATGAGTCTAGAAGTAATCACGTGACTTGTAGTAAGTCAGAAAGTGAAAGACACATATCATATCATATCACTTATAGGTGTTACCTAAAAATGGATACCAGGGCAGATATTTCCACGGAGAAGGGCAATCACAGATTCATTAAACAAACTTATGGTTCACCAATGGAAAGGTGTGAGGATTGGTTTCATTACGATATCGGGGTTAACAGACATATACAAACACAGGTGACATATATAATCACCAAAGACCTACAGAATACCAAGAGAGGACTACTCAACATTCTGTCATAACGTACATGGGAAAAGGATCCCAGGAAGAACAGACATCTGTATACGTGTAAAAGAACCACATCTTCCACATCTACAACAAGCCAAACATTGTAATCAAACTTGCTGTAATAAGAAATAAAAAATTAAATTAAAAACACGAACAAGAAGTAGTGAGACAAATGTGAGGGGCTTTCTCCAGGCACATTCCATTCTAAACTCCAATCTAGAACACCACTTCCACTGAGGCTCTCTTGCCCTAGTAACCAGATTTGGTAAGGGTGAACTGCTTCCACCTTGTGGCCGTTTCACACAACAGCAGCTTTAATCCCAACGCTAATGGTCAGTTGATATTCAAAATCATTGCAGGCCTGAAAATGACACCTGCCCTGAAAACAAATCCTGGGGTCACATATCGACCAAAAATTTCAAAGGACGTCCATATTTCAAAACGACCGTTTCAAAAGGCATATTTTACGCACATTAGTGTTCTGCTTCTTTTCCTTTCTTTCCTTTTTTGTTAAAAAACACGGGAATGGAAAAAGGCATCCCTCAGAATGGGCGAAAATCGTTGCAGACGAATCAATGGACAGAGGTTTAATCTCCAATATATATAAACAGCTCATGCAGCTTAATATTAAAAAAACAAACAACCCAAAAAAATGGGCAGAAGATCTAAAGAGACGTTTCTTCAAAGGAGACACAGAGATGGCCAAGACGCCCATGAAAAGCTGCTCAACAGCACTAATTATTAGAGAAATGCAAATCAAAACTACAATGAGGTATCACCTCACACCTGTTAGAATCGGCATCATCAGAAAATCTACAAACAACCAATTCTGGGGAGGGTGTGGACAAAAGGAGCCCTCTTCCACTATTGGTGGGAATGTAAATTGATACAGTCACTATGGAGAACAGTATGGAGTTTCCTTAAAAAATCTAGAAATAGAATTACCATCTGATCCAGCAATCCCACTTCTGGGCATATACCCAGAGAAAACCGTATTTCAAAAAGGCACATTCACCACAATGTTCGTTGCAGCACTATTTACAATAGCCAGGTAATGGAAGCAACCTAAATGCCCACAGACAGATGAATGGATAAAGATGTGGTACATATATAAAATGGAATATTACTCGGCCATAAAAAGGAATGAAACTGGGTCATTTGTAGAGACATCGATGGATCGAGAGACTGTCATACTGAATGAAGTATGTCAGAAAGAGGAAAACAAATATTGTATATTAATGCATATATGTGGAGCCTAAAAATGGTACAGATGAACTGGTTTGCAGGGAAGAAATAGACACACAGAGGTAGAGAACAAACGTATGGACACCAAGTGTGGGAAGCCATGGGGTGGTGGTGGTGGGATGAGTTGGGAGTTTGGGATTGACCTGTATACATGTATATGCATAAAATACATAACTAATAATAACGTGCTGTATAAAAAAAATAAATAATTAAATTTCAAAATTTTAAAAAATAAAATTTAAAAATAAAACAGAAAAAAGTTCTTCCCGTCACACAGATGTATTTATAGGAATGAATTATTTCCATGCTTATATCTATAAATACATAAAAGAGGAATTAAATCTAACTTGAACCATAAAAGAAAAAAAAAAAACTGAACCCACGAGTTATACAGAGGAAAACCCTATCAGGGCACTTGCTCCAGCGGTAAACAATTCTGAAATTGGTCAGAGGTGGGGAACCATCTCCCATACAACCAGCAACCCACCCCCCACGCAAGGAGCGTCCTCATTGCAAAGCTGGGGGACCGTGCTGAGGCATCTGTGAGTAAACGTGAGCTGAGCCCCAGGCCAGCTGCTGCTGAACTGTTCCCACCCTTTCCAGGTAAAACACCTGAATATGTACAAGGGCTTGAAAGCCTAGAGGAAGGACCGTGGAGCCATACCAGCGTCAGCACGCAGGCCAACTTGGTGCCTGTAGGCCAGCCAGGGTGGTCCTGGGCCCGGGCGCTCTTCCAGAAGCTTTCCATTGCCCTGCCTGAGATACCCCTCCTGTCCCGGCCCCCACTGCTTTTTTCCTTCCTCACCTCTGTCCGGAGAGAAATTCCAGCGGAAGGTATGTGTGACACATCCTCTTCTTTACAGGCGGCAGCCTGGCAACTCCTGCAGAAAGGCCAGCAGAACCCCACTCACACCGGGCCACCCACAAAGCTGTGGCCCCTCACTCCCTCCCACCAGCACAGCCCCGAGACTGCTGACGGGGCAGACAATATGGAGTCAGGCACAGCTTCAGGGGCTATTGCTGCCTGGAGCTCTGTTTATATTGACCTCAACGAGGCACACCTGGGGAGGGCGGGCCGGCAGGGTAAGGCTGCCCAGGTCAGCTAATCCACAACCCTCAGGGAATCACATTGTTGAAAATGGACCCCGCTAAGGCAGAAGAGAAGCCAAGGGAAAAAACGACACAATGCCATTTGCAGCACCGTAGATGAGTCTAGAAGTCATCACGTGACTTGCAGTAAGTCAGAAAGTGAAAGACACATATCATATCATATCACTTATAGATGTTACCTAAAAATGGATACCAGGGCAGATACTTCCACGGAGAAGGGCAATCACAGATTCATTAAACAAACTTATGGTTCACCAATGGAAAGGTGTGAGGATTGGTTTCATTACGATATCGGGGTTAACAGACATATACAAACACAGGTGACATATATAATCACCAACAACCTACAGAATACCAAGAGAGGACTACTCAACATTCTGTCATAAGGTACATGGGAAAAGGATCCCAGGAAGAACAGTCATCTGTATATGTGTAAAAGAACCACATCTTCCACACCTACAACAAGCCAAACATTGTAATCAAACTTGCTGTAATAAAAAATTAAAAATTAAATTAAAAACACGAACAAGAAGTAGTGAGACAAACGTGAGGGGCTTTCTCCTGGCACATTCCATTCTAAACTCCAATCTAGAACACCACTTCCACTGAGGTTCTCTTGCCATAGTCACCAGATTTGGTAAGGGTGAACTGCTGCCACCTTGTGGCCGTTTCACACAACAGCAGCTTTAATCCCAACGCTAATGGTCAGTTGATATTCAAAATCATTGCAGGCCTGTAAATGACACCTGCCCTGAAAACAAATCCTGGGGTCACATATCGACCAAAAAATTCAAAGGAGGTCCATATTTCAAAACGAACGTTGCAAAAGGCATATTTTATGCACATTAGTGTTCTGCTTCTTTTCCTTTCTTTCCTTTTTTGTTAAAAAACACGGGAATGGAAAAAGGCATCCCTCAGAATGGGCGAAAATCGTTGCAGACGAATCAATGGACAGAGGTTTAATCTCCAATATATATAAACAGCTCATGCAGCTTAATATTAAAAAAACAAACAACCCAAAAAAATGGGCAGAAGATCTAAAGAGACGTTTCTTCAAAGGAGACACAGAGATGGCCAAGACGCCCATGAAAAGCTGCTCAACAGCACTAATTATTAGAGAAATGCAAATCAAAACTACAATGAGGTATCACCTCACACCTGTTAGAATAGGCATCATCAGAAAATCTACAAACAACCAATTCTGGGGAGGGTGTGGACAAAAGGAGCCCTCTTCCACTATTGGTGGGAATGTAAATTGATACAGTCACTATGGAGAACAGTATGGAGTTTCCTTAAAAAATCTAGAAATAGAATTACCATCTGATCCAGCAATCCCACTTCTGGGCATATACCCAGAGAAAACCGTATTTCAAAAAGGCACATTCACCACAATGTTCGTTGCAGCACTATTTACAATAGCCAGGTAATGGAAGCAACCTAAATGCCCACAGACAGATGAATGGATAAAGATGTGGTACATATATAACATGGAATATTATTCGGCCATAAAAAGGAATGAAACTGGGTCATTTATAGAGACATTGATGGATCGAGAGACTGTCATACTGAATGAAGTAAGTCAGAAAGAGGAAAACAAATATTGTATATTAATGCATATATGTGGAGCCTAAAAATGGTACAGATGAACTGGTTTGCAGGGAAGAAATAGAGACACAGAGGTAGAGAACAAACGTATGGACACCAAGTGTGGGAAGCCATGGGGTGGTGGTGGTGGGATGAGTTGGGAGTTTGGGATTGACCTGTATACATGTATATGCATAAAATACATAACTAATAATAACGTGCTGTATAAAAAAAATAAATAAAATTAAATTTCAAAATTTTAAAAAATAAAATTTAAAAATAAAACAGAAAAAAGTTCTTCCCGTCACACAGATGTATTTATAGGAATGAATTATTTCCATGCTTATATCTATAAATACATAAAAGAGGAATTAAATCTAACTTGAACCATAAAAGAAAAAAAAAACTGAACCCACGAGTTATACAGAGGAAAACCCTATCAGGGCACTTGCTCCAGCGGTAAACAATTCTGAAATTGGTCAGAGGTGGGGAACCATCTCCCATACAACCAGCAACCCACCCCCCACGCAAGGAGCGTCCTCATTGCAAAGCTGGGGGACCGTGCTGAGGCATCTGTGAGTAAACGTGAGCTGAGCCCCAGGCCAGCTGCTGCTGAACTGTTCCCACCCTTTCCAGGTAAAACACCTGAATATGTACAAGGGCTTGAAAGCCTAGAGGAAGGACCGTGGAGCCATACCAGTGACAGCACGCAGTCCAACTTGGTGCCTGTAGGCCAGCCAGGGTGGTCCTGGGCCCGGGCGCTCTTCCAGAAGCTTTCCATTGCCCTGCCTGAGATACCCCTCCTGTCCCGGCCCACACTGCTTTTTTCCTTCCTCACCTCTGTCCGGAGAGAAATTCCAGCGGAAGGTATGGGTGACACAACCTCTTCTTTACAGGCGGCAGCCTGGCAACTCCTGCAGAAAGGCCAGCAGAACCCCACTCACACCGGGCCACCCACAAAGCTGTGGCCCCTCACTCCCTCCCACCAGCACAGCCCCGAGACTGCTGACGGGGCAGACAATATGGAGTCAGGCACAGCTTCAGGGGCTATTGCTGCCTGGAGCGCTGTTTATATTGACCTCAACGAGGCACACCTGGGGAGGGCGGGCCGGCAGGGTAAGGCTGCCCAGGTCAGCTAATCCACAACCCTCAGGGAATCACATTGTTGAAAATGGACCCCGCTAAGGCAGAAGAGAAGCCAAGGGAAAAAAGGACACCATGCCATTTGCAGCACCGTAAATGAGTCTAGAAGTAATCACGTGACTTGTAGTAAGTCAGAAAGTGAAAGACTCATATCATATCATATCACTTATAGGTGTTACCTAAAAATGGATACCAGGGCAGATATTTCCACGGAGAAGGGCAATCACAGATTCATTAAACACACTTATGGTTCACCAATGGAAAGGTGTGAGGATTGGTTTCATTACGATATCGGGGTTAACAGATATATACAAACACAGGTGACATATATAATCACCAAAGACCTACAGAATACCAAGAGAGGACTACTCAACATTCTGTCATAACGTACATGGGAAAAGGATCCCAGGAAGAACAGTCATCTGTATATGTGTAAAAGAACCACATCTTCCACACCTACAACAAGCCAAACATTGTAATCAAACTTGCTGTAATAAAAAATAAAAAATTAAATTAAAAACACGAACAAGAAGAAGTGAGACAAACGTGAGGGGCTTTCTCCTGGCACATTCCATTCTAAACTCCAATCTAGAACACCACTTCCACTGAGGCTCTCTTGCCCTAGTAACCAGATTTGGTAAGGGTGAACTGCTGCCACCTTGTGGCCGTTTCACACAACAGCAGCTTTAATCCCAACGCTAATGGTCAGTTGATATTCAAAATCATTGCAGGCCTGTAAATGACACCTGCCCTGAAAACAAATCCTGGGGTCACATATCGACCAAAAAATTCAAAGGACGTCCATATTTCAAAACGAACGTTGCAAAAGGCATATTTTATGCACATTAGTGTTCTGCTTCTTTTCCTTTCTTTCCTTTTTTGTTAAAAAACACGGGAATGGAAAAAGGCATCCCTCAGAATGGGCGAAAATCGTTGCAGACGAATCAATGGACAGAGGTTTAATCTCCAATATATATAAACAGCTCATGCAGCTTAATATTAAAAAAACAAACAACCCAAAAAAATGGGCAGAAGATCTAAAGAGACGTTTCTTCAAAGGAGACACAGAGATGGCCAAGACGCCCATGAAAAGCTGCTCAACAGCACTAATTTTTAGAGAAATGCAAATCAAAACTACAATGAGGTATCACCTCACACCTGTTAGAATCGGCATCATCAGAAAATCTACAAACAACCAATTCTGGGGAGGGTGTGGACAAAAGGAGCCCTCTTCCACTATTGGTGGGAATGTAAATTGATACAGTCACTATGGAGAACAGTATGGAGTTTCCTTAAAAAAACTTGAAATAGAATTACCATCTGATCCAGCAATCCCACTTCTGGGCATATACCCAGAGAAAACCGTATTTCAAAAAGGCACATTCACCACAATGTTCGTTGCAGCACTATTTACAATAGCCAGGTAATGGAAGCAACCTAAATGCCCACAGACAGATGAATGGATAAAGATGTGGTACATATATAAAATGGAATATTACTCGGCCATAAAAAGGAATGAAACTGGGTCATTTGTAGAGACATCGATGGATCGAGAGACTGTCATACTGAATGAAGTAAGTCAGAAAGAGGAAAACAAATATTGTATATTAATGCATATATGTGGAGCCTAAAAATGGTACAGATGAACTGGTTTGCAGGGAAGAAATAGAGACACAGAGGTAGAGAACAAACGTATGGACACCAAGTGTGGGAAGCCATGGGGTGGTGGTGGTGGGATGAGTTGGGAGTTTGGGATTGACCTGTATACATGTATATGCATAAAATACATAACTAATAATAACGTGCTGTATAAAAAAATAAATAAAATTAAATTTCAAAATTTTAAAAAATAAAATTTAAAAATAAAACAGAAAAAAGTTCTTCCCGTCACACAGATGTATTTATAGGAATGAATTATTTCCATGCTTATATCTATAAATACATAAAAGAGGAATTAAATCTAACTTGAACCATAAAAGAAAAAAAAAACTGAACCCACGAGTTATACAGAGGAAAACCCTATCAGGGCACTTGCTCCAGCGGTAAACAATTCTGAAATTGGTCAGAGGTGGGGAACCATCTCCCATACAACCAGCAACCCACCCCCCACGCAAGGAGCGTCCTCATTGCAAAGCTGGGGGACCGTGCTGAGGCATCTGTGAGTAAACGTGAGCTGAGCCCCAGGCCAGCTGCTGCTGAACTGTTCCCACCCTTTCCAGGTAAAACACCTGAATATGTACAAGGGCTTGAAAGCCTAGAGGAAGGACCGTGGAGCCATACCAGCGTCAGCACGCAGGCCAACTTGTTGCCTGTAGGCCAGCCAGGGTGGTCCTGGGCCCGGGCGCTCTTCCAGAAGCTTTCCATTGCCCTGCCTGAGATACCCCTCCTGTCCCGGCCCCCACTGCTTTTTTTCTTCCTCACCTCTGTCCGGAGAGAAATTCCAGCAGAAGGTATTGGTGACACAACCTCTTCTTTACAGGCGGCAGCCTGGCAACTCCTGCAGAAAGGCCAGCAGAACCCCACTCACACCGGGCCACCCACAAAGCTGTGGCCCCTCACTACCTCCCACCAGCACAGCCCCGAGACTGCTGACGGGGCAGACAATATGGAGTCAGGCACAGCTTCAGGGGCTAATGCTGCCTGGAGCGCTGTTTATATTGACCTCAACGAGGCACACCTGGGGAGGGCGGGCCGGCAGGGTAAGGCTGCCCAGGTCAGCTAATCCACAACCCTCAGGGAATCACATTGTTGAAAATGGACCCCGCTAAGGCAGAAGAGAAGCCAAGGGAAAAAACGACACAATGCCATTTGCAGCACCGTAGATGAGTCTAGAAGTCATCACGTGACTTGCAGTAAGTCAGAAAGTGAAAGACACATATCATATCATATCACTTATAGATGTTACCTAAAAATGGATACCAGGGCAGATACTTCCACGGAGAAGGGCAATCACAGATTCATTAAACAAACTTATGGTTCACCAATGGAAAGGTGTGAGGATTGGTTTCATTACGATATCGGGGTTAACAGACATATACAAACACAGGTGACATATATAATCACCAAAAACCTACAGAATACCAAGAGAGGACTACTCAACATTCTGTCATAAGGTACATGGGAAAAGGATCCCAGGAAGAACAGTCATCTGTATATGTGTAAAAGAACCACATCTTCCACACCTACAACAAGCCAAACATTGTAATCAAACTTGCTGTAATAAAAAATTAAAAATTAAATTAAAAACACGAACAAGAAGTAGTGAGACAAACGTGAGGGGCTTTCTCCTGGCACATTCCATTCTAAACTCCAATCTAGAACACCACTTCCACTGAGGTTCTCTTGCCATAGTCACCAGATTTGGTAAGGGTGAACTGCTGCCACCTTGTGGCCGTTTCACACAACAGCAGCTTTAATCCCAACGCTAATGGTCAGTTGATATTCAAAATCATTGCAGGCCTGTAAATGACACCTGCCCTGAAAACAAATCCTGGGGTCACATATCGACCAAAAAATTCAAAGGAGGTCCATATTTCAAAACGAACGTTGCAAAAGGCATATTTTATGCACATTAGTGTTCTGCTTCTTTTCCTTTCTTTCCTTTTTTGTTAAAAAACACGGGAATGGAAAAAGGCATCCCTCAGAATGGGCGAAAATCGTTGCAGACGAATCAATGGACAGAGGTTTAATCTCCAATATATATAAACAGCTCATGCAGCTTAATATTAAAAAAACAAACAACCCAAAAAAATGGGCAGAAGATCTAAAGAGACGTTTCTTCAAAGGAGACACAGAGATGGCCAAGACGCCCATGAAAAGCTGCTCAACAGCACTAATTTTTAGAGAAATGCAAATCAAAACTACAATGAGGTATCACCTCACACCTGTTAGAATCGGCATCATCAGAAAATCTACAAACAACCAATTCTGGGGAGGGTGTGGACAAAAGGAGCCCTCTTCCACTATTGGTGGGAATGTAAATTGATACAGTCACTATGGAGAACAGTATGGAGTTTCCTTAAAAAAACTTGAAATAGAATTACCATCTGATCCAGCAATCCCACTTCTGGGCATATACCCAGAGAAAACCGTATTTCAAAAAGGCACATTCACCACAATGTTCGTTGCAGCACTATTTACAATAGCCAGGTAATGGAAGCAACCTAAATGCCCACAGACAGATGAATGGATAAAGATGTGGTACATATATAAAATGGAATATTACTCGGCCATAAAAAGGAATGAAACTGGGTCATTTGTAGAGACATTGATGGATCGAGAGACTGTCATACTGAATGAAGTAAGTCAGAAAGAGGAAAACAAATATTGTATATTAATGCATATATGTGGAGCCTAAAAATGGTACAGATGAACTGGTTTGCAGGGAAGAAATAGAGACACAGAGGTAGAGAACAAACGTATGGACACCAAGTGTGGGAAGCCATGGGGTGGTGGTGGTGGGATGAGTTGGGAGTTTGGGATTGACCTGTATACATGTATATGCATAAAATACATAACTAATAATAACGTGCTGTATAAAAAAATAAATAAAATTAAATTTCAAAATTTTAAAAAATAAAATTTAAAAATAAAACAGAAAAAAGTTCTTCCCGTCACACAGATGTATTTATAGGAATGAATTATTTCCATGCTTATATCTATAAATACATAAAAGAGGAATTAAATCTAACTTGAACCATAAAAGAAAAAAAAAACTGAACCCACGAGTTATACAGAGGAAAACCCTATCAGGGCACTTGCTCCAGCGGTAAACAATTCTGAAATTGGTCAGAGGTGGGGAACCATCTCCCATACAACCAGCAACCCACCCCCCACGCAAGGAGCGTCCTCATTGCAAAGCTGGGGGACCGTGCTGAGGCATCTGTGAGTAAACGTGAGCTGAGCCCCAGGCCAGCTGCTGCTGAACTGTTCCCACCCTTTCCAGGTAAAACACCTGAATATGTACAAGGGCTTGAAAGCCTAGAGGAAGGACCGTGGAGCCATACCAGCGTCAGCACGCAGGCCAACTTGGTGCCTGTAGGCCAGCCAGGGTGGTCCTGGGCCCGGGCGCTCTTCCAGAAGCTTTCCATTGCCCTGCCTGAGATACCCCTCCTGTCCCGGCCCCCACTGCTTTTTTTCTTCCTCACCTCTGTCCGGAGAGAAATTCCAGCAGAAGGTATGGGTGACACAACCTCTTCTTTACAGGCGGCAGCCTGGCAACTCCTGCAGAAAGGCCAGCAGAACCCCACTCACAACGGGCCACCCACAAAGCTGTGGCCCCTCACTACCTCCCACCAGCACAGCCCCGAGACTGCTGACGGGGCAGACAATATGGAGTCAGGCACAGCTTCAGGGGCTAATGCTGCCTGGAGCGCTGTTTATATTGACCTCAACGAGGCACACCTGGGGAGGGCGGGCCGGCAGGGTAAGGCTGCCCAGGTCAGCTAATCCACAACCCTCAGGGAATCACATTGTTGAAAATGGACCCCGCTAAGGCAGAAGAGACGCCAAGGGAAAAAAGGACACAATGCCATTTGCAGCACCGTAGATGAGTCTAGAAGTAATCACGTGACTTGTAGTAAGTCAGAAAGTGAAAGACACATATCATATCATATCACTTATAGGTGTTACCTAAAAATGGATACCAGGGCAGATATTTCCACGGAGAAGGGCAATCACAGATTCATTAAACAAACTTATGGTTCACCAATGGAAAGGTGTGAGGATTGGTTTCATTACGATATCGGGGTTAACAGACATATACAAACACAGGTGACATATATAATCACCAAAGACCTACAGAATACCAAGAGAGGACTACTCAACATTCTGTCATAACGTACATGGGAAAAGGATCCCAGGAAGAACAGACATCTGTATACGTGTAAAAGAACCACATCTTCCACATCTACAACAAGCCAAACATTGTAATCAAACTTGCTGTAATAAGAAATAAAAAATTAAATTAAAAACACGAACAAGAAGTAGTGAGACAAATGTGAGGGGCTTTCTCCAGGCACATTCCATTCTAAACTCCAATCTAGAACACCACTTCCACTGAGGCTCTCTTGCCCTAGTAACCAGATTTGGTAAGGGTGAACTGCTTCCACCTTGTGGCCGTTTCACACAACAGCAGCTTTAATCCCAACGCTAATGGTCAGTTGATATTCAAAATCATTGCAGGCCTGAAAATGACACCTGCCCTGAAAACAAATCCTGGGGTCACATATCGACCAAAAATTTCAAAGGACGTCCATATTTCAAAACGACCGTTTCAAAAGGCATATTTTACGCACATTAGTGTTCTGCTTCTTTTCCTTTCTTTCCATTTTTGTTAAAAAACACGGGAATGGAAAAAGGCATCCCTCAGAATGGGCGAAAATCGTTGCAGACGAATCAATGGACAGAGGTTTAATCTCCAATATATATAAACAGCTCATGCAGCTAAATATTAAAAAAACAAACAACCCAAAAAAATGGGCAGAAGATCTAAAGAGACGTTTCTTCAAAGGAGACACAGAGATGGCCAAGACGCCCATGAAAAGCTGCTCAACAGCACTAATTATTAGAGAAATGCAAATCAAAACTACAATGAGGTATCACCTCACACCTGTTAGAATCGGCATCATCAGAAAATCTACAAACAACCAATTCTGGGGAGGGTGTGGACAAAAGGAGCCCTCTTCCACTATTGGTGGGAATGTAAATTGATACAGTCACTATGGAGAACAGTATGGAGTTTCCTTAAAAAATCTAGAAATAGAATTACCATCTGATCCAGCAATCCCACTTCTGGGCATATACCCAGAGAAAACCGTATTTCAAAAAGGCACATTCACCACAATGTTCGTTGCAGCACTATTTACAATAGCCAGGTAATGGAAGCAACCTAAATGCCCACAGACAGATGAATGGATAAAGATGTGGTACATATATAAAATGGAATATTACTCGGCCATAAAAAGGAATGAAACTGGGTCATTTGTAGAGACATCGATGGATCGAGAGACTGTCATA
This sequence comes from Mesoplodon mirus, assembly GCF_964341445.2. Lineage (NCBI taxonomy): Eukaryota > Metazoa > Chordata > Mammalia > Artiodactyla > Ziphiidae > Mesoplodon > Mesoplodon mirus. The sequence goes on from NW_028295739.1 coordinate 226,730, forward strand.
CTGAATGAAGTATGTCAGAAAGAGGAAAACAAATATTGTATATTAATGCATATATGTGGAGCCTAAAAATGGTACAGATGAACTGGTTTGCAGGGAAGAAATAGACACACAGAGGTAGAGAACAAACGTATGGACACCAAGTGTGGGAAGCCATGGGGTGGTGGTGGTGGGATGAGTTGGGAGTTTGGGATTGACCTGTATACATGTATATGCATAAAATACATAACTAATAATAACGTGCTGTATAAAAAAAATAAATAATTAAATTTCAAAATTTTAAAAAATAAAATTTAAAAATAAAACAGAAAAAAGTTCTTCCCGTCACACAGATGTATTTATAGGAATGAATTATTTCCATGCTTATATCTATAAATACATAAAAGAGGAATTAAATCTAACTTGAACCATAAAAGAAAAAAAAAAAACTGAACCCACGAGTTATACAGAGGAAAACCCTATCAGGGCACTTGCTCCAGCGGTAAACAATTCTGAAATTGGTCAGAGGTGGGGAACCATCTCCCATACAACCAGCAACCCACCCCCCACGCAAGGAGCGTCCTCATTGCAAAGCTGGGGGACCGTGCTGAGGCATCTGTGAGTAAACGTGAGCTGAGCCCCAGGCCAGCTGCTGCTGAACTGTTCCCACCCTTTCCAGGTAAAACACCTGAATATGTACAAGGGCTTGAAAGCCTAGAGGAAGGACCGTGGAGCCATACCAGCGTCAGCACGCAGGCCAACTTGGTGCCTGTAGGCCAGCCAGGGTGGTCCTGGGCCCGGGCGCTCTTCCAGAAGCTTTCCATTGCCCTGCCTGAGATACCCCTCCTGTCCCGGCCCCCACTGCTTTTTTCCTTCCTCACCTCTGTCCGGAGAGAAATTCCAGCGGAAGGTATGTGTGACACATCCTCTTCTTTACAGGCGGCAGCCTGGCAACTCCTGCAGAAAGGCCAGCAGAACCCCACTCACACCGGGCCACCCACAAAGCTGTGGCCCCTCACTCCCTCCCACCAGCACAGCCCCGAGACTGCTGACGGGGCAGACAATATGGAGTCAGGCACAGCTTCAGGGGCTATTGCTGCCTGGAGCTCTGTTTATATTGACCTCAACGAGGCACACCTGGGGAGGGCGGGCCGGCAGGGTAAGGCTGCCCAGGTCAGCTAATCCACAACCCTCAGGGAATCACATTGTTGAAAATGGACCCCGCTAAGGCAGAAGAGAAGCCAAGGGAAAAAACGACACAATGCCATTTGCAGCACCGTAGATGAGTCTAGAAGTCATCACGTGACTTGCAGTAAGTCAGAAAGTGAAAGACACATATCATATCATATCACTTATAGATGTTACCTAAAAATGGATACCAGGGCAGATACTTCCACGGAGAAGGGCAATCACAGATTCATTAAACAAACTTATGGTTCACCAATGGAAAGGTGTGAGGATTGGTTTCATTACGATATCGGGGTTAACAGACATATACAAACACAGGTGACATATATAATCACCAACAACCTACAGAATACCAAGAGAGGACTACTCAACATTCTGTCATAAGGTACATGGGAAAAGGATCCCAGGAAGAACAGTCATCTGTATATGTGTAAAAGAACCACATCTTCCACACCTACAACAAGCCAAACATTGTAATCAAACTTGCTGTAATAAAAAATTAAAAATTAAATTAAAAACACGAACAAGAAGTAGTGAGACAAACGTGAGGGGCTTTCTCCTGGCACATTCCATTCTAAACTCCAATCTAGAACACCACTTCCACTGAGGTTCTCTTGCCATAGTCACCAGATTTGGTAAGGGTGAACTGCTGCCACCTTGTGGCCGTTTCACACAACAGCAGCTTTAATCCCAACGCTAATGGTCAGTTGATATTCAAAATCATTGCAGGCCTGTAAATGACACCTGCCCTGAAAACAAATCCTGGGGTCACATATCGACCAAAAAATTCAAAGGAGGTCCATATTTCAAAACGAACGTTGCAAAAGGCATATTTTATGCACATTAGTGTTCTGCTTCTTTTCCTTTCTTTCCTTTTTTGTTAAAAAACACGGGAATGGAAAAAGGCATCCCTCAGAATGGGCGAAAATCGTTGCAGACGAATCAATGGACAGAGGTTTAATCTCCAATATATATAAACAGCTCATGCAGCTTAATATTAAAAAAACAAACAACCCAAAAAAATGGGCAGAAGATCTAAAGAGACGTTTCTTCAAAGGAGACACAGAGATGGCCAAGACGCCCATGAAAAGCTGCTCAACAGCACTAATTTTTAGAGAAATGCAAATCAAAACTACAATGAGGTATCACCTCACACCTGTTAGAATAGGCATCATCAGAAAATCTACAAACAACCAATTCTGGGGAGGGTGTGGACAAAAGGAGCCCTCTTCCACTATTGGTGGGAATGTAAATTGATACAGTCACTATGGAGAACAGTATGGAGTTTCCTTAAAAAATCTAGAAATAGAATTACCATCTGATCCAGCAATCCCACTTCTGGGCATATACCCAGAGAAAACCGTATTTCAAAAAGGCACATTCACCACAATGTTCGTTGCAGCACTATTTACAATAGCCAGGTAATGGAAGCAACCTAAATGCCCACAGACAGATGAATGGATAAAGATGTGGTACATATATAACATGGAATATTATTCGGCCATAAAAAGGAATGAAACTGGGTCATTTATAGAGACATTGATGGATCGAGAGACTGTCATACTGAATGAAGTAAGTCAGAAAGAGGAAAACAAATATTGTATATTAATGCATATATGTGGAGCCTAAAAATGGTACAGATGAACTGGTTTGCAGGGAAGAAATAGAGACACAGAGGTAGAGAACAAACGTATGGACACCAAGTGTGGGAAGCCATGGGGTGGTGGTGGTGGGATGAGTTGGGAGTTTGGGATTGACCTGTATACATGTATATGCATAAAATACATAACTAATAATAACGTGCTGTATAAAAAAAATAAATAAAATTAAATTTCAAAATTTTAAAAAATAAAATTTAAAAATAAAACAGAAAAAAGTTCTTCCCGTCACACAGATGTATTTATAGGAATGAATTATTTCCATGCTTATATCTATAAATACATAAAAGAGGAATTAAATCTAACTTGAACCATAAAAGAAAAAAAAAACTGAACCCACGAGTTATACAGAGGAAAACCCTATCAGGGCACTTGCTCCAGCGGTAAACAATTCTGAAATTGGTCAGAGGTGGGGAACCATCTCCCATACAACCAGCAACCCACCCCCCACGCAAGGAGCGTCCTCATTGCAAAGCTGGGGGACCGTGCTGAGGCATCTGTGAGTAAACGTGAGCTGAGCCCCAGGCCAGCTGCTGCTGAACTGTTCCCACCCTTTCCAGGTAAAACACCTGAATATGTACAAGGGCTTGAAAGCCTAGAGGAAGGACCGTGGAGCCATACCAGTGACAGCACGCAGTCCAACTTGGTGCCTGTAGGCCAGCCAGGGTGGTCCTGGGCCCGGGCGCTCTTCCAGAAGCTTTCCATTGCCCTGCCTGAGATACCCCTCCTGTCCCGGCCCACACTGCTTTTTTCCTTCCTCACCTCTGTCCGGAGAGAAATTCCAGCGGAAGGTATGGGTGACACAACCTCTTCTTTACAGGCGGCAGCCTGGCAACTCCTGCAGAAAGGCCAGCAGAACCCCACTCACACCGGGCCACCCACAAAGCTGTGGCCCCTCACTCCCTCCCACCAGCACAGCCCCGAGACTGCTGACGGGGCAGACAATATGGAGTCAGGCACAGCTTCAGGGGCTATTGCTGCCTGGAGCGCTGTTTATATTGACCTCAACGAGGCACACCTGGGGAGGGCGGGCCGGCAGGGTAAGGCTGCCCAGGTCAGCTAATCCACAACCCTCAGGGAATCACATTGTTGAAAATGGACCCCGCTAAGGCAGAAGAGAAGCCAAGGGAAAAAAGGACACCATGCCATTTGCAGCACCGTAAATGAGTCTAGAAGTAATCACGTGACTTGTAGTAAGTCAGAAAGTGAAAGACTCATATCATATCATATCACTTATAGGTGTTACCTAAAAATGGATACCAGGGCAGATATTTCCACGGAGAAGGGCAATCACAGATTCATTAAACACACTTATGGTTCACCAATGGAAAGGTGTGAGGATTGGTTTCATTACGATATCGGGGTTAACAGATATATACAAACACAGGTGACATATATAATCACCAAAGACCTACAGAATACCAAGAGAGGACTACTCAACATTCTGTCATAACGTACATGGGAAAAGGATCCCAGGAAGAACAGTCATCTGTATATGTGTAAAAGAACCACATCTTCCACACCTACAACAAGCCAAACATTGTAATCAAACTTGCTGTAATAAAAAATAAAAAATTAAATTAAAAACACGAACAAGAAGAAGTGAGACAAACGTGAGGGGCTTTCTCCTGGCACATTCCATTCTAAACTCCAATCTAGAACACCACTTCCACTGAGGCTCTCTTGCCCTAGTAACCAGATTTGGTAAGGGTGAACTGCTGCCACCTTGTGGCCGTTTCACACAACAGCAGCTTTAATCCCAACGCTAATGGTCAGTTGATATTCAAAATCATTGCAGGCCTGTAAATGACACCTGCCCTGAAAACAAATCCTGGGGTCACATATCGACCAAAAAATTCAAAGGACGTCCATATTTCAAAACGAACGTTGCAAAAGGCATATTTTATGCACATTAGTGTTCTGCTTCTTTTCCTTTCTTTCCTTTTTTGTTAAAAAACACGGGAATGGAAAAAGGCATCCCTCAGAATGGGCGAAAATCGTTGCAGACGAATCAATGGACAGAGGTTTAATCTCCAATATATATAAACAGCTCATGCAGCTTAATATTAAAAAAACAAACAACCCAAAAAAATGGGCAGAAGATCTAAAGAGACGTTTCTTCAAAGGAGACACAGAGATGGCCAAGACGCCCATGAAAAGCTGCTCAACAGCACTAATTTTTAGAGAAATGCAAATCAAAACTACAATGAGGTATCACCTCACACCTGTTAGAATCGGCATCATCAGAAAATCTACAAACAACCAATTCTGGGGAGGGTGTGGACAAAAGGAGCCCTCTTCCACTATTGGTGGGAATGTAAATTGATACAGTCACTATGGAGAACAGTATGGAGTTTCCTTAAAAAAACTTGAAATAGAATTACCATCTGATCCAGCAATCCCACTTCTGGGCATATACCCAGAGAAAACCGTATTTCAAAAAGGCACATTCACCACAATGTTCGTTGCAGCACTATTTACAATAGCCAGGTAATGGAAGCAACCTAAATGCCCACAGACAGATGAATGGATAAAGATGTGGTACATATATAAAATGGAATATTACTCGGCCATAAAAAGGAATGAAACTGGGTCATTTGTAGAGACATCGATGGATCGAGAGACTGTCATACTGAATGAAGTAAGTCAGAAAGAGGAAAACAAATATTGTATATTAATGCATATATGTGGAGCCTAAAAATGGTACAGATGAACTGGTTTGCAGGGAAGAAATAGAGACACAGAGGTAGAGAACAAACGTATGGACACCAAGTGTGGGAAGCCATGGGGTGGTGGTGGTGGGATGAGTTGGGAGTTTGGGATTGACCTGTATACATGTATATGCATAAAATACATAACTAATAATAACGTGCTGTATAAAAAAATAAATAAAATTAAATTTCAAAATTTTAAAAAATAAAATTTAAAAATAAAACAGAAAAAAGTTCTTCCCGTCACACAGATGTATTTATAGGAATGAATTATTTCCATGCTTATATCTATAAATACATAAAAGAGGAATTAAATCTAACTTGAACCATAAAAGAAAAAAAAAACTGAACCCACGAGTTATACAGAGGAAAACCCTATCAGGGCACTTGCTCCAGCGGTAAACAATTCTGAAATTGGTCAGAGGTGGGGAACCATCTCCCATACAACCAGCAACCCACCCCCCACGCAAGGAGCGTCCTCATTGCAAAGCTGGGGGACCGTGCTGAGGCATCTGTGAGTAAACGTGAGCTGAGCCCCAGGCCAGCTGCTGCTGAACTGTTCCCACCCTTTCCAGGTAAAACACCTGAATATGTACAAGGGCTTGAAAGCCTAGAGGAAGGACCGTGGAGCCATACCAGCGTCAGCACGCAGGCCAACTTGTTGCCTGTAGGCCAGCCAGGGTGGTCCTGGGCCCGGGCGCTCTTCCAGAAGCTTTCCATTGCCCTGCCTGAGATACCCCTCCTGTCCCGGCCCCCACTGCTTTTTTTCTTCCTCACCTCTGTCCGGAGAGAAATTCCAGCAGAAGGTATTGGTGACACAACCTCTTCTTTACAGGCGGCAGCCTGGCAACTCCTGCAGAAAGGCCAGCAGAACCCCACTCACACCGGGCCACCCACAAAGCTGTGGCCCCTCACTACCTCCCACCAGCACAGCCCCGAGACTGCTGACGGGGCAGACAATATGGAGTCAGGCACAGCTTCAGGGGCTAATGCTGCCTGGAGCGCTGTTTATATTGACCTCAACGAGGCACACCTGGGGAGGGCGGGCCGGCAGGGTAAGGCTGCCCAGGTCAGCTAATCCACAACCCTCAGGGAATCACATTGTTGAAAATGGACCCCGCTAAGGCAGAAGAGACGCCAAGGGAAAAAAGGACACAATGCCATTTGCAGCACCGTAGATGAGTCTAGAAGTAATCACGTGACTTGTAGTAAGTCAGAAAGTGAAAGACACATATCATATCATATCACTTATAGGTGTTACCTAAAAATGGATACCAGGGCAGATATTTCCACGGAGAAGGGCAATCACAGATTCATTAAACAAACTTATGGTTCACCAATGGAAAGGTGTGAGGATTGGTTTCATTACGATATCGGGGTTAACAGACATATACAAACACAGGTGACATATATAATCACCAAAGACCTACAGAATACCAAGAGAGGACTACTCAACATTCTGTCATAACGTACATGGGAAAAGGATCCCAGGAAGAACAGACATCTGTATACGTGTAAAAGAACCACATCTTCCACATCTACAACAAGCCAAACATTGTAATCAAACTTGCTGTAATAAGAAATAAAAAATTAAATTAAAAACACGAACAAGAAGTAGTGAGACAAATGTGAGGGGCTTTCTCCAGGCACATTCCATTCTAAACTCCAATCTAGAACACCACTTCCACTGAGGCTCTCTTGCCCTAGTAACCAGATTTGGTAAGGGTGAACTGCTTCCACCTTGTGGCCGTTTCACACAACAGCAGCTTTAATCCCAACGCTAATGGTCAGTTGATATTCAAAATCATTGCAGGCCTGAAAATGACACCTGCCCTGAAAACAAATCCTGGGGTCACATATCGACCAAAAATTTCAAAGGACGTCCATATTTCAAAACGACCGTTTCAAAAGGCATATTTTACGCACATTAGTGTTCTGCTTCTTTTCCTTTCTTTCCTTTTTTGTTAAAAAACACGGGAATGGAAAAAGGCATCCCTCAGAATGGGCGAAAATCGTTGCAGACGAATCAATGGACAGAGGTTTAATCTCCAATATATATAAACAGCTCATGCAGCTAAATATTAAAAAAACAAACAACCCAAAAAAATGGGCAGAAGATCTAAAGAGACGTTTCTTCAAAGGAGACACAGAGATGGCCAAGACGCCCATGAAAAGCTGCTCAACAGCACTAATTATTAGAGAAATGCAAATCAAAACTACAATGAGGTATCACCTCACACCTGTTAGAATCGGCATCATCAGAAAATCTACAAACAACCAATTCTGGGGAGGGTGTGGACAAAAGGAGCCCTCTTCCACTATTGGTGGGAATGTAAATTGATACAGTCACTATGGAGAACAGTATGGAGTTTCCTTAAAAAATCTAGAAATAGAATTACCATCTGATCCAGCAATCCCACTTCTGGGCATATACCCAGAGAAAACCGTATTTCAAAAAGGCACATTCACCACAATGTTCGTTGCAGCACTATTTACAATAGCCAGGTAATGGAAGCAACCTAAATGCCCACAGACAGATGAATGGATAAAGATGTGGTACATATATAAAATGGAATATTACTCGGCCATAAAAAGGAATGAAACTGGGTCATTTGTAGAGACATCGATGGATCGAGAGACTGTCATACTGAATGAAGTATGTCAGAAAGAGGAAAACAAATATTGTATATTAATGCATATATGTGGAGCCTAAAAATGGTACAGATGAACTGGTTTGCAGGGAAGAAATAGACACACAGAGGTAGAGAACAAACGTATGGACACCAAGTGTGGGAAGCCATGGGGTGGTGGTGGTGGGATGAGTTGGGAGTTTGGGATTGACCTGTATACATGTATATGCATAAAATACATAACTAATAATAACGTGCTGTATAAAAAAAATAAATAATTAAATTTCAAAATTTTAAAAAATAAAATTTAAAAATAAAACAGAAAAAAGTTCTTCCCGTCACACAGATGTATTTATAGGAATGAATTATTTCCATGCTTATATCTATAAATACATAAAAGAGGAATTAAATCTAACTTGAACCATAAAAGAAAAAAAAAACTGAACCCACGAGTTATACAGAGGAAAACCCTATCAGGGCACTTGCTCCAGCGGTAAACAATTCTGAAATTGGTCAGAGGTGGGGAACCATCTCCCATACAACCAGCAACCCACCCCCCACGCAAGGAGCGTCCTCATTGCAAAGCTGGGGGACCGTGCTGAGGCATCTGTGAGTAAACGTGAGCTGAGCCCCAGGCCAGCTGCTGCTGAACTGTTCCCACCCTTTCCAGGTAAAACACCTGAATATGTACAAGGGCTTGAAAGCCTAGAGGAAGGACCGTGGAGCCATACCAGCGTCAGCACGCAGGCCAACTTGGTGCCTGTAGGCCAGCCAGGGTGGTCCTGGGCCCGGGCGCTCTTCCAGAAGCTTTCCATTGCCCTGCCTGAGATACCCCTCCTGTCCCGGCCCCCACTGCTTTTTTCCTTCCTCACCTCTGTCCGGAGAGGAATTCCAGCGGAAGGTATGTGTGACACATCCTCTTCTTTACAGGCGGCAGCCTGGCAACTCCTGCAGAAAGGCCAGCAGAACCCCACTCACACCGGGCCACCCACAAAGCTGTGGCCCCTCACTCCCTCCCACCAGCACAGCCCCGAGACTGCTGACGGGGCAGAGAATATGGAGTCAGGCACAGCTTCAGGGGCTATTGCTGCCTGGAGCTCTGTTTATATTGACCTCAACGAGGCACACCTGGGGAGGGCGGGCCGGCAGGGTAAGGCTGCCCAGGTCAGCTAATCCACAACCCTCAGGGAATCACATTGTTGAAAATGGACCCCGCTAAGGCAGAAGAGAAGCCAAGGGAAAAAACGACACAATGCCATTTGCAGCACCGTAGATGAGTCTAGAAGTCATCACGTGACTTGCAGTAAGTCAGAAAGTGAAAGACACATATCATATCATATCACTTATAGATGTTACCTAAAAATGGATACCAGGGCAGATACTTCCACGGAGAAGGGCAATCACAGATTCATTAAACAAACTTATGGTTCACCAATGGAAAGGTGTGAGGATTGGTTTCATTACGATATCGGGGTTAACAGACATATACAAACACAGGTGACATATATAATCACCAAAAACCTACAGAATACCAAGAGAGGACTACTCAACATTCTGTCATAAGGTACATGGGAAAAGGATCCCAGGAAGAACAGTCATCTGTATATGTGTAAAAGAACCACATCTTCCACACCTACAACAAGCCAAACATTGTAATCAAACTTGCTGTAATAAAAAATAAAAACTTAAATTAAAAACACGAACAAGAAGTAGTGAGACAAACGTGAGGGGCTTTCTCCTGGCACATTCCATTCTAAACTCCAATCTAGAACACCACTTCCACTGAGGTTCTCTTGCCCTAGTCACCAGATTTGGTAAGGGTGAACTGCTGCCACCTTGTGGCCGTTTCACACAACAGCAGCTTTAATCCCAATGCTAATGGTCAGTTGATATTCAAAATCATTGCAGGCCTGTAAATGACACCTGCCCTGAAAACAAATCCTGGGGTCACATATCGACCAAAAAATTCAAAGGAGGTCCATATTTCAAAACGAACGTTGCAAAAGGCATATTTTATGCACATTAGTGTTCTGCTTCTTTTCCTTTCTTTCCTTTTTTGTTAAAAAACACGGGAATGGAAAAAGGCATCCCTCAGAATGGGCGAAAATCGTTGCAGACGAATCAATGGACAGAGGTTTAATCTCCAATATATATAAACAGCTCATGCAGCTTAATATTAAAAAAACAAACAACCCAAAAAAATGGGCAGAAGATCTAAAGAGACGTTTCTTCAAAGGAGACACAGAGATGGCCAAGACGCCCATGAAAAGCTGCTCAACAGCACTAATTATTAGAGAAATGCAAATCAAAACTACAATGAGGTATCACCTCACACCTGTTAGAATAGGCATCATCAGAAAATCTACAAACAACCAATTCTGGGGAGGGTGTGGACAAAAGGAGCCCTCTTCCACTATTGGTGGGAATGTAAATTGATACAGTCACTATGGAGAACAGTATGGAGTTTCCTTAAAAAATATAGAAATAGAATTACCATCTGATCCAGCAATCCCACTTCTGGGCATATACCCAGAGAAAACCGTATTTCAAAAAGGCACATTCACCACAATGTTCGTTGCAGCACTATTTACAATAGCCAGGTAATGGAAGCAACCTAAATGCCCACAGACAGATGAATGGATAAAGATGTGGTACATATATAACATGGAATATTACTCGGCCATAAAAAGGAATGAAACTGGGTCATTTATAGAGACATTGATGGATCGAGAGACTGTCATACTGAATGAAGTAAGTCAGAAAGAGGAAAACAAATATTGTATATTAATGCATATATGTGGAGCCTAAAAATGGTACAGATGAACTGGTTTGCAGGGAAGAAATAGAGACACAGAGGTAGAGAACAAACGTATGGACACCAAGTGTGGGAAGCCATGGGGTGGTGGTGGTGGGATGAGTTGGGAGTTTGGGATTGACCTGTATACATGTATATGCATAAAATACATAACTAATAATAACGTGCTGTATAAAAAAAATAAATAAAATTAAATTTCAAAATTTTAAAAAATAAAATTTAAAAATAAAACAGAAAAAAGTTCTTCCCGTCACACAGATGTATTTATAGGAATGAATTATTTCCATGCTTATATCTATAAATACATAAAAGAGGAATTAAATCTAACTTGAACCATAAAAGAAAAAAAAAACTGAACCCACGAGTTATACAGAGGAAAACCCTATCAGGGCACTTGCTCCAGCGGTAAACAATTCTGAAATTGGTCAGAGGTGGGGAACCATCTCCCATACAACCAGCAACCCACCCCCCACGCAAGGAGCGTCCTCATTGCAAAGCTGGGGGACCGTGCCGAGGCATCTCTGAGTAAACGTGAGCTGAGCCCCAGGCCAGCTGCTGCTGAACTGTTCCCACCCTTTCCAGGTAAATCACCTGAATATGTACAAGGGCTTGAAAGCCTAGAGGAAGGACCGTGGAGCCATACCAGTGACAGCACGCAGGCCAACTTGGTGCCTGTAGGCCAGCCAGGGTGGTCCTGGGCCCGGGCGCTCTTCCAGAAGCTTTCCATTGCCCTGCCTGAGATACCCCTCCTGTCCCGGCCCACACTGCTTTTTTCCTTCCTCACCTCTGTCCGGAGAGAAATTCCAGCGGAAGGTATGGGTGACACAACCTCTTCTTTACAGGCGGCAGCCTGGCAACTCCTGCAGAAAGGCCAGCAGAACCCCACTCACACCGGGCCACCCACAAAGCTGTGGCCCCTCACTCCCTCCCACCAGCACAGCCCCGAGACTGCTGACGGGGCAGACAATATGGAGTCAGGCACAGCTTCAGGGGCTATAGCTGCCTGGAGCGCTGTTTATATTGACCTCAACGAGGCACACCTGGGGAGGGCGGGCCGGCAGGGTAAGGCTGCCCAGGTCAGCTAATCCACAACCCTCAGGGAATCACATTGTTGAAAATGGACCCCGCTAAGGCAGAAGAGAAGCCAAGGGAAAAAAGGACACCATGCCATTTGCAGCACCGTAGATGAGTCTAGAAGTAATCACGTGACTTGTAGTAAGTCAGAAAGTGAAAGACTCATATCATATCATATCACTTATAGGTGTTACCTAAAAATGGATACCAGGGCAGATATTTCCACGGAGAAGGGCAATCACAGATTCATTAAAGAAACTTATGGTTCACCAATGGAAAGGTGTGAGGATTGGTTTCATTACGATATCGGGGTTAACAGATATATACAAACACAGGTGACATATATAATCACCAAAGACCTACAGAATACCAAGAGAGGACTACTCAACATTCTGTCATAACGTACATGGGAAAAGGATCCCAGGAAGAACAGTCATCTGTATATGTGTAAAAGAACCACATCTTCCACACCTACAACAAGCCAAACATTGTAATCAAACTTGCTGTAATAAAAAATAAAAAATTAAATTAAAAACACGAACAAGAAGAAGTGAGACAAACGTGAGGGGCTTTCTCCTGGCACATTCCATTCTAAACTCCAATCTAGAACACCACTTCCACTGAGGCTCTCTTGCCCTAGTAACCAGATTTGGTAAGGGTGAACTGCTGCCACCTTGTGGCCGTTTCACACAACAGCAGCTTTAATCCCAACGCTAATGGTCAGTTGATATTCAAAATCATTGCAGGCCTGTAAATGACACCTGCCCTGAAAACAAATCCTGGGGTCACATATCGACCAAAAAATTCAAAGGACGTCCATATTTCAAAACGAACGTTGCAAAAGGCATATTTTATGCACATTAGTGTTCTGCTTCTTTTCCTTTCTTTCCTTTTTTGTTAAAAAACACGGGAATGGAAAAAGGCATCCCTCAGAATGGGCGAAAATCGTTGCAGACGAATCAATGGACAGAGGTTTAATCTCCAATATATATAAACAGCTCATGCAGCTTAATATTAAAAAAACAAACAACCCAAAAAAATGGGCAGAAGATCTAAAGAGACGTTTCTTCAAAGGAGACACAGAGATGGCCAAGACGCCCATGAAAAGCTGCTCAACAGCACTAATTATTAGAGAAATGCAAATCAAAACTACAATGAGGTATCACCTCACACCTGTTAGAATCGGCATCATCAGAAAATCTACAAACAACCAATTCTGGGGAGGGTGTGGACAAAAGGAGCCCTCTTCCACTATTGGTGGGAATGTAAATTGATACAGTCACTATGGAGAACAGTATGGAGTTTCCTTAAAAAAACTTGAAATAGAATTACCATCTGATCCAGCAATCCCACTTCTGGGCATATACCCAGAGAAAACCGTATTTCAAAAAGGCACATTCACCACAATGTTCGTTGCAGCACTATTTACAATAGCCAGGTAATGGAAGCAACCTAAATGCCCACAGACAGATGAATGGATAAAGATGTGGTACATATATAAAATGGAATATTACTCGGCCATAAAAAGGAATGAAACTGGGTCATTTGTAGAGACATCGATGGATCGAGAGACTGTCATACTGAATGAAGTAAGTCAGAAAGAGGAAAACAAATATTGTATATTAATGCATATATGTGGAGCCTAAAAATGGTACAGATGAACTGGTTTGCAGGGAAGAAATAGAGACACAGAGGTAGAGAACAAACGTATGGACACCAAGTGTGGGAAGCCATGGGGTGGTGGTGGTGGGATGAGTTGGGAGTTTGGGATTGACCTGTATACATGTATATGCATAAAATACATAACTAATAATAACGTGCTGTATAAAAAAATAAATAAAATTAAATTTCAAAATTTTAAAAAATAAAATTTAAAAATAAAACAGAAAAAAGTTCTTCCCGTCACACAGATGTATTTATAGGAATGAATTATTTCCATGCTTATATCTATAAATACATAAAAGAGGAATTAAATCTAACTTGAACCATAAAAGAAAAAAAAAACTGAACCCACGAGTTATACAGAGGAAAACCCTATCAGGGCACTTGCTCCAGTGGTAAACAATTCTGAAATTGGTCAGAGGTGGGGAACCATCTCCCATACAGCCAGCAACCCACCCCCCACGCAAGGAGCGTCCTCATTGCAAAGCTGGGGGACCGTGCTGAGGCATCTGTGAGTAAACGTGAGCTGAGCCCCAGGCCAGCTGCTGCTGAACTGTTCCCACCCTTTCCAGGTAAAACACCTGAATATGTACAAGGGCTTGAAAGCCTAGATGAAGGACCGTGGAGCCATACCAGCGACAGCACGCAGGCCAACTTGGTGCCTGTAGGCCAGCCAGGGTGGTCCTGGGCCCGGGCGCTCTTCCAGAAGCTTTCCATTGCCCTGCCTGAGATACCCCTCCTGTCCCGGCCCACACTGCTTTTTTCCTTCCTCACCTCTGTCCGGAGAGAAATTCCAGCGGAAGCTATGGGTGACACAACCTCTTCTTTACAGGCGGCAGCCTGGCAACTCCTGCAGAAAGGCCAGCAGAACCCCACTCACACCGGGCCACCCACAAAGCTGTGGCCCCTCACTCCCTCCCACCAGCACAGCCCCGAGACTGCTGACGGGGCAGACAATATGGAGTCAGGCACAGCTTCAGGGGCTATTGCTGCCTGGAGCACTGTTTATATTGACCTCAACGAGGCACACCTGGGGAGGGCGGGCCGGCAGGGTAAGGCTGCCCAGGTCAGCTAATCCACAACCCTCAGGGAATCACATTGTTGAAAATGGACCCCGCTAAGGCAGAAGAGAAGCCAAGGGAAAAAAGGACACAATGCCATTTGCAGCACCGTAGATGAGTCTAGAAGTAATCACGTGACTTGTAGTAAGTCAGAAAGTGAAAGACTCATATCATATCATATCACTTATAGGTGTTACCTAAAAATGGATACCAGGGCAGATATTTCCACGGAGAAGGGCAATCACAGATTCATTAAACACACTTATGGTTCACCAATGGAAAGGTGTGAGGATTGGTTTCATTACGATATCGGGGTTAACAGATATATACAAACACAGGTGACATATATAATCACCAAAGACCTACAGAATACCAAGAGAGGACTACTCAACATTCTGTCATAACGTACATGGGAAAAGGATCCCAGGAAGAACAGTCATCTGTATATGTGTAAAAGAACCACATCTTCCACGCCTACAACAAGCCAAACATTGTAATCAAACTTGCTGTAATAAAAAATAAAAAATTAAATTAAAAACACGAACAAGAAGAAGTGAGACAAACGTGAGGGGCTTTCTCCTGGCACATTCCATTCTAAACTCCAATCTAGAACACCACTTCCACTGAGGCTCTCTTGCCCTAGTAACCAGATTTGGTAAGGGTGAACTGCTGCCACCTTGTGGCCGTTTCACACAACAGCAGCTTTAATCCCAACGCTAATGGTCAGTTGATATTCAAAATCATTGCAGGCCTGTAAATGACACCTGCCCTGAAAACAAATCCTGGGGTCACATATCGACCAAAAAATTCAAAGGACGTCCATATTTCAAAACGAACGTTGCAAAAGGCATATTTTATGCACATTAGTGTTCTGCTTCTTTTCCTTTCTTTCCTTTTTTGTTAAAAAACACGGGAATGGAAAAAGGCATCCCTCAGAATGGGCGAAAATCGTTGCAGACGAATCAATGGACAGAGGTTTAATCTCCAATATATATAAACAGCTCATGCAGCTTAATATTAAAAAAACAAACAACCCAAAAAAATGGGCAGAAGATCTAAAGAGACGTTTCTTCAAAGGAGACACAGAGATGGCCAAGACGCCCATGAAAAGCTGCTCAACATCACTAATTATTAGAGAAATGCAAATCAAAACTACAATGAGGTATCACCTCACACCTGTTAGAATCGGCATCATCAGAAAATCTACAAACAACCAATTCTGGGGAGGGTGTGGACAAAAGGAGCCCTCTTCCACTATTGGTGGGAATGTAAATTGATACAGTCACTATGGAGAACAGTATGGAGTTTCCTTAAAAAATCTAGAAATAGAATTACCATCTGATCCAGCAATCCCGCTTCTGGGCATATACCCAGAGAAAACCGTATTTCAAAAAGGCACATTCACCACAATGTTCGTTGCAGCACTATTTACAATAGCCAGGTAATGGAAGCAACCTAAATGCCCACAGACAGATGAATGGATAAAGATGTGGTACATATATAAAATGGAATATTACTCGGCCATAAAAAGGAATGAAACTGGGTCATTTGTAGAGACATCGATGGATCGAGAGACTGTCATACTGAATGAAGTAAGTCAGAAAGAGGAAAACAAATATTGTATATTAATGCATATATGTGGAGCCTAAAAATGGTACAGATGAAATGGTTTGCAGGGAAGAAATAGAGACACAGAGGTAGAACACAAACGTATGGACACCAAGTGTGGGAAGCCATGGGGTGGTGGTGGTGGGATGAGTTGGGAGTTTGGGATTGACCAGTATACATGTATATGCATAAAATACATAACTAATAATAACGTGCTGTTTAAAAAATAAATAAAATTAAATTTCAAAATTTTAAAAAATAAAATTTAAAAATAAAACAGAAAAAAGTTCTTCCCGTCACACAGATGTATTTATAGGAATGAATTATTTCCATACTTATATCTATAAATACATAAAAGAGGAATTAAATCTAACTTGAACCATAAAAGAAATTAAAACCTTAACCCACGAGTTATACAGAGGAAAACCCTATCAGGGCACTTGCTCCAGCGGTAAACAATTCTGAAATTGGTCAGAGGTGGGGAACCATCTCCCATACAACCAGCAACCCACCCCCCACGCAAGGAGCGTCCTCATTGCAAAGCTGGGGGACCGTGCTGAGGCATCTGTGAGTAAACGTGAGCTGAGCCCCAGGCCAGCTGCTGCTGAACTGTTCCCACCCTTTCCAGGTAAAACACCTGAATATGTACAAGGGCTTGAAAGCCTAGAGGAAGGACCATGGAGCCACACCAGCGACAGCACGCAGGCCAACTTGGTGCCTGCAGGCCAGCCAGGGTGGTCCTGGCCCCGGGCGCTCTTCCAGAAGCTTTCCATTGCCCTGCCTGAGATACCCCTCCTGTCACGGCCCCCACTGCTTTTTTCCTTCCTCACCTCTGTCCGGAGAGGAATTCCAGCGGAAGCTATGGGTGACACAAGCTCTTCTTTACAGGCGGCAGCCTGGCAACTCCTACAAAAAGGGCAGCAGAACCCCACTCACACCGGGCCACCCACAATGCTGTGGCCCCTCACTCCCTCCCACCAGCACAGCCCCGAGACTGCTGACGGGGCAGAGAATATGGAGTCAGGCACAGCTTCAGGGGCTATTGCTGCCTGGAGCGCTGTTTATATTGACCTCAACGAGGCACACCTGGGGAGGGCAGGCCGGCAGGGTAAGGCTGCCCAGGTCAGCTAATCCACAACCCTCAGGGAATCACATTGTTGAAAATGGACCCCGCTAAGGCAGAAGAGAAGCCAATGGAAAAAAGGACACAATGCCATTTGCAGCACCGTAGATGAGTCTAGAAGTAATCACGTGACTTGTAGTAAGTCAGAAAGTGAAACACTCATATCATATCATATCACTTATAGGTGTTACCTAAAAATGGATACCAGGGCAGATATTTCCACGGAGAAGGGCAATCACAGATTCATTAAACACACTTATGGTTCACCAATGGAAAGGTGTGAGGATTGGTTTCATTACGATATCGGGGTTAACAGATATATACAAACACAGGTGACATATATAATCACCAAAGACCTACAGAATACCAAGAGAGGACTACTCAACATTCTGTCATAACGTACATGGGAAAAGGATCCCAGGAAGAACAGTCATCTGTATATGTGTAAAAGAACCACATCTTCCACACCTACAACAAGCCAAACATTGTAATCAAACTTGCTGTAATAAAAAATAAAAAATTAAATTAAAAACACGAACAAGAAGAAGTGAGACAAACGTGAGGGGCTTTCTCCTGGCACATTCCATTCTAAACTCCAATCTAGAACACCACTTCCACTGAGGCTCTCTTGCCCTAGTAACCAGATTTGGTAAGGGTGAACTGCTGCCACCTTGTGGCCGTTTCACACAACAGCAGCTTTAATCCCAACGCTAATGGTCAGTTGATATTCAAAATCATTGCAGGCCTGTAAATGACACCTGCCCTGAAAACAAATCCTGGGGTCACATATCGACCAAAAAATTCAAAGGACGTCCATATTTCAAAACGAACGTTGCAAAAGGCATATTTTATGCACATTAGTGTTCTGCTTCTTTTCCTTTCTTTCCTTTTTTGTTAAAAAACACGGGAATGGAAAAAGGCATCCCTCAGAATGGGCGAAAATCGTTGCAGACGAATCAATGGACAGAGGTTTAATCTCCAATATATATAAACAGCTCATGCAGCTTAATATTAAAAAAACAAACAACCCAAAAAAATGGGCAGAAGATCTAAAGAGACCTTTCTTCAAAGGAGACACAGAGATGGCCAAGACGCCCATGAAAAGCTGCTCAACAGCACTAATTATTAGAGAAATGCAAATCAAAACTACAATGAGGTATCACCTCACACCTGTTAGAATCGGCATCATCAGAAAATCTACAAACAACCAATTCTGGGGAGGGTGTGGACAAAAGGAGCCCTCTTCCACTATTGGTGGGAATGTAAATTGATACAGTCACTATGGAGAACAGTATGGAGTTTCCTTAAAAAAACTTGAAATAGAATTACCATCTGATCCAGCAATCCCACTTCTGGGCATATACCCAGAGAAAACCGTATTTCAAAAAGGCACATTCACCACAATGTTCGTTGCAGCACTATTTACAATAGCCAGGTAATGGAAGCAACCTAAATGCCCACAGACAGATGAATGGATAAAGATGTGGTACATATATAAAATGGAATATTACTCGGCCATAAAAAGGAATGAAACTGGGTCATTTGTAGAGACATCGATGGATCGAGAGACTGTCATACTGAATGAAGTAAGTCAGAAAGAGGAAAACAAATATTGTATATTAATGCATATATGTGGAGCCTAAAAATGGTACAGATGAACTGGTTTGCAGGGAAGAAATAGAGACACAGAGGTAGAGAACAAACGTATGGACACCAAGTGTGGGAAGCCATGGGGTGGTGGTGGTGGGATGAGTTGGGAGTTTGGGATTGACCTGTATACATGTATATGCATAAAATACATAACTAATAATAACGTGCTGTATAAAAAAATAAATAAAATTAAATTTCAAAATTTTAAAAAATAAAATTTAAAAATAAAACAGAAAAAAGTTCTTCCCGTCACACAGATGTATTTATAGGAATGAATTATTTCCATGCTTATATCTATAAATACATAAAAGAGGAATTAAATCTAACTTGAACCATAAAAGAAAAAAAAAACTGAACCCACGAGTTATACAGAGGAAAACCCTATCAGGGCACTTGCTCCAGCGGTAAACAATTCTGAAATTGGTCAGAGGTGGGGAACCATCTCCCATACAACCAGCAACCCACCCCCCACGCAAGGAGCGTCCTCATTGCAAAGCTGGGGGACCGTGCTGAGGCATCTGTGAGTAAACGTGAGCTGAGCCCCAGGCCAGCTGCTGCTGAACTGTTCCCACCCTTTCCAGGTAAAACACCTGAATATGTACAAGGGCTTGAAAGCCTAGAGGAAGGACCGTGGAGCCATACCAGCGTCAGCACGCAGGCCAACTTGGTGCCTGTAGGCCAGCCAGGGTGGTCCTGGGCCCGGGCGCTCTTCCAGAAGCTTTCCATTGCCCTGCCTGAGATACCCCTCCTGTCCCGGCCCCCACTGCTTTTTTTCTTCCTCACCTCTGTCCGGAGAGAAATTCCAGCAGAAGGTATGGGTGACACAACCTCTTCTTTACAGGCGGCAGCCTGGCAACTCCTGCAGAAAGGCCAGCAGAACCCCACTCACACCGGGCCACCCACAAAGCTGTGGCCCCTCACTACCTCCCACCAGCACAGCCCCGAGACTGCTGACGGGGCAGACAATATGGAGTCAGGCACAGCTTCAGGGGCTAATGCTGCCTGGAGCGCTGTTTATATTGACCTCAACGAGGCACACCTGGGGAGGGCGGGCCGGCAGGGTAAGGCTGCCCAGGTCAGCTAATCCACAACCCTCAGGGAATCACATTGTTGAAAATGGACCCCGCTAAGGCAGAAGAGACGCCAAGGGAAAA
Organism: Mesoplodon mirus; assembly: GCF_964341445.2. NCBI lineage: Eukaryota > Metazoa > Chordata > Mammalia > Artiodactyla > Ziphiidae > Mesoplodon > Mesoplodon mirus. Next base: position 247,040 of record NW_028295739.1, read on the forward strand.
AAGGACACAATGCCATTTGCAGCACCGTAGATGAGTCTAGAAGTAATCACGTGACTTGTAGTAAGTCAGAAAGTGAAAGACACATATCATATCATATCACTTATAGGTGTTACCTAAAAATGGATACCAGGGCAGATATTTCCACGGAGAAGGGCAATCACAGATTCATTAAACAAACTTATGGTTCACCAATGGAAAGGTGTGAGGATTGGTTTCATTACGATATCGGGGTTAACAGACATATACAAACACAGGTGACATATATAATCACCAAAGACCTACAGAATACCAAGAGAGGACTACTCAACATTCTGTCATAACGTACATGGGAAAAGGATCCCAGGAAGAACAGACATCTGTATACGTGTAAAAGAACCACATCTTCCACATCTACAACAAGCCAAACATTGTAATCAAACTTGCTGTAATAAGAAATAAAAAATTAAATTAAAAACACGAACAAGAAGTAGTGAGACAAATGTGAGGGGCTTTCTCCAGGCACATTCCATTCTAAACTCCAATCTAGAACACCACTTCCACTGAGGCTCTCTTGCCCTAGTAACCAGATTTGGTAAGGGTGAACTGCTTCCACCTTGTGGCCGTTTCACACAACAGCAGCTTTAATCCCAACGCTAATGGTCAGTTGATATTCAAAATCATTGCAGGCCTGAAAATGACACCTGCCCTGAAAACAAATCCTGGGGTCACATATCGACCAAAAATTTCAAAGGACGTCCATATTTCAAAACGACCGTTTCAAAAGGCATATTTTACGCACATTAGTGTTCTGCTTCTTTTCCTTTCTTTCCTTTTTTGTTAAAAAACACGGGAATGGAAAAAGGCATCCCTCAGAATGGGCGAAAATCGTTTCAGACGAATCAATGGACAGAGGTTTAATCTCCAATATATATAAACAGCTCATGCAGCTAAATATTAAAAAAACAAACAACCCAAAAAAATGGGCAGAAGATCTAAAGAGACGTTTCTTCAAAGGAGACACAGAGATGGCCAAGACGCCCATGAAAAGCTGCTCAACAGCACTAATTATTAGAGAAATGCAAATCAAAACTACAATGAGGTATCACCTCACACCTGTTAGAATCGGCATCATCAGAAAATCTACAAACAACCAATTCTGGGGAGGGTGTGGACAAAAGGAGCCCTCTTCCACTATTGGTGGGAATGTAAATTGATACAGTCACTATGGAGAACAGTATGGAGTTTCCTTAAAAAATCTAGAAATAGAATTACCATCTGATCCAGCAATCCCACTTCTGGGCATATACCCAGAGAAAACCGTATTTCAAAAAGGCACATTCACCACAATGTTCGTTGCAGCACTATTTACAATAGCCAGGTAATGGAAGCAACCTAAATGCCCACAGACAGATGAATGGATAAAGATGTGGTACATATATAAAATGGAATATTACTCGGCCATAAAAAGGAATGAAACTGGGTCATTTGTAGAGACATCGATGGATCGAGAGACTGTCATACTGAATGAAGTATGTCAGAAAGAGGAAAACAAATATTGTATATTAATGCATATATGTGGAGCCTAAAAATGGTACAGATGAACTGGTTTGCAGGGAAGAAATAGACACACAGAGGTAGAGAACAAACGTATGGACACCAAGTGTGGGAAGCCATGGGGTGGTGGTGGTGGGATGAGTTGGGAGTTTGGGATTGACCTGTATACATGTATATGCATAAAATACATAACTAATAATAACGTGCTGTATAAAAAAAATAAATAATTAAATTTCAAAATTTTAAAAAATAAAATTTAAAAATAAAACAGAAAAAAGTTCTTCCCGTCACACAGATGTATTTATAGGAATGAATTATTTCCATGCTTATATCTATAAATACATAAAAGAGGAATTAAATCTAACTTGAACCATAAAAGAAAAAAAAAAACTGAACCCACGAGTTATACAGAGGAAAACCCTATCAGGGCACTTGCTCCAGCGGTAAACAATTCTGAAATTGGTCAGAGGTGGGGAACCATCTCCCATACAACCAGCAACCCACCCCCCACGCAAGGAGCGTCCTCATTGCAAAGCTGGGGGACCATGCTGAGGCATCTGTGAGTAAACGTGAGCTGAGCCCCAGGCCAGCTGCTGCTGAACTGTTCCCACCCTTTCCAGGTAAAACACCTGAATATGTACAAGGGCTTGAAAGCCTAGAGGAAGGACCGTGGAGCCATACCAGCGTCAGCACGCAGGCCAACTTGGTGCCTGTAGGCCAGCCAGGGTGGTCCTGGGCCCGGGCGCTCTTCCAGAAGCTTTCCATTGCCCTGCCTGAGATACCCCTCCTGTCCCGGCCCCCACTGCTTTTTTCCTTCCTCACCTCTGTCCGGAGAGAAATTCCAGCGGAAGGTATGTGTGACACATCCTCTTCTTTACAGGCGGCAGCCTGGCAACTCCTGCAGAAAGGCCAGCAGAACCCCACTCACACCGGGCCACCCACAAAGCTGTGGCCCCTCACTCCCTCCCACCAGCACAGCCCCGAGACTGCTGACGGGGCAGAGAATATGGAGTCAGGCACAGCTTCAGGGGCTATTGCTGCCTGGAGCTCTGTTTATATTGACCTCAACGAGGCACACCTGGGGAGGGCGGGCCGGCAGGGTAAGGCTGCCCAGGTCAGCTAATCCACAACCCTCAGGGAATCACATTGTTGAAAATGGACCCCGCTAAGGCAGAAGAGAAGCCAAGGGAAAAAAGGACACAATGCCATTTGCAGCACCGTAGATGAGTCTAGAAGTCATCACGTGACTTGCAGTAAGTCAGAAAGTGAAAGACACATATCATATCATATCACTTATAGATGTTACCTAAAAATGGATACCAGGGCAGATACTTCCACGGAGAAGGGCAATCACAGATTCATTAAACAAACTTATGGTTCACCAATGGAAAGGTGTGAGGATTGGTTTCATTACGATATCGGGGTTAACAGACATATACAAACACAGGTGACATATATAATCACCAAAAACCTACAGAATACCAAGAGAGGACTACTCAACATTCTGTCATAAGGTACATGGGAAAAGGATCCCAGGAAGAACAGTCATCTGTATATGTGTAAAAGAACCACATCTTCCACACCTACAACAAGCCAAACATTGTAATCAAACTTGCTGTAATAAAAAATTAAAAATTAAATTAAAAACACGAACAAGAAGTAGTGAGACAAACGTGAGGGGCTTTCTCCTGGCACATTCCATTCTAAACTCCAATCTAGAACACCACTTCCACTGAGGTTCTCTTGCCATAGTCACCAGATTTGGTAAGGGTGAACTGCTGCCACCTTGTGGCCGTTTCACACAACAGCAGCTTTAATCCCAACGCTAATGGTCAGTTGATATTCAAAATCATTGCAGGCCTGTAAATGACACCTGCCCTGAAAACAAATCCTGGGGTCACATATCGACCAAAAAATTCAAAGGAGGTCCATATTTCAAAACGAACGTTGCAAAAGGCATATTTTATGCACATTAGTGTTCTGCTTCTTTTCCTTTCTTTCCTTTTTTGTTAAAAAACACGGGAATGGAAAAAGGCATCCCTCAGAATGGGCGAAAATCGTTGCAGACGAATCAATGGACAGAGGTTTAATCTCCAATATATATAAACAGCTCATGCAGCTTAATATTAAAAAAACAAACAACCCAAAAAAATGGGCAGAAGATCTAAAGAGACGTTTCTTCAAAGGAGACACAGAGATGGCCAAGACGCCCATGAAAAGCTGCTCAACAGCACTAATTATTAGAGAAATGCAAATCAAAACTACAATGAGGTATCACCTCACACCTGTTAGAATAGGCATCATCAGAAAATCTACAAACAACCAATTCTGGGGAGGGTGTGGACAAAAGGAGCCCTCTTCCACTATTGGTGGGAATGTAAATTGATACAGTCACTATGGAGAACAGTATGGAGTTTCCTTAAAAAATCTAGAAATAGAATTACCATCTGATCCAGCAATCCCACTTCTGGGCATATACCCAGAGAAAACCGTATTTCAAAAAGGCACATTCACCACAATGTTCGTTGCAGCACTATTTACAATAGCCAGGTAATGGAAGCAACCTAAATGCCCACAGACAGATGAATGGATAAAGATGTGGTACATATATAACATGGAATATTATTCGGCCATAAAAAGGAATGAAACTGGGTCATTTATAGAGACATTGATGGATCGAGAGACTGTCATACTGAATGAAGTAAGTCAGAAAGAGGAAAACAAATATTGTATATTAATGCATATATGTGGAGCCTAAAAATGGTACAGATGAACTGGTTTGCAGGGAAGAAATAGACACACAGAGGTAGAGAACAAACGTATGGACACCAAGTGTGGGAAGCCATGGGGTGGTGGTGGTGGGATGAGTTGGGAGTTTGGGATTGACCTGTATACATGTATATGCATAAAATACATAACTAATAATAACGTGCTGTATAAAAAAAATAAATAAAATTAAATTTCAAAATTTTAAAAAATAAAATTTAAAAATAAAACAGAAAAAAGTTCTTCCCGTCACACAGATGTATTTATAGGAATGAATTATTTCCATGCTTATATCTATAAATACATAAAAGAGGAATTAAATCTAACTTGAACCATAAAAGAAAAAAAAAACTGAACCCACGAGTTATACAGAGGAAAACCCTATCAGGGCACTTGCTCCAGCGGTAAACAATTCTGAAATTGGTCAGAGGTGGGGAACCATCTCCCATACAACCAGCAACCCACCCCCCACGCAAGGAGCGTCCTCATTGCAAAGCTGGGGGACCGTGCTGAGGCATCTGTGAGTAAACGTGAGCTGAGCCCCAGGCCAGCTGCTGCTGAACTGTTCCCACCCTTTCCAGGTAAAACACCTGAATATGTACAAGGGCTTGAAAGCCTAGAGGAAGGACCGTGGAGCCATACCAGTGACAGCACGCAGTCCAACTTGGTGCCTGTAGGCCAGCCAGGGTGGTCCTGGGCCCGGGCGCTCTTCCAGAAGCTTTCCATTGCCCTGCCTGAGATACCCCTCCTGTCCCGGCCCACACTGCTTTTTTCCTTCCTCACCTCTGTCCGGAGAGAAATTCCAGCGGAAGGTATGGGTGACACAACCTCTTCTTTACAGGCGGCAGCCTGGCAACTCCTGCAGAAAGGCCAGCAGAACCCCACTCACACCGGGCCACCCACAAAGCTGTGGCCCCTCACTCCCTCCCACCAGCACAGCCCCGAGACTGCTGACGGGGCAGACAATATGGAGTCAGGCACAGCTTCAGGGGCTATTGCTGCCTGGAGCGCTGTTTATATTGACCTCAACGAGGCACACCTGGGGAGGGCGGGCCGGCAGGGTAAGGCTGCCCAGGTCAGCTAATCCACAACCCTCAGGGAATCACATTGTTGAAAATGGACCCCGCTAAGGCAGAAGAGAAGCCAAGGGAAAAAAGGACACCATGCCATTTGCAGCACCGTAAATGAGTCTAGAAGTAATCACGTGACTTGTAGTAAGTCAGAAAGTGAAAGACTCATATCATATCATATCACTTATAGGTGTTACCTAAAAATGGATACCAGGGCAGATATTTCCACGGAGAAGGGCAATCACAGATTCATTAAACACACTTATGGTTCACCAATGGAAAGGTGTGAGGATTGGTTTCATTACGATATCGGGGTTAACAGATATATACAAACACAGGTGACATATATAATCACCAAAGACCTACAGAATACCAAGAGAGGACTACTCAACATTCTGTCATAACGTACATGGGAAAAGGATCCCAGGAAGAACAGTCATCTGTATATGTGTAAAAGAACCACATCTTCCACACCTACAACAAGCCAAACATTGTAATCAAACTTGCTGTAATAAAAAATAAAAAATTAAATTAAAAACACGAACAAGAAGAAGTGAGACAAACGTGAGGGGCTTTCTCCTGGCACATTCCATTCTAAACTCCAATCTAGAACACCACTTCCACTGAGGCTCTCTTGCCCTAGTAACCAGATTTGGTAAGGGTGAACTGCTGCCACCTTGTGGCCGTTTCACACAACAGCAGCTTTAATCCCAACGCTAATGGTCAGTTGATATTCAAAATCATTGCAGGCCTGTAAATGACACCTGCCCTGAAAACAAATCCTGGGGTCACATATCGACCAAAAAATTCAAAGGACGTCCATATTTCAAAACGAACGTTGCAAAAGGCATATTTTATGCACATTAGTGTTCTGCTTCTTTTCCTTTCTTTCCTTTTTTGTTAAAAAACACGGGAATGGAAAAAGGCATCCCTCAGAATGGGCGAAAATCGTTGCAGACGAATCAATGGACAGAGGTTTAATCTCCAATATATATAAACAGCTCATGCAGCTTAATATTAAAAAAACAAACAACCCAAAAAAATGGGCAGAAGATCTAAAGAGACGTTTCTTCAAAGGAGACACAGAGATGGCCAAGACGCCCATGAAAAGCTGCTCAACAGCACTAATTTTTAGAGAAATGCAAATCAAAACTACAATGAGGTATCACCTCACACCTGTTAGAATCGGCATCATCAGAAAATCTACAAACAACCAATTCTGGGGAGGGTGTGGACAAAAGGAGCCCTCTTCCACTATTGGTGGGAATGTAAATTGATACAGTCACTATGGAGAACAGTATGGAGTTTCCTTAAAAAAACTTGAAATAGAATTACCATCTGATCCAGCAATCCCACTTCTGGGCATATACCCAGAGAAAACCGTATTTCAAAAAGGCACATTCACCACAATGTTCGTTGCAGCACTATTTACAATAGCCAGGTAATGGAAGCAACCTAAATGCCCACAGACAGATGAATGGATAAAGATGTGGTACATATATAAAATGGAATATTACTCGGCCATAAAAAGGAATGAAACTGGGTCATTTGTAGAGACATCGATGGATCGAGAGACTGTCATACTGAATGAAGTAAGTCAGAAAGAGGAAAACAAATATTGTATATTAATGCATATATGTGGAGCCTAAAAATGGTACAGATGAACTGGTTTGCAGGGAAGAAATAGAGACACAGAGGTAGAGAACAAACGTATGGACACCAAGTGTGGGAAGCCATGGGGTGGTGGTGGTGGGATGAGTTGGGAGTTTGGGATTGACCTGTATACATGTATATGCATAAAATACATAACTAATAATAACGTGCTGTATAAAAAAATAAATAAAATTAAATTTCAAAATTTTAAAAAATAAAATTTAAAAATAAAACAGAAAAAAGTTCTTCCCGTCACACAGATGTATTTATAGGAATGAATTATTTCCATGCTTATATCTATAAATACATAAAAGAGGAATTAAATCTAACTTGAACCATAAAAGAAAAAAAAAACTGAACCCACGAGTTATACAGAGGAAAACCCTATCAGGGCACTTGCTCCAGCGGTAAACAATTCTGAAATTGGTCAGAGGTGGGGAACCATCTCCCATACAACCAGCAACCCACCCCCCACGCAAGGAGCGTCCTCATTGCAAAGCTGGGGGACCGTGCTGAGGCATCTGTGAGTAAACGTGAGCTGAGCCCCAGGCCAGCTGCTGCTGAACTGTTCCCACCCTTTCCAGGTAAAACACCTGAATATGTACAAGGGCTTGAAAGCCTAGAGGAAGGACCGTGGAGCCATACCAGCGTCAGCACGCAGGCCAACTTGTTGCCTGTAGGCCAGCCAGGGTGGTCCTGGGCCCGGGCGCTCTTCCAGAAGCTTTCCATTGCCCTGCCTGAGATACCCCTCCTGTCCCGGCCCCCACTGCTTTTTTTCTTCCTCACCTCTGTCCGGAGAGAAATTCCAGCAGAAGGTATTGGTGACACAACCTCTTCTTTACAGGCGGCAGCCTGGCAACTCCTGCAGAAAGGCCAGCAGAACCCCACTCACACCGGGCCACCCACAAAGCTGTGGCCCCTCACTACCTCCCACCAGCACAGCCCCGAGACTGCTGACGGGGCAGACAATATGGAGTCAGGCACAGCTTCAGGGGCTAATGCTGCCTGGAGCGCTGTTTATATTGACCTCAACGAGGCACACCTGGGGAGGGCGGGCCGGCAGGGTAAGGCTGCCCAGGTCAGCTAATCCACAACCCTCAGGGAATCACATTGTTGAAAATGGACCCCGCTAAGGCAGAAGAGACGCCAAGGGAAAAAAGGACACAATGCCATTTGCAGCACCGTAGATGAGTCTAGAAGTAATCACGTGACTTGTAGTAAGTCAGAAAGTGAAAGACACATATCATATCATATCACTTATAGGTGTTACCTAAAAATGGATACCAGGGCAGATATTTCCACGGAGAAGGGCAATCACAGATTCATTAAACAAACTTATGGTTCACCAATGGAAAGGTGTGAGGATTGGTTTCATTACGATATCGGGGTTAACAGACATATACAAACACAGGTGACATATATAATCACCAAAGACCTACAGAATACCAAGAGAGGACTACTCAACATTCTGTCATAACGTACATGGGAAAAGGATCCCAGGAAGAACAGACATCTGTATACGTGTAAAAGAACCACATCTTCCACATCTACAACAAGCCAAACATTGTAATCAAACTTGCTGTAATAAGAAATAAAAAATTAAATTAAAAACACGAACAAGAAGTAGTGAGACAAATGTGAGGGGCTTTCTCCAGGCACATTCCATTCTAAACTCCAATCTAGAACACCACTTCCACTGAGGCTCTCTTGCCCTAGTAACCAGATTTGGTAAGGGTGAACTGCTTCCACCTTGTGGCCGTTTCACACAACAGCAGCTTTAATCCCAACGCTAATGGTCAGTTGATATTCAAAATCATTGCAGGCCTGAAAATGACACCTGCCCTGAAAACAAATCCTGGGGTCACATATCGACCAAAAATTTCAAAGGACGTCCATATTTCAAAACGACCGTTTCAAAAGGCATATTTTACGCACATTAGTGTTCTGCTTCTTTTCCTTTCTTTCCTTTTTTGTTAAAAAACACGGGAATGGAAAAAGGCATCCCTCAGAATGGGCGAAAATCGTTGCAGACGAATCAATGGACAGAGGTTTAATCTCCAATATATATAAACAGCTCATGCAGCTAAATATTAAAAAAACAAACAACCCAAAAAAATGGGCAGAAGATCTAAAGAGACGTTTCTTCAAAGGAGACACAGAGATGGCCAAGACGCCCATGAAAAGCTGCTCAACAGCACTAATTATTAGAGAAATGCAAATCAAAACTACAATGAGGTATCACCTCACACCTGTTAGAATCGGCATCATCAGAAAATCTACAAACAACCAATTCTGGGGAGGGTGTGGACAAAAGGAGCCCTCTTCCACTATTGGTGGGAATGTAAATTGATACAGTCACTATGGAGAACAGTATGGAGTTTCCTTAAAAAATCTAGAAATAGAATTACCATCTGATCCAGCAATCCCACTTCTGGGCATATACCCAGAGAAAACCGTATTTCAAAAAGGCACATTCACCACAATGTTCGTTGCAGCACTATTTACAATAGCCAGGTAATGGAAGCAACCTAAATGCCCACAGACAGATGAATGGATAAAGATGTGGTACATATATAAAATGGAATATTACTCGGCCATAAAAAGGAATGAAACTGGGTCATTTGTAGAGACATCGATGGATCGAGAGACTGTCATACTGAATGAAGTATGTCAGAAAGAGGAAAACAAATATTGTATATTAATGCATATATGTGGAGCCTAAAAATGGTACAGATGAACTGGTTTGCAGGGAAGAAATAGACACACAGAGGTAGAGAACAAACGTATGGACACCAAGTGTGGGAAGCCATGGGGTGGTGGTGGTGGGATGAGTTGGGAGTTTGGGATTGACCTGTATACATGTATATGCATAAAATACATAACTAATAATAACGTGCTGTATAAAAAAAATAAATAATTAAATTTCAAAATTTTAAAAAATAAAATTTAAAAATAAAACAGAAAAAAGTTCTTCCCGTCACACAGATGTATTTATAGGAATGAATTATTTCCATGCTTATATCTATAAATACATTAAAGAGGAATTAAATCTAACTTGAACCATAAAAGAAAAAAAAAACTGAACCCACGAGTTATACAGAGGAAAACCCTATCAGGGCACTTGCTCCAGCGGTAAACAATTCTGAAATTGGTCAGAGGTGGGGAACCATCTCCCATACAACCAGCAACCCACCCCCCACGCAAGGAGCGTCCTCATTGCAAAGCTGGGGGACCGTGCTGAGGCATCTGTGAGTAAACGTGAGCTGAGCCCCAGGCCAGCTGCTGCTGAACTGTTCCCACCCTTTCCAGGTAAAACACCTGAATATGTACAAGGGCTTGAAAGCCTAGAGGAAGGACCGTGGAGCCATACCAGCGTCAGCACGCAGGCCAACTTGGTGCCTGTAGGCCAGCCAGGGTGGTCCTGGGCCCGGGCGCTCTTCCAGAAGCTTTCCATTGCCCTGCCTGAGATACCCCTCCTGTCCCGGCCCCCACTGCTTTTTTCCTTCCTCACCTCTGTCCGGAGAGGAATTCCAGCGGAAGGTATGTGTGACACATCCTCTTCTTTACAGGCGGCAGCCTGGCAACTCCTGCAGAAAGGCCAGCAGAACCCCACTCACACCGGGCCACCCACAAAGCTGTGGCCCCTCACTCCCTCCCACCAGCACAGCCCCGAGACTGCTGACGGGGCAGAGAATATGGAGTCAGGCACTGCTTCAGGGGCTATTGCTGCCTGGAGCTCTGTTTATATTGACCTCAACGAGGCACACCTGGGGAGGGCGGGCCGGCAGGGTAAGGCTGCCCAGGTCAGCTAATCCACAACCCTCAGGGAATCACATTGTTGAAAATGGACCCCGCTAAGGCAGAAGAGAAGCCAAGGGAAAAAACGACACAATGCCATTTGCAGCACCGTAGATGAGTCTAGAAGTCATCACGTGACTTGCAGTAAGTCAGAAAGTGAAAGACACATATCATATCATATCACTTATAGATGTTACCTAAAAATGGATACCAGGGCAGATACTTCCACGGAGAAGGGCAATCACAGATTCATTAAACAAACTTATGGTTCACCAATGGAAAGGTGTGAGGATTGGTTTCATTACGATATCGGGGTTAACAGACATATACAAACACAGGTGACATATATAATCACCAAAAACCTACAGAATACCAAGAGAGGACTACTCAACATTCTGTCATAAGGTACATGGGAAAAGGATCCCAGGAAGAACAGTCATCTGTATATGTGTAAAAGAACCACATCTTCCACACCTACAACAAGCCAAACATTGTAATCAAACTTGCTGTAATAAAAAATAAAAACTTAAATTAAAAACACGAACAAGAAGTAGTGAGACAAACGTGAGGGGCTTTCTCCTGGCACATTCCATTCTAAACTCCAATCTAGAACATCACTTCCACTGAGGTTCTCTTGCCCTAGTCACCAGATTTGGTAAGGGTGAACTGCTGCCACCTTGTGGCCGTTTCACACAACAGCAGCTTTAATCCCAATGCTAATGGTCAGTTGATATTCAAAATCATTGCAGGCCTGTAAATGACACCTGCCCTGAAAACAAATCCTGGGGTCACATATCGACCAAAAAATTCAAAGGAGGTCCATATTTCAAAACGAACGTTGCAAAAGGCATATTTTATGCACATTAGTGTTCTGCTTCTTTTCCTTTCTTTCCTTTTTTGTTAAAAAACACGGGAATGGAAAAAGGCATCCCTCAGAATGGGCGAAAATCGTTGCAGACGAATCAATGGACAGAGGTTTAATCTCCAATATATATAAACAGCTCATGCAGCTTAATATTAAAAAAACAAACAACCCAAAAAAATGGGCAGAAGATCTAAAGAGACGTTTCTTCAAAGGAGACACAGAGATGGCCAAGACGCCCATGAAAAGCTGCTCAACAGCACTAATTATTAGAGAAATGCAAATCAAAACTACAATGAGGTATCACCTCACACCTGTTAGAATAGGCATCATCAGAAAATCTACAAACAACCAATTCTGGGGAGGGTGTGGACAAAAGGAGCCCTCTTCCACTATTGGTGGGAATGTAAATTGATACAGTCACTATGGAGAACAGTATGGAGTTTCCTTAAAAAATATAGAAATAGAATTACCATCTGATCCAGCAATCCCACTTCTGGGCATATACCCAGAGAAAACCGTATTTCAAAAAGGCACATTCACCACAATGTTCGTTGCAGCACTATTTACAATAGCCAGGTAATGGAAGCAACCTAAATGCCCACAGACAGATGAATGGATAAAGATGTGGTACATATATAACATGGAATATTACTCGGCCATAAAAAGGAATGAAACTGGGTCATTTATAGAGACATTGATGGATCGAGAGACTGTCATACTGAATGAAGTAAGTCAGAAAGAGGAAAACAAATATTGTATATTAATGCATATATGTGGAGCCTAAAAATGGTACAGATGAACTGGTTTGCAGGGAAGAAATAGAGACACAGAGGTAGAGAACAAACGTATGGACACCAAGTGTGGGAAGCCATGGGGTGGTGGTGGTGGGATGAGTTGGGAGTTTGGGATTGACCTGTATACATGTATATGCATAAAATACATAACTAATAATAACGTGCTGTATAAAAAAAATAAATAAAATTAAATTTCAAAATTTTAAAAAATAAAATTTAAAAATAAAACAGAAAAAAGTTCTTCCCGTCACACAGATGTATTTATAGGAATGAATTATTTCCATGCTTATATCTATAAATACATAAAAGAGGAATTAAATCTAACTTGAACCATAAAAGAAAAAAAAAACTGAACCCACGAGTTATACAGAGGAAAACCCTATCAGGGCACTTGCTCCAGCGGTAAACAATTCTGAAATTGGTCAGAGGTGGGGAACCATCTCCCATACAACCAGCAACCCACCCCCCACGCAAGGAGCGTCCTCATTGCAAAGCTGGGGGACCGTGCCGAGGCATCTCTGAGTAAACGTGAGCTGAGCCCCAGGCCAGCTGCTGCTGAACTGTTCCCACCCTTTCCAGGTAAATCACCTGAATATGTACAAGGGCTTGAAAGCCTAGAGGAAGGACCGTGGAGCCATACCAGTGACAGCACGCAGGCCAACTTGGTGCCTGTAGGCCAGCCAGGGTGGTCCTGGGCCCGGGCGCTCTTCCAGAAGCTTTCCATTGCCCTGCCTGAGATACCCCTCCTGTCCCGGCCCACACTGCTTTTTTCCTTCCTCACCTCTGTCCGGAGAGAAATTCCAGCGGAAGGTATGGGTGACACAACCTCTTCTTTACAGGCGGCAGCCTGGCAACTCCTGCAGAAAGGCCAGCAGAACCCCACTCACACCGGGCCACCCACAAAGCTGTGGCCCCTCACTCCCTCCCACCAGCACAGCCCCGAGACTGCTGACGGGGCAGACAATATGGAGTCAGGCACAGCTTCAGGGGCTATAGCTGCCTGGAGCGCTGTTTATATTGACCTCAACGAGGCACACCTGGGGAGGGCGGGCCGGCAGGGTAAGGCTGCCCAGGTCAGCTAATCCACAACCCTCAGGGAATCACATTGTTGAAAATGGACCCCGCTAAGGCAGAAGAGAAGCCAAGGGAAAAAAGGACACCATGCCATTTGCAGCACCGTAGATGAGTCTAGAAGTAATCACGTGACTTGTAGTAAGTCAGAAAGTGAAAGACTCATATCATATCATATCACTTATAGGTGTTACCTAAAAATGGATACCAGGGCAGATATTTCCACGGAGAAGGGCAATCACAGATTCATTAAAGAAACTTATGGTTCACCAATGGAAAGGTGTGAGGATTGGTTTCATTACGATATCGGGGTTAACAGATATATACAAACACAGGTGATATATATAATCACCAAAGACCTACAGAATACCAAGAGAGGACTACTCAACATTCTGTCATAACGTACATGGGAAAAGGATCCCAGGAAGAACAGTCATCTGTATATGTGTAAAAGAACCACATCTTCCACACCTACAACAAGCCAAACATTGTAATCAAACTTGCTGTAATAAAAAATAAAAAATTAAATTAAAAACACGAACAAGAAGAAGTGAGACAAACGTGAGGGGCTTTCTCCTGGCACATTCCATTCTAAACTCCAATCTAGAACACCACTTCCACTGAGGCTCTCTTGCCCTAGTAACCAGATTTGGTAAGGGTGAACTGCTGCCACCTTGTGGCCGTTTCACACAACAGCAGCTTTAATCCCAACGCTAATGGTCAGTTGATATTCAAAATCATTGCAGGCCTGTAAATGACACCTGCCCTGAAAACAAATCCTGGGGTCACATATCGACCAAAAAATTCAAAGGACGTCCATATTTCAAAACGAACGTTGCAAAAGGCATATTTTATGCACATTAGTGTTCTGCTTCTTTTCCTTTCTTTCCTTTTTTGTTAAAAAACACGGGAATGGAAAAAGGCATCCCTCAGAATGGGCGAAAATCGTTGCAGACGAATCAATGGACAGAGGTTTAATCTCCAATATATATAAACAGCTCATGCAGCTTAATATTAAAAAAACAAACAACCCAAAAAAATGGGCAGAAGATCTAAAGAGACGTTTCTTCAAAGGAGACACAGAGATGGCCAAGACGCCCATGAAAACCTGCTCAACAGCACTAATTATTAGAGAAATGCAAATCAAAACTACAATGAGGTATCACCTCACACCTGTTAGAATCGGCATCATCAGAAAATCTACAAACAACCAATTCTGGGGAGGGTGTGGACAAAAGGAGCCCTCTTCCACTATTGGTGGGAATGTAAATTGATACAGTCACTATGGAGAACAGTATGGAGTTTCCTTAAAAAAACTTGAAATAGAATTACCATCTGATCCAGCAATCCCACTTCTGGGCATATACCCAGAGAAAACCGTATTTCAAAAAGGCACATTCACCACAATGTTCGTTGCAGCACTATTTACAATAGCCAGGTAATGGAAGCAACCTAAATGCCCACAGACAGATGAATGGATAAAGATGTGGTACATATATAAAATGGAATATTACTCGGCCATAAAAAGGAATGAAACTGGGTCATTTGTAGAGACATCGATGGATCGAGAGACTGTCATACTGAATGAAGTAAGTCAGAAAGAGGAAAACAAATATTGTATATTAATGCATATATGTGGAGCCTAAAAATGGTACAGATGAACTGGTTTGCAGGGAAGAAATAGAGACACAGAGGTAGAGAACAAACGTATGGACACCAAGTGTGGGAAGCCATGGGGTGGTGGTGGTGGGATGAGTTGGGAGTTTGGGATTGACCTGTATACATGTATATGCATAAAATACATAACTAATAATAACGTGCTGTATAAAAAAATAAATAAAATTAAATTTAAAAATTTTAAAAAATAAAATTTAAAAATAAAACAGAAAAAAGTTCTTCCCGTCACACAGATGTATTTATAGGAATGAATTATTTCCATGCTTATATCTATAAATACATAAAAGAGGAATTAAATCTAACTTGAACCATAAAAGAAAAAAAAAACTGAACCCACGAGTTATACAGAGGAAAACCCTATCAGGGCACTTGCTCCAGCGGTAAACAATTCTGAAATTGGTCAGAGGTGGGGAACCATCTCCCATACAACCAGCAACCCACCCCCCATGCAAGGAGCGTCCTCATTGCAAAGCTGGGGGACCGTGCTGAGGCATCTGTGAGTAAACGTGAGCTGAGCCCCAGGCCAGCTGCTGCTGAACTGTTCCCACCCTTTCCAGGTAAAACACCTGAATATGTACAAGGGCTTGAAAGCCTAGATGAAGGACCGTGGAGCCATACCAGCGACAGCACGCAGGCCAACTTGGTGCCTGTAGGCCAGCCAGGGTGGTCCTGGGCCCGGGCGCTCTTCCAGAAGCTTTCCATTGCCCTGCCTGAGATACCCCTCCTGTCCCGGCCCACACTGCTTTTTTCCTTCCTCACCTCTGTCCGGAGAGAAATTCCAGCGGAAGCTATGGGTGACACAACCTCTTCTTTACAGGCGGCAGCCTGGCAACTCCTGCAGAAAGGCCAGCAGAACCCCACTCACACCGGGCCACCCACAAAGCTGTGGCCCCTCACTCCCTCCCACCAGCACAGCCCCGAGACTGCTGACGGGGCAGACAATATGGTGTCAGGCACAGCTTCAGGGGCTATTGCTGCCTGGAGCACTGTTTATATTGACCTCAACGAGGCACACCTCGGGAGGGCGGGCCGGCAGGGTAAGGCTGCCCAGGTCAGCTAATCCACAACCCTCAGGGAATCACATTGTTGAAAATGGACCCCGCTAAGGCAGAAGAGAAGCCAAGGGAAAAAAGGACACAATGCCATTTGCAGCACCGTAGATGAGTCTAGAAGTAATCACGTGACTTGTAGTAAGTCAGAAAGTGAAAGACTCATATCATATCATATCACTTATAGGTGTTACCTAAAAATGGATACCAGGGCAGATATTTCCACGGAGAAGGGCAATCACAGATTCATTAAACACACTTATGGTTCACCAATGGAAAGGTGTGAGGATTGGTTTCATTACGATATCGGGGTTAACAGATATATACAAACACAGGTGACATATATAATCACCAAAGACCTACAGAATACCAAGAGAGGACTACTCAACATTCTGTCATAACGTACATGGGAAAAGGATCCCAGGAAGAACAGTCATCTGTATATGTGTAAAAGAACCACATCTTCCACACCTACAACAAGCCAAACATTGTAATCAAACTTGCTGTAATAAAAAATAAAAAATTAAATTAAAAACACGAACAAGAAGAAGTGAGACAAACGTGAGGGGCTTTCTCCTGGCACATTCCATTCTAAACTCCAATCTAGAACACCACTTCCACTGAGGCTCTCTTGCCCTAGTATCCAGATTTGGTAAGGGTGAACTGCTGCCACCTTGTGGCCGTTTCACACAACAGCAGCTTTAATCCCAACGCTAATGGTCAGTTGATATTCAAAATCATTGCAGGCCTGTAAATGACACCTGCCCTGAAAACAAATCCTGGGGTCACATATCGACCAAAAAATTCAAAGGACGTCCATATTTCAAAACGAACGTTGCAAAAGGCATATTTTATGCACATTAGTGTTCTGCTTCTTTTCCTTTCTTTCCTTTTTTGTTAAAAAACACGGGAATGGAAAAAGGCATCCCTCAGAATGGGCGAAAATCGTTGCAGACGAATCAATGGACAGAGGTTTAATCTCCAATATATATAAACAGCTCATGCAGCTTAATATTAAAAAAACAAACAACCCAAAAAAATGGGCAGAAGATCTAAAGAGACGTTTCTTCAAAGGAGACACAGAGATGGCCAAGACGCCCATGAAAAGCTGCTAAACAGCACTAATTATTAGAGAAATGCAAATCAAAACTACAATGAGGTATCACCTCACACCTGTTAGAATCGGCATCATCAGAAAATCTACAAACAACCAATTCTGGGGAGGGTGTGGACAAAAGGAGCCCTCTTCCACTATTGGTGGGAATGTAAATTGATACAGTCACTATGGAGAACAGTATGGAGTTTCTTTAAAAAAACTTGAAATAGAATTACCATCTGATCCAGCAATCCCACTTCTGGGCATATACCCAGAGAAAACCGTATTTCAAAAAGGCACATTCACCACAATGTTCGTTGCAGCACTATTTACAATAGCCAGGTAATGGAAGCAACCTAAATGCCCACAGACAGATGAATGGATAAAGATGTGGTACATATATAAAATGGAATATTACTCGGCCATAAAAAGGAATGAAACTGGGTCATTTGTAGAGACATCGATGGATCGAGAGACTGTCATACTGAATGAAGTAAGTCAGAAAGAGGAAAACAAATATTGTATATTAATGCATATATGTGGAGCCTAAAAATGGTACAGATGAACTGGTTTGCAGGGAAGAAATAGAGACACAGAGGTAGAGAACAAACGTATGGACACCAAGTGTGGGAAGCCATGGGGTGGTGGTGGTGGGATGAGTTGGGAGTTTGGGATTGACCTGTATACATGTATATGCATAAAATACATAACTAATAATAACGTGCTGTATAAAAAAATAAATAAAATTAAATTTCAAAATTTTAAAAAATAAAATTTAAAAATAAAACAGAAAAAAGTTCTTCCCGTCACACAGATGTATTTATAGGAATGAATTATTTCCATGCTTATATCTATAAATACATAAAAGAGGAATTAAATCTAACTTGAACCATAAAAGAAAAAAAAAACTGAACCCACGAGTTATACAGAGGAAAACCCTATCAGGGCACTTGCTCCAGCGGTAAACAATTCTGAAATTGGTCAGAGGTGGGGAACCATCTCCCATACAGCCAGCAACCCACCCCCCACGCAAGGAGCGTCCTCATTGCAAAGCTGGGGGACCGTGCTGAGGCATCTGTGAGTAAACGTGAGCTGAGCCCCAGGCCAGCTGCTGCTGAACTGTTCCCACCCTTTCCAGGTAAAACACCTGAATATGTACAAGGGCTTGAAAGCCTAGATGAAGGACCGTGGAGCCATACCAGCGACAGCACGCAGGCCAACTTGGTGCCTGTAGGCCAGCCAGGGTGGTCCTGGGCCCGGGCGCTCTTCCAGAAGCTTTCCATTGCCCTGCCTGAGATACCCCTCCTGTCCCGGCCCACACTGCTTTTTTCCTTCCTCACCTCTGTCCGGAGAGAAATTCCAGCGGAAGCTATGGGTGACACAACCTCTTCTTTACAGGCGGCAGCCTGGCAACTCCTGCAGAAAGGCCAGCAGAACCCCACTCACACCGGGCCACCCACAAAGCTGTGGCCCCTCACTCCCTCCCACCAGCACAGCCCCGAGACTGCTGACGGGGCAGACAATATGGAGTCAGGCACAGCTTCAGGGGCTATTGCTGCCTGGAGCACTGTTTATATTGACCTCAACGAGGCACACCTGGGGAGGGCGGGCCGGCAGGGTAAGGCTGCCCAGGTCAGCTAATCCACAACCCTCAGGGAATCACATTGTTGAAAATGGACCCCGCTAAGGCAGAAGAGAAGCCAAGGGAAAAAAGGACACAATGCCATTTGCAGCACCGTAGATGAGTCTAGAAGTAATCACGTGACTTGTAGTAAGTCAGAAAGTGAAAGACTCATATCATATCATATCACTTATAGGTGTTACCTAAAAATGGATACCAGGGCAGATATTTC
Source organism: Mesoplodon mirus (assembly GCF_964341445.2). NCBI lineage: Eukaryota > Metazoa > Chordata > Mammalia > Artiodactyla > Ziphiidae > Mesoplodon > Mesoplodon mirus. The sequence continues at coordinate 266,265 of NW_028295739.1, forward strand.
CACGGAGAAGGGCAATCACAGATTCATTAAACACACTTATGGTTCACCAATGGAAAGGTGTGAGGATTGGTTTCATTACGATATCGGGGTTAACAGATATATACAAACACAGGTGACATATATAATCACCAAAGACCTACAGAATACCAAGAGAGGACTACTCAACATTCTGTCATAACGTACATGGGAAAAGGATCCCAGGAAGAACAGTCATCTGTATATGTGTAAAAGAACCACATCTTCCACACCTACAACAAGCCAAACATTGTAATCAAACTTGCTGTAATAAAAAATAAAAAATTAAATTAAAAACACGAACAAGAAGAAGTGAGACAAACGTGAGGGGCTTTCTCCTGGCACATTCCATTCTAAACTCCAATCTAGAACACCACTTCCACTGAGGCTCTCTTGCCCTAGTAACCAGATTTGGTAAGGGTGAACTGCTGCCACCTTGTGGCCGTTTCACACAACAGCAGCTTTAATCCCAACGCTAATGGTCAGTTGATATTCAAAATCATTGCAGGCCTGTAAATGACACCTGCCCTGAAAACAAATCCTGGGGTCACATATCGACCAAAAAATTCAAAGGACGTCCATATTTCAAAACGAACGTTGCAAAAGGCATATTTTATGCACATTAGTGTTCTGCTTCTTTTCCTTTCTTTCCTTTTTTGTTAAAAAACACGGGAATGGAAAAAGGCATCCCTCAGAATGGGCGAAAATCGTTGCAGACGAATCAATGGACAGAGGTTTAATCTCCAATATATATAAACAGCTCATGCAGCTTAATATTAAAAAAACAAACAACCCAAAAAAATGGGCAGAAGATCTAAAGAGACGTTTCTTCAAAGGAGACACAGAGATGGCCAAGACGCCCATGAAAAGCTGCTCAACAGCACTAATTTTTAGAGAAATGCAAATCAAAACTACAATGAGGTATCACCTCACACCTGTTAGAATCGGCATCATCAGAAAATCTACAAACAACCAATTCTGGGGAGGGTGTGGACAAAAGGAGCCCTCTTCCACTATTGGTGGGAATGTAAATTGATACAGTCACTATGGAGAACAGTATGGAGTTTCCTTAAAAAAACTTGAAATAGAATTACCATCTGATCCAGCAATCCCACTTCTGGGCATATACCCAGAGAAAACCGTATTTCAAAAAGGCACATTCACCACAATGTTCGTTGCAGCACTATTTACAATAGCCAGGTAATGGAAGCAACCTAAATGCCCACAGACAGATGAATGGATAAAGATGTGGTACATATATAAAATGGAATATTACTCGGCCATAAAAAGGAATGAAACTGGGTCATTTGTAGAGACATCGATGGATCGAGAGACTGTCATACTGAATGAAGTAAGTCAGAAAGAGGAAAACAAATATTGTATATTAATGCATATATGTGGAGCCTAAAAATGGTACAGATGAACTGGTTTGCAGGGAAGAAATAGAGACACAGAGGTAGAGAACAAACGTATGGACACCAAGTGTGGGAAGCCATGGGGTGGTGGTGGTGGGATGAGTTGGGAGTTTGGGATTGACCTGTATACATGTATATGCATAAAATACATAACTAATAATAACGTGCTGTATAAAAAAAATAAATAAAATTAAATTTCAAAATTTTAAAAAATAAAATTTAAAAATAAAACAGAAAAAAGTTCTTCCCGTCACACAGATGTATTTATAGGAATGAATTATTTCCATGCTTATATCTATAAATACATAAAAGAGGAATTAAATCTAACTTGAACCATAAAAGAAAAAAAAAACTGAACCCACGAGTTATACAGAGGAAAACCCTATCAGGGCACTTGCTCCAGCGGTAAACAATTCTGAAATTGGTCAGAGGTGGGGAACCATCTCCCATACAACCAGCAACCCACCCCCCACGCAAGGAGCGTCCTCATTGCAAAGCTGGGGGACCGTGCTGAGGCATCTGTGAGTAAACGTGAGCTGAGCCCCAGGCCAGCTGCTGCTGAACTGTTCCCACCCTTTCCAGGTAAAACACCTGAATATGTACAAGGGCTTGAAAGCCTAGATGAAGGACCGTGGAGCCATACCAGCGACAGCACGCAGGCCAACTTGGTGCCTGTAGGCCAGCCAGGGTGGTCCTGGGCCCGGGCGCTCTTCCAGAAGCTTTCCATTGCCCTGCCTGAGATACCCCTCCTGTCCCGGCCCACACTGCTTTTTTCCTTCCTCACCTCTGTCCGGAGAGAAATTCCAGCGGAAGCTATGGGTGACACAACCTCTTCTTTACAGGCGGCAGCCTGGCAACTCCTGCAGAAAGGCCAGCAGAACCCCACTCACACCGGGCCACCCACAAAGCTGTGGCCCCTCACTCCCTCCCACCAGCACAGCCCCGAGACTGCTGACGGGGCAGACAATATGGAGTCAGGCACAGCTTCAGGGGCTATTGCTGCCTGGAGCACCGTTTATATTGACCTCAACGAGGCACACCTGGGGAGGGCGGGCCGGCAGGGTAAGGCTGCCCAGGTCAGCTAATCCACAACCCTCAGGGAATCACATTGTTGAAAATGGACCCCGCTAAGGCAGAAGAGAAGCCAAGGGAAAAAAGGACACAATGCCATTTGCAGCACCGTAGATGAGTCTAGAAGTAATCACGTGACTTGTAGTAAGTCAGAAAGTGAAAGACTCATATCATATCATATCACTTATAGGTGTTACCTAAAAATGGATACCAGGGCAGATATTTCCACGGAGAAGGGCAATCACAGATTCATTAAACACACTTATGGTTCACCAATGGAAAGGTGTGAGGATTGGTTTCATTACGATATCGGGGTTAACAGATATATACAAACACAGGTGACATATATAATCACCAAAGACCTACAGAATACCAAGAGAGGACTACTCAACATTCTGTCATAACGTACATGGGAAAAGGATCCCAGGAAGAACAGTCATCTGTATATGTGTAAAAGAACCACATCTTCCACGCCTACAACAAGCCAAACATTGTAATCAAACTTGCTGTAATAAAAAATAAAAAATTAAATTAAAAACACGAACAAGAAGAAGTGAGACAAACGTGAGGGGCTTTCTCCTGGCACATTCCATTCTAAACTCCAATCTAGAACACCACTTCCACTGAGGCTCTCTTGCCCTAGTAACCAGATTTGGTAAGGGTGAACTGCTGCCACCTTGTGGCCGTTTCACACAACAGCAGCTTTAATCCCAACGCTAATGGTCAGTTGATATTCAAAATCATTGCAGGCCTGTAAATGACACCTGCCCTGAAAACAAATCCTGGGGTCACATATCGACCAAAAAATTCAAAGGACGTCCATATTTCAAAACGAACGTTGCAAAAGGCATATTTTATGCACATTAGTGTTCTGCTTCTTTTCCTTTCTTTCCTTTTTTGTTAAAAAACACGGGAATGGAAAAAGGCATCCCTCAGAATGGGCGAAAATCGTTGCAGACGAATCAATGGACAGAGGTTTAATCTCCAATATATATAAACAGCTCATGCAGCTTAATATTAAAAAAACAAACAACCCAAAAAAATGGGCAGAAGATCTAAAGAGACGTTTCTTCAAAGGAGACACAGAGATGGCCAAGACGCCCATGAAAAGCTGCTCAACATCACTAATTATTAGAGAAATGCAAATCAAAACTACAATGAGGTATCACCTCACACCTGTTAGAATCGGCATCATCAGAAAATCTACAAACAACCAATTCTGGGGAGGGTGTGGACAAAAGGAGCCCTCTTCCACTATTGGTGGGAATGTAAATTGATACAGTCACTATGGAGAACAGTATGGAGTTTCCTTAAAAAATCTAGAAATAGAATTACCATCTGATCCAGCAATCCCGCTTCTGGGCATATACCCAGAGAAAACCGTATTTCAAAAAGGCACATTCACCACAATGTTCGTTGCAGCACTATTTACAATAGCCAGGTAATGGAAGCAACCTAAATGCCCACAGACAGATGAATGGATAAAGATGTGGTACATATATAAAATGGAATATTACTCGGCCATAAAAAGGAATGAAACTGGGTCATTTGTAGAGACATCGATGGATCGAGAGACTGTCATACTGAATGAAGTAAGTCAGAAAGAGGAAAACAAATATTGTATATTAATGCATATATGTGGAGCCTAAAAATGGTACAGATGAAATGGTTTGCAGGGAAGAAATAGAGACACAGAGGTAGAACACAAACGTATGGACACCAAGTGTGGGAAGCCATGGGGTGGTGGTGGTGGGATGAGTTGGGAGTTTGGGATTGACCAGTATACATGTATATGCATAAAATACATAACTAATAATAACGTGCTGTTTAAAAAATAAATAAAATTAAATTTCAAAATTTTAAAAAATAAAATTTAAAAATAAAACAGAAAAAAGTTCTTCCCGTCACACAGATGTATTTATAGGAATGAATTATTTCCATACTTATATCTATAAATACATAAAAGAGGAATTAAATCTAACTTGAACCATAAAAGAAATTAAAACCTTAACCCACGAGTTATACAGAGGAAAACCCTATCAGGGCACTTGCTCCAGCGGTAAACAATTCTGAAATTGGTCAGAGGTGGGGAACCATCTCCCATACAACCAGCAACCCACCCCCCACGCAAGGAGCGTCCTCATTGCAAAGCTGGGGGACCGTGCTGAGGCATCTGTGAGTAAACGTGAGCTGAGCCCCAGGCCAGCTGCTGCTGAACTGTTCCCACCCTTTCCAGGTAAAACACCTGAATATGTACAAGGGCTTGAAAGCCTAGAGGAAGGACCATGGAGCCACACCAGCGACAGCACGCAGGCCAACTTGGTGCCTGCAGGCCAGCCAGGGTGGTCCTGGCCCCGGGCGCTCTTCCAGAAGCTTTCCATTGCCCTGCCTGAGATACCCCTCCTGTCACGGCCCCCACTGCTTTTTTCCTTCCTCACCTCTGTCCGGAGAGGAATTCCAGCGGAAGCTATGGGTGACACAAGCTCTTCTTTACAGGCGGCAGCCTGGCAACTCCTACAAAAAGGGCAGCAGAACCCCACTCACACCGGGCCACCCACAATGCTGTGGCCCCTCACTCCCTCCCACCAGCACAGCCCCGAGACTGCTGACGGGGCAGAGAATATGGAGTCAGGCACAGCTTCAGGGGCTATTGCTGCCTGGAGCGCTGTTTATATTGACCTCAACGAGGCACACCTGGGGAGGGCAGGCCGGCAGGGTAAGGCTGCCCAGGTCAGCTAATCCACAACCCTCAGGGAATCACATTGTTGAAAATGGACCCCGCTAAGGCAGAAGAGAAGCCAATGGAAAAAAGGACACAATGCCATTTGCAGCACCGTAGATGAGTCTAGAAGTAATCACCTGACTTGTAGTAAGTCAGAAAGTGAAACACTCATATCATATCATATCACTTATAGGTGTTACCTAAAAATGGATACCAGGGCAGATATTTCCACGGAGAAGGGCAATCACAGATTCATTAAACACACTTATGTTTCACCAATGGAAAGGTGTGAGGATTGGTTTCATTACGATATTGGGGTTAACAGACATATACAAACACAGGTGACATATATAATCACCAAAGACCTACAGAATACCAAGAGAGGACTACTCAACATTCTGTCATAAGGTACATGGGGAAAGGATCCCAGGAAGAACAGTCATTTGTATATGTGTAAAAGAACCACATCTTCCACACCTACAACAAGCCAAACATTGTAATCAAACTTGCTGTAATAAAAAATAGAAAATTAAATTAAAAACACGAACAAGAAGAAGTGAGACAAACGTGAGGGGCTTTCTCCTGGCACATTCCATTCTAAACTCCAATCTAGAACACCACTTCCACTGAGGCTCTCTTGCCCTAGTAACCAGATTTGGTAAGGGTGAACTGCTGCCACCTTGTGGCCATTTCACACAACAGCAGCTTTAATCCCAATGCTAATGGTCAGTTGATATTCAAAATCATTGCAGGCCTGTAAATGACACCTGCCCTGAAAACAAATCCTGGGGTCACATATCGACCAAAAAATTCAAAGGACGTCCATATTTCAAAACGAACGTTGCAAAAGGCATATTTTATGCACATTAGTGTTCTGCTTCTTTTCCTTTCTTTCCTTTTTTGTTAAAAAACACAGGAATGGAAAAAGGCATCCCTCAGAATGGGCGAAAATCGTTGCAGACGAATCAATGGACAGAGGTTTCATCTCCAATATATATAAAGAGCTCATGCAGCTTAATATTAAAAAACAAACAACCCAAAAAAATGGGCAGAAGATCTAAAGAGGCGTTTCTTCAAAGGAGACACAGAGATGGCCAAGACGCCCATGAAAAGCTGCTCAACAGCACTAATTATTAGAGAAATGCAAATCAAAACTACAATGAGGTATCACCTCACACCTGTTAGAATCGGCATCATCAGAAAATCTACAAACAACCAATTCTGGGGAGAGTGTGGACAAAAGGAGCCCTCTTCCACTATTGGTGGGAATGTAAATTGATACAGTCACTATGGAGAACAGTATGGAGTTTCCTTAAAAAAACTTGAAATAGAATTACCATCTGATCCAGCAATCCCACTTCTGGGCATATACCCAGAGAAAACCGTATTTCAAAACGGCACATTCACCACAATGTTCGTTGCAGCACTATTTACAATAGCCAGGTAATGGAAGCAACCTAAATGCCCACAGACAGATGAATGGATAAAGATGTGGTACATATATAAAATGGAATATTACTCGGCCATAAAAAGGAATGAAACTGGGTCATTTGTAGAGACATCGATGGATCGAGAGACTGTCATACTGAATGAAGTAAGTCAGAAAGAGGAAAACAAATATTGTATATTAATGCATATATGTGGAGCCTAAAAATGGTACAGATGAACTGGTTTGCAGGGAAGAAATAGAGACACAGAGGTAGAGAACAAACGTATGGACACCAAGTGTGGGAAGCCATGGGGTGGTGGTGGTGGGATGAGTTGGGAGATTGGGATTGACCTGTATACATGTATATGCATAAAATACATAACTAATAATAACGTGCTGTATAAAAAAAAATAAATAAAATTAAATTTCAAAATTTTAAAAAATAAAATTTAAAAATAAAACAGAAAAAAGTTCTTCCCGTCACACAGATGTATTTATAGGAATGAATTATTTCCATGCTTATATCTATAAATACATAAAAGAGGAATTAAATCTAACTTGAACCATAAAAGAAAAAAAAAACCTTAACCCACGAGTTATACAGAGGAAAACCCTATCAGGGCACTTGCTCCAGCGGTAAACAATTCTGAAATTGGTCAGAGGTGGGGAACCATCTCCCATACTGCCAGCAACCCACCCCCCATGCAAGGAGCGTCCTCATTGCAAAGATGGGGGACCGTGCTGAGGCATCTGTGAGTAAACGTGAGCTGAGCCCCAGGCCAGCTGCTGCTGAACTGTTCCCACCCTTTCCAGGTAAAACACCTGAATATGTACAAGGGATTGAAATCCTAGAGGAAGGACCGTGGAGCCATACCAGCGACAGCACGCAGGCCAACTTGGTGCCTGTAGGCCAGCCAGGGTGGTCCTGGGCCCGGGCGCTCTTCCAGAAGCTTTCCATTGCCCTGCCTGAGATACACCTCCTGTCCCGGCCCCCACTGCTTTTTTCCTTCCTCACCTCTGTCCGGAGAGAAATTCCAGCTGAAGGTATGTGTGACACATCCTCTTCTTTACAGGCGGCGGCCTGGCAACTCCTGCAGAAAGGGCAACAGAACCCCACTCACACCGGGCCACCCACAAAGCTGTGGCCCCTCACTCCCTCCCACCAGCACAGCCCCGAGACTGCTGACAGGGCAGATAATATGGAGTCAGGCACAACTTCAGGGGCTATTGCTGCCTGGAGCGCTGTTTATATTGACCTCAATGAGGCACACCTGGGGAGGGCGGGCCGGCAGGGTAAGGCTGCCCAGGTCAGCTAATCCACAACCCTCAGGGAATCACATTGTTGAAAATGGACCCCGCTAAGGCAGAAGAGAAGCCAAGGGAAAAAAGGACACCATGCCATTTGCAGCACCGTAGATGAGTCTAGAAGTAATCACGTGACTTGCAGTAAGTCAGAAAGTGAAAGACACATATCATATCATATCACTTATAGGTGTTACCTAAAAATGGATACCAGGGCAGATATTTCCACGGAGAAGGGCAATCACAGATTCATTAAACAAACTTATGGTTCACCAATGGAAAGGTGTGAGGTTTGGTTTCATTACGATATCGGGGTTAACAGACATATACAAACACAGGTGACATATATAATCACCAAAGACCTACAGAATACCAAGAGAGGACTACTCAACATTCTGTCATAAGGTACATGGGAAAAGGATCCCAGGAAGAACAGACATCTGTATATGTGTAAAAGAACCACATCTTCCACACCTACAACAAGCCAAACATTGTAATCAAACTTGCTGTAATAAAAAATAAAAAATTAAATTAAAAACACGAACAAGAAGTAGTGAGACAAACGTGAGGGGCTTTCTCCTGGCACATTCCATTCTAAACTCCAATCTAGAACACCACTTCCACTGAGGCTCTCTTGCCCTAGTAACCAGATTTGGTAAGGGTGAACTGCTGCCACCTTGTGGCCGTTTCACACAACAGCAGCTTTAATCCCAACGCTAATGGTCAGTTGATATTCAAAATCATTGCAGGCCTGTAAATGACACCTGCCCTGAAAACAAATCCTGGGGTCACATATCGACCAAAAAATTCAAAGGACGTCCATATTTCAAAATGACCGTTTCAAAAGGCATATTTTACGCATATTAGTGTTCTGCTTCTTTTCCTTTCTTTCTTTTTTGTTAAAAAACACGGGAATGGAAAAAGGCATCCCTCAGAATGGGTGAAAATCGTTGCAGACGAATCAATGGACAGAGGTTTAATCTCCAATATATATAAACAGCTCATGCAGCTTAATATTAAAAAAACAAACAAACAAAAAAAATGGGCAGAAGATCTAAAGAGACGTTTCTTCAAAGGAGACACAGAGATGGCCAAGACGCCCATGAAAAGCTGCTCAACAGCACTAATTATTAGAGAAATGCAAATCAAAACTACAATGAGGTATCACCTCACACCTGTTAGAATCGGCATCATCAGAAAATCTACAAACAACCAATTCTGGGGAGGGTGTGGACAAAAGGAGCCCTCTTCCACTATTGGTGGGAATGTAAATCGATACAGTCACTATGGAGAACAGTATGGAGTTTCCTTAAAAAATCTAGAAATAGAATTACCATCTGATCCAGCAATCCCACTTCTGGGCATATACCCAGAGAAAACCGTATTTCAAAAAGGCACATTCACCACAATGTTCGTTGCAGCACTATTTACAATAGCCAGGTAATGGAAGCAACCTAAATGCCCACAGAAAGATGAATGGATAAAGATGTGGTACATATATAAAATGGAATATTACTCGGCCATAAAAAGGAATGAAACTGGGTCATTTGTAGAGACATCGATGGATCGAGAGACTGTCATACTGAATGAAGTAAGTCAGAAAGAGGAAAACAAATATTGTATATTAATACATATATGTGGAGCCTAAAAATGGTACAGATGAACTGGTTTGCAGGGAAGAAATAGAGACACAGAGGTAGAGAACAAACGTATGGACACCAAGTGTGGGAAGCCATGGGGTGGTGGTGGTGGGATGAGTTGGGAGTTTGGGATTGACCTGTATACATGTATATGCATAAAATACATAACTAATAATAACGTGCTGTATAAAAAAAATAAATAAAATTAAATTTCAAAATTTTAAAAAATAAAATTTAAAAATAAAACAGAAAAATGTTCTTCCCGTCACACAGATGTATTTATAGGAATGAATTATTTCCATGCTTATATCTATAAATACATAAAAGAGGAATTAAATCTAACTTGAACCATAAAAGAAATAAAAACCTGAACCCACGAGTTATACAGAGGAAAACCCTATCAGGGCACTTGCTACAGTGGTAAACAATTCTGAAATTGGTCAGAGGTGGGGAATCATCTCCCATACTGCCAGCAACCCACCCCCCACGCAAGAAGCGTCCTCATTGCAAAGCTGGGGGACCGTGCCGAGGCATCTGTGAGTAAACGTGAGCTGAGCCCCAGGCCAGCTGCTGCTGAACTGTTCCCACCCTTTCCAGGTAAAACACCTGAATATGTACACGGGCTTGAAAGCCTAGAGGAAGGACCGTGGTGCCACACCAGCGACAGCACGCAGGCCAACTTTGTGCCTGCAGGCCAGCCAGGGTGGTCCTGGCCCCGGGCGCTCTTCCAGAAGCTTTCCATTGCCCTGCCTGAGATACCCCTCCTGTCCCGGCCCCCACTGCTTTTTTCCATCCTCACCTCTGTCCGGAGAGAAATTCCAGCCGAAGGTATGGGTGACACAACCTCTTCTTTACAGGCGGCAGCCTGGCAACTCCTGCAGAAAGGCCAGCAGAACCCCACTCACACAGGGCCACCCACAAAGCTGTGGCCCCTCACTCCCTCCCACCAGCACAGCCCCGAGACTGCTGACGGGGCAGAGAATATGGAGTCAGGCACAGCTTCAGGGGCTATTGCTGCCTGGAGCGCTGTTTATATTGACCTCAACGAGGCACACCTGGGGAGGGCAGGCCGGCAGGGTAAGGCTGCCCAGGTCAGCTAATCCACAACCCTCAGGGAATCATATTGTTGAAAATGGACCCCGCTAAGGCAGAAGAAAAGCCAAGGGAAAAAAGGACACAATGCCATTTGCAGCACCGTAGATGAGTCTAGAAGTCATCACGTGACTTGTAGTAAGTCAGAAAGTGAAAGACACATATCATATCATATCACTTATAGGTGTTACCGAAAAATGGATACCAGGGCAGATATTTCCACGGAGAAGGGCAATCACAGATTCATTAAACAAACTTATGGTTCACCAATGGAAAGGTGTGAGGATTGGTTTCATTACGATATCGGGGTTAACAGACATATACAAACACAGGTGACATATATAATCACCAAAGACCTACAGAATACCAAGAGAGGACTACTCAACATTCTGTTATAACGTACATGGGAAAAGGATCCCAGGAAGAACAGACATCTGTATATGTGTAAAAGAACCACATCTTCCACACCTACAACAAGCCAAACATTGTAATCAAACTTGCTATAATAAAAAATTAAAAATTAAATTAAAAACACGAACAAGAAGTAGTGAGACAAACGTGAGGGGCTTTCTCCTGGCACATTCCATTCTAAACTCCAATCTAGAACACCACTTCCACTGAGGCTCTCTTGCCCTAGTAACCAGATTTGGTAAGGGTGAACTGCTGCCACCTTGTGGCCGTTTCACACAACAGCAGCTTTAATCCCAACGCTAATGGTCAGTTGATATTCAAAATCATTGCAGGCCTGTAAATGACACCTGCCCTGAAAACAAATCCTGGGGTCACATATCGACCAAAAAATTCAAAGGACGTCCATATTTCAAAACGACCGTTTCAAAAGGCATATTTTACGCACATTAGTGTTCTGCTTCTTTTCCTTTCTTTCCTTTTTTGTTAAAAAACACGGGAATGGAAAAAGGAATCCCTCAGAATGGGCGAAAATCGTTGCAGACGAATCAATGGACAGAGGTTTAATCTCCAATATATATAAACAGCTCATGCAGCTTAATATTAAAAAAAACAAACAACCCAAAAAAAATGGGCAGAAGATCTAAAGAGACGTTTCTTCAAAGGAGACACAGAGATGGCCAAGACGCACATGAAAAGCTGCTCAACAGCACTAATTATTAGAGAAATGCAAATCAAAACTACAATGAGGTATCACCTCACACCTGTTAGAATCGGCATCATCAGAATATCTACAAACAACCAATTCTGGGGAGGGTGTGGACAAAAGGAGCCCTCTTCCACTATTGGTGGGCATGTGAATTGATACAGTCACTATGGAGAACAGTATGGAGTTTCCTTAAAAAATCTAGAAATAGAATTACCATCTGATCCAGCAATCCCACTTCTGGGCATATACCCAGAGAAAACCGTATTTCAAAAAGGCACATTCACCACAATGTTCGTTGCAGCACTATTTACAATAGCCAGGTAATGGAAGCAACCTAAATGCCCACAGACAGATGAATGGATAAGGATGTGGTACATATATAAAATGGAATATTACTCAGCCATAAAAAGGAATGAAACTGGGTCATTTGTAGAGACATCGATGGATCGAGAGACTGTCATACAGAATGAAGTAAGTCAGAAAGAGGAAAACAAATATTGTCTATTAACGCATATATGTGGAGCCTAAAAATGGTACAGATGAACTGGTTGGCAGGGAAGAAATAGAGACACAAAGGTAGAGAACAAACGTATGGACACCAAGTGTGGGAAGCCATGGGGTGGTGGTGGTGGGATGAGTTGGGAGTTTGGGATTGACCTGTATACATGTATATGCATAAAATACATAACTAATAATAACGTGCTGTATAAAAGAGAAAATAAATAAAATAAAATTTCAAAATTTTAAAAAATAAAATTTAAAAATAAAACAGAAAAAAGTTCTTCCCGTCACACAGATGTATTTATAGGAATGAATTATTTCCATGCTTATATCTATAAATACATAAAAGAGGAATAAAATCTAACTTGAACAATAAAAGAAAAAAAAATCCTGAACCCACGAGTTATACAGAGGAAAACCCTATCAGGGCACTTGCTCCAGTGGTAAACAATTCTGAAATTGGTCAGAGGTGGGGAATCATCTCCCATACAGCCAGCAACCCACCCCCCACGCAAGGAGCGTCCTCATTGCAAAGCTGGGGGACCGTGCCGAGGCATCTGTGAGTAAACGTGAGCTGAGCCCCAGGCCAGCTGCTGCTGAACTGTTCCCACCCTTTCCAGGTAAAACACCTGAATATGTACACGGGCTTGAAAGCCTAGAGGAAGGACCGTGGTGCCACACCAGCGACAGCACGCAGGCCAACTTGGTGCCTGCAGGCCAGCCAGGGTGGTCCTGGCCCCGGGCGCTCTTCCAGAAGCTTTCCATTGCCCTGCTTGAGATACCCCTCCTGTCCCGGCCCCCACTGCTTTTTTCCATCCTCACCTCTGTCCGGAGAGAAATTCCAGCCGAAGGTATCGGTGACACAACCTCTTCTTTACAGGCGGCAGCCTGGCAACTCCTGCAGAAAGGCCAGCAGAACCCCACTCACACCGGGCCACCCACAAAGCTGTGGCCCCTCACTCCCTCCCACCAGCACAGCCCCGAGACTGCTGACGGGGCAGAGAATATGGAGTCAGGCACAGCTTCAGGGGCTATTGCTGCCTGGAGCTCTGTTTATATTGACCTCAACGAGGCACACCTGGGGAGGGCGGGCCGGCAGGGTAAGGCTGCCCAGGTCAGCTAATCCACAACCCTCAGGGAATCACATTGTTGAAAATGGACCCCGCTAAGGCAGAAGAGAAGCCAAGGGAAAAAAGGACACAATGCCATTTGCAGCACCGTAGATGAGTCTAGAAGTCATCACGTGACTTGTAGTAAGTCAGAAAGTGAAAGACACATATCATATCATATCACTTATAGGTGTTACCTAAAAATGGATACCAGGGCAGATATTTCCACGGAGAAGGGCAATCACAGATTCATTAAACAAACTTATGGTTCACCAATGGAAAGGTGTGAGGATTGGTTTCATTACGATATCGGGGTTAACAGACATATACAAACACAGGTGACATATATAATCACCAAAGACCTACAGAATACCAAGAGAGGACTACTCAACATTCTGTCATAACGTACATGGGAAAAGGATCCCAGGAAGAACAGACATCTGTATATGTGTAAAAGAACCTCATCTTCCACACCTACAACAAGCCAAACATTGTAATCAAACTTGCTGTAATAAAAAATTAAAAATTAAATTAAAAACACGAACAAGAAGTAGTGAGACAAACGTGAGGGGCTTTCTCCTGGCACATTCCATTCTAAACTCCAATCTAGAACACCACTTCCACTGAGGCTCTCTTGCCCTAGTAACCAGATTTGGTAAGGGTGAACTGCTGCCACCTTGTGGCCGTTTCACACAACAGCAGCTTTAATCCCAACGCTAATGGTCAGTTGATATTCAAAATCATTGCAGGCCTGTAAATGACACCTGCCCTGAAAACAAATCCTGGGGTCACATATCGACCAAAAATTTCAAAGGACGTCCATATTTCAAAACGACCATTTCAAAAGGCATATTTTACGCACATTAGTGTTCTGCTTCTTTTCCTTTCTTTCCTTTTTTGTTAAAAAAACGGGAATGGAAAAAGGCCTCCCTCAGAATGGGTGAAAATCGTGGCAAACGAATCAATGGACAGAGGTTTAATCTCCAATATATATAAACAGCTCATGCAGCTTAATATTAAAAAAACAAACAACCCAAAAAAATGGGCAGAAGATCTAAAGAGACGTTTCTTCAAAGGAGACACAGAGATGGCCAAGACGCACATGAAAAGCTGCTCAACAGCACTAATTATTAGAGAAATGCAAATCAAAACTACAATGAGGTATCACCTCACACCTGTTAGAATCGGCATCATCAGAATATCTACAAACAACCAATTCTGGGGAGGGTGTGGACAAAAGGAGCCCTCTTCCACTATTGGTGGGCATGTAAATTGATACAGTCACTATGGAGAAGAGTATGGAGTTTCCTTAAAAAATCTAGAAATAGAATTACCATCTGATCCAGCAATCCCACTTCTGGGCATATACCCAGAGAAAACCGTATTTCAAAAAGGCACATTCACCACAATGTTCGTTGCAGCACTATTTACAATAGCCAGGTAATGGAAGCAACCTAAATGCCCACAGACAGATGAATGGATAAGGATGTGGTACATATATAAAATGGAATATTACTCAGCCATAAAAAGGAATGAAACTGGGTCATTTGTAGAGACATCGATGGATCGAGAGACTGTCATACAGAATGAAGTAAGTCAGAAAGAGGAAAACAAATATTGTCTATTAACGCATATATGTGGAGCCTAAAAATGGTACAGATGAACTGGTTGGCAGGGAAGAAATAGAGACACAAAGGTAGAGAACAAACGTATGGACACCAAGTGTGGGAAGCCATGGGGTGGTGGTGGTGGGATGAGTTGGGAGTTTGGGATTGACCTGTATACATGTATATGCATAAAATACATAACTAATAATAACGTGCTGTATAAAAAAGAAAATAAATAAAATAAAATTTCAAAATTTTAAAAAATAAAATTTAAAAATGAAACAGAAAAAAGTTCTTCCCGTCACACAGATGTATTTATAGGAATGAATTATTTCCATGCTTATATCTATAAATACATAAAAGAGGAATAAAATCTAACTTGAACCATAAAAGAAAAAAAATCCTGAACCCACGAGTTATACAGAGGAAAACCCTATCAGGGCACTTGCTCCAGTGGTAAACAATTCTGAAATTGGTCAGAGGTGGGGAATCATCTCCCATACAGCCAGCAACCCACCCCCCATGCAAGGAGCGTCCTCATTGCAAAGCTGGGGGACCGTGCCGAGGCATCTGTGAGTAAACGTGAGCTGAGCCCCAGGCCAGCTGCTGCTGAACTGTTCCCACCCTTTCCAGGTAAAACACCTGAATATGTACACGGGCTTGAAAGCCTAGAGGAAGGACCGTGGTGCCACACCAGCGACAGCACGCAGGCCAACTTTGTGCCTGCAGGCCAGCCAGGGTGGTCCTGGCCCCGGGCGCTCTTCCAGAAGCTTTCCATTGCCCTGCCTGAGATACCCCTCCTGTCCCGGCCCCCACTGCTTTTTTCCATCCTCACCTCTGTCCGGAGAGAAATTCCAGCCGAAGGTATGGGTGACACAACCTCTTCTTTACAGGCGGCAGCCTGGCAACTCCTGCAGAAAGGCCAGCAGAACCCCACTCACACAGGGCCACCCACAAAGCTGTGGCCCCTCACTCCCTCCCACCAGCACAGCCCCGAGACTGCTGACGGGGCAGAGAATATGGAGTCAGGCACAGCTTCAGGGGTTATTGCTGCTTGGAGCGCTGTTTATATTGACCTCAACGAGGCACACCTGGGGAGGGCAGGCCGGCAGGGTAAGGCTGCCCAGGTCAGCTAATCCACAACCCTCAGGGAATCATATTGTTGAAAATGGACCCCGCTAAGGCAGAAGAGAAGCCAAGGGAAAAAAGGACACAATGCCATTTGCAGCACCGTAGATGAGTCTAGAAGTCATCACGTGACTTGTAGTAAGTCAGAAAGTGAAAGACACATATCATATCATATCACTTATAGGTGTTACCGAAAAATGGATACCAGGGCAGATATTTCCACGGAGAAGGGCAATCACAGATTCATTAAACAAACTTATGGTTCACCAATGGAAAGGTGTGAGGATTGGTTTCATTACGATATCGGGGTTAACAGACATATACAAACACAGGTGACATATATAATCACCAAAGACCTACAGAATACCAAGAGAGGACTACTCAACATTCTGTTATAACGTACATGGGAAAAGGATCCCAGGAAGAACAGACATCTGTATATGTGTAAAAGAACCACATCTTCCACACCTACAACAAGCCAAACATTGTAATCAAACTTGCTATAATAAAAAATTAAAAATTAAATTAAAAACACGAACAAGAAGTAGTGAGACAAACGTGAGGGGCTTTCTCCTGGCACATTCCATTCTAAACTCCAATCTAGAACACCACTTCCACTGAGGCTCTCTTGCCCTAGTAACCAGATTTGGTAAGGGTGAACTGCTGCCACCTTGTGGCCGTTTCACACAACAGCAGCTTTAATCCCAACGCTAATGGTCAGTTGATATTCAAAATCATTGCAGGCGTGTAAATGACACCTGCCCTGAAAACAAATCCTGGGGTCACATATCGACCAAAAAATTCAAAGGACGTCCATATTTCAAAACGACCGTTTCAAAAGGCATATTTTACGCACATTAGTGTTCTGCTTCTTTTCCTTTCTTTCCTTTTTTGTTAAAAAACACGGGAATGGAAAAAGGAATCCCTCAGAATGGGCGAAAATCGTTGCAGACGAATCAATGGACAGAGGTTTAATCTCCAATATATATAAACAGCTCATGCAGCTTAATATTAAAAAAAACAAACAACCCAAAAAAAATGGGCAGAAGATCTAAAGAGACGTTTCTTCAAAGGAGACACAGAGATGGCCAAGACGCACATGAAAAGCTGCTCAACAGCACTAATTATTAGAGAAATGCAAATCAAAACTACAATGAGGTATCACCTCACACCTGTTAGAATCGGCATCATCAGAATATCTACAAACAACCAATTCTGGGGAGGGTGTGGACAAAAGGAGCCCTCTTCCACTATTGGTGGGCATGTAAATTGATACAGTCACTATGGAGAACAGTATGGAGTTTCCTTAAAAAATCTAGAAATAGAATTACCATCTGATCCAGCAATCCCACTTCTGGGCATATACCCAGAGAAAACCGTATTTCAAAAAGGCACATTCACCACAATGTTCGTTGCAGCACTATTTACAATAGCCAGGTAATGGAAGCAACCTAAATGCCCACAGACAGATGAATGGATAAGGATGTGGTACATATATAAAATGGAATATTACTCAGCCATAAAAAGGAATGAAACTGGGTCATTTGTAGAGACATCGATGGATCGAGAGACTGTCATACAGAATGAAGTAAGTCAGAAAGAGGAAAACAAATATTGTCTATTAACGCATATATGTGGAGCCTAAAAATGGTACAGATGAACTGGTTGGCAGGGAAGAAATAGAGACACAAAGGTAGAGAACAAACGTATGGACACCAAGTGTGGGAAGCCATGGGGTGGTGGTGGTGGGATGAGTTGGGAGTTTGGGATTGACCTGTATACATGTATATGCATAAAATACATAACTAATAATAACGTGCTGTATAAAAGAGAAAATAAATAAAATAAAATTTCAAAATTTTAAAAAATAAAATTTAAAAATAAAACAGAAAAAAGTTCTTCCCGTCACACAGATGTATTTATAGGAATGAATTATTTCCATGCTTATATCTATAAATACATAAAAGAGGAATAAAATCTAACTTGAACAATAAAAGAAAAAAAAATCCTGAACCCACGAGTTATACAGAGGAAAACCCTATCAGGGCACTTGCTCCAGTGGTAAACAATTCTGAAATTGGTCAGAGGTGGGGAATCATCTCCCATACAGCCAGCAACCCACCCCCCACGCAAGGAGCGTCCTCATTGCAAAGCTGGGGGACCGTGCCGAGGCATCTGTGAGTAAACGTGAGCTGAGCCCCAGGCCAGCTGCTGCTGAACTGTTCCCACCCTTTCCAGGTAAAACGCCTGAATATGTACACGGGCTTGAAAGCCTAGAGGAAGGACCGTGGTGCCACACCAGCGACAGCACGCAGGCCAACTTGGTGCCTGCAGGCCAGCCAGGGTGGTCCTGGCCCCGGGCGCTCTTCCAGAAGCTTTCCATTGCCCTGCTTGAGATACCCCTCCTGTCCCGGCCCCCACTGCTTTTTTCCATCCTCACCTCTGTCCGGAGAGAAATTCCAGCCGAAGGTATCGGTGACACAACCTCTTCTTTACAGGCGGCAGCCTGGCAACTCCTGCAGAAAGGCCAGCAGAACCCCACTCACACCGGGCCACCCACAAAGCTGTGGCCCCTCACTCCCTCCCACCAGCACAGCCCCGAGACTGCTGACGGGGCAGAGAATATGGAGTCAGGCACAGCTTCAGGGGCTATTGCTGCCTGGAGCGCTGTTTATATTGACCTCAACGAGGCACACCTGGGGAGGGCGGGCCGGCAGGGTAAGGCTGCCCAGGTCAGCTAATCCACAACCCTCAGGGAATCACATTGTTGAAAATGGACCCCGCTAAGGCAGAAGAGAAGCCAAGGGAAAAAAGGACACAATGCCATTTGCAGCACCGTAGATGAGTCTAGAAGTCATCACGTGACTTGTAGTAAGTCAGAAAGTGAAAGACACATATCATATCATATCACTTATAGGTGTTACCGAAAAATGGATACCAGGGCAGATATTTCCACGGAGAAGGGCAATCACAGATTCATTAAACAAACTTATGGTTCACCAATGGAAATGTGTGAGGATTGGTTTCATTACGATATCGGGGTTAACAGACATATACAAACACAGGTGACATATATAATCACCAAAGACCTACAGAATACCAAGAGAGGACTACTCAACATTCTGTCATAACGTACATGGGAAAAGGATCCCAGGAAGAACAGACATCTGTATATGTGTAAAAGAACCACATCTTCCACACCTACAACAAGCCAAACATTGTAATCAAACTTGCTGTAATAAAAAATTAAAAATTAAATTAAAAACACGAACAAGAAGTAGTGAGACAAACGTGAGGGGCTTTCTCCTGGCACATTCCATTCTAAACTCCAATCTAGAACACCACTTCCTCTGAGGCTCTCTTGCCCTAGTAACCAGATTTGGTAAGGGTGAACTGCTGCCACCTTGTGGCCGTTTCACACAACAGCAGCTTTAATCCCAACGCTAATGGTCAGTTGATATTCAAAATCATTGCAGGCCTGTAAATGACACCTGCCCTGAAAACAAATCCTGGGGTCACATATCGACCAAAAATTTCAAAGGACGTCCATATTTCAAAACGACCGTTTCAAAAGGCATATTTTACGCACATTAGTGTTCTGCTTCTTTTCCTTTCTTTCCTTTTTTGTTAAAAAACACGGGAATGGAAAAAGGCATCCCTCAAAATGGGCGAAAATCGTTGCAGACGAATCAATGGACAGAGGTTTAATCTCCAATATATATAAACAGCTCATGCAGCTTAATATTAAAAAAACAAACAACCCAAAAAAAATGGGCAGAAGATCTAAAGAGGCGTTTCTTCAAAGGAGACACAGAGATGGCCAAGACGCACATGAAAAGCTGCTCAACAGCACTAATTATTAGAGAAATGCAAATCAAAACTACAATGAGGTATCACCTCACACCTGTTAGAATCGGCATCATCAGAAAATCTACAAACAACCAATTCTGGGGAGGGTGTGGACAAAAGGAGCCCTCTTCCACTATTGGTGGTAATGTAAATTGATACAGTCACTATGGAGAACAGTATGGAGTTTCCTTAAAAAAATTAGAAATAGAATTACCATCTGATTCAGCAATCCCACTTCTGGGCATATACCCAGAGAAAATCGTATTTCAAAAAGGCACATTCACCACAATGTTCGTTGCAGCACTATTTACAATAGCCAGGTAATGGAAGCAACCTAAATGCCCACAGACAGATGAATGGATAAAGATGTGGTACATATATAAAATGGAATATTACTCGGCCATAAAAAGGAATGAAACTGGGTCATTTGTAGAGACATCAATGGATCGAGAGACTGTCATACAGAATGAAGTAAGTCAGAAAGAGGAAAACAAATATTGTCTATTAATGCATATATGTGGAGCCTAAAAATGGTACAGATGAACTGGTTTGCAGGGAAGAAATAGAGACACAGAGGTAGAGAACAAACGTATGGACACCAAGTGTGGGAAGCCATGGGGTGGTGGTGGTGGGTGAGTTGGGAGTTTGGGATTGACCTGTATACATGTATATGCATAAAATACATAACTAATAATAACGTGCTGTATAAAAAAGAAAATAAATAAAATAAAATTTCAAAATTTTAAAAAATAAAATATAAAAATAAAACAGAAAAAAGTTCTTCCCGTCACACAGATGTATTTATAGGAATGAATTATTTCCATGCTTATATCTATAAATACATAAAAGAGGAATAACATCTAAGTTGAATCATAAAAGCAAAAAAAAGTGAAACCATGAGTTATACAGAGGAAAACCCTATCACGGCACTTGCTCCAGTGGTAAACAATTCTGAAATTGGTCAGAGGTGGGGAACCATCTCCCATACAGCCAGCAACCCAACCCCCACGCAAGGCGCGTCCTCATTGCAAAGCTGGGGGACCGTGCCGAGGCATCTCTGAGTAAACGTGAGCTGAGCCCCAGGCCAGCTGCTGCTGAACTGTTCCCACCCTTTCCAGGTAAAACACCTGAATATGTACAAGGGCTTGAAAGCCTAGAGGAAGGACCGTGGAGCCACACCAGCGACAGCACGCAGGCCAACTTGGTGCCTGCAGGCCAGCCAGCGTGGTCCTGGACCCTGGCGCTCTTCCAGAAGCTTTCCATTGCCCTGCCTGAGATACCCCTCCTGTCCCGGCCCCCACTGCTTTTTTCCTTCCTCACCTCTGTCCGGAGAGAAATTCCAGCCGAAGGTATGGGTGACACATCCTCTTCTTTACAGGCGGCAGCCTGGCAACTCCTGCAGAAAGGCCAGCAGAACCCCACTCACACCGGGCCACCCACAAAGCTGTGGCCCCTCACTCCCTCCCACCAGCACAGCCCCGAGACTGCTGACGGGGCAGAGAATATGGAGTCAGGCACAGCTTCAGGGGCTATTGCTGCCTGGAGCTCTGTTTATATTGACCTCAACGAGGCACACCTGGGGAGGGCGGGCCGGCAGGGTAAGGCTGCCCAGGTCAGCTAATCCACAACCCTCAGGGAATCACATTGTTGAAAATGGACCCCGCTAAGGCAGAAGAGAAGCCAAGGGAAAAAAGGACACAATGCCATTTGCAGCACCGTAGATGAGTCTAGAAGTAATCACGTGACTTGTAGTAAGTCAGAAAGTGAAAGACACATATCCTATCATATCACTTATAGGTGTTACCTAAAAATGGATACCAGGGCAGATATTTCCACGGAGAAGGGCAATCACAGATTCATTAAACAAACTTATGGTTCACCAATGGAAAGGTGTGAGGATTGGTTTCATTACGATATCGGGGTTAACAGACATATACAAACACAGGTGACATATATAATCACCAAAGACCTACAGAATACCAAGAGAGGACTACTCAACATTCTGTCATAACGTACATGGGAAAAGGATCCCAAGAAGAACAGTCATCTGTATATGTGTAAAAGAACCACATCTTCCACACCTACAACAAGCCAAACATTGTAATCAAACTTGCTGTAATAAAAAATAAAAACTTAAATTAAAAACACGAACAAGAAGTAGTGAGACAAACGTGAGGGGCTTTCTCCTGGTACATTCCATTCTAAACTCCAATCTAGAACACCACTTCCACTGAGGCTCTCTTGCCCTAGTAACCAGATTTGGTAAGGGTGAACTGCTGCCACCTTGTGGCCGTTTCACACAACAGCAGCTTTAATCCCAATGCTAATGGTCAGTTGATATTCAAAATCATTGCAGGCCTGTAAATGACACCTGCCCTGAAAACAAATCCTGGGGTCACATATCGACCAAAAATTTCAAAGGACGTCCATATTTCAAAACGACCGTTTCAAAAGGCATATTTTATGCACATTAGTGTTCTGCTTCTTTTCCTTTCTTTCCTTTTTTGTTAAAAAACACGGGAATGGAAAAAGGCATCCCTCAGAATGGGCGAAAATCGTTGCAGACGAATCAATGGACAGAGGTTTAATCTCCAATATATATAAACAGCTCATGCAGCTTAATATTAAAAAAACAAACAACCCAAAAAAAATGGGCAGAAGATCTAAAGAGACGTTTCTTCAAAGGAGACACAGAGATGGCCAAGACGCACATGAAAAGCTGCTCAACAGCACTAATTTTTAGAGAAATGCAAATCAAAACTACAATGAGGTATCACCTCACACCTGTTAGAATCGGCATCATCAGAAAATCTACAAACAACCAATTCTGGGGAGGGTGTGGACAAAAGGAGCCCTCTTCCACTATTGGTGGGAATGTAAATTGATACAGTCACTATGGAGAACAGTATGGAGTTTCCTTAAAAAAATTAGAAATAGAATTACCATCTGATCCAGCAATCCCACTTCTGGGCATATACCCAGAGAAAACCGTATTTCAAAAAGGCACATTCACCACAATGTTCGTTGCAGCACTATTTACAATAGCCAGGTAATGGAAACAACCTAAATGCCCACAGACAGATGAATGGATAAAGATGTGGTACATATATAAAATGGAATATGACTCGGCCATAAAAAGGAATGAAACTGGGTCATTTGTAGAGACATCGATGGATCGAGAGACTGTCATACAGAATGAAGTAAGTCAGAAAGAGGAAAACAAATATTGTATATTAATGCATATATGTGGAGCCTAAAAATGGTACAGATGAACTGGTTGGCAGGGAAGAAATAGAGACACAGAGGTAGAGAACAAACGTATGGACACCAAGTGTGGGAAGCCATGGGGTGGTGGTGGTGGGATGAGTTGGGAGTTTGGGATTGACCTGTATACATGTATATGCATAAAATACATAACTAATAATAACGTGCTGTATAAAAAAATAAATAAAATTTCAAAACTTTAAAAAATAAAATATAAAAATAAAACAGAAAAAAGTTCTTCCCGTCACACAGATGTATTTATAGGAATGAATTATTTCCATGCTTATATCTATAAATACATAAAAGAGGAATAACATCTAACTTGAACCATAAAAGAAAAAAAAGTGAACCCACGAGTTATACAGAGGAAAACCCTATCACGGCACTTGCTCCAGTGGTAAACAATTCTGAAATTGGTCAGAGGTGGGGAACCATCTCCCATACAGCCAGCAACCCACCCCCCACGCAAGGAGCGTCCTCATTGCAAAGCTGGGGGACCGTGCCGAGGCATCTGTGAGTAAACGTGAGCTGAGCCCCAGGCCAGCTGCTGCTGAACTGTTCCCACCCTTTCCAGGTAAAACACCTGAATATGTACAAGGGCTTGAAAGCCTAGAGGAAGGACCGTGGAGCAACACCAGCGACAGCACGCAGGCCAACTTGGTGCCTGCAGGCCACCCAGCGTGGTCCTGGACCCTGGCGCTCTTCCAGAAGCTTTCCATTGCCCTGCCTGAGATACCCCTCCTGTCCCGGCCCCCACTGCTTTTTTCCTTCCTCACCTCTGTCCGGAGAGAAATTCCAGCCGAAGGTATGGGTGACACATCCTCTTCTTTACAGGCGGCAGCCTGGCAACTCCTGCAGAAAGGCCAGCAGAACCCCACTCACACCGGGCCACCCACGAAGCTGTGGCCCCTCACTCCCTCCCACCAGCACAGCCCCGAGACTGCTGACGGGGCAGAGAATATGGAGTCAGGCACAGCTTCAGGGGCTATTGCTGCCTGGAGCTCTGTTTATATTGACCTCAACGAGGCACACCTGGGGAGGGCGGGCCGGCAGGGTAAGGCTGCCCAGGTCAGCTAATCCACAACCCTCAGGGAATCACATTGTTGAAAATGGACACCGCTAAGGCAGAAGAGAAGCCAAGGGAAAAAAGGACACAATGCCATTTGCAGCACCGTAGATGAGTCTAGAAGTAACCACGTGACTTGTAGTAAGTCAGAAAGTGAAAGACACATATCATATCATATCACTTATAGGTGTTACCTAAAAATGGATACCAGGGCAGATATTTCCACGGAGAAGGGCAATCACAGATTCATTAAACAAACTTATGGTTCACCAATGGAAAGGTGTGAGGATTGGTTTCATTATGATATCGGGGTTAACAGACATATACAAACACAGGTGACATATATAAACACCAAAGACCTACAGAATACCAAGAGAGGACTACTCAACATTCTGTTATAACGTACATGGGAAAAGGATCCCAGGAAGTACAGACATCTGTATATGTGTAAAAGAACCACATCTTCCACACCTACAACAAGCCAAACATTGTAATCAAACTTGATGTTATAAAAAATAAAAAAAATTAAATTAAAAACACGAACAAGAAGTAGTGAGACAAACGTGAGGGGCTTTCTCCTGGTACATTCCATTCTAAACTCCAATCTAGAACACCACTTCCACTGAGGCTCTCTTGCCCTAGTAACCAGATTTGGTAAGGGTGAACTGCTGCCACCTTGTGGCCGTTTCACACAACAGCAGCTTTAATCCCAATGCTAATGGTCAGTTGATATTCAAAATCATTGCAGGCCTGTAAATGACACCTGCCCTGAAAACAAATCCTGGGGTCACATATCGACCAAAAAATTCAAAGGACGTCCATATGTCAAAACGACCATTTCAAAAGGCATATTTTACGCACATTAGTGTTCTGCTTCTTTTCCTTTCTTTCCTTTTTTGATAAAAAAAACGGGAATGGAAAAAGGCATCCCTCAGAATGGGCGAAAATCGTTGCAGACGAATCAATGGACAGAGGTTTAATCTCCAATATATATAAACAGCTCATGCAGCTTAATATTAAAAAAACAAACAACCCCCAAAAAATGGGCAGAAGATCTAAAGAGACGTTTCTTCAAAGGAGACACAGAGATGGCCAAGACGCACATGAAAAGCTGCTCAACAGCACTAATTTTTAGAGAAATGCAAATCAAAACTACAATGAGGTATCACCTCACACCTGTTAGAATCGGCATCATCAGAAAATCTACAAACAACCAATTCTGGGGAGGGTGTGGACAAAAGGAGCCCTCTTCCACTATTGGTGGGAATGTAAATTGATACAGTCACTATGGAGAACAGTATGGAGTTTCCTTAAAAAATCTAGAAATAGAATTACCATCTGATCCAGCAATCCCACTTCTGGGCATATACCCAGAGAAAACCGTATTTCAAAAAGGCACATTCACCACAATGTTCGTTGCAGCACTATTTACAATAGCCAGGTAATGGAAGCAACCTAAATGCCCACAGACAGATGAATGGATAAAGATGTGGTACATATATAAAATGGAATATGACTCGGCCATAAAAAGGAATGAAACTGGGTCATTTGTAGAGACATCGATGGATCGAGAGACTGTCATACAGAATGAAGTAAGTCAGAAAGAGGAAAACAAATATTGTATATTAATGCATATATGTGGAGCCTAAAAATGGTACAGATGAACTGGTTTGCAGGGAAGAAATAGAGACACAGAGGTAGAGAACAAACGTATGGACACCAAGTGTGGGAAGCCATGGGGTGGTGGTGGTGGGATGAGTTGGGAGTTTGGGATTGACCTGTATACATGTATATGCATAAAATACATAACTAATAATAACGTGCTGTATAAAAAAGAAAATAAATAAAATAAAATTTCAAAATTTTAAAAAATAAAATTTAAAAATAAAACAGAAAAAAGTTCTTCCCGTCACACAGATGTATTTATAGGAATGAATTATTTCCATGCTTCTATCTATAAATACATAAAAGAGGAATAAAATCTAACTTGAACCATAAAAGAAAAAAAAATCCTGAACCCACGAGTTATACAGAGGAAAACACTATCAGGGCACTTGCTCCAGTGGTAAACAATTCTGAAATTGGTCAGAGGTGGGGAACCATCTCCCATACAGCCAGCAACCCAACCCCCACGCAAGGAGCGTCCTCATTGCAAAGCTGGGGGACCGTGCCGAGGCATCTGTGAGTAAACGTGAGGTGAGCCCCAGGTCAGCTGCTGCTGAACTGTTCCCACCCTTTCCAGGTAAAACACCTGAATATGTACAAGGGCTTGAAAGCCTAGAGGAAGGACCGTGGAGCAACACCAGCGACAGCACGCAGGCCAACTTGGTGCCTGCAGGCCAGCCAGCGTGGTCCTGGACCCTGGCGCTCTTCCAGAAGCTTTCCATTGCCCTGCCTGAGATACCCCTCCTGTCCCGGCCCCCACTGCTTTTTTCCTTCCTCACCTCTGTCCGGAGAGAAATTCCAGCCGAAGGTATGGGTGACACATCCTCTTCTTTACAGGCGGCAGCCTGGCAACTCCTGCAGAAAGGCCAGCAGAACCCCACTCACACCGGGCCACCCACAAAGCTGTGGCCCCTCACTCCCTCCCACCAGCACAGCCCCAAGACTGCTGACGGGGCAGAGAATATGGAGTCAGGCACAGCTTCAGGGGCTATTGCTGCCTGGAGCTCTGTTTATATTGACCTCAACGAGGCACACCTGGGGAGGGCGGGCCGGCAGGGTAAGGCTGCCCAGGTCAGCTAATCCACAACCCTCAGGGAATCACATTGTTGAAAATGGACCCCGCTAAGGCAGAAGAGAAGCCAAGGGAAAAAAGGACACAATGCCATTTGCAGCACCGTAGATGAGTCTAGAAGTCATCACGTGACTTGTAGTAAGTCAGAAAGTGAAAGACACATATCATATCATATCACTTATAGGTGTTACCTAAAAATGGATACCAGGGCAGATATTTCCACGGAGAAGGGCAATCACAGATTCATTAAACAAACTTATGGTTCACCAATGGAAAGGTGTGAGGATTGGTTTCATTACGATATCGGGGTTAACAGACATATACAAACACAGGTGACATATATAATCACCAAAGACCTACAGAATACCAAGAGAGGACTACTCAACATTCTGTCATAACGTACATGGGAAAAGGATCCCAAGAAGAACAGTCATCTGTATATGTGTAAAAGAACCACATCTTCCACACCTACAACAAGCCAAACATTGTAATCAAACTTGCTGTAATAAAAAATAAAAACTTAAATTAAAAACACGAACAAGAAGTAGTGAGACAAACGTGAGGGGCTTTCTCCTGGTACATTCCATTCTAAACTCCAATCTAGAACACCACTTCCACTGAGGCTCTCTTGCCCTAGTAACCAGATTTGGTAAGGGTGAACTGCTGCCACCTTGTGGCCGTTTCACACAACAGCAGCTTTAATCCCAACGCTAATGGTCAGTTGATATTCAAAATCATTGCAGGCCTGTAAATGACACCTGCCCTGAAAACAAATCCTGGGGTCACATATCAACCAAAAATTTCAAAGGACGTCCATATTTCAAAACGACCGTTTCAAAAGGCATATTTTATGCACATTAGTGTTCTGCTTCTTTTCCTTTCTTTCCTTTTTTGTTAAAAAACACGGGAATGGAAAAAGGCATCCCTCAGAATGGGCGAAAATCGTTGCAGACGAATCAATGGACAGAGGTTTAATCTCCAATACATATAAACAGCTCATGCAGCTTAATATTAAAAAAACAAACAACCCAAAAAAAATGGGCAGAAGATCTAAAGAGACGTTTCTTCAAAGGAGACACAGAGATGGCCAAGACGCACATGAAAAGCTGCTCAACAGCACTAATTTTTAGAGAAATGCAAATCAAAACTACAATGAGGTATCACCTCACACCTGTTAGAATCGGCATCATCAGAAAATCTACAAACAACCAATTCTGGGGAGGGTGTGGACAAAAGGAGCCCTCTTCCACTATTGGTGGGAATGTAAATTGATACAGTCACTATGGAGAACAGTATGGAGTTTCCTTAAAAAAATTAGAAATAGAATTACCATCTGATCCAGCAATCCCACTTCTGGGCATATACCCAGAGAAAACCGTATTTCAAAAAGGCACATTCACCACAATGTTCGTTGCAGCACTATTTACAATAGCCAGGTAATGGAAACAACCTAAATGCCCACAGACAGATGAATGGATAAAGATGTGGTACATATATAAAATGGAATATGACTCGGCCATAAAAAGGAATGAAACTGGGTCATTTGTAGAGACATCGATGGATCGAGAGACTGTCATACAGAATGAAGTAAGTCAGAAAGAGGAAAACAAATATTGTATATTAATGCATATATGTGGAGCCTAAAAATGGTACAGATGAACTGGTTGGCAGGGAAGAAATAGAGACACAGAGGTAGAGAACAAACGTATGGACACCAAGTGTGGGAAGCCATGGGGTGGTGGTGGTGGGATGAGTTGGGAGTTTGGGATTGACCTGTATACATGTATATGCATAAAATACATAACTAATAATAACGTGCTGTATAAAAAAATAAATAAAATTTCAAAACTTTAAAAAATAAAATTTAAAAATAAAACAGAAAAAAGTTCTTCCCGTCACACAGATGTATTTATAGGAATGAATTATTTCCATGCTTATATCTATAAATACATAAAAGAGGAATAACATCTAACTTGAACCATAAAAGAAAAAAAAGTGAACCCACGAGTTATACAGAGGAAAACCCTATCACGGCACTTGCTCCAGTGGTAAACAATTCTGAAATTGGTCAGAGGTGGGGAACCATCTCCCATACAGCCAGCAACCCACCCCCCACGCAAGGAGCGTCCTCATTGCAAAGCTGGGGGACGGTGCCGAGGCATCTGTGAGTAAACGTGAGCTGAGCCCCAGGTCAGCTGCTGCTGAACTGTTCCCACCCTTTCCAGGTAAAACACCTGAATATGTACAAGGGCTTGAAAGCCTAGAGGAAGGACCGTGGAGCAACACCAGCGACAGCACGCAGGCCAACTTGGTGCCTGCAGGCCAGCCAGCGTGGTCCTGGACCCTGGCGCTCTTCCAGAAGCTTTCCATTGCCCTGCCTGAGATACCCCTCCTGTCCCGGCCCCCACTGCTTTTTTCCTTCCTCACCTCTGTCCGGAGAGAAATTCCAGCCGAAGGTATGGGTGACACATCCTCTTCTTTACAGGCGGCAGCCTGGCAACTCCTGCAGAAAGGCCAGCAGAACCCCACTCACACCGGGCCACCCACGAAGCTGTGGCCCCTCACTCCCTCCCACCAGCACAGCCCCGAGACTGCTGACGGGGCAGAGAATATGGAGTCAGGCACAGCTTCAGGGGCTATTGCTGCCTGGAGCGCTGTTTATATTGACCTCAACGAGGCACACCTGGGGAGGGCGGGCCGGCAGGGTAAGGCTGCCCAGGTCAGCTAATCCACAACCCTCAGGGAATCACATTGTTGAAAATGGACCCCGCTAAGGCAGAAGAGAAGCCAAGGGAAAAAAGGACACAATGCCATTTGCAGCACCGTAGATGAGTCTAGAAGTAACCACGTGACTTGTAGTAAGTCAGAAAGTGAAAGACACATATAATATCATATCACTTATAGGTGTTACCTAAAAATGGATACCAGGGCAGATATTTCCACGGAGAAGGGCAATCACAGATTCATTAAACAAACTTATGGTTCACCAATGGAAAGGTGTGAGGATTGGTTTCATTATGATATCGGGGTTAACAGACATATACAAACACAGGTGACATATATAAACACCAAAGACCTACAGAATACCAAGAGAGGACTACTCAACATTCTGTTATAACGTACATGGGAAAAGGATCCCAGGAAGTACAGACATCTGTATATGTGTAAAAGAACCACATCTTCCACACCTACAACAAGCCAAACATTGTAATCAAACTTGATGTTATAAAAAATAAAAAAAATTAAATTAAAAACACGAACAAGAAGTAGTGAGACAAACGTGAGGGGCTTTCTCCTGGCACATTCCATTCTAAACTCCAATCTAGAACACCACTTCCACTGAGGCTCTCTTGCCCTAGTAACCAGATTTGGTAAGGGTGAACTGCTGCCACCTTGTGGCCGTTTCACACAACAGCAGCTTTAATCCCAGCGCTAATGGTCAGTTGATATTCAAAATCATTGCAGGCCTGTAAATGACACCTGCCCTGAAAACAAATCCTGGGGTCACATATCGACCAAAAAATTCAAAGGACGTCCATATGTCAAAACGACCATTTCAAAAGGCATATTTTACGCACATTAGTGTTCTGCTTCTTTTCCTTTCTTTCCTTTTTTGATAAAAAAAACGGGAATGGAAAAAGGCATCCCTCAGAATGGGCGAAAATCTTTGCAGACGAATCAATGGACAGAGGTTTAATCTCCAATATATATAAACAGCTCATGCAGCTTAATATTAAAAAAACAAACAACCCCCAAAAAATGGGCAGAAGATCTAAAGAGACGTTTCTTCAAAGGAGACACAGAGATGGCCAAGACGCACATGAAAAGCTGCTCAACAGCACTAATTATTAGAGAAATGCAAATCAAAACTACAATGAGGTATCACCTCACACCTGTTAGAATCGGCATCATCAGAAAATCTACAAACAACCAATTCTGGGGAGGGTGTGGACAAAAGGAGCCCTCTTCCACTATTGGTGGGAATGTAAATTGATACAGTCACTATGGAGAACAGTATGGAGTTTCCTTAAAAAATCTAGAAATAGAATTACCATCTGATCCAGCAATCCCACTTCTGGGCATATACCCAGAGAAAACCGTATTTCAAAAAGGCACATTCACCACAATGTTCGTTGCAGCACTATTTACAATAGCCAGGTAATGGAAGCAACCTAAATGCCCACAGACAGATGAATGGATAAAGATGTGGTACATATATAAAATGGAATATGACTCGGCCATAAAAAGGAATGAAACTGGGTCATTTGTAGAGACATCGATGGATCGAGAGACTGTCATACAGAATGAAGTAAGTCAGAAAGAGGAAAACAAATATTGTATATTAATGCATATATGTGGAGCCTAAAAATGGTACAGATGAACTGGTTTGCAGGGAAGAAATAGAGACACAGAGGTAGAGAACAAACGTATGGACACCAAGTGTGGGAAGCCATGGGGTGGTGGTGGTGGGATGAGTTGGGAGTTTGGGATTGACCTGTATACATGTATATGCATAAAATACATAACTAATAATAACGTGCTGTATAAAAAAGAAAATAAATAAAATAAAATTTCAAAATTTTAAAAAATAAAATTTAAAAATAAAACAGAAAAAAGTTCTTCCCGTCACACAGATGTATTTATAGGAATGAATTATTTCCATGCTTCTATCTATAAATACATAAAAGAGGAATAAAATCTAACTTGAACCATAAAAGAAAAAAAAATCCTGAACCCACGAGTTATACAGAGGAAAACACTATCAGGGCACTTGCTCCAGTGGTAAACAATTCTGAAATTGGTCAGAGGTGGGGAACCATCTCCCATACAGCCAGCAACCCACCCCCCATGCAAGGAGCGTCCTCATTGCAAAGCTGGGGGACCGTGCCGAGGCATCTGTGAGTAAACGTGAGCTGAGCCCCAGGCCAGCTGCTGCTGAACTGTTCCCACCCTTTCCAGGTAAAACACCTGAATATGTACACGGGCTTGAAAGCCTAGAGGAAGGACCGTGGTGCCACACCAGCGACAGCACGCAGGCCAACTTTGTGCCTGCAGGCCAGCCAGGGTGGTCCTGGCCCCGGGCGCTCTTCCAGAAGCTTTCCATTGCCCTGCCTGAGATACCCCTCCTGTCCCGGCCCCCACTGCTTTTTTCCATCCTCACCTGTGTCCGGAGATAAATTCCAGCCGAAGGTATGGGTGACACAACCTCTTCTTTACAGGCGGCAGCCTGGCAACTCCTGCAGAAAGGCCAGCAGAACCCCACTCACACAGGGCCACCCACAAAGCTGTGGCCCCTCACTCCCTCCCACCAGCACAGCCCCGAGACTGCTGACGGGGCAGAGAATATGGAGTCAGGCACAGCTTCAGGGGCTATTGCTGCTTGGAGCGCTGTTTATATTGACCTCAACGAGGCACACCTGGGGAGGGCAGGCCGGCAGGGTAAGGCTGCCCAGGTCAGCTAATCCACAACCCTCAGGGAATCATATTGTTGAAAATGGACCCCGCTAAGGCAGAAGAGAAGCCAAGGGAAAAAAGGACACAATGCCATTTGCAGCACCGTAGATGAGTCTAGAAGTCATCACGTGACTTGTAGTAAGTCAGAAAGTGAAAGACACATATCATATCATATCACTTATAGGTGTTACCGAAAAATGGATACCAGGGCAGATATTTCCACGGAGAAGGGCAATCACAGATTCATTAAACAAACTTATGGTTCACCAATGGAAAGGTGTGAGGATTGGTTTCATTACGATATCGGGGTTAACAGACATATACAAACACAGGTGACATATATAATCACCAAAGACCTACAGAATACCAAGAGAGGACTACTCAACATTCTGTTATAACGTACATGGGAAAAGGATCCCAGGAAGAACAGACATCTGTATATGTGTAAAAGAACCACATCTTCCACACCTACAACAAGCCAAACATTGTAATCAAACTTGCTATAATAAAAAATTAAAAATTAAATTAAAAACACGAACAAGAAGTAGTGAGACAAACGTGAGGGGCTTTCTCCTGGCACATTCCATTCTAAACTCCAATCTAGAACACCACTTCCACTGAGGCTCTCTTGCCCTAGTAACCAGATTTGGTAAGGGTGAACTGCTGCCACCTTGTGGCCGTTTCACACAACAGCAGCTTTAATCCCAACGCTAATGGTCAGTTGATATTCAAAATCATTGCAGGCGTGTAAATGACACCTGCCCTGAAAACAAATCCTGGGGTCACATATCGACCAAAAAATTCAAAGGACGTCCATATTTCAAAACGACCGTTTCAAAAGGCATATTTTACGCACATTAGTGTTCTGCTTCTTTTCCTTTCTTTCCTTTTTGTTAAAAAACACGGGAATGGAAAAAGGAATCCCTCAGAATGGGCGAAAATCGTTGCAGACGAATCAATGGACAGAGGTTTAATCTCCAATATATATAAACAGCTCATGCAGCTTAATATTAAAAAAAACAAACAACCCAAAAAAAATGGGCAGAAGATCTAAAGAGACGTTTCTTCAAAGGAGACACAGAGATGGCCAAGACGCACATGAAAAGCTGCTCAACAGCACTAATTATTAGAGAAATGCAAATCAAAACTACAATGAGGTTTCACCTCACACCTGTTAGAATCGGCATCATCAGAATATCTACAAACAACCAATTCTGGGGAGGGTGTGGACAAAAGGAGCCCTCTTCCACTATTGGTGGGCATGTAAATTGATACAGTCACTATGGAGAACAGTATGGAGTTTCCTTAAAAAATCTAGAAATAGAATTACCATCTGATCCAGCAATCCCACTTCTGGGCATATACCCAGAGAAAACCGTATTTCAAAAAGGCACATTCACCACAATGTTCGTTGCAGCACTATTTACAATAGCCAGGTAATGGAAGCAACCTAAATGCCCACAGACAGATGAATGGATAAGGATGTGGTACATATATAAAATGGAATATTACTCAGCCATAAAAAGGAATGAAACTGGGTCATTTGTAGAGACATCGATGGATCGAGAGACTGTCATACAGAATGAAGTAAGTCAGAAAGAGGAAAACAAATATTGTCTATTAACGCATATATGTGGAGCCTAAAAATGGTACAGATGAACTGGTTGGCAGGGAAGAAATAGAGACACAAAGGTAGAGAACAAACGTATGGACACCAAGTGTGGGAAGCCATGGGGTGGTGGTGGTGGGATGAGTTGGGAGTTTGGGATTGACCTGTATACATGTATATGCATAAAATACATAACTAATAATAACGTGCTGTATAAAAGAGAAAATAAATAAAATAAAATTTCAAAATTTTAAAAAATAAAATTTAAAAATAAAACAGAAAAAAGTTCTTCCCGTCACACAGATGTATTTATAGGAATGAATTATTTCCATGCTTATATCTATAAATACATAAAAGAGGAATAAAATCTAACTTGAACAATAAAAGAAAAAAAAATCCTGAACCCACGAGTTATACAGAGGAAAACCCTATCAGGGCACTTGCTCCAGTGGTAAACAATTCTGAAATTGGTCAGAGGTGGGGAATCATCTCCCATACAGCCAGCAACCCACCCCCCACGCAAGGAGCGTCCTCATTGCAAAGCTGGGGGACCGTGCCGAGGCATCTGTGAGTAAACGTGAGCTGAGCCCCAGGCCAGCTGCTGCTGAACTGTTCCCACCCTTTCCAGGTAAAACACCTGAATATGTACACGGGCTTGAAAGCCTAGAGGAAGGACCGTGGTGCCACACCAGCGACAGCACGCAGGCCAACTTGGTGCCTGCAGGCCAGCCAGGGTGGTCCTGGCCCCGGGCGCTCTTCCAGAAGCTTTCCATTGCCCTGCTTGAGATACCCCTCCTGTCCCGGCCCCCACTGCTTTTTTCCATCCTCACCTCTGTCCGGAGAGAAATTCCAGCCGAAGGTATCGGTGACACAACCTCTTCTTTACAGGCGGCAGCCTGGCAACTCCTGCAGAAAGGCCAGCAGAACCCCACTCACACCGGGCCACCCACAAAGCTGTGGCCCCTCACTCCCTCCCACCAGCACAGCCCCGAGACTGCTGACGGGGCAGAGAATATGGAGTCAGGCACAGCTTCAGGGGCTATTGCTGCCTGGAGCGCTGTTTATATTGACCTCAACGAGGCACACCTGGGGAGGGCGGGCCGGCAGGGTAAGGCTGCCCAGGTCAGCTAATCCACAACCCTCAGGGAATCACATTGTTGAAAATGGACCCCGCTAAGGCAGAAGAGAAGCCAAGGGAAAAAAGGACACAATGCCATTTGCAGCACCGTAGATGAGTCTAGAAGTCATCACGTGACTTGTAGTAAGTCAGAAAGTGAAAGACACATATCATATCATATCACTTATAGGTGTTACCTAAAAATGGATACCAGGGCAGATATTTCCACGGAGAAGGGCAATCACAGATTCATTAAACAAACTTATGGTTCACCAATGGAAATGTGTGAGGATTGGTTTCATTACGATATCGGGGTTAACAGACATATACAAACACAGGTGACATATATAATCACCAAAGACCTACAGAATACCAAGAGAGGACTACTCAACATTCTGTCATAACGTACATGGGAAAAGGATCCCAGGAAGAACAGACATCTGTATATGTGTAAAAGAACCACATCTTCCACACCTACAACAAGCCAAACATTGTAATCAAACTTGCTGTAATAAAAAATTAAAAATTAAATTAAAAACACGAACAAGAAGTAGTGAGACAAACGTGAGGGGCTTTCTCCTGGCACATTCCATTCTAAACTCCAATCTAGAACACCACTTCCACTGAGGCTCTCTTGCCCTAGTAACCAGATTTGGTAAGGGTGAACTGCTGCCACCTTGTGGCCGTTTCACACAACAGCAGCTTTAATCCCAGCGCTAATGGTCAGTTGATATTCAAAATCATTGCAGGCCTGTAAATGACACCTGCCCTGAAAACAAATCCTGGGGTCACATATCGACCAAAAATTTCAAAGGACGTCCATATTTCAAAACGACCGTTTCAAAAGGCATATTTTACGCACATTAGTGTTCTGCTTCTTTTCCTTTCTTTCCTTTTTTGTTAAAAAACACGGGAATGGAAAAAGGCATCCCTCAAAATGGGCGAAAATCGTTGCAGACGAATCAATGGACAGAGGTTTAATCTCCAATATATATAAACAGCTCATGCAGCTTAATATTAAAAAAACAAACAACCCAAAAAAAATGGGCAGAAGATCTAAAGAGGCGTTTCTTCAAAGGAGACACAGAGATGGCCAAGACGCACATGAAAAGCTGCTCAACAGCACTAATTATTAGAGAAATGCAAATCAAAACGACAATGAGGTATCACCTCACACCTGTTAGAATCGGCATCATCAGAAAATCTACAAACAACCAATTCTGGGGAGGGTGTGGACAAAAGGAGCCCTCTTCCACTATTGGTGGGAATGTAAATTGATACAGTCACTATGGAGAACAGTATGGAGTTTCCTTAAAAAAATTAGAAATAGAATTACCATCTGATTCAGCAATCCCACTTCTGGGCATATACCCAGAGAAAATCGTATTTCAAAAAGGCACATTCACCACAATGTTCGTTGCAGCACTATTTACAATAGCCAGGTAATGGAAGCAACCTAAATGCCCACAGACAGATGAATGGATAAAGATGTGGTACATATATAAAATGGAATATTACTCGGCCATAAAAAGGAATGAAACTGGGTCATTTGTAGAGACATCGATGGATCGAGAGACTGTCATACAGAATGAAGTAAGTCAGAAAGAGGAAAACAAATATTGTCTATTAATGCATATATGTGGAGCCTAAAAATGGTACAGATGAACTGGTTTGCAGGGAAGAAATAGAGACACAGAGGTAGAGAACAAACGTATGGACACCAAGTGTGGGAAGCCATGGGGTGGTGGTGGTGGGTGAGTTGGGAGTTTGGGATTGACCTGTATACATGTATATGCATAAAATACATAACTAATAATAACGTGCTGTATAAAAAAGAAAATAAATAAAATAAAATTTCAAAATTTTAAAAAATAAAATATAAAAATAAAACAGAAAAAAGTTCTTCCCGTCACACAGATGTATTTATAGGAATGAATTATTTCCATGCTTATATCTATAAATACATAAAAGAGGAATAACATCTAACTTGAATCATAAAAGCAAAAAAAAGTGAAACCATGAGTTATACAGAGGAAAACCCTATCACGGCACTTGCTCCAGTGGTAAACAATTCTGAAATTGGTCAGAGGTGGGGAACCATCTCCCATACAGCCAGCAACCCAACCCCCACGCAAGGCGCGTCCTCATTGCAAAGCTGGGGGACCGTGCCGAGGCATCTCTGAGTAAACGTGAGCTGAGCCCCAGGCCAGCTGCTGCTGAACTGTTCCCACCCTTTCCAGGTAAAACACCTGAATATGTACAAGGGCTTGAAAGCCTAGAGGAAGGACCGTGGAGCCACACCAGCGACAGCACGCAGGCCAACTTGGTGCCTGCAGGCCAGCCAGCGTGGTCCTGGACCCTGGCGCTCTTCCAGAAGCTTTCCATTGCCCTGCCTGAGATACCCCTCCTGTCCCGGCCCCCACTGCTTTTTTCCTTCCTCACCTCTGTCCGGAGAGAAATTCCAGCCGAAGGTATGGGTGACACATCCTCTTCTTTACAGGCGGCAGCCTGGCAACTCCTGCAGAAAGGCCAGCAGAACCCCACTCACACCGGGCCACCCACAAAGCTGTGGCCCCTCACTCCCTCCCACCAGCACAGCCCCGAGACTGCTGACGGGGCAGAGAATATGGAGTCAGGCACAGCTTCAGGGGCTATTGCTGCCTGGAGCTCTGTTTATATTGACCTCAACGAGGCACACCTGGGGAGGGCGGGCCGGCAGGGTAAGGCTGCCCAGGTCAGCTAATCCACAACCCTCAGGGAATCACATTGTTGAAAATGGACCCCGCTAAGGCAGAAGAGAAGCCAAGGGAAAAAAGGACACAATGCCATTTGCAGCACCGTAGATGAGTCTAGAAGTAATCACGTGACTTGTAGTAAGTCAGAAAGTGAAAGACACATATCCTATCATATCACTTATAGGTGTTACCTAAAAATGGATACCAGGGCAGATATTTCCACGGAGAAGGGCAATCACAGATTCATTAAACAAACTTATGGTTCACCAATGGAAAGGTGTGAGGATTGGTTTCATTACGATATCGGGGTTAACAGACATATACAAACACAGGTGACATATATAATCACCAAAGACCTACAGAATACCAAGAGAGGACTACTCAACATTCTGTCATAACGTACATGGGAAAAGGATCCCAAGAAGAACAGTCATCTGTATATGTGTAAAAGAACCACATCTTCCACACCTACAACAAGCCAAACATTGTAATCAAACTTGCTGTAATAAAAAATAAAAACTTAAATTAAAAACACGAACAAGAAGTAGTGAGACAAACGTGAGGGGCTTTCTCCTGGTACATTCCATTCTAAACTCCAATCTAGAACACCACTTCCACTGAGGCTCTCTTGCCCTAGTAACCAGATTTGGTAAGGGTGAACTGCTGCCACCTTGTGGCCGTTTCACACAACAGCAGCTTTAATCCCAACGCTAATGGTCAGTTGATATTCAAAATCATTGCAGGCCTGTAAATGACACCTGCCCTGAAAACAAATCCTGGGGTCACATATCGACCAAAAATTTCAAAGGACGTCCATATTTCAAAACGACCGTTTCAAAAGGCATATTTTATGCACATTAGTGTTCTGCTTCTTTTCCTTTCTTTCCTTTTTTGTTAAAAAACACGGGAATGGAAAAAGGCATCCCTCAGAATGGGCGAAAATCGTTGCAGACGAATCAATGGACAGAGGTTTAATCTCCAATATATATAAACAGCTCATGCAGCTTAATATTAAAAAAACAAACAACCCAAAAAAAATGGGCAGAAGATCTAAAGAGACGTTTCTTCAAAGGAGACACAGAGATGGCCAAGACGCACATGAAAAGCTGCTCAACAGCACTAATTTTTAGAGAAATGCAAATCAAAACTACAATGAGGTATCACCTCACACCTGTTAGAATCGGCATCATCAGAAAATCTACAAACAACCAATTCTGGGGAGGGTGTGGACAAAAGGAGCCCTCTTCCACTATTGGTGGGAATGTAAATTGATACAGTCACTATGGAGAACAGTATGGAGTTTCCTTAAAAAAATTAGAAATAGAATTACCATCTGATCCAGCAATCCCACTTCTGGGCATATACCCAGAGAAAACCGTATTTCAAAAAGGCACATTCACCACAATGTTCGTTGCAGCACTATTTACAATAGCCAGGTAATGGAAACAACCTAAATGCCCACAGACAGATGAATGGATAAAGATGTGGTACATATATAAAATGGAATATGACTCGGCCATAAAAAGGAATGAAACTGGGTCATTTGTAGAGACATCGATGGATCGAGAGACTGTCATACAGAATGAAGTAAGTCAGAAAGAGGAAAACAAATATTGTATATTAATGCATATATGTGGAGCCTAAAAATGGTACAGATGAACTGGTTGGCAGGGAAGAAATAGAGACACAGAGGTAGAGAACAAACGTATGGACACCAAGTGTGGGAAGCCATGGGGTGGTGGTGGTGGGATGAGTTGGGAGTTTGGGATTGACCTGTATACATGTATATGCATAAAATACATAACTAATAATAACGTGCTGTATAAAAAAATAAATAAAATTTCAAAACTTTAAAAAATAAAATTTAAAAATAAAACAGAAAAAAGTTCTTCCCGTCACACAGATGTATTTATAGGAATGAATTATTTCCATGCTTATATCTATAAATACATAAAAGAGGAATAACATCTAACTTGAACCATAAAAGAAAAAAAAGTGAACCCACGAGTTATACAGAGGAAAACCCTATCACGGCACTTGCTCCAGTGGTAAACAATTCTGAAATTGGTCAGAGGTGGGGAACCATCTCCCATACAGCCAGCAACCCACCCCCCACGCAAGGAGCGTCCTCATTGCAAAGCTGGGGGACCGTGCCGAGGCATCTGTGAGTAAACGTGAGCTGAGCCCCAGGTCAGCTGCTGCTGAACTGTTCCCACCCTTTCCAGGTAAAACACCTGAATATGTACAAGGGCTTGAAAGCCTAGAGGAAGGACCGTGGAGCAACACCAGCGACAGCACGCAGGCCAACTTGGTGCCTGCAGGCCAGCCAGCGTGGTCCTGGACCCTGGCGCTCTTCCAGAAGCTTTCCATTGCCCTGCCTGAGATACCCCTCCTGTCCCGGCCCCCACTGCTTTTTTCCTTCCTCACCTCTGTCCGGAGAGAAATTCCAGCCGAAGGTATGGGTGACACATCCTCTTCTTTACAGGCGGCAGCCTGGCAACTCCTGCAGAAAGGCCAGCAGAACCCCACTCACACCGGGCCACCCACGAAGCTGTGGCCCCTCACTCCCTCCCACCAGCACAGCCCCGAGACTGCTGACGGGGCAGAGAATATGGAGTCAGGCACAGCTTCAGGGGCTATTGCTGCCTGGAGCTCTGTTTATATTGACCTCAACGAGGCACACCTGGGGAGGGCGGGCCGGCAGGGTAAGGCTGCCCAGGTCAGCTAATCCACAACCCTCAGGGAATCACATTGTTGAAAATGGACCCCGCTAAGGCAGAAGAGAAGCCAAGGGAAAAAAGGACACAATGCCATTTGCAGCACCGTAGATGAGTCTAGAAGTAACCACGTGACTTGTAGTAAGTCAGAAAGTGAAAGACACATATAATATCATATCACTTATAGGTGTTACCTAAAAATGGATACCAGGGCAGATATTTCCACGGAGAAGGGCAATCACAGATTCATTAAACAAACTTATGGTTCACCAATGGAAAGGTGTGAGGATTGGTTTCATTATGATATCGGGGTTAACAGACATATACAAACACAGGTGACATATATAAACACCAAAGACCTACAGAATACCAAGAGAGGACTACTCAACATTCTGTTATAACGTACATGGGAAAAGGATCCCAGGAAGTACAGACATCTGTATATGTGTAAAAGAACCACATCTTCCACACCTACAACAAGCCAAACATTGTAATCAAACTTGATGTTATAAAAAATAAAAAAAATTAAATTAAAAACACGAACAAGAAGTAGTGAGACAAACGTGAGGGGCTTTCTCCTGGCACATTCCATTCTAAACTCCAATCTAGAACACCACTTCCACTGAGGCTCTCTTGCCCTAGTAACCAGATTTGGTAAGGGTGAACTGCTGCCACCTTGTGGCCGTTTCACACAACAGCAGCTTTAATCCCACTGCTAATGGTCAGTTGATATTCAAAATCATTGCAGGCCTGTAAATGACACCTGCCCTGAAAACAAATCCTGGGGTCACATATCGACCAAAAAATTCAAAGGACGTCCATATGTCAAAACGACCATTTCAAAAGGCATATTTTACGCACATTAGTGTTCTGCTTCTTTTCCTTTCTTTCCTTTTTTGATAAAAAAAACGGGAATGGAAAAAGGCATCCCTCAGAATGGGCGAAAATCTTTGCAGACGAATCAATGGACAGAGGTTTAATCTCCAATATATATAAACAGCTCATGCAGCTTAATATTAAAAAAACAAACAACCCCCAAAAAATGGGCAGAAGATCTAAAGAGACGTTTCTTCAAAGGAGACACAGAGATGGCCAAGACGCACATGAAAAGCTGCTCAACAGCACTAATTATTAGAGAAATGCAAATCAAAACTACAATGAGGTATCACCTCACACCTGTTAGAATCGGCATCATCAGAAAATCTACAAACAACCAATTCTGGGGAGGGTGTGGACAAAAGGAGCCCTCTTCCACTATTGGTGGGAATGTAAATTGATACAGTCACTATGGAGAACAGTATGGAGTTTCCTTAAAAAATCTAGAAATAGAATTACCATCTGATCCAGCAATCCCACTTCTGGGCATATACCCAGAGAAAACCGTATTTCAAAAAGGCACATTCACCACAATGTTCGTTGCAGCACTATTTACAATAGCCAGGTAATGGAAGCAACCTAAATGCCCACAGACAGATGAATGGATAAAGATGTGGTACATATATAAAATGGAATATGACTCGGCCATAAAAAGGAATGAAACTGGGTCATTTGTAGAGACATCGATGGATCGAGAGACTGTCATACAGAATGAAGTAAGTCAGAAAGAGGAAAACAAATATTGTATATTAATGCATATATGTGGAGCCTAAAAATGGTACAGATGAACTGGTTTGCAGGGAAGAAATAGAGACACAGAGGTAGAGAACAAACGTATGGACACCAAGTGTGGGAAGCCATGGGGTGGTGGTGGTGGGATGAGTTGGGAGTTTGGGATTGACCTGTATACATGTATATGCATAAAATACATAACTAATAATAACGTGCTGTATAAAAAAGAAAATAAATAAAATAAAATTTCAAAATTTTAAAAAATAAAATTTAAAAATAAAACAGAAAAAAGTTCTTCCCGTCACACAGATGTATTTATAGGAATGAATTATTTCCATGCTTCTATCTATAAATACATAAAAGAGGAATAAAATCTAACTTGAACCATAAAAGAAAAAAAAATCCTGAACCCACGAGTTATACAGAGGAAAACACTATCAGGGCACTTGCTCCAGTGGTAAACAATTCTGAAATTGGTCAGAGGTGGGGAACCATCTCCCATACAGCCAGCAACCCACCCCCCATGCAAGGAGCGTCCTCATTGCAAAGCTGGGGGACCGTGCCGAGGCATCTGTGAGTAAACGTGAGCTGAGCCCCAGGCCAGCTGCTGCTGAACTGTTCCCACCCTTTCCAGGTAAAACACCTGAATATGTACACGGGCTTGAAAGCCTAGAGGAAGGACCGTGGTGCCACACCAGGAACAGCACGCAGGCCAACTTTGTGCCTGCAGGCCAGCCAGGGTGGTCCTGGCCCCGGGCGCTCTTCCAGAAGCTTTCCATTGCCC
This sequence comes from Mesoplodon mirus, assembly GCF_964341445.2. NCBI lineage: Eukaryota > Metazoa > Chordata > Mammalia > Artiodactyla > Ziphiidae > Mesoplodon > Mesoplodon mirus. The sequence continues at coordinate 309,353 of NW_028295739.1, forward strand.
TGCCTGAGATACCCCTCCTGCCCCGGCCCCCACTGCTTTTTTCCATCCTCACCTGTGTCCGGAGATAAATTCCAGCCGAAGGTATGGGTGACACAACCTCTTCTTTACAGGCGGCAGCCTGGCAACTCCTGCAGAAAGGCCAGCAGAACCCCACTCACACAGGGCCACCCACAAAGCTGTGGCCCCTCACTCCCTCCCACCAGCACAGCCCCGAGACTGCTGACGGGGCAGAGAATATGGAGTCAGGCACAGCTTCAGGGGCTATTGCTGCTTGGAGCGCTGTTTATATTGACCTCAACGAGGCACACCTGGGGAGGGCAGGCCGGCAGGGTAAGGCTGCCCAGGTCAGCTAATCCACAACCCTCAGGGAATCATATTGTTGAAAATGGACCCCGCTAAGGCAGAAGAGAAGCCAAGGGAAAAAAGGACACAATGCCATTTGCAGCACCGTAGATGAGTCTAGAAGTCATCACGTGACTTGTAGTAAGTCAGAAAGTGAAAGACACATATCATATCATATCACTTATAGGTGTTACCGAAAAATGGATACCAGGGCAGATATTTCCACGGAGAAGGGCAATCACAGATTCATTAAACAAACTTATGGTTCACCAATGGAAAGGTGTGAGGATTGGTTTCATTACGATATCGGGGTTAACAGACATATACAAACACAGGTGACATATATAAACACCAAAGACCTACAGAATACCAAGAGAGGACTACTCAACATTCTGTTATAACGTACATGGGAAAAGGATCCCAGGAAGTACAGACATCTGTATATGTGTAAAAGAACCACATCTTCCACACCTACAACAAGCCAAACATTGTAATCAAACTTGCTATAATAAAAAATTAAAAATTAAATTAAAAACACGAACAAGAAGTAGTGAGACAAACGTGAGGGGCTTTCTCCTGGCACATTCCATTCTAAACTCCAATCTAGAACACCACTTCCACTGAGGCTCTCTTGCCCTAGTAACCAGATTTGGTAAGGGTGAACTGCTGCCACCTTGTGGCCGTTTCACACAACAGCAGCTTTAATCCCAACGCTAATGGTCAGTTGATATTCAAAATCATTGCAGGCGTGTAAATGACACCTGCCCTGAAAACAAATCCTGGGGTCACATATCGACCAAAAAATTCAAAGGACGTCCATATTTCAAAACGACCGTTTCAAAAGGCATATTTTACGCACATTAGTGTTCTGCTTCTTTTCCTTTCTTTCCTTTTTTGTTAAAAAACACGGGAATGGAAAAAGGAATCCCTCAGAATGGGCGAAAATCGTTGCAGACGAATCAATGGACAGAGGTTTAATCTCCAATATATATAAACAGCTCATGCAGCTTAATATTAAAAAAAACAAACAACCCAAAAAAAATGGGCAGAAGATCTAAAGAGACGTTGCTTCAAAGGAGACACAGAGATGGCCAAGACGCACATGAAAAGCTGCTCAACAGCACTAATTATTAGAGAAATGCAAATCAAAACGACAATGAGGTATCACCTCACACCTGTTAGAATCGGCATCATCAGAAAATCTACAAACAACCAATTCTGGGGAGGGTGTGGACAAAAGGAGCCCTCTTCCACTATTGGTGGGAATGTAAATTGATACAGTCACTATGGAGAACAGTATGGAGTTTCCTTAAAAAATCTAGAAATAGAATTACCATCTGATCCAGCAATCCCACTTCTGGGCATATACCCAGAGAAAACCGTATTTCAAAAAGGCACATTCACCACAATGTTCGTTGCAGCACTATTTACAATAGCCAGGTAATGGAAGCAACCTAAATGCCCACAGACAGATGAATGGATAAGGATGTGGTACATATATAAAATGGAATATTACTCAGCCATAAAAAGGAATGAAACTGGGTCATTTGTAGAGACATCGATGGATCGAGAGACTGTCATACAGAATGAAGTAAGTCAGAAAGAGGAAAACAAATATTGTCTATTAACGCATATATGTGGAGCCTAAAAATGGTACAGATGAACTGGTTGGCAGGGAAGAAATAGAGACACAAAGGTAGAGAACAAACGTATGGACACCAAGTGTGGGAAGCCATGGGGTGGTGGTGGTGGGATGAGTTGGGAGTTTGGGATTGACCTGTATACATGTATATGCATAAAATACATAACTAATAATAACGTGCTGTATAAAAGAGAAAATAAATAAAATAAAATTTCAAAATTTTAAAAAATAAAATTTAAAAATAAAACAGAAAAAAGTTCTTCCCGTCACACAGATGTATTTATAGGAATGAATTATTTCCATGCTTATATCTATAAATACATAAAAGAGGAATAAAATCTAACTTGAACAATAAAAGAAAAAAAAATCCTGAACCCACGAGTTATACAGAGGAAAACCCTATCAGGGCACTTGCTCCAGTGGTAAACAATTCTGAAATTGGTCAGAGGTGGGGAATCATCTCCCATACAGCCAGCAACCCACCCCCCACGCAAGGAGCGTCCTCATTGCAAAGCTGGGGGACCGTGCCGAGGCATCTGTGAGTAAACGTGAGCTGAGCCCCAGGCCAGCTGCTGCTGAACTGTTCCCACCCTTTCCAGGTAAAACACCTGAATATGTACACGGGCTTGAAAGCCTAGAGGAAGGACCGTGGTGCCACACCAGCGACAGCACGCAGATCAACTTGGTGCCTGCAGGCCAGCCAGGGTGGTCCTGGCCCCGGGCGCTCTTCCAGAAGCTTTCCATTGCCCTGCTTGAGATACCCCTCCTGTCCCGGCCCCCACTGCTTTTTTCCATCCTCACCTCTGTCCGGAGAGAAATTCCAGCGGAAGGTATGTGTGACACATCCTCTTCTTTACAGGCGGCAGCCTGGCAACTCCTGCAGAAAGGCCAGCAGAACCCCACTCACACCGGGCCACCCACAAAGCTGTGGCCCCTCACTCCCTCCCACCAGCACAGCCCCGAGACTGCTGACGGGGCAGAGAATATGGAGTCAGGCACAGCTTCAGGGGCTATTGCTGCCTGGAGCGCTGTTTATATTGACCTCAACGAGGCACACCTGGGGAGGGCGGGCCGGCAGGGTAAGGCTGCCCAGGTCAGCTAATCCACAACCCTCAGGGAATCACATTGTTGAAAATGGACCCCGCTAAGGCAGAAGAGAAGCCAAGGGAAAAAAGGACACAATGCCATTTGCAGCACCGTAGATGAGTCTAGAAGTCATCACGTGACTTGTAGTAAGTCAGAAAGTGAAAGACACATATCATATCATATCACTTATAGGTGTTACCTAAAAATGGATACCAGGGCAGATATTTCCACGGAGAAGGGCAATCACAGATTCATTAAACAAACTTATGGTTCACCAATGGAAATGTGTGAGGATTGGTTTCATTACGATATCGGGGTTAACAGACATATACAAACACAGGTGACATATATAATCACCAAAGACCTACAGAATACCAAGAGAGGACTACTCAACATTCTGTCATAACGTACATGGGAAAAGGATCCCAGGAAGAACAGACATCTGTATATGTGTAAAAGAACCACATCTTCCACACCTACAACAAGCCAAACATTGTAATCAAACTTGCTGTAATAAAAAATTAAAAATTAAATTAAAAACACGAACAAGAAGTAGTGAGACAAACGTGAGGGGCTTTCTCCTGGCACATTCCATTCTAAACTCCAATCTAGAACACCACTTCCACTGAGGCTCTCTTGCCCTAGTAACCAGATTTGGTAAGGGTGAACTGCTGCCACCTTGTGGCCGTTTCACACAACAGCAGCTTTAATCCCAACGCTAATGGTCAGTTGATATTCAAAATCATTGCAGGCCTGTAAATGACACCTGCCCTGAAAACAAATCCTGGGGTCACATATCGACCAAAAATTTCAAAGGACGTCCATATTTCAAAACGACCGTTTCAAAAGGCATATTTTACGCACATTAGTGTTCTGCTTCTTTTCCTTTCTTTCCTTTTTTGTTAAAAAACACGGGAATGGAAAAAGGCATCCCTCAAAATGGGCGAAAATCGTTGCAGACGAATCAATGGACAGAGGTTTAATCTCCAATATATATAAACAGCTCATGCAGCTTAATATTAAAAAAACAAACAACCCAAAAAAAATGGGCAGAAGATCTAAAGAGGCGTTTCTTCAAAGGAGACACAGAGATGGCCAAGACGCACATGAAAAGCTGCTCAACAGCACTAATTATTAGAGAAATGCAAATCAAAACGACAATGAGGTATCACCTCACACCTGTTAGAATCGGCATCATCAGAAAATCTACAAACAACCAATTCTGGGGAGGGTGTGGACAAAAGGAGCCCTCTTCCACTATTGGTGGGAATGTAAATTGATACAGTCACTATGGAGAACAGTATGGAGTTTCCTTAAAAAAATTAGAAATAGAATTACCATCTGATTCAGCAATCCCACTTCTGGGCATATACCCAGAGAAAATCGTATTTCAAAAAGGCACATTCACCACAATGTTCGTTGCAGCACTATTTACAATAGCCAGGTAATGGAAGCAACCTAAATGCCCACAGACAGATGAATGGATAAAGATGTGGTACATATATAAAATGGAATATTACTCGGCCATAAAAAGGAATGAAACTGGGTCATTTGTAGAGACATCGATGGATCGAGAGACTGTCATACAGAATGAAGTAAGTCAGAAAGAGGAAAACAAATATTGTCTATTAATGCATATATGTGGAGCCTAAAAATGGTACAGATGAACTGGTTTGCAGGGAAGAAATAGAGACACAGAGGTAGAGAACAAACGTATGGACACCAAGTGTGGGAAGCCATGGGGTGGTGGTGGTGGGTGAGTTGGGAGTTTGGGATTGACCTGTATACATGTATATGCATAAAATACATAACTAATAATAACGTGCTGTATAAAAAAGAAAATAAATAAAATAAAATTTCAAAATTTTAAAAAATAAAATATAAAAATAAAACAGAAAAAAGTTCTTCCCGTCACACAGATGTATTTATAGGAATGAATTATTTCCATGCTTATATCTATAAATACATAAAAGAGGAATAACATCTAACTTGAATCATAAAAGCAAAAAAAAGTGAAACCATGAGTTATACAGAGGAAAACCCTATCACGGCACTTGCTCCAGTGGTAAACAATTCTGAAATTGGTCAGAGGTGGGGAACCATCTCCCATACAGCCAGCAACCCAACCCCCACGCAAGGCGCGTCCTCATTGCAAAGCTGGGGGACCGTGCCGAGGCATCTCTGAGTAAACGTGAGCTGAGCCCCAGGCCAGCTGCTGCTGAACTGTTCCCACCCTTTCCAGGTAAAACACCTGAATATGTACAAGGGCTTGAAAGCCTAGAGGAAGGACCGTGGAGCCACACCAGCGACAGCACGCAGGCCAACTTGGTGCCTGCAGGCCAGCCAGCGTGGTCCTGGACCCTGGCGCTCTTCCAGAAGCTTTCCATTGCCCTGCCTGAGATACCCCTCCTGTCCCGGCCCCCACTGCTTTTTTCCTTCCTCACCTCTGTCCGGAGAGAAATTCCAGCCGAAGGTATGGGTGACACATCCTCTTCTTTACAGGCGGCAGCCTGGCAACTCCTGCAGAAAGGCCAGCAGAACCCCACTCACACCGGGCCACCCACGAAGCTGTGGCCCCTCACTCCCTCCCACCAGCACAGCCCCGAGACTGCTGACGGGGCAGAGAATATGGAGTCAGGCACAGCTTCAGGGGCTATTGCTGCCTGGAGCTCTGTTTATATTGACCTCAACGAGGCACACCTGGGGAGGGCGGGCCGGCAGGGTAAGGCTGCCCAGGTCAGCTAATCCACAACCCTCAGGGAATCACATTGTTGAAAATGGACACCGCTAAGGCAGAAGAGAAGCCAAGGGAAAAAAGGACACAATGCCATTTGCAGCACCGTAGATGAGTCTAGAAGTAACCACGTGACTTGTAGTAAGTCAGAAAGTGAAAGACACATATCATATCATATCACTTATAGGTGTTACCTAAAAATGGATACCAGGGCAGATATTTCCACGGAGAAGGGCAATCACAGATTCATTAAACAAACTTATGGTTCACCAATGGAAAGGTGTGAGGATTGGTTTCATTATGATATCGGGGTTAACAGACATATACAAACACAGGTGACATATATAAACACCAAAGACCTACAGAATACCAAGAGAGGACTACTCAACATTCTGTTATAACGTACATGGGAAAAGGATCCCAGGAAGTACAGACATCTGTATATGTGTAAAAGAACCACATCTTCCACACCTACAACAAGCCAAACATTGTAATCAAACTTGATGTTATAAAAAATAAAAAAAATTAAATTAAAAACACGAACAAGAAGTAGTGAGACAAACGTGAGGGGCTTTCTCCTGGCACATTCCATTCTAAACTCCAATCTAGAACACCACTTCCACTGAGGCTCTCTTGCCCTAGTAACCAGATTTGGTAAGGGTGAACTGCTGCCACCTTGTGGCCGTTTCACACAACAGCAGCTTTAATCCCAATGCTAATGGTCAGTTGATATTCAAAATCATTGCAGGCCTGTAAATGACACCTGCCCTGAAAACAAATCCTGGGGTCACATATCGACCAAAAAATTCAAAGGACGTCCATATGTCAAAACGACCATTTCAAAAGGCATATTTTACGCACATTAGTGTTCTGCTTCTTTTCCTTTCTTTCCTTTTTTGATAAAAAAAACGGGAATGGAAAAAGGCATCCCTCAGAATGGGCGAAAATCGTTGCAGACGAATCAATGGACAGAGGTTTAATCTCCAATATATATAAACAGCTCATGCAGCTTAATATTAAAAAAACAAACAACCCCCAAAAAATGGGCAGAAGATCTAAAGAGACGTTTCTTCAAAGGAGACACAGAGATGGCCAAGACGCACATGAAAAGCTGCTCAACAGCACTAATTATTAGAGAAATGCAAATCAAAACTACAATGAGGTATCACCTCACACCTGTTAGAATCGGCATCATCAGAAAATCTACAAACAACCAATTCTGGGGAGGGTGTGGACAAAAGGAGCCCTCTTCCACTATTGGTGGGAATGTAAATTGATACAGTCACTATGGAGAACAGTATGGAGTTTCCTTAAAAAATCTAGAAATAGAATTACCATCTGATCCAGCAATCCCACTTCTGGGCATATACCCAGAGAAAACCGTATTTCAAAAAGGCACATTCACCACAATGTTCGTTGCAGCACTATTTACAATAGCCAGGTAATGGAAGCAACCTAAATGCCCACAGACAGATGAATGGATAAAGATGTGGTACATATATAAAATGGAATATGACTCGGCCATAAAAAGGAATGAAACTGGGTCATTTGTAGAGACATCGATGGATCGAGAGACTGTCATACAGAATGAAGTAAGTCAGAAAGAGGAAAACAAATATTGTATATTAATGCATATATGTGGAGCCTAAAAATGGTACAGATGAACTGGTTTGCAGGGAAGAAATAGAGACACAGAGGTAGAGAACAAACGTATGGACACCAAGTGTGGGAAGCCATGGGGTGGTGGTGGTGGGATGAGTTGGGAGTTTGGGATTGACCTGTATACATGTATATGCATAAAATACATAACTAATAATAACGTGCTGTATAAAAAAGAAAATAAATAAAATAAAATTTCAAAATTTTAAAAAATAAAATTTAAAAATAAAACAGAAAAAAGTTCTTCCCGTCACACAGATGTATTTATAGGAATGAATTATTTCCATGCTTCTATCTATAAATACATAAAAGAGGAATAAAATCTAACTTGAACCATAAAAGAAAAAAAAATCCTGAACCCACGAGTTATACAGAGGAAAACACTATCAGGGCACTTGCTCCAGTGGTAAACAATTCTGAAATTGGTCAGAGGTGGGGAACCATCTCCCATACAGCCAGCAACCCAACCCCCACGCAAGGAGCGTCCTCATTGCAAAGCTGGGGGACCGTGCCGAGGCATCTGTGAGTAAACGTGAGGTGAGCCCCAGGTCAGCTGCTGCTGAACTGTTCCCACCCTTTCCAGGTAAAACACCTGAATATGTACAAGGGCTTGAAAGCCTAGAGGAAGGACCGTGGAGCAACACCAGCGACAGCACGCAGGCCAACTTGGTGCCTGCAGGCCAGCCAGCGTGGTCCTGGACCCTGGCGCTCTTCCAGAAGCTTTCCATTGCCCTGCCTGAGATACCCCTCCTGTCCCGGCCCCCACTGCTTTTTTCCTTCCTCACCTCTGTCCGGAGAGAAATTCCAGCCGAAGGTATGGGTGACACATCCTCTTCTTTACAGGCGGCAGCCTGGCAACTCCTGCAGAAAGGCCAGCAGAACCCCACTCACACCGGGCCACCCACAAAGCTGTGGCCCCTCACTCCCTCCCACCAGCACAGCCCCGAGACTGCTGACGGGGCAGAGAATATGGAGTCAGGCACAGCTTCAGGGGCTATTGCTGCCTGGAGCTCTGTTTATATTGACCTCAACGAGGCACACCTGGGGAGGGCGGGCCGGCAGGGTAAGGCTGCCCAGGTCAGCTAATCCACAACCCTCAGGGAATCACATTGTTGAAAATGGACCCCGCTAAGGCAGAAGAGAAGCCAAGGGAAAAAAGGACACAATGCCATTTGCAGCACCGTAGATGAGTCTAGAAGTCATCACGTGACTTGTAGTAAGTCAGAAAGTGAAAGACACATATCATATCATATCACTTATAGGTGTTACCTAAAAATGGATACCAGGGCAGATATTTCCACGGAGAAGGGCAATCACAGATTCATTAAACAAACTTATGGTTCACCAATGGAAAGGTGTGAGGATTGGTTTCATTACGATATCGGGGTTAACAGACATATACAAACACAGGTGACATATATAATCACCAAAGACCTACAGAATACCAAGAGAGGACTACTCAACATTCTGTCATAACGTACATGGGAAAAGGATCCCAAGAAGAACAGTCATCTGTATATGTGTAAAAGAACCACATCTTCCACACCTACAACAAGCCAAACATTGTAATCAAACTTGCTGTAATAAAAAATAAAAACTTAAATTAAAAACACGAACAAGAAGTAGTGAGACAAACGTGAGGGGCTTTCTCCTGGTACATTCCATTCTAAACTCCAATCAAGAACACCACTTCCACTGAGGCTCTCTTGCCCTAGTAACCAGATTTGGTAAGGGTGAACTGCTGCCACCTTGTGGCCGTTTCACACAACAGCAGCTTTAATCCCAACGCTAATGGTCAGTTGATATTCAAAATCATTGCAGGCCTGTAAATGACACCTGCCCTGAAAACAAATCCTGGGGTCACATATCGACCAAAAATTTCAAAGGACGTCCATATTTCAAAACGACCGTTTCAAAAGGCATATTTTATGCACATTAGTGTTCTGCTTCTTTTCCTTTCTTTCCTTTTTTGTTAAAAAACACGGGAATGGAAAAAGGCATCCCTCAGAATGGGCGAAAATCGTTGCAGACGAATCAATGGACAGAGGTTTAATCTCCAATATATATAAACAGCTCATGCAGCTTAATATTAAAAAAACAAACAACCCAAAAAAAATGGGCAGAAGATCTAAAGAGACGTTTCTTCAAAGGAGACACAGAGATGGCCAAGACGCACATGAAAAGCTGCTCAACAGCACTAATTTTTAGAGAAATGCAAATCAAAACTACAATGAGGTATCACCTCACACCTGTTAGAATCGGCATCATCAGAAAATCTACAAACAACCAATTCTGGGGAGGGTGTGGACAAAAGGAGCCCTCTTCCACTATTGGTGGGAATGTAAATTGATACAGTCACTATGGAGAACAGTATGGAGTTTCCTTAAAAAAATTAGAAATAGAATTACCATCTGATCCAGCAATCCCACTTCTGGGCATATACCCAGAGAAAACCGTATTTCAAAAAGGCACATTCACCACAATGTTCGTTGCAGCACTATTTACAATAGCCAGGTAATGGAAACAACCTAAATGCCCGCAGACAGATGAATGGATAAAGATGTGGTACATATATAAAATGGAATATGACTCGGCCATAAAAAGGAATGAAACTGGGTCATTTGTAGAGACATCGATGGATCGAGAGACTGTCATACAGAATGAAGTAAGTCAGAAAGAGGAAAACAAATATTGTATATTAATGCATATATGTGGAGCCTAAAAATGGTACAGATGAACTGGTTTGCAGGGAAGAAATAGAGACACAGAGGTAGAGAACAAACGTATGGACACCAAGTGTGGGAAGCCATGGGGTGGTGGTGGTGGGATGAGTTGGGAGTTTGGGATTGACCTGTATACATGTATATGCATAAAATACATAACTAATAATAACGTGCTGTATAAAAAAATAAATAAAATTTCAAAACTTTAAAAAATAAAATTTAAAAATAAAACAGAAAAAAGTTCTTCCCTTCACACAGATGTATTTATAGGAATGAATTATTTCCATGCTTATATCTATAAATACATAAAAGAGGAATAACATCTAACTTGAACCATAAAAGAAAAAAAAGTGAACCCACGAGTTATACAGAGGAAAACCCTATCACGGCACTTGCTCCAGTGGTAAACAATTCTGAAATTGGTCAGAGGTGGGGAACCATCTCCCATACAGCCAGCAACCCACCCCCCACGCAAGGAGCGTCCTCATTGCAAAGCTGGGGGACCGTGCCGAGGCATCTGTGAGTAAACGTGAGCTGAGCCCCAGGTCAGCTGCTGCTGAACTGTTCCCACCCTTTCCAGGTAAAACACCTGAATATGTACAAGGGCTTGAAAGCCTAGAGGAAGGACCGTGGAGCAACACCAGCGACAGCACGCAGGCCAACTTGGTGCCTGCAGGCCAGCCAGCGTGGTCCTGGACCCTGGCGCTCTTCCAGAAGCTTTCCATTGCCCTGCCTGAGATACCCCTCCTGTCCCGGCCCCCACTGCTTTTTTCCTTCCTCACCTCTGTCCGGAGAGAAATTCCAGCCGAAGGTATGGGTGACACATCCTCTTCTTTACAGGCGGCAGCCTGGCAACTCCTGCAGAAAGGCCAGCAGAACCCCACTCACACCGGGCCACCCACGAAGCTGTGGCCCCTCACTCCCTCCCACCAGCACAGCCCCGAGACTGCTGACGGGGCAGAGAATATGGAGTCAGGCACAGCTTCAGGGGCTATTGCTGCCTGGAGCTCTGTTTATATTGACCTCAACGAGGCACACCTGGGGAGGGCGGGCCGGCAGGGTAAGGCTGCCCAGGTCAGCTAATCCACAACCCTCAGGGAATCACATTGTTGAAAATGGACCCCGCTACGGCAGAAGAGAAGCCAAGGGAAAAAAGGACACAATGCCATTTGCAGCACCGTAGATGAGTCTAGAAGTAACCACGTGACTTGTAGTAAGTCAGAAAGTGAAAGACACATATCATATCATATCACTTATAGGTGTTACCTAAAAATGGATACCAGGGCAGATATTTCCACGGAGAAGGGCAATCACAGATTCATTAAACAAACTTATGGTTCACCAATGGAAAGGTGTGAGGATTGGTTTCATTATGATATCGGGGTTAACAGACATATACAAACACAGGTGACATATATAAACACCAAAGACCTACAGAATATCAAGAGAGGACTACTCAACATTCTGTTATAACGTACATGGGAAAAGGATCCCAGGAAGTACAGACATCTGTATATGTGTAAAAGAACCACATCTTCCACACCTACAACAAGCCAAACATTGTAATCAAACTTGATGTTATAAAAAATAAAAAAAATTAAATTAAAAACACGAACAAGAAGTAGTGAGACAAACGTGAGGGGCTTTCTCCTGGCACATTCCATTCTAAACTCCAATCTAGAACACCACTTCCACTGAGGCTCTCTTGCCCTAGTAACCAGATTTGGTAAGGGTGAACTGCTGCCACCTTGTGGCCGTTTCACACAACAGCAGCTTTAATCCCACTGCTAATGGTCAGTTGATATTCAAAATCATTGCAGGCCTGTAAATGACACCTGCCCTGAAAACAAATCCTGGGGTCACATATCGACCAAAAAATTCAAAGGACGTCCATATGTCAAAACGACCATTTCAAAAGGCATATTTTACGCACATTAGTGTTCTGCTTCTTTTCCTTTCTTTCCTTTTTTGATAAAAAAAACGGGAATGGAAAAAGGCATCCCTCAGAATGGGCGAAAATCTTTGCAGACGAATCAATGGACAGAGGTTTAATCTCCAATATATATAAACAGCTCATGCAGCTTAATATTAAAAAAACAAACAACCCCCAAAAAATGGGCAGAAGATCTAAAGAGACGTTTCTTCAAAGGAGACACAGAGATGGCCAAGACGCACATGAAAAGCTGCTCAACAGCACTAATTATTAGAGAAATGCAAATCAAAACTACAATGAGGTATCACCTCACACCTGTTAGAATCGGCATCATCAGAAAATCTACAAACAACCAATTCTGGGGAGGGTGTGGACAAAAGGAGCCCTCTTCCACTATTGGTGGGAATGTAAATTGATACAGTCACTATGGAGAACAGTATGGAGTTTCCTTAAAAAATCTAGAAATAGAATTACCATCTGATCCAGCAATCCCACTTCTGGGCATATACCCAGAGAAAACCGTATTTCAAAAAGGCACATTCACCACAATGTTCGTTGCAGCACTATTTACAATAGCCAGGTAATGGAAGCAACCTAAATGCCCACAGACAGATGAATGGATAAAGATGTGGTACATATATAAAATGGAATATGACTCGGCCATAAAAAGGAATGAAACTGGGTCATTTGTAGAGACATCGATGGATCGAGAGACTGTCATACAGAATGAAGTAAGTCAGAAAGAGGAAAACAAATATTGTATATTAATGCATATATGTGGAGCCTAAAAATGGTACAGATGAACTGGTTTGCAGGGAAGAAATAGAGACACAGAGGTAGAGAACAAACGTATGGACACCAAGTGTGGGAAGCCATGGGGTGGTGGTGGTGGGATGAGTTGGGAGTTTGGGATTGACCTGTATACATGTATATGCATAAAATACATAACTAATAATAACGTGCTGTATAAAAAAGAAAATAAATAAAATAAAATTTCAAAATTTTAAAAAATAAAATTTAAAAATAAAACAGAAAAAAGTTCTTCCCGTCACACAGATGTATTTATAGGAATGAATTATTTCCATGCTTCTATCTATAAATACATAAAAGAGGAATAAAATCTAACTTGAACCATAAAAGAAAAAAAAATCCTGAACCCACGAGTTATACAGAGGAAAACACTATCAGGGCACTTGCTCCAGTGGTAAACAATTCTGAAATTGGTCAGAGGTGGGGAACCATCTCCCATACAGCCAGCAACCCACCCCCCACGCAAGGAGCGTCCTCATTGCAAAGCTGGGGGACTGTGCCGAGGCATCTGTGAGTAAACGTGAGCTGAGCCCCAGGCCAGCTGCTGCTGAACTGTTCCCACCCTTTCCAGGTAAAACACCTGAATATGTACACGGGCTTGAAAGCCTAGAGGAAGGACCGTGGTGCCACACCAGGAACAGCACGCAGGCCAACTTGGTGCCTGCAGGCCAGCCAGGGTGGTCCTGGCCCCGGGCGCTCTTCCAGAAGCTTTCCATTGCCCTGCTTGAGATACCCCTCCTGTCCCGGCCCCCACTGCGTTTTTCCATCCTCACCTCTGTCCGGAGAGAAATTCCAGCCGAAGGTATGGGTGACACAACCTCTTCTTTACAGGCGGCAGCCTGGCAACTCCTGCAGAAAGGCCAGCAGAACCCCACTCACACCGGGCCACCCACAAAGCTGTGGCCCCTCACTCTCTCCCACCAGCACAGCCCCGAGACTGCTGACGGGGCAGAGAATATGGAGTCAGGCACAGCTTCAGGTGCTATTGCTTCCTGGAGCGCTGTTTATATTGACCTCAACGAGGCACACCTGGGGAGGGCGGGCCGGTAGTGTAAGGCTGCCCAGGTCAGCTAATCCAGAACCCTCAGGGAATCACATTGTTGAAAATGGACCCCGCTAAGGCAGAAGAGAAACCAAGGGAAAAAAAGGACACAATGCCATTTGCAGCACCGTAGATGAGTCTAGAATTCATCACGTGACTTGTAGTAAGTCAGAAAGTGAAAGACACATATCATATCATATCACTTATAGGTGTTACCTAAAAATGGATACCAGGGCAGATATTTCCACGGAGAAGGGCAATCACAGATTCATTAAACAAACTTATGGTTCACCAATGGAAAGGTGTGAGGATTGGTTTCATTACGATATCGGGGTTAACAGACATATACAAACACAGGTGACATATATAATCACCAAAGACCTACAGAATACCAAGAGAGGACTACTCAACATTCTGTCATAACGTACATGGGAAAAGGATCCCAGGAAGAACAGACATCTGTATATGTGTAAAAGAACCACATCTTCCACACCTACAACAAGCCAAACATTGTAATCAAACTTGCTGTAATAAAAAATTAAAAATTAAATTAAAAACACGAACAAGAAGTAGTGAGACAAACGTGAGGGGCTTTCTCCTGGCACATTCCATTCTAAACTCCAATCTAGAACACCACTTCCACTGAGGCTCTCTTGCCCTAGTAACCAGATTTGGTAAGGGTGAACTGCTGCCACCTTGTGGCCGTTTCACACAACAGCAGCTTTAATCCCAACGCTAATGGTCAGTTCATATTCAAAATCATTGCAGGCCTGTAAATGACACCTGCCCTGAAAACAAATCCTGGGGTCACATATCGACTAAAAAACTCAAAGGACGTCCATATTTCAAAACGACCGTTTCAAAAGGCATATTTTACGCACATTAGTGTTCTGCTTCTTTTCCTTTCTTTCCTTTTTTGTTAAAACACACGGGAATGGAAAAAGGAATCCCTCAGAATGGGCGAAAATCGTTGCAGACGAATCAATGGACAGAGGTTTAATCTCCAATATATATAAACAGCTCATGCAGCTTAATATTAAAAAAAACAAACAACCCAAAAAAAATGGGCAGAAGATTTAAAGAGACGTTTCTTCAAAGGAGACACAGAGATGGCCAAGACTCACATGAAAAGCTGCTCAACAGCACTAATTATTAGAGAAATGCAAATCAAAACTACAATGAGGTATCACCTCACACCTGTTAGAATCAGCATCATCAGAAAATCTACAAACAATCAATTCTGGGGAGGGTGTGGACAAAAGCAGCCCTTTTCCACAATTGGTGGGAATGTAAATTGATACAGTCACTATGGAGAACAGTATGGAGTTTCCTTAAAAAATCTAGAAATAGAATTACCATCTGATCCAGCAATCCCACTTCTGGGCATTTACCCAGAGAAAACCGTATTTCAAAAAGGCACATTCACCACAATGTTCGTTGCAGCACTATTTACAATAGCCAGGTAATGGAAGCAACCTAAATGCCCACAGACAGATGAATGGATAAAGATGTGGTACATATATAAAATGGAATATGACTCGGCCATAAAAAGGAATGAAACTGGGTCATTTGTAGAGACATCGATGGATCGAGAGACTGTCATACAGAATGAAGTAAGTCAGAAAGAGGAAAACAAATATTGTATATTAATGCATATATGTGGAGCCTAAAAATGGTACAGATGAACTGGTTTGCAGGGAAGAAATAGAGACACAGAGGTAGAGAACAAACGTATGGACACCAAGTGTGGGAAGCCATGGGGTGGTGGTGGTGGGATGAGTTGGGAGTTTGGGATTGACCTGTATACATGTATATGCATAAAATACATAACTAATAATAACGTGCTGTATAAAAAAGAAAATAAATAAAATAAAATTTCAAAATTTTAAAAAATAAAATTTAAAAATAAAACAGAAAAAAGTTCTTCCCGTCACACAGATGTATTTATAGGAATGAATTATTTCCATGCTTCTATCTATAAATACATAAAAGAGGAATAAAATCTAACTTGAACCATAAAAGAAAAAAAAATCCTGAACCCACGAGTTATACAGAGGAAAACACTATCAGGGCACTTGCTCCAGTGGTAAACAATTCTGAAATTGGTCAGAGGTGGGGAACCATCTCCCATACAGCCAGCAACCCACCCCCCACGCAAGGAGCGTCCTCATTGCAAAGCTGGGGGACTGTGCTGAGGCATCTGTGAGTAAACGTGAGCTGAGCCCCAGGCCAGCTGCTGCTGAACTGTTCCCACCCTTTCCAGGTAAAACACCTGAATATGTACACGGGCTTGAAAGCCTAGAGGAAGGACCGTGGTGCCACACCAGGAACAGCACGCAGGCCAACTTGGTGCCTGCAGGCCAGCCAGGGTGGTCCTGGCCCCGGGCGCTCTTCCAGAAGCTTTCCATTGCCCTGCTTGAGATACCCCTCCTGTCCCGGCCCCCACTGCGTTTTTCCATCCTCACCTCTGTCCGGAGAGAAATTCCAGCCGAAGGTATGGGTGACACAACCTCTTCTTTACAGGCGGCAGCCTGGCAACTCCTGCAGAAAGGCCAGCAGAACCCCACTCACACCGGGCCACCCACAAAGCTGTGGCCCCTCACTCTCTCCCACCAGCACAGCCCCGAGACTGCTGACGGGGCAGAGAATATGGAGTCAGGCACAGCTTCAGGTGCTATTGCTGCCTGGAGCGCTGTTTATATTGACCTCAACGAGGCACACCTGGGGAGGGCGGGCCGGCAGTGTAAGGCTGCCCAGGTCAGCTAATCCACAACACTCAGGGAATCACATTGTTGAAAATGGACCCCGCTAAGGCAGAAGAGAAGCCAAGGGAAAAAAAGGACACAATGCCATTTGCAGCACCGTAGATGAGTCTAGAAGTCATCACGTGACTTGTAGTAAGTCAGAAAGTGAAAGACACATATTCTATCATATCACTTATAGGTGTTACCTAAAAATGGATACCAGGGCAGATATTTCCACGGAGAAGGGCAATCACAGATTCATTAAAGAAACTTATGGTTCACCAATGGAAAGGTGTGAGGATTGGTTTCATTACGATATCGGGGTTAACAGACATATACAAACACAGGTGACATATATAATCACCAAAGACCTACAGAATACCAAGAGAGGACTACTCAACATTCTGTCATAACGTACATGGGAAAAGGATCCCAGGAAGAACAGACATCTGTATATGTGTAAAAGAACCACATCTTCCACACCTACAACAAGCCAAACATTGTAATCAAACTTGATGTTATAAAAAATAAAAAAAAATAAATTAAAAACACGAACAAGAAGTAGTGAGACAAACGTGAGGGGCTTTCTCCTGGCACATTCCATTCTAAACTCCAATCTAGAACACCACTTCCACTGAGGCTCTCTTGCCCTAGTAACCAGATTTGGTAAGGGTGAACTGCTGCCACCTTGTGGCCGTTTCACACAACAGCAGCTTTAATCCCACTGCTAATGGTCAGTTGATATTCAAAATCATTGCAGGCCTGTAAATGACACCTGCCCTGAAAACAAATCCTGGGGTCACATATCGACCAAAAAATTCAAAGGACGTCCATATGTCAAAACGACCATTTCAAAAGGCATATTTTACGCACATTAGTGTTCTGCTTCTTTTCCTTTCTTTCCTTTTTTGATAAAAAAAACGGGAATGGAAAAAGGCATCCCTCAGAATGGGCGAAAATCTTTGCAGACGAATCAATGGACAGAGGTTTAATCTCCAATATATATAAACAGCTCATGCAGCTTAATATTAAAAAAACAAACAACCCCTAAAAAATGGGCAGAAGATCTAAAGAGACGTTTCTTCAAAGGAGACACAGAGATGGCCAAGACGCACATGAAAAGCTGCTCAACAGCACTAATTATTAGAGAAATGCAAATCAAAACTACAATGAGGTATCACCTCACACCTGTTAGAATCGGCATCATCAGAAAATCTACAAACAACCAATTCTGGGGAGGGTGTGGACAAAAGGAGCCCTCTTCCACTATTGGTGGGAATGTAAATTGATACAGTCACTATGGAGAACAGTATGGAGTTTCCTTAAAAAATCTAGAAATAGAATTACCATCTGATCCAGCAATCCCACTTCTGGGCATATACCCAGAGAAAACCGTATTTCAAAAAGGCACATTCACCACAATGTTCGTTGCAGCACTATTTACAATAGCCAGGTAATGGAAGCAACCTAAATGCCCACAGACAGATGAATGGATAAAGATGTGGTACATATATAAAATGGAATATGACTCGGCCATAAAAAGGAATGAAACTGGGTCATTTGTAGAGACATCGATGGATCGAGAGACTGTCATACAGAATGAAGTAAGTCAGAAAGAGGAAAACAAATATTGTATATTAATGCATATATGTGGAGCCTAAAAATGGTACAGATGAACTGGTTTGCAGGGAAGAAATAGAGACACAGAGGTAGAGAACAAACGTATGGACACCAAGTGTGGGAAGCCATGGGGTGGTGGTGGTGGGATGAGTTGGGAGTTTGGGATTGACCTGTATACATGTATATGCATAAAATACATAACTAATAATAACGTGCTGTATAAAAAAGAAAATAAATAAAATAAAATTTCAAAATTTTAAAAAATAAAATTTAAAAATAAAACAGAAAAAAGTTCTTCCCGTCACACAGATGTATTTATAGGAATGAATTATTTCCATGCTTCTATCTATAAATACATAAAAGAGGAATAAAATCTAACTTGAACCATAAAAGAAAAAAAAATCCTGAACCCACGAGTTATACAGAGGAAAACACTATCAGGGCACTTGCTCCAGTGGTAAACAATTCTGAAATTGGTCAGAGGTGGGGAACCATCTCCCATACAGCCAGCAACCCACCCCCCACGCAAGGAGCGTCCTCATTGCAAAGCTGGGGGACTGTGCCGAGGCATCTGTGAGTAAACGTGAGCTGAGCCCCAGGCCAGCTGCTGCTGAACTGTTCCCACCCTTTCCAGGTAAAACACCTGAATATGTACACGGGCTTGAAAGCCTAGAGGAAGGACCGTGGTGCCACACCAGGAACAGCACGCAGGCCAACTTGGTGCCTGCAGGCCAGCCAGGGTGGTCCTGGCCCCGGGCGCTCTTCCAGAAGCTTTCCATTGCCCTGCTTGAGATACCCCTCCTGTCCCGGCCCCCACTGCGTTTTTCCATCCTCACCTCTGTCCGGAGAGAAATTCCAGCCGAAGGTATGGGTGACACAACCTCTTCTTTACAGGCGGCAGCCTGGCAACTCCTGCAGAAAGGCCAGCAGAACCCCACTCACACCGGGCCACCCACAAAGCTGTGGCCCCTCACTCTCTCCCACCAGCACAGCCCCGAGACTGCTGACGGGGCAGAGAATATGGAGTCAGGCACAGCTTCAGGTGCTATTGCTTCCTGGAGCGCTGTTTATATTGACCTCAACGAGGCACACCTGGGGAGGGCGGGCCGGTAGTGTAAGGCTGCCCAGGTCAGCTAATCCAGAACCCTCAGGGAATCACATTGTTGAAAATGGACCCCGCTAAGGCAGAAGAGAAACCAAGGGAAAAAAAGGACACAATGCCATTTGCAGCACCGTAGATGAGTCTAGAATTCATCACGTGACTTGTAGTAAGTCAGAAAGTGAAAGACACATATCATATCATATCACTTATAGGTGTTACCTAAAAATGGATACCAGGGCAGATATTTCCACGGAGAAGGGCAATCACAGATTCATTAAACAAACTTATGGTTCACCAATGGAAAGGTGTGAGGATTGGTTTCATTACGATATCGGGGTTAACAGACATATACAAACACAGGTGACATATATAATCACCAAAGACCTACAGAATACCAAGAGAGGACTACTCAACATTCTGTCATAACGTACATGGGAAAAGGATCCCAGGAAGAACAGACATCTGTATATGTGTAAAAGAACCACATCTTCCACACCTACAACAAGCCAAACATTGTAATCAAACTTGCTGTAATAAAAAATTAAAAATTAAATTAAAAACACGAACAAGAAGTAGTGAGACAAACGTGAGGGGCTTTCTCCTGGCACATTCCATTCTAAACTCCAATCTAGAACACCACTTCCACTGAGGCTCTCTTGCCCTAGTAACCAGATTTGGTAAGGGTGAACTGCTGCCACCTTGTGGCCGTTTCACACAACAGCAGCTTTAATCCCAACGCTAATGGTCAGTTCATATTCAAAATCATTGCAGGCCTGTAAATGACACCTGCCCTGAAAACAAATCCTGGGGTCACATATCGACTAAAAAACTCAAAGGACGTCCATATTTCAAAACGACCGTTTCAAAAGGCATATTTTACACACATTAGTGTTCTGCTTCTTTTCCTTTCTTTCCTTTTTTGTTAAAACACACGGGAATGGAAAAAGGAATCCCTCAGAATGGGCGAAAATCATTGCAGACGAATCAATGGACAGAGGTTTAATCTCCAATATATATAAACAGCTCATGCAGCTTAATATTAAAAAAAACAAACAACCCAAAAAAAATGGGCAGAAGATTTAAAGAGACGTTTCTTCAAAGGAGACACAGAGATGGCCAAGACTCACATGAAAAGCTGCTCAACAGCACTAATTATTAGAGAAATGCAAATCAAAACTACAATGAGGTATCACCTCACACCTGTTAGAATCAGCATCATCAGAAAATCTACAAACAATCAATTCTGGGGAGGGTGTGGACAAAAGCAGCCCTTTTCCACAATTGGTGGGAATGTAAATTGATACAGTCACTATGGAGAACAGTATGGAGTTTCCTTAAAAAATCTAGAAATAGAATTACCATCTGATCCAGCAATCCCACTTCTGGGCATTTACCCAGAGAAAACCGTATTTCAAAAAGGCACATTCACCACAATGTTCGTTGCAGCACTATTTACAATAGCCAGGTAATGGAAGCAACCTAAATGCCCACAGACAGATGAATGGATAAAGATGTGGTACATATATAAAATGGAATATGACTCGGCCATAAAAAGGAATGAAACTGGGTCATTTGTAGAGACATCGATGGATCGAGAGACTGTCATACAGAATGAAGTAAGTCAGAAAGAGGAAAACAAATATTGTATATTAATGCATATATGTGGAGCCTAAAAATGGTACAGATGAACTGGTTTGCAGGGAAGAAATAGAGACACAGAGGTAGAGAACAAACGTATGGACACCAAGTGTGGGAAGCCATGGGGTGGTGGTGGTGGGATGAGTTGGGAGTTTGGGATTGACCTGTATACATGTATATGCATAAAATACATAACTAATAATAACGTGCTGTATAAAAAAGAAAATAAATAAAATAAAATTTCAAAATTTTAAAAAATAAAATTTAAAAATAAAACAGAAAAAAGTTCTTCCCGTCACACAGATGTATTTATAGGAATGAATTATTTCCATGCTTCTATCTATAAATACATAAAAGAGGAATAAAATCTAACTTGAACCATAAAAGAAAAAAAAATCCTGAACCCACGAGTTATACAGAGGAAAACACTATCAGGGCACTTGCTCCAGTGGTAAACAATTCTGAAATTGGTCAGAGGTGGGGAACCATCTCCCATACAGCCAGCAACCCACCCCCCACGCAAGGAGCGTCCTCATTGCAAAGCTGGGGGACTGTGCCGAGGCATCTGTGAGTAAACGTGAGCTGAGCCCCAGGCCAGCTGCTGCTGAACTGTTCCCACCCTTTCCAGGTAAAACACCTGAATATGTACACGGGCTTGAAAGCCTAGAGGAAGGACCGTGGTGCCACACCAGGAACAGCACGCAGGCCAACTTGGTGCCTGCAGGCCAGCCAGGGTGGTCCTGGCCCCGGGCGCTCTTCCAGAAGCTTTCCATTGCCCTGCTTGAGATACCCCTCCTGTCCCGGCCCCCACTGCGTTTTTCCATCCTCACCTCTGTCCGGAGAGAAATTCCAGCCGAAGGTATGGGTGACACAACCTCTTCTTTACAGGCGGCAGCCTGGCAACTCCTGCAGAAAGGCCAGCAGAACCCCACTCACACCGGGCCACCCACAAAGCTGTGGCCCCTCACTCTCTCCCACCAGCACAGCCCCGAGACTGCTGACGGGGCAGAGAATATGGAGTCAGGCACAGCTTCAGGTGCTATTGCTTCCTGGAGCGCTGTTTATATTGACCTCAACGAGGCACACCTGGGGAGGGCGGGCCGGTAGTGTAAGGCTGCCCAGGTCAGCTAATCCAGAACCCTCAGGGAATCACATTGTTGAAAATGGACCCCGCTAAGGCAGAAGAGAAACCAAGGGAAAAAAAGGACACAATGCCATTTGCAGCACCGTAGATGAGTCTAGAATTCATCACGTGACTTGTAGTAAGTCAGAAAGTGAAAGACACATATCATATCATATCACTTATAGGTGTTACCTAAAAATGGATACCAGGGCAGATATTTCCACGGAGAAGGGCAATCACAGATTCATTAAACAAACTTATGGTTCACCAATGGAAAGGTGTGAGGATTGGTTTCATTACGATATCGGGGTTAACAGACATATACAAACACAGGTGACATATATAATCACCAAAGACCTACAGAATACCAAGAGAGGACTACTCAACATTCTGTCATAACGTACATGGGAAAAGGATCCCAGGAAGAACAGACATCTGTATATGTGTAAAAGAACCACATCTTCCACACCTACAACAAGCCAAACATTGTAATCAAACTTGCTGTAATAAAAAATTAAAAATTAAATTAAAAACACGAACAAGAAGTAGTGAGACAAACGTGAGGGGCTTTCTCCTGGCACATTCCATTCTAAACTCCAATCTAGAACACCACTTCCACTGAGGCTCTCTTGCCCTAGTAACCAGATTTGGTAAGGGTGAACTGCTGCCACCTTGTGGCCGTTTCACACAACAGCAGCTTTAATCCCAACGCTAATGGTCAGTTCATATTCAAAATCATTGCAGGCCTGTAAATGACACCTGCCCTGAAAACAAATCCTGGGGTCACATATCGACTAAAAAACTCAAAGGACGTCCATATTTCAAAACGACCGTTTCAAAAGGCATATTTTACGCACATTAGTGTTCTGCTTCTTTTCCTTTCTTTCCTTTTTTGTTAAAACACACGGGAATGGAAAAAGGAATCCCTCAGAATGGGCGAAAATCGTTGCAGACGAATCAATGGACAGAGGTTTAATCTCCAATATATATAAACAGCTCATGCAGCTTAATATTAAAAAAAACAAACAACCCAAAAAAAATGGGCAGAAGATTTAAAGAGACGTTTCTTCAAAGGAGACACAGAGATGGCCAAGACTCACATGAAAAGCTGCTCAACAGCACTAATTATTAGAGAAATGCAAATCAAAACTACAATGAGGTATCACCTCACACCTGTTTGAATCAGCATCATCAGAAAATCTACAAACAATCAATTCTGGGGAGGGTGTGGACAAAAGCAGCCCTTTTCCACAATTGGTGGGAATGTAAATTGATACAGTCACTATGGAGAACAGTATGGAGTTTCCTTAAAAAATCTAGAAATAGAATTACCATCTGATCCAGCAATCCCACTTCTGGGCATTTACCCAGAGAAAACCGTATTTCAAAAAGGCACATTCACCACAATGTTCGTTGCAGCACTATTTACAATAGCCAGGTAATGGAAGCAACCTAAATGCCCACAGACAGATGAATGGATAAAGATGTGGTACATATATAAAATGGAATATGACTCGGCCATAAAAAGGAATGAAACTGGGTCATTTGTAGAGACATCGATGGATCGAGAGACTGTCATACAGAATGAAGTAAGTCAGAAAGAGGAAAACAAATATTGTATATTAATGCATATATGTGGAGCCTAAAAATGGTACAGATGAACTGGTTTGCAGGGAAGAAATAGAGACACAGAGGTAGAGAACAAACGTATGGACACCAAGTGTGGGAAGCCATGGGGTGGTGGTGGTGGGATGAGTTGGGAGTTTGGGATTGACCTGTATACATGTATATGCATAAAATACATAACTAATAATAACGTGCTGTATAAAAAAGAAAATAAATAAAATAAAATTTCAAAATTTTAAAAAATAAAATTTAAAAATAAAACAGAAAAAAGTTCTTCCCGTCACACAGATGTATTTATAGGAATGAATTATTTCCATGCTTCTATCTATAAATACATAAAAGAGGAATAAAATCTAACTTGAACCATAAAAGAAAAAAAAATCCTGAACCCACGAGTTATACAGAGGAAAACACTATCAGGGCACTTGCTCCAGTGGTAAACAATTCTGAAATTGGTCAGAGGTGGGGAACCATCTCCCATACAGCCAGCAACCCACCCCCCACGCAAGGAGCGTCCTCATTGCAAAGCTGGGGGACTGTGCCGAGGCATCTGTGAGTAAACGTGAGCTGAGCCCCAGGCCAGCTGCTGCTGAACTGTTCCCACCCTTTCCAGGTAAAACACCTGAATATGTACACGGGCTTGAAAGCCTAGAGGAAGGACCGTGGTGCCACACCAGGAACAGCACGCAGGCCAACTTGGTGCCTGCAGGCCAGCCAGGGTGGTCCTGGCCCCGGGCGCTCTTCCAGAAGCTTTCCATTGCCCTGCTTGAGATACCCCTCCTGTCCCGGCCCCCACTGCGTTTTTCCATCCTCACCTCTGTCCGGAGAGAAATTCCAGCCGAAGGTATGGGTGACACAACCTCTTCTTTACAGGCGGCAGCCTGGCAACTCCTGCAGAAAGGCCAGCAGAACCCCACTCACACCGGGCCACCCACAAAGCTGTGGCCCCTCACTCTCTCCCACCAGCACAGCCCCGAGACTGCTGACGGGGCAGAGAATATGGAGTCAGGCACAGCTTCAGGTGCTATTGCTGCCTGGAGCGCTGTTTATATTGACCTCAACGAGGCACACCTGGGGAGGGCGGGCCGGCAGTGTAAGGCTGCCCAGGTCAGCTAATCCACAACACTCAGGGAATCACATTGTTGAAAATGGACCCCGCTAAGGCAGAAGAGAAGCCAAGGGAAAAAAAGGACACAATGCCATTTGCAGCACCGTAGATGAGTCTAGAAGTCATCACGTGACTTGTAGTAAGTCAGAAAGTGAAAGACACATATCCTATCATATCACTTATAGGTGTTACCTAAAAATGGATACCAGGGCAGATATTTCCACGGAGAAGGGCAATCACAGATTCATTAAAGAAACTTATGGTTCACCAATGGAAAGGTGTGAGGATTGGTTTCATTACGATATCGGGGTTAACAGACATATACAAACACAGGTGACATATATAATCACCAAAGACCTACAGAATACCAAGAGAGGACTACTCAACATTCTGTCATAACGTACATGGGAAAAGGATCCCAGGAAGAACAGACATCTGTATATGTGTAAAAGAACCACATCTTCCACACCTACAACAAGCCAAACATTGTAATCAAACTTGCTGTAATAAAAAATTAAAAATTAAATTATAAACACGAACAAGAAGTAGTGAGACAAACGTGAGGGGCTTTCTCCTGGCACATTCCATTCTAAACTCTAATCTAGAACACCACTTCCACTGAGGCTCTCTTGCCCTAGTAACCAGATTTGGTAAGGGTGAACTGCTGCCACCTTGTGGCCGTTTCACACAACAGCAGCTTTAATCCCAATGCTAATGGTCAGTTGATATTCAAAATCATTGCAGGCCTGTAAATGACACCTGCCCTGAAAACAAATCTTGGGGTCACATATCGACCAAAAAATTCAAAGGACGTCCATATTTCAAAACGACCGTTTCAAAAGGCATATTTTACGCACATTAGTGTTCTGCTTCTTTTCCTTTCTTTCCTTTTTTGTTAAAAAACGGGAATGGAAAAAGTCCTCCCTCAGAATGGGTGAAAATCGTGGCAAACGAATCAATGGACAGAGGTTTAATCTCCAATATATATAAACAGCTCATGCAGCTTAATATTAAAAAAAACAAACAACCCAAAAAAATGGGCAGAAGATCTAAAGAGACGTTTCTTCAAAGGAGACACAGAGATGGCCAAGACGCACATGAAAAGCTGCTCAACAGCACTAATTATTAGAGAAATGCAAATCAAAACTACAATGAGGTATCACCTCACACCTGTTAGAATCGGCATCATCAGAATATGTACAAACAACCAATTCTGGGGAGGATGTGGACAAAAGGAGCCCTCTTCCACTATTGGTGGGCATGTAAATTGATACAGTCACTATGGAGAACAGTATGGAGTTTCCTTAAAAAATCTAGAAATAGAATTACCATCTGATCCAGCAATCCCACTTCTGGGCATATACCCAGAGAAAACCGTATTTCAAAAAGGCACATTCACCACAATGTTCGTTGCAGCACTATTTACAATAGCCAGGTAAAGGAAGCAACCTAAATGCCCACAGACAGATGATTGGATAAGGATGTGGTACATATATAAAATGGAATATTACTCGGCCATAAAAATGAATGAAACTGGGTCATTTGTAGAGACATCGATGGATCGAGAGACTGTCATACAGAATGAAGTAAGTCAGAAAGAGGAAAACAAATATTGTCTATTAACGCATATATGTGGAGCCTAAAAATGGTACAGATGAACTGGTTGGCAGGGAAGAAATAGAGACACAGAGGTAGAGAACAAACGTATGGACACCAAGTGTGGGAAGCCATGGGGTGGTGGTGGTGGGATGAGTTGGGAGTTTGGGATTGACCTGTATACATGTATATGCATAAAATACATAACTAATAATAACGTGCTGTATAAAAAAGAAAATAAATAAAATAAAATTTCAAAATTTTAAAAAATAAAATTTAAAAATGAAACAGAAAAAAGTTCTTCCCGTCACACAGATGTATTTATAGAAATGAATTATTTCCATGCTTCTATATATAAATACATAAAAGAGGAATAAATTCTAACTTGAACCATAAAAGAAAAAAAATCCTGAACCCACGAGTTATACAGAGGAAAACCCTATCAGGGCACTTGCTCCAGTGGTAAACAATTCTGAAATTGGTCAGAGGTGGGGAATCATCTCCCATACAGCCAGCACCCCACCCCCCACGCAAGGAGCGTCCTCATTGCAAAGCTGGGGGACCGTGCCGAGGCATCTGTGAGTAAACGTGAGCTGAGCCCCAGGCCAGCTGCTGCTGAACTGTTCCCACCCTTTCCAGGTAAAACACCTGAATATGTACACGGGCTTGAAAGCCTAGAGGAAGGACCATGGTGCCACACAAGCCACAGCACGCAGGCCAACTTTGTGCCTGCAGGCCAGCCAGGGTGGTCCTGGCCCCGGGCGCTCTTCCAGAAGCTTTCCATTGCCCTGCCTGAGATACCCCTCCTGTCCCGGACCCCACTGCTTTTTTCCATCCTCACCTCTGTCCGGAGAGAAATTCCAGCCGAAGGTATGGGTGACACAACCTCTTCTTTACAGGCGGCAGCCTGGCAACTCCTGCAGAAAGGCCAGCAGAAACCCACTCACACAGGGCCACCCACAAAGCTGTGGCCCCTCACTCCCTCCCACCAGCACAGCCCCGAGACTGCTGACGGGGCAGAGAATATGGAGTCAGGCACAGCTTCAGGGGCTATTGCTGCCTGGAGCGCTGTTTATATTGACCTCAACGAGGCACACCTGGGGAGGGCAGGCCGGCATGGTAAGGCTGCCCAGGTCAGCTAATCCACAACCCTCAGGGAATCACATTGTGGAAAATGGACCCCGCTAAGGCAGAAGAGAAGCCAAGGGAAAAAAGGACACAATGCCATTTGCAGCACCGTAGATGAGTCTAGAAGTCATCACGTGACTTGTAGTAAGTCAGAAAGTGAAAGACACATATCATATCATATCACTTATAGGTGTTACCGAAAAATGGATACCAGGGCAGATATTTCCACGGAGAAGGGCAATCACAGATTCATTAAACAAATTTATGGTTCACCAATGGAAAGGTGTGAGGATTGGTTTCATTACGATATCGGGGTTAACAGACATATACAAACACAGGTGACATATATAATCACCAAAGACCTACAGAATACCAAGAGAGGACTACTCAACATTCTGTCATAACGTACATGGGAAAAGGATCCCAGGAAGAACAGACATCTGTATATGTGTAAAAGAACCACATCTTCCACACCTACAACAAGCCAAACATTGTAATCAAACTTGCTATAATAAAAAATTAAAAATTAAATTAAAAACACGAACAAGAAGTAGTGAGACAGACGTGAGGGGCTTTCTCCTGGCACATTCCATTCTAAACTCCAATCTAGATCACCACTTCCACTGAGGCTCTCTTGCCCTAGTAACCAGATTTGGTAAGGGTGAACTGCTGCCACCTTGTGGCCGTTTCACACAACAGCAGCTTTAATCCCAACGCTAATGGTCAGTTGATATTCAAAATCATTGCAGGCCTGTAAATGACACCTGCCCTGAAAACAAATCCTGGGGTCACATATCGACCAAAAAATTCAAAGGACGTCCATATTTCTAAACGACCATTTCAAAAGGCATATTTTACGCACATTAGTGTTCTGCTTCTTTTCCTTTCTTTCCTTTTTTGTTAAAAAACACGGGAATGGAAAAAGGAATCCCTCAGAATGGGCGAAAATCGTTGCAGACGAATCAATGGACAGAGGTTTAATCTCCAATATATATAAACAGCTCATGCAGCTTAATATTAAAAAAAACAAACAACCCAAAAAAAATGGGCAGAAGATCTAAAGAGACGTTTCTTCAAAGGAGACACAGAGATGGCCAAGACGCACATGAAAAGCTGCTCAACAGCACTAATTATTAGAGAAATGCAAATCAAAACTACAATGAGGTATCACCTCACACCTGTTAGAATCAGCATCATCAGAAAATCTACAAACAACCAATTCTGGGGAGGGTGTGGACAAAAGCAGCCCTTTTCCACAATTGGTGGGAATGTAAATTGATACAGTCACTATGGAGAACAGTATGGAGTTTCCTTAAAAAATCTAGAAATAGAATTACCATCTGATCCAGCAATCCCACTTCTGGGCATATACCCAGAGAAAACCGTATTTCAAAAAGGCACATTCACCACAATGTTCGTTGCAGCACTATTTACAATAGCCAGGTAATGGAAGCAACCTAAATGCCCACAGACAGATGAATGGATAAAGATGTGGTACATATATAAACTGGAATATAACTCGGCCATAAAAAGGAATGAAACTGGGTCATTTGTAGAGACATCGATGGATCGAGAGACTGTCATACAGAATGAAGTAAGTCAGAAAGAGGAAAACAAATATTGTCTATTAACGCATATATGTGGAGCCTAAAAATGGTACAGATGAACTGGTTTGAAGGGAAGAAATAGAGACACAGAGGTAGAGAACAAACGTATGGACACCAAGTGTGGGAAGCCATGGGGTGGTGGTGGTGGGATGAGTTGGGAGTTTGGGATTGACCTGTATACATGTATATGCATAAAATACATAACTAATAATAACGTGCTGTATAAAAGAGAAAATAAATAAAATAAAATTTCAAAATTTAAAAAAATAAAATTTAAAAATAAAACAGAAAAAAGTTCTTCCCGTCACACAGATGTATTTATAGGAATGAATTATTTCCATGCTTATATCTATAAATACATAAAAGAGGAATAAAATCTAACTTGAACCATAAAAGAAAAAAAAATCCTGAACCCACGAGTTATACAGAGGAAAATCCTATCAGGGCACTTGCTCCAGTTGTAAACAATTCTGAAATTGGTCAGAGGTGGGGAATCATCTCCCATACAGCCAGCAACCCACCCCCTACGCAAGGAGCGTCCTCATTGCAAAGCTGGGGGACCGTGCCGAGGCATCTGTGAGTAAACGTGAGCTGAGCCCCAGGCCAGCTGCTGCTGAACTGTTCCCACCCTTTCCAGGTAAAACACCTGAATATGTACACGGGCTTGAAAGCCTAGAGGAAGGACCGTGGTGCCACACCAGCGACAGCACGCAGATCAACTTGGTGCCTGCAGGCCAGCCAGGGTGGTCCTGGCCCCGGGCGCTCTTCCAGAAGCTTTCCATTGCCCTGCTTGAGATACCCCTCCTGTCCCGGCCCCCACTGCTTTTTTCCATCCTCACCTCTGTCCGGAGAGAAATTCCAGTGGAAGGTATGGGTGACACAACCTCTTCTATACAGGCGGCAGCCTGGCAACTCCTGCAGAAAGGCCAGCAGAACCCCACTCACACCGGGCCACCCACAAAGCTGTGGCCCCTCACTCCCTCCCACCAGCACAGCCCCGAGACTGCTGACGGGGCAGAGAATATGGAGTCAGGCACAGCTTCAGGGGCTATTGCTGCCTGGAGCGCTGTTTATATTGACCTCAACGAGGCACACCTGGGGAGGGCGGGCCGGCAGGGTAAGGCTGCCCAGGTCAGCTAATCCACAACCCTCAGGGAATCACATTGTTGAAAATGGACCCCGCTAAGGCAGAAGAGAAGCCAAGGGAAAAAAGGACACAATGCCATTTGCAGCACCGTAGATGAGTCTAGAAGTCATCACGTGACTTGTAGTAAGTCAGAAAGTGAAAGACACATATCATATCATATCACTTATAGGTGTTACCTAAAAATGGATACCAGGGCAGATATTTCCACGGAGAAGGGCAATCACAGATTCATTAAACAAACTTATGGTTCACCAATGGAAAGGTGTGAGGATTGGTTTCATTACGGTATCGGGGTTAACAGACATATACAAACACAGGTGACATATATAATCACCAAAGACCTACAGAATACCAAGAGAGGACTACTCAACATTCTGTCATAACGTACATGGGAAAAGGATCCCAGGAAGAACAGACATCTGTATATGTGTAAAAGAACCACATCTTCCACACCTACAACAAGCCAAACATTGTAATCAAACTTGCTGTAATAAAAAATTAAAAATTAAATTAAAAACACGAACAAGAAGTAGTGAGACAAACGTGAGGGGCTTTCTCCTGGCACATTCCATTCTAAACTCCAATCTAGAACACCACTTCCACTGAGGCTCTCTTGCCCTAGTAACCAGATTTGGTAAGGGTGAACTGCTGCCACCTTGTGGCCGTTTCACACAACAGCAGCTTTAATCCCAACGCTAATGGTCAGTTGATATTCAAAATCATTGCAGGCCTGTAAATGACACCTGCCCTGAAAACAAATCCTGGGGTCACATATCGACCAAAAAATTCAAAGGACGTCCATATTTCTAAACGACCGTTTCAAAAGGCATATTTTACGCACATTAGTGTTCTGCTTCTTTTCCTTTCTTTCCTTTTTTGTTAAAAAACACGGGAATGGAAAAAGGCATCCCTCAGAATGGGCGAAAATCGTTGCAGACGAATCAATGGACAGAGGTTTAATCTCCAATATATATAAACAGCTCATGCAGCTTAATATTAAAAAAAACAAACAACCCAAAAAAAATGGGCAGAAGATCTAAAGAGACGTTTCTTCAAAGGAGACACAGAGATGGCCAAGACGCACATGAAAAGCTGCTCAACAGCACTAATTATTAGAGAAATGCAAATCAAAACTACAATGAGGTATCACCTCACACCTGTTAGAATCAGCATCATCAGAAAATCTACAAACAACCAATTCTGGGGAGGGTGTGGACAAAAGCAGCCCTTTTCCACAATTGGTGGGAATGTAAATTGATACAGTCACTATGGAGAACAGTATGGAGTTTCCTTAAAAAATCTAGAAATAGAATTACCATCTGATCCAGCAATACCACTTCTGGGCATATACCCAGAGAAAACCGTATTTCAAAAAGGCACATTCACCACAATGTTCGTTGCAGCACTATTTACAATAGCCAGGTAATGGAAGCAACCTAAATGCCCACAGACAGATGAATGGATAAAGATGTGGTACATATATAAAATGGAATATGACTCGGCCATAAAAAGGAATGAAACTGGGTCATTTGTAGAGACATCGATGGATCGAGAGACTGTCATACAGAATGAAGTAAGTCAGAAAGAAGAAAACAAATATTGTCTATTAACGCATATATGTGGAGCCTAAAAATGGTACAGTTGAACTGGTTGGCAGGGAAGAAATAGAGACACAGAGGTAGAGAAAAAACGTATGGACACCAAGTGTGGGAAGCCATGGGGTGGTGGTGGTGGGATGAGTTGGGAGTTTGGGATTGACCTGTATACATGTATATGCATAAAATACATAACTAATAATAACGTGCTGTATAAAAAAGAAAATAAATAAAATAAAATTTCAAACTTTTAAAAAATAAAATTTAAAAATAAAACAGAAAAAAGTTCTTCCCGTCACACAGATGTATTTATAGGAATGAATTATTTCCATGCTTCTATCTATAAATACATAAAAGAGGAATAAAATCTAACTTGAACCATAAAAGAAAAAAAATCCTGAACCCACGAGTTATACAGAGGAAAACCCTATCAGGGCACTTGCTCCAGTGGTAAACAATTCTGAAATTGGTCAGAGGTGGGGAATCATCTCCCATACAGCCAGCAACCCACCCCCCACGCAAGGAGCGTCCTCATTGCAAAGCTGGGGGACCGTGCCGAGGCATCTGTGAGTAAACGTGAGCTGAGCCCCAGGCCAGCTGCTGCTGAACTGTTCCCACCCTTTCCAGGTAAAACACCTGAATATGTACACGGGCTTGAAAGCCTAGAGGAAGGACCGTGGTGCCACACCAGCGACAGCACGCAGGCCAACTTGGTGCCTGCAGGCCAGCCAGGGTGGTCCTGGCCCCGGGCGCTCTTCCAGAAGCTTTCCATTGCCCTGCCTGAGATACCCCTCCTGTCCCGGCCCCCACTGCTTTTTTCTATCCTCACCTCTGTCCGGAGAGAAATTCCAGCCGAAGGTATGGGTGACACAACCTCTTCTTTACAGGCGGCAGCCTGGCAACTCCTGCAGAAAGGCCAGCAGAACCCCACTTACACCGGGCCACCCACAAAGCTGTGGCCCCTCACTCCCTCCCAGCAGCACAGCCCCGAGACTGCTGATGGGGCAGAGAATATGGAGTCAGGCACAGCTTCAGGGGCTATTGCTGCCTGGAGCTCTGTTTATATTGACCTCAACGAGGCACACCTGGGGAGGGCGGGCCGGCAGGGTAAGGCTGCCCAGGTCAGCTAATCCACAACCCTCATGGAATCACATTGTTGAAAATGGACCCCGCTAAGGTAGAAGAGAAGCCAAGGGAAAAAAGGACACAATGCCATTTGCAGCACCGTAGATGAGTCTAGAAGTCATCACGTGACTTGTAGTAAGTCAGAAAGTGAAAGACACATATCCTATCATATCACTTATAGGTGTTACCTAAAAATGGATACCAGGGCAGATATTTCCACGGAGAAGGGCAATCACAGATTCATTAAACAAACTTATGGTTCACCAATGGAAAGTTGTGAGGATTGGTTTCATTATGATATCGGGGCTAACAGACATATACAAACACAGGTGACATATATAATCACCAAAGACCTACAGAATACCAAGAGAGGACTACTCAACATTCTGTCATAACGTACATGGGAAAAGGATCCCAGGAAGAACAGACATCTGTATATGTGTAAAAGAACCACATCTTCCACACCTACAACAAGCCAAACATTGTAATCAAACTTGCTGTAATAAAAAATTAAAAATTAAATTAAAAACACGAACAAGAAGTAGTGAGACAAACGTGAGGGGCTTTCTCCTGGCACATTCCATTCTAAACTCCAATCTAGAACACCACTTCCACTGAGGCTCTCTTGCCCTAGTAACCAGATTTGGTAAGGGTGAACTGCTGCCACCTTGTGGCCGTTTCACACAACAGCAGCGTTAATCCCAACGCTAATGGTCAGTTCATATTCAAAATCATTGCAGGCCTGTAAATGACACCTGCCCTGAAAACAAATCCTGGGGTCACATATCGACCAAAAAACTCAAAGGACGTCCATATTTCAAAACGACCGTTTCAAAAGGCATATTTTACGCACATTAGTGTTCTGCTTCTTTTCCTTTCTTTCCTTTTTTGTTAAAACACACGGGAATGGAAAAAGGAATCCCTCAGAATGGGCGAAAATCGTTGCAGACGAATCAATGGACAGAGGTTTAATCTCCAATATATATAAACAGCTCATGCAGCTTAATATTAAAAAAAACAAACAACCCAAAAAAAAATGGGCAGAAGATCTAAAGAGACGTTTCTTCAAAGGAGACACAGAGATGGCCAAGACGCACATGAAAAGCTGCTCAACAGCACTAATTATTAGAGAAATGCAAATCAAAACTACAATGAGGTATCACCTCACACCTGTTAGAATCAGCATCATCAGAAAATCTACAAACAACCAATTCTGGGGAGGGTGTGGACAAAAGCAGCCCTTTTCCACAATTGGTGGGAATGTAAATTGATACAGTCACTATGGAGAACAGTATGGAGTTTCCTTAAAAAATCTAGAAATAGAATTACCATCTGATCCAGCAATACCACTTCTGGGCATATAGCCAGAGAAAACCGTATTTCAAAAAGGCACATTCACCACAATGTTCGTTGCAGCACTATTTACAATAGCCAGGTAATGGAAGCAACCTAAATGCCCACAGACAGATGAATGGATAAAGATGTGGTATATATATAAAATGGAATATGACTCGGCCATAAAAAGGAATGAAACTGGGTCATTTGTAGAGACATCGATGGATCGAGAGACTGTCATACAGAATGAAGTAAGTCAGAAAGAAGAAAACAAATATTGTCTATTAACGCATATATGTGGAGCCTAAAAATGGTACAGTTGAACTGGTTGGCAGGGAAGAAATAGAGATACAGAGGTAGAGAACAAACGTATGGACACCAAGTGTGGGAAGCCATGGGGTGGTGGTGGTGGGATGAGTTGGGAGTTTGGGATTGACCTGTATACATGTATATGCATAAAATACATAACTAATAATAACGTGCTGTATAAAAAAGAAAATAAATAAAATAAAATTTCAAAATTTTAAAAAATAAAATTTAAAAATAAAAGAGAAAAAAGTTCTTCCCGTCACACAGATGTATTTATAGGAATGAATTATTTCCATGCTTCTATCTATAAATACATAAAAGAGGAATAAAATCTAACTTGAACCATAAAAGAAAAAAAATCCTGAACCCACGAGTTATACAGAGGAAAACCCTATCAGGGCACTTGCTCCAGTGGTAAACAATTCTGAAATTGGTCAGAGGTGGGGAATCATCTCCCATACAGCCAGCAACCCACCCCCCACGCAAGGAGCGTCCTCATTGCAAAGCTGGGGGACCGTGCCGAGGCATCTGTGAGTAAACGTGAGCTGAGCCCCAGGCCAGCTGCTGCTGAACTGTTCCCACCCTTTCCAGGTAAAACACCTGAATATGTACACGGGCTTGAAAGCCTAGAGGAAGGACCGTGGTGCCACACCAGCGACAGCACGCAGGCCAACTTGGTGCCTGCAGGCCAGCCAGCGTGGTCCTGGCCCCGGGCGCTCTTCCAGAAGCTTTCCATTGCCCTGCCTGAGATACCCCTCCTGTCCCGGCCCCCACTGCTTTTTTCTATCCTCACCTCTGTCCGGAGAGAAATTCCAGCCGAAGGTATGGGTGACACAACCTCTTCTTTACAGGCGGCAGCCTGGCAACTCCTGCAGAAAGGCCAGCAGAACCCCACTCACACCGGGCCACCCACAAAGCTGTGGCCCCTCACTCCCTCCCAGCAGCACAGCCCCGAGACTGCTGATGGGGCAGAGAATATGGAGTCAGGCACAGCTTCAGGGGCTATTGCTGCCTGGAGCGCTGTTTATATTGACCTCAACGAGGCACACCTGGGGAGGGCGGGCCGGCAGGGTAAGGCTGCCCAGGTCAGCTAATCCACAACCCTCAGGGAATCACATTGTTGAAAATGGACCCCGCTAAGGTAGAAGAGAAGCCAAGGGAAAAAAGGACACAATGCCATTTGCAGCACCGTAGATGAGTCTAGAAGTCATCACGTGACTTGTAGTAAGTCAGAAAGTGA
Organism: Mesoplodon mirus; assembly: GCF_964341445.2. NCBI lineage: Eukaryota > Metazoa > Chordata > Mammalia > Artiodactyla > Ziphiidae > Mesoplodon > Mesoplodon mirus. The sequence continues at coordinate 345,367 of NW_028295739.1, forward strand.
AAGACACATATCCTATCATATCACTTATAGGTGTTACCTAAAAATGGATACCAGGGCAGATATTTCCACGGAGAAGGGCAATCACAGATTCATTAAACAAACTTATGGTTCACCAATGGAAAGTTGTGAGGATTGGTTTCATTATGATATCGGGGCTAACAGACATATACAAACACAGGTGACATATATAATCACCAAAGACCTACAGAATACCAAGAGAGGACTACTCAACATTCTGTCATAACGTACATGGGAAAAGGATCCCAGGAAGAACAGACATCTGTATATGTGTAAAAGAACCACATCTTCCACACCTACAACAAGCCAAACATTGTAATCAAACTTGCTGTAATAAAAAATTAAAAATTAAATTAAAAACACGAACAAGAAGTAGTGAGACAAACGTGAGGGGCTTTCTCCTGGCACATTCCATTCTAAACTCCAATCTAGAACAACACTTCCACTGAGGCTCTCTTGCCCTAGTAACCAGATTTGGTAAGGGTGAACTGCTGCCACCTTGTGGCCGTTTCACACAACAGCAGCGTTAATCCCAACGCTAATGGTCAGTTCATATTCAAAATCATTGCAGGCCTGTAAATGACACCTGCCCTGAAAACAAATCCTGGGGTCACATATCGACCAAAAAACTCAAAGGACGTCCATATTTCAAAACGACCGTTTCAAAAGGCATATTTTACGCACATTAGTGTTCTGCTTCTTTTCCTTTCTTTCCTTTTTTGTTAAAAAACACGGGAATGGAAAAAGGCATCCCTCAGAATGGGTGAAAATCGTTGCAAACGAATCAATGGACAGAGGTTTAATCTCCAATCTATATAAACAGCTCATGCAGCTTAATATTAAAAAAACAAACAACCCAAAACAAATGGGCAGAAGATCTAAAGAGACGTTTCTTCAAAGGAGACCAGAGATGGCCAAGACGCACATGAAAAGCTGCTCAACAGCACTAATTATTAGAGAAATGCAAATCAAAACTACAATGAGGTATCACCTCACACCTGTTAGAATCGGCATCATCAGAAAATCTACAGACAACCAATTCTGGGGAGGGTGTGGACAAAAGGAGCCCTCTTCCACTATTGGTGGGAATGTAAATTGATACAGTCACTATGGAGAACAGTATGGAGTTTCCTTAAAAAAATTAGAAATAGAATTACCATCTGATTCAGCAATCCCACTTCTGGGCATATACCCAGAGAAAATCGTATTTCAAAAAGGCACATTCACCACAATGTTCGTTGCAGCACTATTTACAATAGCCAGGTAATGGAAGCAACCTAAATGCCCACAGACAGATGAATGGATAAAGATGTGGTACATATATAAAATGGAATATTACTCGGCCATAAAAAGGAATGAAACTGGGTCATTTGTAGAGACATCGATGGATCGAGAGACTGTCATACAGAATGAAGTAAGTCAGAAAGAGGAAAACAAATATTGTCTATTAATGCATATATGTGGAGCCTAAAAATGGTACAGATGAACTGTTTTGCAGGGAAGAAATAGAGACACAGAGGTAGAGAACAAACGTATGGACACCAAGTGTGGGAAGCCATGGGGTGGTGGTGGTGGGTGAGTTGGGAGTTTGGGATTGACCTGTATACATGTATATGCATAAAATACATAACTAATAATAACGTGCTGTATAAAAAAGAAAATAAATAAAATAAAATTTCAAAATTTTAAAAAATAAAATATAAAAATAAAACAGAAAAAAGTTCTTCCCGTCACACAGATGTATTTATAGGAATGAATTATTTCCATGCTTATATCTATAAATACATAAAAGAGGAATAACATCTAACTTGAATCATAAAAGCAAAAAAAAGTGAACCCATGAGTTATACAGAGGAAAACCCTATCACGGCACTTGCTCCAGTGGTAAACAATTCTGAAATTGGTCAGAGGTGGGGAACCATCTCCCATACAGCCAGCAACCCAACCCCCACGCAAGGCGCGTCCTCATTGCAAAGCTGGGGGACCGTGCCGAGGCATCTCTGAGTAAACGTGAGCTGAGCCCCAGGCCAGCTGCTGCTGAACTGTTCCCACCCTTTCCAGGTAAAACACCTGAATATGTACACGGGCTTGAAAGCCTAGAGGAAGGACCGTGGTGCCACACCAGCGACAGCACGCAGGCCAACTTGGTGCCTGCAGGCCAGCCAGGGTGGTCCTGGCCCCGGGCGCTCTTCCAGAAGCTTTCCATTGCCCTGCCTGAGATACCCCTCCTGTCCCGGCCCCCACTGCTTTTTTCCTTCCTCACCTCTGTCCGGAGAGAAATTCCAGCCGAAGGTATGGGTGACACATCCTCTTCTTTACAGGCGGCAGCCTGGCAACTCCTGCAGAAAGGCCAGCAGAACCCCACTCACACCGGGCCACCCACAAAGCTGTGGCCCCTCACTCCCTCCCACCAGCACAGCCCCGAGACTGCTGACGGGGCAGAGAATATGGAGTCAGGCACAGCTTCAGGGGCTATTGCTGCCTGGAGCTCTGTTTATATTGACCTCAACGAGGCACACCTGGGGAGGGCGGGCCGGCAGGGTAAGGCTGCCCAGGTCAGCTAATCCACAACCCTCAGGGAATCACATTGTTGAAAATGGACCCCGCTAAGGCAGAAGAGAAGCCAAGGGAAAAAAGGACACAATGCCATTTGCAGCACCGTAGATGAGTCTAGAAGTAATCACGTGACTTGTAGTAAGTCAGAAAGTGAAAGACACATATCCTATCATATCACTTATAGGTGTTACCTAAAAATGGATACCAGGGTAGATATTTCCACGGAGAAGGGCAATCACAGATTCATTAAACAAACTTATGGTTCACCAATGGAAAGGTGTGAGGATTGGTTTCATTACGATATCGGGGTTAACAGACATATACAAACACAGGTGACATATATAATCACCAAAGACCTACAGAATACCAAGAGAGGACTACTCAACATTCTGTCATAATGTACATGGGAAAAGGATCCCAAGAAGAACAGTCATCTGTATATGTGTAAAAGAACCACATCTTCCACACCTACAACAAGCCAAACATTGTAATCAAACTTGCTGTAATAAAAAATAAAAACTTAAATTAAAAACACGAACAAGAAGTAGTGAGACAAACGTGAGGGGCTTTCTCCTGGTACATTCCATTCTAAACTCCAATCTAGAACACCACTTCCACTGAGGCTCTCTTGCCCTAGTAACCAGATTTGGTAAGGGTGAACTGCTGCCACCTTGTGGCCGTTTCACACAACAGCAGCTTTAATCCCAACGCTAATGGTCAGTTGATATTCAAAATCATTGCAGGCCTGTAAATGACACCTGCCCTGAAAACAAATCCTGGGGTCACATATCGACCAAAAATTTCAAAGGACGTCCATATTTCAAAACGACCGTTTCAAAAGGCATATTTTATGCACATTAGTGTTCTGCTTCTTTTCCTTTCTTTCCTTTTTTTGTTAAAAAACACGGGAATGGAAAAAGGCATCCCTCAGAATGGGCGAAAATCGTTGCAGACGAATCAATGGACAGAGGTTTAATCTCCAATATATATAAACAGCTCATGCAGCTTAATATTAAAAAAACAAACAACCCAAAAAAAATGGGCAGAAGATCTAAAGAGACGTTTCTTCAAAGGAGACACAGAGATGGCCAAGACGCACATGAAAAGCTGCTCAACAGCACTAATTTTTAGAGAAATGCAAATCAAAACTACAATGAGGTATCACCTCACACCTGTTAGAATCGGCATCATCAGAAAATCTACAAACAACCAATTCTGGGGAGGGTGTGGACAAAAGGAGCCCTCTTCCACTATTGGTGGGAATGTAAATTGATACAGTCACTATGGAGAACAGTATGGAGTTTCCTTAAAAAAATTAGAAATAGAATTACCATCTGATCCAGCAATCCCACTTCTGGGCATATACCCAGAGAAAACCGTATTTCAAAAAGGCACATTCACCACAATGTTCGTTGCAGCACTATTTACAATAGCCAGGTAATGGAAACAACCTAAATGCCCACAGACAGATGAATGGATAAAGATGTGGTACATATATAAAATGGAATATGACTCGGCCATAAAAAGGAATGAAACTGGGTCATTTGTAGAGACATCGATGGATCGAGAGACTGTCATACAGAATGAAGTAAGTCAGAAAGAGGAAAACAAATATTGTATATTAATGCATATATGTGGAGCCTAAAAATGGTACAGATGAACTGGTTGGCAGGGAAGAAATAGAGACACAGAGGTAGAGAACAAACGTATGGACACCAAGTGTGGGAAGCCATGGGGTGGTGGTGGTGGGATGAGTTGGGAGTTTGGGATTGACCTGTATACATGTATATGCATAAAATACATAACTAATAATAACGTGCTGTATAAAAAAATAAATAAAATTTCAAAACTTTAAAAAATAAAATTTAAAAATAAAACAGAAAAAAGTTCTTCCCGTCACACAGATGTATTTATAGGAATGAATTATTTCCATGCTTATATCTATAAATACATAAAAGAGGAATAACATCTAACTTGAACCATAAAAGAAAAAAAAGTGAACCCACGAGTTATACAGAGGAAAACCCTATCACGGCACTTGCTCCAGTGGTAAACAATTCTGAAATTGGTCAGAGGTGGGGAACCATCTCCCATACAGCCAGCAACCCACCCCCCACGCAAGGAGCGTCCTCATTGCAAAGCTGGGGGACCGTGCCGAGGCATCTGTGAGTAAACGTGAGCTGAGCCCCAGGCCAGCTGCTGCTGAACTGTTCCCACCCTTTCCAGGTAAAACACCTGAATATGTACAAGGGCTTGAAAGCCTAGAGGAAGGACCGTGGAGCAACACCAGCGACAGCACGCAGGCCAACTTGGTGCCTGCAGGCCAGCCAGCGTGGTCCTGGACCCTGGCGCTCTTCCAGAAGCTTTCCATTGCGATGCCTGAGATACCCCTCTTGTCCCGGCCCCCACTGCTTTTTTCCTTCCTCACCTCTGTCCGGAGAGAAATTCCAGCCGAAGGTATGGGTGACACATCCTCTTCTTTACAGGCGGCAGCCTGGCAACTCCTGCAGAAAGGCCAGCAGAACCCCACTCACACCGGGCCACCCACAAAGCTGTGGCCCCTCACTCCCTCCCACCAGCACAGCCCCGAGACTGCTGACGGGGCAGAGAATATGGAGTCAGGCACAGCTTCAGGGGCTATTGCTGCCTGGAGCTCTGTTTATATTGACCTCAACGAGGCACACCTGGGGAGGGCGGGCCGGCAGGGTAAGGCTGCCCAGGTCAGCTAATCCACAACCCTCAGGGAATCACATTGTTGAAAATGGACCCCGCTAAGGCAGAAGAGACGCCAAGGGAAAAAAGGACACAATGCCATTTGCAGCACCGTAGAGGAGTCTAGAAGTAATCACGTGACTTGTAGTAAGTCAGAAAGTGAAAGACACATATCATATCATATCACTTATAGGTGTTACCTAAAAATGGATACCAGGGCAGATATTTCCACGGAGAAGGGCAATCACAGATTCATTAAACAAACTTATGGTTCACCAATGGAAAGGTGTGAGGATTGGTTTCATTACGATATCGGGGTTAACAGACATATACAAACACAGGTGACATATATAATCACCAAAGACCTACAGAATACCAAGAGAGGACTACTCAACATTCTGTCATAACGTACATGGGAAAAGGATCCCAGGAAGAACAGACATCTGTATACGTGTAAAAGAACCACATCTTCCACATCTACAACAAGCCAAACATTGTAATCAAACTTGCTGTAATAAGAAATAAAAAATTAAATTAAAAACACGAACAAGAAGTAGTGAGACAAACGTGAGGGGCTTTCTCCTGGCACATTCCATTCTAAACTCCAATCTAGAACACCACTTCCACTGAGGCTCTCTTGCCCTAGTAACCAGATTTGGTAAGGGTGAACTGCTGCCACCTTGTGGCCGTTTCACACAACATCAGCTTTAATCCCAACGCTAATGGTCAGTTGATATTCAAAATCATTGCAGGCCTGTAAATGACACCTGCCCTGAAAACAAATCCTGGGGTCACATATTGACCAAAAAATTCAAAGGACGTCCATATTTCAAAACGAACATTTCAAAAGGCATATTTTACGCACATTAGTGTTCTGCTTCTTTTCCTTTCTTTCCTTTTTTGTTAAAAAACACGGGAATGGAAAAAGGCATCCCTCAGAATGGGTGAAAATCGTTGCAAACGAATCAATGGACAGAGGTTTAATCTCCAATCTATATAAACAGCTCATGCAGCTTAATATTAAAAAAACAAACAACCCAAAACAAATGGGCAGAAGATCTAAAGAGACGTTTCTTCAAAGGAGACCAGAGATGGCCAAGACGCACATGAAAAGCTGCTCAACAGCACTAATTATTAGAGAAATGCAAATCAAAACTACAATGAGGTATCACCTCACACCTGTTAGAATCGGCATCATCAGAAAATCTACAGACAACCAATTCTGGGGAGGGTGTGGACAAAAGGAGCCCTCTTCCACTATTGGTGGGAATGTAAATTGATACAGTCACTATGGAGAACAGTATGGAGTTTCCTTAAAAAAATTAGAAATAGAATTACCATCTGATTCAGCAATCCCACTTCTGGGCATATACCCAGAGAAAATCGTATTTCAAAAAGGCACATTCACCACAATGTTCGTTGCAGCACTATTTACAATAGCCAGGTAATGGAAGCAACCTAAATGCCCACAGACAGATGAATGGATAAAGATGTGGTACATATATAAAATGGAATATTACTCGGCCATAAAAAGGAATGAAACTGGGTCATTTGTAGAGACATCGATGGATCGAGAGACTGTCATACAGAATGAAGTAAGTCAGAAAGAGGAAAACAAATATTGTCTATTAAAGCATATATGTGGAGCCTAAAAATGGTACAGATGAACTGGTTTGCAGGGAAGAAATAGAGACACAGAGGTAGAGAACAAACGTATGGACACCAAGTGTGGGAAGCCATGGGGTGGTGGTGGTGGGTGAGTTGGGAGTTTGGGATTGACCTGTATACATGTATATGCATAAAATACATAACTAATAATAACGTGCTGTATAAAAAAGAAAATAAATAAAATAAAATTTCAAAATTTTAAAAAATAAAATATAAAAATAAAACAGAAAAAAGTTCTTCCCGTCACACAGATGTATTTATAGGAATGAATTATTTCCATGCTTATATCTATAAATACATAAAAGAGGAATAACATCTAACTTGAATCATAAAAGCAAAAAAAAGTGAAACCATGAGTTATACAGAGGAAAACCCTATCACGGCACTTGCTCCAGTGGTAAACAATTCTGAAATTGGTCAGAGGTGGGGAACCATCTCCCATACAGCCAGCAACCCAACCCCCACGCAAGGCGCGTCCTCATTGCAAAGCTGGGGGACCGTGCCGAGGCATCTCTGAGTAAACGTGAGCTGAGCCCCAGGCCAGCTGCTGCTGAACTGTTCCCACCCTTTCCAGGTAAAACACCTGAATATGTACACGGGCTTGAAAGCCTAGAGGAAGGACCGTGGTGCCACACCAGCGACAGCACGCAGGCCAACTTGGTGCCTGCAGGCCAGCCAGGGTGGTCCTGGCCCCGGGCGCTCTTCCAGAAGCTTTCCATTGCCCTGCCTGAGATACCCCTCCTGTCCCGGCCCCCACTGCTTTTTTCCTTCCTCACCTCTGTCCGGAGAGAAATTCCAGCCGAAGGTATGGGTGACACATCCTCTTCTTTACAGGCGGCAGCCTGGCAACTCCTGCAGAAAGGCCAGCAGAACCCCACTCACACCGGGCCACCCACAAAGCTGTGGCCCCTCACTCCCTCCCACCAGCACAGCCCCGAGACTGCTGACGGGGCAGAGAATATGGAGTCAGGCACAGCTTCAGGGGCTATTGCTGCCTGGAGCTCTGTTTATATTGACCTCAACGAGGCACACCTGGGGAGGGCGGGCCAGCAGGGTAAGGCTGCCCAGGTCAGCTAATCCACAACCCTCAGGGAATCACATTGTTGAAAATGGACCCCGCTAAGGCAGAAGAGAAGCCAAGGGAAAAAAGGACACAATGCCATTTGCTGCACCGTAGATGAGTCTAGAAGTAATCACGTGACTTGTAGTAAGTCAGAAAGTGAAAGACACATATCCTATCATATCACTTATAGGTGTTACCTAAAAATGGATACCAGGGCAGATATTTCCACGGAGAAGGGCAATCACAGATTCATTAAACAAACTTATGGTTCACCAATGGAAAGGTGTGAGGATTGGTTTCATTACGATATCGGGGTTAACAGACATATACAAACACAGGTGACATATATAATCACCAAAGACCTACAGAATACCAAGAGAGGACTACTCAACATTCTGTCATAATGTACATGGGAAAAGGATCCCAAGAAGAACAGTCATCTGTATATGTGTAAAAGAACCACATCTTCCACACCTACAACAAGCCAAACATTGTAATCAAACTTGCTGTAATAAAAAATAAAAACTTAAATTAAAAACACGAACAAGAAGTAGTGAGACAAACGTGAGGGGCTTTCTCCTGGTACATTCCATTCTAAACTCCAATCTAGAACACCACTTCCACTGAGGCTCTCTTGCCCTAGTAACCAGACTTGGTAAGGGTGAACTGCTGCCACCTTGTGGCCGTTTCACACAACAGCAGCTTTAATCCCAACGCTAATGGTCAGTTGATATTCAAAATCATTGCAGGCCTGTAAATGACACCTGCCCTGAAAACAAATCCTGGCGTCACATATCGACCAAAAATTTCAAAGGACGTCCATATTTCAAAACGACCGTTTCAAAAGGCATATTTTATGCACATTAGTGTTCTGCTTCTTTTCCTTTCTTTCCTTTTTTTGTTAAAAAACACGGGAATGGAAAAAGGCATCCCTCAGAATGGGCGAAAATCGTTGCAGACGAATCAATGGACAGAGGTTTAATCTCCAATATATATAAACAGCTCATGCAGCTTAATATTAAAAAAACAAACAACCCAAAAAAAATGGGCAGAAGATCTAAAGAGACGTTTCTTCAAAGGAGACACAGAGATGGCCAAGACGCACATGAAAAGCTGCTCAACAGCACTAATTTTTAGAGAAATGCAAATCAAAACTACAATGAGGTATCACCTCACACCTGTTAGAATCGGCATCATCAGAAAATCTACAAACAACCAATTCTGGGGAGGGTGTGGACAAAAGGAGCCCTCTTCCACTATTGGTGGGAATGTAAATTGATACAGTCACTATGGAGAACAGTATGGAGTTTCCTTAAAAAAATTAGAAATAGAATTACCATCTGATCCAGCAATCCCACTTCTGGGCATATACCCAGAGAAAACCGTATTTCAAAAAGGCACATTCACCACAATGTTCGTTGCAGCACTATTTACAATAGCCAGGTAATGGAAACAACCTAAATGCCCACAGACAGATGAATGGATAAAGATGTGGTACATATATAAAATGGAATATGACTCGGCCATAAAAAGGAATGAAACTGGGTCATTTGTAGAGACATCGATGGATCGAGAGACTGTCATACAGAATGAAGTAAGTCAGAAAGAGGAAAACAAATATTGTATATTAATGCATATATGTGGAGCCTAAAAATGGTACAGATGAACTGGTTGGCAGGGAAGAAATAGAGACACAGAGGTAGAGAACAAACGTATGGACACCAAGTGTGGGAAGCCATGGGGTGGTGGTGGTGGGATGAGTTGGGAGTTTGGGATTGACCTGTATACATGTATATGCATAAAATACATAACTAATAATAACGTGCTGTATAAAAAAATAAATAAAATTTCAAAACTTTAAAAAATAAAATTTAAAAATAAAACAGAAAAAAGTTCTTCCCGTCACACAGATGTATTTATAGGAATGAATTATTTCCATGCTTATATCTATAAATACATAAAAGAGGAATAACATCTAACTTGAACCATAAAAGAAAAAAAAGTGAACCCACGAGTTATACAGAGGAAAACCCTATCACGGCACTTGCTCCAGTGGTAAACAATTCTGAAATTGGTCAGAGGTGGGGAACCATCTCCCATACAGCCAGCAACCCACCCCCCACGCAAGGAGCGTCCTCATTGCAAAGCTGGGGGACCGTGCCGAGGCATCTGTGAGTAAACGTGAGCTGAGCCCCAGGCCAGCTGCTGCTGAACTGTTCCCACCCTTTCCAGGTAAAACACCTGAATATGTACAAGGGCTTGAAAGCCTAGAGGAAGGACCGTGGAGCAACACCAGCGACAGCACGCAGGCCAACTTGGTGCCTGCAGGCCAGCCAGCGTGGTCCTGGACACTGGCGCTCTTCCAGAAGCTTTCCATTGCCCTGCCTGAGATACCCCTCCTGTCCCGGCCCCCACTGCTTTTTTCCTTCCTCACCTCTGTCCGGAGAGAAATTCCAGCCGAAGGTATGGGTGACACATCCTCTTCTTTACAGGCGGCAGCCTGGCAACTCCTGCAGAAAGGCCAGCAGAACCCCACTCACACCGGGCCACCCACGAAGCTGTGGCCCCTCACTCCCTCCCACCAGCACAGCCCCGAGACTGCGGACGGGGCAGAGAATATGGAGTCAGGCACAGCTTCAGGGGCTATTGCTGCCTGGAGCTCTGTTTATATTGACCTCAACGAGGCACACCTGGGGAGGGCGGGCCGGCAGGGTAAGGCTGCCCAGGTCAGCTAATCCACAACCCTCAGGGAATCACATTGTTGAAAATGGACACCGCTAAGGCAGAAGAGAAGCCAAGGGAAAAAAGGACACAATGCCATTTGCAGCACCGTAGATGAGTCTAGAAGTAACCACGTGACTTGTAGTAAGTCAGAAAGTGAAAGACACATATCATATCATATCATTTATAGGTGTTACCTAAAAATGGATACCAGGGCAGATATTTCCACGGAGAAGGGCAATCACAGATTCATTAAACAAACTTATGGTTCACCAATGGAAAGGTGTGAGGATTGGTTTCATTATGATATCGGGGTTAACAGACATATACAAACACAGGTGACATATATAAACACCAAAGACCTACAGAATACCAAGAGAGGACTACTCAACATTCTGTTATAACGTACATGGGAAAAGGATCCCAGGAAGTACAGACATCTGTATATGTGTAAAAGAACCACATCTTCCACACCTACAACAAGCCAAACATTGTAATCAAACTTGATGTTATAAAAAATAAAAAAAATTAAATTAAAAACACGAACAAGAAGTAGTGAGACAAACGTGAGGGGCTTTCTCCTGGCACATTCCATTCTAAACTCCAATCTAGAACACCACTTCCACTGAGGCTCTCTTGCCCTAGTAACCAGATTTGGTAAGGGTGAACTGCTGCCACCTTGTGGCCGTTTCACACAACAGCAGCTTTAATCCCAATGCTAATGGTCAGTTGATATTCAAAATCATTGCAGGCCTGTAAATGACACCTGCCCTGAAAACAAATCCTGGGGTCACATATCGACCAAAAAATTCAAAGGACGTCCATATGTCAAAACGACCATTTCAAAAGGCATATTTTACGCACATTAGTGTTCTGCTTCTTTTCCTTTCTTTCCTTTATTGATAAAAAAAACGGGAATGGAAAAAGGCATCCCTCAGAATGGGCGAAAATCGTTGCAGACGAATCAATGGACAGAGGTTTAATCTCCAATATATATAAACAGCTCATGCAGCTTAATATTAAAAAAACAAACAACCCCCAAAAAATGGGCAGAAGATCTAAAGAGACGTTTCTTCAAAGGAGACACAGAGATGGCCAAGACGCACATGAAAAGCTGCTCAACAGCACTAATTATTAGAGAAATGCAAATCAAAACTACAATGAGGTATCACCTCACACCTGTTAGAATCGGCATCATCAGAAAATCTACAAACAACCAATTCTGGGGAGGGTGTGGACAAAAGGAGCCCTCTTCCACTATTGGTGGGAATGTAAATTGATACAGTCACTATGGAGAACAGTATGGAGTTTCCTTAAAAAATCTAGAAATAGAATTACCATCTGATCCAGCAATCCCACTTCTGGGCATATACCCAGAGAAAACCGTATTTCAAAAAGGCACATTCACCACAATGTTCGTTGCAGCACTATTTACAATAGCCAGGTAATGGAAGCAACCTAAATGCCCACAGACAGATGAATGGATAAAGATGTGGTACATATATAAAATGGAATATGACTCGGCCATAAAAAGGAATGAAACTGGGTCATTTGTAGAGACATCGATGGATCGAGAGACTGTCATACAGAATGAAGTAAGTCAGAAAGAGGAAAACAAATATTGTATATTAATGCATATATGTGGAGCCTAAAAATGGTACAGATGAACTGGTTTGCAGGGAAGAAATAGAGACACAGAGGTAGAGAACAAACGTATGGACACCAAGTGTGGGAAGCCATGGGGTGGTGGTGGTGGGATGAGTTGGGAGTTTGGGATTGACCTGTATACATGTATATGCATAAAATACATAACTAATAATAACGTGCTGTATAAAAAAGAAAATAAATAAAATAAAATTTCAAAATTTTAAAAAATAAAATTTAAAAATAAAACAGAAAAAAGTTCTTCCCGTCACACAGATGTATTTATAGGAATGAATTATTTCCATGCTTCTATCTATAAATACATAAAAGAGGAATAAAATCTAACTTGAACCATAAAAGAAAAAAAAATCCTGAACCCACGAGTTATACAGAGGAAAACACTATCAGGGCACTTGCTCCAGTGGTAAACAATTCTGAAATTGGTCAGAGGTGGGGAACCATCTCCCATACAGCCAGCAACCCAACCCCCACGCAAGGAGCGTCCTCATTGCAAAGCTGGGGGACCGTGCCGAGGCATCTGTGAGTAAACGTGAGGTGAGCCCCAGGTCAGCTGCTGCTGAACTGTTCCCACCCTTTCCAGGTAAAACACCTGAATATGTACAAGGGCTTGAAAGCCTAGAGGAAGGACCGTGGAGCAACACCAGCGACAGCACGCAGGCCAACTTGGTGCCTGCAGGCCAGCCAGCGTGGTCCTGGACCCTGGCGCTCTTCCAGAAGCTTTCCATTGCCCTGCCTGAGATACCCCTCTTGTCCCGGCCCCCACTGCTTTTTTCCTTCCTCACCTCTGTCCGGAGAGAAATTCCAGCCGAAGGTATGGGTGACACATCCTCTTCTTTACAGGCGGCAGCCTGGCAACTCCTGCAGAAAGGCCAGCAGAACCCCACTCACACTGGGCCACCCACAAAGCTGTGGCCCCTCACTCCCTCCCACCAGCACAGCCCCGAGACTGCTGACGGGGCAGAGAATATGGAGTCAGGCACAGCTTCAGGGGCTATTGCTGCCTGGAGCTCTGTTTATATTGACCTCAACGAGGCACACCTGGGGAGGGCGGGCCGGCAGGGTAAGGCTGCCCAGGTCAGCTAATCCACAACCCTCAGGGAATCACATTGTTCAAAATGGACCCCGCTAAGGCAGAAGAGAAGCCAAGGGAAAAAAGGACACAATGCCATTTGCAGCACCGTAGAGGAGTCTAGAAGTCATCACGTGACTTGTAGTAAGTCAGAAAGTGAAAGACACATATCATATCATATCACTTATAGGTGTTACCTAAAAATGGATACCAGGGCAGATATTTCCACGGAGAAGGGCAATCACAGATTCATTAAACAAACTTATGGTTCACCAATGGAAAGGTGTGAGGATTGGTTTCATTACGATATCGGGGTTAACAGACATATACAAACACAGGTGACATATATAATCACCAAAGACCTACAGAATACCAAGAGAGGACTACTCAACATTCTGTCATAACGTACATGGGAAAAGGATCCCAAGAAGAACAGTCATCTGTATATGTGTAAAAGAACCACATCTTCCACACCTACAACAAGCCAAACATTGTAATCAAACTTGCTGTAATAAAAAATAAAAACTTAAATTAAAAACACGAACAAGAAGTAGTGAGACAAACGTGAGGGGCTTTCTCCTGGTACATTCCATTCTAAACTCCAATCTAGAACACCACTTCCACTGAGGCTCTCTTGCCCTAGTAACCAGATTTGGTAAGGGTGAACTGCTGCCACCTTGTGGCCGTTTCACACAACAGCAGCTTTAATCCCAACGCTAATGGTCAGTTGATATTCAAAATCATTGCAGGCCTGTAAATGACACCTGCCCTGAAAACAAATCCTGGGGTCACATATCGACCAAAAATTTCAAAGGACGTCCATATTTCAAAACGACCGTTTCAAAAGGCATATTTTATGCACATTAGTGTTCTGCTTCTTTTCCTTTCTTTCCTTTTTTGTTAAAAAACACGGGAATGGAAAAAGGCATCCCTCAGAATGGGCGAAAATCGTTGCAGACGAATCAATGGACAGAGGTTTAATCTCCAATATATATAAACAGCTCATGCAGCTTAATATTAAAAAAACAAACAACCCAAAAAAAATGGGCAGAAGATCTAAAGAGACGTTTCTTCAAAGGAGACACAGAGATGGCCAAGACGCACATGAAAAGCAGCTCAACAGCACTAATTTTTAGAGAAATGCAAATCAAAACTACAATGAGGTATCACCTCACACCTGTTAGAATCGGCATCATCAGAAAATCTACAAACAACCAATTCTGGGGAGGGTGTGGACAAAAGGAGCCCTCTTCCACTATTGGTGGGAATGTAAATTGATACAGTCACTATGGAGAACAGTATGGAGTTTCCTTAAAAAAATTAGAAATAGAATTACCATCTGATCCAGCAATCCCACTTCTGGGCATATACCCAGAGAAAACCGTATTTCAAAAAGGCACATTCACCACAATGTTCGTTGCAGCACTATTTACAATAGCCAGGTAATGGAAACAACCTAAATGCCCACAGACAGATGAATGGATAAAGATGTGGTACATATATAAAATGGAATATGACTCGGCCATAAAAAGGAATGAAACTGGGTCATTTGTAGAGACATCGATGGATCGAGAGACTGTCATACAGAATGAAGTAAGTCAGAAAGAGGAAAACAAATATTGTATATTAATGCATATATGTGGAGCCTAAAAATGGTACAGATGAACTGGTTGGCAGGGAAGAAATAGAGACACAGAGGTAGAGAACAAACGTATGGACACCAAGTGTGGGAAGCCATGGGGTGGTGGTGGTGGGATGAGTTGGGAGTTTGGGATTGACCTGTATACATGTATATGCATAAAATACATAACTAATAATAACGTGCTGTATAAAAAAATAAATAAAATTTCAAAACTTTAAAAAATAAAATTTAAAAATAAAACAGAAAAAAGTTCTTCCCGTCACACAGATGTATTTATAGGAATGAATTATTTCCATGCTTATATCTATAAATACATAAAAGAGGAATAACATCTAACTTGAACCATAAAAGAAAAAAAAGTGAACCCACGAGTTATACAGAGGAAAACCCTATCACGGCACTTGCTCCAGTGGTAAACAATTCTGAAATTGGTCAGAGGTGGGGAACCATCTCCCATACAGCCAGCAACCCACCCCCCACGCAAGGAGCGTCCTCATTGCAAAGCTGGGGGACCGTGCCGAGGCATCTGTGAGTAAACGTGAGCTGAGCCCCAGGTCAGCTGCTGCTGAACTGTTCCCACCCTTTCCAGGTAAAACACCTGAATATGTACAAGGGCTTGAAAGCCTAGAGGAAGGACCGTGGAGCAACACCAGCGACAGCACGCAGGCCAACTTGGTGCCTGCAGGCCAGCCAGCGTGGTCCTGGACCCTGGCGCTCTTCCAGAAGCTTTCCATTGCCCTGCCTGAGATACCCCTCCTGTCCCGGCCCCCACTGCTTTTTTCCTTCCTCACCTCTGTCCGGAGAGAAATTCCAGCCGAAGGTATGGGTGACACATCCTCTTCTTTACAGGCGGCAGCCTGGCAACTCCTGCAGAAAGGCCAGCAGAACCCCACTCACACCGGGCCACCCACGAAGCTGTGGCCCCTCACTCCCTCCCACCAGCACAGCCCCGAGACTGCTGACGGGGCAGAGAATATGGAGTCAGGCACAGCTTCAGGGGCTATTGCTGCCTGGAGCTCTGTTTATATTGACCTCAACGAGGCACACCTGGGGAGGGCGGGCCGGCAGGGTAAGGCTGCCCAGGTCAGCTAATCCACAACCCTCAGGGAATCACATTGTTGAAAATGGACACCGCTAAGGCAGAAGAGAAGCCAAGGGAAAAAAGGACACAATGCCATTTGCAGCACCGTAGATGAGTCTAGAAGTAACCACGTGACTTGTAGTAAGTCAGAAAGTGAAAGACACATATCATATCATATCACTTATAGGTGTTACCTAAAAATGGATACCAGGGCAGATATTTCCACGGAGAAGGGCAATCACAGATTCATTAAACAAACTTATGGTTCACCAATGGAAAGGTGTGAGGATTGGTTTCATTATGATATCGGGGTTAACAGACATATACAAACACAGGTGACATATATAAACACCAAAGACCTACAGAATACCAAGAGAGGACTACTCAACATTCTGTTATAACGTACATGGGAAAAGGATCCCAGGAAGTACAGACATCTGTATATGTGTAAAAGAACCACATCTTCCACACCTACAACAAGCCAAACATTGTAATCAAACTTGATGTTATAAAAAATAAAAAAAATTAAATTAAAAACACGAACAAGAAGTAGTGAGACAAACGTGAGGGGCTTTCTCCTGGCACATTCCATTCTAAACTCCAATCTAGAACACCACTTCCACTGAGGCTCTCTTGCCCTAGTAACCAGATTTGGTAAGGGTGAACTGCTGCCACCTTGTGGCCGTTTCACACAACAGCAGCTTTAATCCCACTGCTAATGGTCAGTTGATATTCAAAATCATTGCAGGCCTGTAAATGACACCTGCCCTGAAAACAAATCCTGGGGTCACATATCGACCAAAAAATTCAAAGGACGTCCATATGTCAAAACGACCATTTCAAAAGGCATATTTTACGCACATTAGTGTTCTGCTTCTTTTCCTTTCTTTCCTTTTATGATAAAAAAAACGGGAATGGAAAAAGGCATCCCTCAGAATGGGCGAAAATCTTTGCAGACGAATCAATGGACAGAGGTTTAATCTCCAATATATATAAACAGCTCATGCAGCTTAATATTAAAAAAACAAACAGCCCCCAAAAAATGGGCAGAAGATCTAAAGAGACGTTTCTTCAAAGGAGACACAGAGATGGCCAAGACGCACATGAAAAGCTATTCAACAGCACTAATTATTAGAGAAATGCAAATCAAAACTACAATGAGGTATCACCTCACACCTGTTAGAATCGGCATCATCAGAAAATCTACAAACAACCAATTCTGGGGAGGGTGTGGACAAAAGGAGCCCTCTTCCACTATTGGTGGGAATGTAAATTGATACAGTCACTATGGAGAACAGTATGGAGTTTCCTTAAAAAATCTAGAAATAGAATTACCATCTGATCCAGCAATCCCACTTCTGGGCATATACCCAGAGAAAACCGTATTTCAAAAAGGCACATTCACCACAATGTTCGTTGCAGCACTATTTACAATAGCCAGGTAATGGAAGCAACCTAAATGCCCACAGACAGATGAATGGATAAAGATGTGGTACATATATAAAATGGAATATGACTCGGCCATAAAAAGGAATGAAACTGGGTCATTTGTAGAGACATCGATGGATCGAGAGACTGTCATACAGAATGAAGTAAGTCAGAAAGAGGAAAACAAATATTGTATATTAATGCATATATGTGGAGCCTAAAAATGGTACAGATGAACTGGTTTGCAGGGAAGAAATAGAGACACAGAGGTAGAGAACAAACGTATGGACACCAAGTGTGGGAAGCCATGGGGTGGTGGTGGTGGGATGAGTTGGGAGTTTGGGATTGACCTGTATACATGTATATGCATAAAATACATAACTAATAATAACGTGCTGTATAAAAAAGAAAATAAATAAAATAAAATTTCAAAATTTTAAAAAATAAAATTTAAAAATAAAACAGAAAAAAGTTCTTCCCATCACACAGATGTATTTATAGGAATGAATTATTTCCATGCTTCTATCTATAAATACATAAAAGAGGAATAAAATCTAACTTGAACCATAAAAGAAAAAAAAATCCTGAACCCACGAGTTATACAGAGGAAAACCCTATCAGGGCACTTGCTCCAGTGGTAAACAATTCTGAAATTGGTCAGAGGTGGGGAACCATCTCCCATACAGCCAGCAACCCACCCCCCACGCAAGGAGCGTCCTCATTGCAAAGCTGGGGGACTGTGCCGAGGCATCTGTGAGTAAACGTGAGCTGAGCCCCAGGCCAGCTGCTGCTGAACTGTTCCCACCCTTTCCAGGTAAAACACCTGAATATGTACACGGGCTTGAAAGCCTAGAGGAAGGACCGTGGTGCCACACCAGGAACAGCACGCAGGCCAACTTGGTGCCTGCAGGCCAGCCAGGGTGGTCCTGGCCCCGGGCGCTCTTCCAGAAGCTTTCCATTGCCCTGCTTGAGATACCCCTCCTGTCCCGGCCGCCACTGCGTTTTTCCATCCTCACCTCTGTCCGGAGAGAAATTCCAGCCGAAGGTATGGGTGACACAACCTCTTCTTTACAGGCGGCAGCCTGGCAACTCCTGCAGAAAGGCCAGCAGAACCCCACTCACACCGGGCCACCCACAAAGCTGTGGCCCCTCACTCTCTCCCACCAGCACAGCCCCGAGACTGCTGACGGGGCAGAGAATATGGAGTCAGGCACAGCTTCAGGTGCTATTGCTTCCTGGAGCGCTGTTTATATTGACCTCAACGAGGCACACCTGGGGAGGGCGGGCCGGTAGTGTAAGGCTGCCCAGGTCAGCTAATCCAGAACCCTCAGGGAATCACATTGTTGAAAATGGACCCCGCTAAGGCGGAAGAGAAACCAAGGGAAAAAAAGGACACAATGCCATTTGCAGCACCGTAGATGAGTCTAGAAGTCATCACGTGACTTGTAGTAAGTCAGAAAGTGAAAGACACATATCCTATCATATCACTTATAGGTGTTACCTAAAAATGGATACCAGGGCAGATATTTCCACGGAGAAGGGCAATCACAGATTCATTAAACAAACTTATGGTTCACCAATGGAAAGGTGTGAGGATTGGTTTCATTACGATATCGGGGTTAACAGACATATACAAACACAGGTGACATATATAATCACCAAAGACCTACAGAATACCAAGAGAGGACTACTCAACATTCTGTCATAACGTACATGGGAAAAGGATCCCAGGAAGAACAGACATCTGTATATGTGTAAAAGAACCACATCTTCCACACCTACAACAAGCCAAACATTGTAATCAAACTTGCTGTAATAAAAAATTAAAAATTAAATTAAAAACACGAACAAGAAGTAGTGAGACAAACGTGAGGGGCTTTCTCCTGGCACATTCCATTCTAAACTCCAATCTAGAACACCACTTCCACTGAGGCTCTCTTGCCCTAGTAACCAGATTTGGTAAGGGTGAACTGCTGCCACCTTGTGGCCGATTCACACAACAGCAGCGTTAATCCCAACGCTAATGGTCAGTTCATATTCAAAATCATTGCAGGCCTGTAAATGACACCTGCCCTGAAAACAAATCCTGGGGTCACATATCGACCAAAAAACTCAAAGGACGTCCATATTTCAAAACGACCGTTTCAAAAGGCATATTTTACGCACATTAGTGTTCTGCTTCTTTTCCTTTCTTTCCTTTTTTGTTAAAACACACGGGAATGGAAAAAGGAATCCCTCAGAATGGGCGAAAATCGTTGCAGACGAATCAATGGACAGAGGTTTAATCTCCAATATATATAAACAGCTCATGCAGCTTAATATTAAAAAAAACAAACAACCCAAAAAAAATGGGCAGAAGATTTAAAGAGACGTTTCTTCAAAGGAGACACAGAGATGGCCAAGACTCACATGAAAAGCTGCTCAACAGCACTAATTATTAGAGAAATGCAAATCAAAACTACAATGAGGTATCACCTCACACCTGTTAGAATCAGCATCATCAGAAAATCTACAAACAATCAATTCTGGGGAGGGTGTGGACAAAAGCAGCCCTTTTCCACAATTGGTGGGAATGTAAATTGATACAGTCACTATGGAGAACAGTATGGAGTTTCCTTAAAAAATCTAGAAATAGAATTACCATCTGATCCAGCAATCCCACTTCTGGGCATATACTCAGAGAAAACCGTATTTCAAAAAGGCACATTCACCACAATGTTCGTTGCAGCACTATTTACAATAGCCAGGTAATGGAAGCAACCTAAATGCCCACAGACAGATGAATGGATAAAGATGTGGTACATATATAAAATGGAATATGACTCGGCCATAAAAAGGAATGAAACTGGGTCATTTGTAGAGACATCGATGGATCGAGAGACTGTCATACAGAATGAAGTAAGTCAGAAAGAGGAAAACAAATATTGTATATTAATGCATATATGTGGAGCCTAAAAATGGTACAGATGAACTGGTTTGCAGGGAAGAAATAGAGACACAGAGGTAGAGAACAAACGTATGGACACCAAGTGTGGGAAGCCATGGGGTGGTGGTGGTGGGATGAGTTGGGAGTTTGGGATTGACCTGTATACATGTATATGCATAAAATACATAACTAATAATAACGTGCTGTATAAAAAAGAAAATAAATAAAATAAAATTTCAAAATTTTAAAAAATAAATTTTAAAAATAAAACAGAAAAAAGTTCTTCCCGTCACACAGATGTATTTATAGGAATGAATTATTTCCATGCTTCTATCTATAAATACATAAAAGAGGAATAAAATCTAACTTGAAACATAAAAGAAAAAAAAATCCTGAACCCACGAGTTATACAGAGGAAAACACTATCAGGGCACTTGCTCCAGTGGTAAACAATTCTGAAATTGGTCAGAGGTGGGGAACCATCTCCCATACAGCCAGCAACCCACCCCCCACGCAAGGAGCGTCCTCATTGCAAAGCTGGGGGACTGTGCCGAGGCATCTGTGAGTAAACGTGAGCTGAGCCCCAGGCCAGCTGCTGCTGAACTGTTCCCACCCTTTCCAGGTAAAACACCTGAATATGTACACGGGCTTGAAAGCCTAGAGGAAGGACCGTGGTGCCACACCAGGAACAGCACGCAGGCCAACTTGGTGCCTGCAGGCCAGCCAGGGTGGTCCTGGCCCCGGGCGCTCTTCCAGAAGCTTTCCATTGCCCTGCTTGAGATACCCCTCCTGTCCCGGCCCCCACTGCGTTTTTCCATCCTCACCTCTGTCCGGAGAGAAATTCCAGCCGAAGGTATGGGTGACACAACCTCTTCTTTACAGGCGGCAGCCTGGCAACTCCTGCAGAAAGGCCAGCAGAACCCCACTCACACCGGGCCACCCACAAAGCTGTGGCCCCTCACTCTCTCCCACCAGCACAGCCCCGAGACTGCTGACGGGGCAGAGAATATGGAGTCAGGCACAGCTTCAGGTGCTATTGCTGCCTGGAGCGCTGTTTATATTGACCTCAACGAGGCACACCTGGGGAGGGCGGGCCGGCAGGGTAAGGCTGCCCAGGTCAGCTAATCCACAACCCTCAGGGAATCACATTGTTGAAAATGGACCCCGCTAAGGCAGAAGAGAAGCCAAGGGAAAAAAAGGACACAATGCCATTTGCAGCACCGTAGATGAGTCTAGAAGTCATCACGTGACTTGTAGTAAGTCAGAAAGTGAAAGACACATATCCTATCATATCACTTATAGGTGTTACCTAAAAATGGATACCAGGGCAGATATTTCCACGGAGAAGGGCAATCACAGATTCATTAAACAAACTTATGGTTCACCAATGGAAAGGTGTGAGGATTGGTTTCATTACGATATCGGGGTTAACAGACATATACAAACACAGGTGACATATATAATCACCAAAGACCTACAGAATACCAAGAGAGGACTACTCAACATTCTGTCATAACGTACATGGGAAAAGGATCCCAGGAAGAACAGACATCTGTATATGTGTAAAAGAACCACATCTTCCACACCTACAACAAGCCAAACATTGTAATCAAACTTGCTGTAATAAAAAATTAAAAATTAAATTATAAACACGAACAAGAAGTAGTGAGACAAACGTGAGGGGCTTTCTCCTGGCACATTCCATTCTAAACTCCAATCTAGAACACCACTTCCACTGAGGCTCTCTTGCCCTAGTAACCAGATTTGGTAAGGGTGAACTGCTGCCACCTTGTGGCCGTTTCACACAACAGCAGCTTTAATCCCAATGCTAATGGTCAGTTGATATTCAAAATCATTGCAGGCCTGTAAATGACACCTGCCCTGAAAACAAATCTTGGGGTCACATATCGACCAAAAAATTCAAAGGACGTCCATATTTCAAAACGACCGTTTCAAAAGGCATATTTTACGCACATTAGTGTTCTGCTTCTTTTCCTTTCTTTCCTTTTTTGTTAAAAAACGGGAATGGAAAAAGTCCTCCCTCAGAATGGGTGAAAATCGTGGCAAACGAATCAATGGACAGAGGTTTAATCTCCAATATATATAAACAGCTCATGCAGCTTAATATTAAAAAAAACAAACAACCCAAAAAAATGGGCAGAAGATCTAAAGAGACGTTTCTTCAAAGGAGACACAGAGATGGCCAAGACGCACATGAAAAGCTGCTCAACAGCACTAATTATTAGAGAAATGCAAATCAAAACTACAATGAGGTATCACCTCACACCTGTTAGAATCGGCATCATCAGAATATGTACAAACAACCAATTCTGGGGAGGATGTGGACAAAAGGAGCCCTCTTCCACTATTGGTGGGCATGTAAATTGATACAGTCACTATGGAGAACAGTATGGAGTTTCCTTAAAAAATCTAGAAATAGAATTACCATCTGATCCAGCAATCCCACTTCTGGGCATATACCCAGAGAAAACCGTATTTCAAAAAGGCACATTCACCACAATGTTCGTTGCAGCACTATTTACAATAGCCAGGTAAAGGAAGCAACCTAAATGCCCACAGACAGATGATTGGATAAGGATGTGGTACATATATAAAATGGAATATTACTCGGCCATAAAAATGAATGAAACTGGGTCATTTGTAGAGACATCGATGGATCGAGAGACTGTCATACAGAATGAAGTAAGTCAGAAAGAGGAAAACAAATATTGTCTATTAACGCATATATGTGGAGCCTAAAAATGGTACAGATGAACTGGTTGGCAGGGAAGAAATAGAGACACAGAGGTAGAGAACAAACGTATGGACACCAAGTGTGGGAAGCCATGGGGTGGTGGTGGTGGGATGAGTTGGGAGTTTGGGATTGACCTGTATACATGTATATGCATAAAATACATAACTAATAATAACGTGCTGTATAAAAAAGAAAATAAATAAAATAAAATTTCAAAATTTTAAAAAATAAAATTTAAAAATGAAACAGAAAAAAGTTCTTCCCGTCACACAGATGTATTTATAGGAATGAATTATTTCCATGCTTCTATCTATAAATACATAAAAGAGGAATAAAATCTAACTTGAACCATAAAAGAAAAAAAATCCTGAACCCACGAGTTATACAGAGGAAAACCCTATCAGGGCACTTGCTCCAGTGGTAAACAATTCTGAAATTGGTCAGAGGTGGGGAATAATCTCCCATACAGCCAGCACCCCACCCCCCACGCAAGGAGCGTCCTCATTGCAAAGCTGGGGGACCGTGCCGAGGCATCTGTGAGTAAACGTGAGTTGAGCCCCAGGCCAGCTGCTGCTGAACTGTCCCCACCCTTTCCAGGTAAAACACCTGAATATGTACAAGGGCTTGAAACCCTAGAAGAAGGACTGTGGAGCCACACCAGCGACAGCACGCAGGCCAACTTGGTGCCTGCAGGACAGCCAGGGTGGTCCTGGACCCTGGCGCTCTTCCAGAAGATTTCCATTGCACTGCCTGAGATACCCCTCCTGTCCCGGCCCCCACTGCTTTTTTCCTTCCTCACTTCTGTCCGGAGAGAAATTCCAGCGGAAGGTATGGGTGACACATCCTCTTCTTTACAGGCGGCAGCCTGGCAACTCCTGCAGAAAGGCCAGCAGAACCCCACTCACACCGGGCCACCCACAAAGCTGTGGCCCCTCACTCCCTCCCACCAGCACAGCCCCGAGACTGCTGATGGGGCAGAGAATATGGAGTCAGGCACAGCTTCAAGGGCTATTGCTGCCTGGAGCGCTGTTTATATTGACCTCACGAGGCACACCTGGGGAGGGCGGGCCGGCAGGTTAAGGCTGCCCAGGTCAGCTAATCCACAACCCTCAGGGAATCACATTGTTGAAAATGGACCCCGCTAAGGCAGAAGAGAAGCCAAGGGAAAAAAGCACACAATGCCATTTGAAGCACCGTAGATGAGTCTAGAAGTAATCACGTGACTTGTAGTAAGTCAGAAAGTGGAAGACACATATCATATCATATCACTTATAGGTGTTACCTAAAAATGGATACCAGGGCAGATATTTCCACGGAGAAGGGCAATCACAGATTCATTAAACAAACTTATGGTTCACCAATGGAAAGGTGTGAGGATTGGTTTCATTACGATATCGGGGTTAACAGACATATACAAACACAGGTGACATATACAATCACCAAAGACCTCCAAAATACCAAGAGAGGACTACTCAACATTCTGTCATAACGTACATGGGAAAAGGATCCCAGGAAGAACAGACATGTGTATATGTGTAAAAGAACCACATCTTCCACACCTACAACAAGCCAAACATTGTAATCAAACATGCTGTAATAAAAAATAAAAAATTAAATTAAAAACACGAACAAGAAGTAGTGAGACAAACGTGAGGGGCTTTCTCCTGGCACATTCCATTCTTAACTCCAATCTAGAACACCACTTCCACTGAGGCTCTCTTGCCCTAGTAACCAGATTTGGTAAGGGTGAACTGCTGCCACCTTGTGTCCGTTTCCCACAACAGCAGATTAATCCCAATGCTAATGGTCAGTTGATATTCAAAATCATTGCAGGCCTGTAAATGACACGTGCCCTGAAAACAAATCCTGGGGTCACATATGGACCAAAAAATTCAAAGGACGTCCATATTTCAAAACGACCGTTTCAAAAGGCATATTTTACGCACATTAGTGTTCTGCTTCTTTTCCTTTCTTTCCTTTTTTGTTAAAAATCACGGGAATGGAAAAAGGCATCCCTCAGAATGGGCGAAAATCGTTGCAGACGAATCAATGGACAGAGGTTTAATCTCCAATATATATAAACAGCTCATGCAGCTTAATATTAAAAAAAACAAACAACCCAAAAAAATGGGCAGAAGATCTAAAGAGACGTTTCTTCAAAGGAGACACAGAGATGGCCAAGACGCACATGAAAAGCTGCTCAACAGCACTAATTATTAGAGAAATGCAAATCAAAACTACAATGAGGTATGACCTCACACCTGTTAGAATCGGCATCATCAGAAAATCTACAAACAACCAATTCTGGGGAGGGTGTGGACAAAATGAGCCCTCTTCCACTATTGGTGGGAATGTAAATTGATACAGTCACTATGGAGAACAGTATGGAGTTTCCTTAAAAAAATTAGAAATAGAATTACCATCTGATCCACCAATCCCACTTCTGGGCATATACCCAGAGAAAACCGTATTTCAAAAAAGCACATTCACCACAGTGTTCGTTGCAGCACTATTTACAATAGCCAGGTAATGGAAGCAACCTAAATGCCCAAAGACAGATGAATGGATAAAGATGTGGTACATATATAAAATGGAATATTACTCGGCCATTAAAAGGAATGAAACTGGGTCATTTGTAGAGACATCGATGGATCGAGAGACTGTCATACTGAATGAAGTAAGTCAGAAAGAGGAAAACAAATTTTGTATATTAATGCATATATGTGGAGCATAAAAATGGTACAGATGAACTGGTTTGCAGGGAAGAAATAGAGACACAGAGGTAGAGAACAAACGAATGGACACCAAGTGTGGGAAGCCATGGGGTGGTGGTGGTGTGATGAGTTGGGAGATTGGGATTGACCTGTATACATGTATATGCATAAAATACATAACTAATAATAATGTGCTGTTTAAAAACATAAATAAAATTAAATTTAAAATTTTAAAAAATAAAATTTAAAAATAAAACAGAAAAAATTCTTCCCGTCACACAGATGTATTTATAGGAATGAATTATTTCCATGCTTATATCTATAAATACATAAAAGAGGAATAAAATCTAACTTGAACCATAAAAGAAAAAAAAATCCTGAACACACGAGTTATACAGAGGAAAACCCTAGCAGAGCACTTGCTCCAGTGGTAAACAATTTTGAAATTGGTCAGAGGTGGGCAACCATCTCCAATACAGCCAGCAACCCTCCCCCCACGCAAGGAGCATCCTCATTGCAAAGCTGGGGGACCGTGCCGAGGCATCTGTGAGTAAACGTGAGCTGAGCCCCAGGCCAGCTGCTGCTGAACTGTTCCCACCCTTTCCAGGTAAAACACCTGAATATGTACAAGGGCTTGAAAGCCTAGAGGAAGGACCGTGGAGCCACACCAGCGACAGCACGCAGGCCAACTTGGTGCCTGCAGGCCAGCCAGGGTGGTCCTGTCCCCGGGCGCTCTTCCACAAGCTTTCCATTGCCCTGCCTGAGATACCCCTCCTGTCCCGGCACCCACTGCTTTTTACCTTCCTCACCTCTGTCCGGAGAGAATTTCCAGCGGAAAGTATGGGTGACACAACCTCTTCTTTACAGGCGGCAGCCTGGCAACACCTGCAGAAAGGCCAGCAGAACCCCACTCACACCGGGCCACCCACAAAGCTGTGGCCCCTCACTCCCTCCCACCAGCACAGCCCCGAGACTGCTGAAGGGGCAGAGAATATGGAATCAGGCACAGCTTCAGGGGCTATTGCTGCCTGGAGCTCTGTTTATATTGACCTGAACGAGGCACACCTGGGGAGGGCGGGCCGGCAGGTTAAGGCTGCCCAGGTCAGCTAATCCACAACCCTCAGGGAATCACATTGTTGAAAATGGACCCCGCTAAGGCAGAAGAGAAGCCAAGGTAAAAAAGCACACAATGCCATTTGCAGCACTGTAGATGATTCTAGAAGTAATCACGTGACTTGTAGTAAGTCAGAAAGTGAGAGACACATATCAAATCATATCACTTATAGGTGTTACCTAAAAATGGATACCAGGGCAGATATTTCCACGGAGAAGGGCAATCACAGATTCATTAAACAAACTTATGGTTCACCAATGGAAAGGTGTGAGGATTGGTTTCATTACGATATCGGGGTTAACAGACATATACAAACACAGGTGACATATATAATCACCAAAGACCTACAGAATACCAAGAGAGGACTACTCAACATTCTGTCATAACGTACATGGGAAAAGGATCCCAGGAAGAACAGTCATCTGTATATGTGTAAAAGAACCACATCTTCCACACCTACAACAAGCCAAACATTGTAATCAAACTTGCTGTAATAAAAAATTAAAAATTAAATTAAAAACACGAACAAGAAGTAGTGAGACAAACGTGAGGGGCTTTCTCCTGGCACATTCCATTCTAAACTCCAATCTAGAACTCCATTTCCACTGAGGCTCTCTTGCCCTAGTAACCAGATTTGGTAAGGGTGAACTGCTGCCACCTTGTGGCCGTTTCACACAACAGCAGTTTAATCCCAAAGCTAATGGTCAGTTGATATTCAAAATCATTGCAGGCCTGTAAATGACACCTGCCCTGAAAACAAATCCTGGGGTCACATATCGACCAAAAAATTCAAAGGACGTCCATATTTCAAAACGACCATTTCAAAAGGCATATTTTACGCACATTAGTGTTCTGCTTCTTTTCCTTTCTTTCCTTTTTTGTTAAAAAACACAGGAATGGAAAAAGGCATCCCTCAGAATGGGCCAAAATCTTTGCAGACGAATCAATGGACAGAGGTTTAATCTCCAATATATATAAACAACCCATGCAGCTTAATATTAAAAAAACAAACATCCCAATACAAAAATGGGCAGAGGATCTAAAGAGACGTTTCTTCAAAGAAGACACAGAGATGGCCATGACGCACATGAAAAGCTGCTCAACAGCACTAATTATTAGAGAAATGCAAATCAAAACTACAATGAGGTTTCACCTCACACCTGTTAGAATCGGCATCATCAGAAAATCTACAAACAACCAATTCTGGGGAGGGTGTGGACAAAAGGAGCCCTCTTCCACTATTGGTGGGAATGTAAATTGATACAGTCACTATGGAGAACAGTATGGAGTTTCCTTAAAAAAACTACAAATAGAATTACCATCTCATCCAGCAATCCCACTTCTGGGCATATACCCAGATAAAACCGTAAATCAAAAAGGCACATTCACGACAATGTTCATTGCAGCACTATTTACAATAGCCAGGTAATGGAAGCAACCTAAATGCCCACAGACAGATGAATGGATAAAGATGTGGTACATATATGAAATGGAATATTACTCGGCCATAAAAAGGAATGAAACTGGGTCACTTGTAGAGACATTGATGGATCGAGAGACTGTCATACAGAATGAAGTAAGTCAGAAAGAGGAAAACAAATATTGTATATTAATGCATATATGTGGAACCTAAAAAAATGGTACAGATGAAATAGTTTGCAGGGAAGAAATAGAGACACAGAGGTAGAGAACAAACGTATGGACACCAAGTGTGGGAAGCCATGGGGTGGTGGTGGTGGGATGAGTTGGGAGATTGTGATTGACCTGTATAAATGTATATGCATAAAATACATAACTAATAATAATGTGCTGTATAAAAACATAAATAAAATTAAATTTCAAAATTTTAAAAAATAAAATTTAAAAATAAAACTGAAAAAATTATTCCCGTCTCACAGATGTATTTATAGGAATGAATTATTTCCATGCTTATATTTATAAATACATAAAAGAGGAATAAAATCTAACTTGAACCATAAAAGAAAAAAATATGAACCCACGAGTTATACAGAGGAAAACCGTATCATGGCACTTGCTCCAGCGGTAAACAATTCTGAAATTGGTCAGAGGTGGGGAACCATCTCCCATACAGCCAGCAACACACCCCCCACGCATGGAGCGTCCTCATTGCAAAGCTGGGGGACCGTGCCGAGGCATCTGTGAGTAAACGTGAGCTGAGCCCCAGGCCAGCTGCTGCTGAACTGTTCCCACCCTTTCCAGGTAAAACACCTGAATATGTACAAGGGATTGAAAGCCTAGAGGAAGGACCGTGGAGCCACACCAGCGACAGCACGCAGGCCAACTTGGTGCCTGCAGGCCAGCCAGGCTGGTCCTCGCCTGTAAAGCACCGTAAGAGGGGCACAACTTCGACAATGATGCACTTGGCCAAAAAGGGCGTATGCGTTTTCTCCTGAATATATTCAGGAGAAAACGCATACGCCCTTTTTGGCCAAGCAAGCAAGCGGGCAATGCAAATCTGCACTACAAAGAAGTATCACTTCCCACGGGTCAAAAGGGACATCCACAAAATGTGTAAAAACCAGAAAGGCAAGACAGGCCGTGCCGAAATGGGAGCCTTGTTATGCTGACGGGCAGGATGTAAGTTGCCAACTGCCTCACTGGAGGAGTGAACTGTGTTCCCTAAAACAAGTAAACAACAGAGCTACAGAGCCAAGGGCACTTCCAGTCTAGGGAATATACCTTGGGAAAACTGAAA
Organism: Mesoplodon mirus; assembly: GCF_964341445.2. Taxonomy (NCBI): domain Eukaryota; kingdom Metazoa; phylum Chordata; class Mammalia; order Artiodactyla; family Ziphiidae; genus Mesoplodon; species Mesoplodon mirus. The sequence goes on from NW_028295739.1 coordinate 375,215, forward strand.
ATCAATAAGACAGAGCCACCCCCATATTGAGGGCTGCACTGCTTACAAGAACCTCAACCTGGGTACACCGGAAATATCCCAGGAAATATATAAATGGTTCAAAACTTTGTGGAAATTATGTACGATGGAATATCCCTCAGCCACGTAATCAATGTCATAAGACCAGTAGCAGCAAAATGAGTGGATTCTGGTATGATGATTCTAAGTGAAAGAAGTCACACAGAAAAAGAAACTTATCATAAGATATCAATTAGGAAGATCCTGTAAACATGGCTACACATGAACTGAGTTAGCAAAGAGAACAGAGTCTCACATTTAGAAAATACTCTTATGCCTGCTTAAGGGGGAAGGAGAGGTGGGGTGATGCATCAAACCAGAGTTTGATATAAGCACAGGTACCGTTCCAAAATCCAACTATGGAATAGACAAGACCTACACCTTCCTCAGTGAAAGGGACTCAAAACCCCATATTTCCCGCAGAGGAATACATCTGACTAGTAAGAATCTTAAAACCTATGTATTGATATGTCTCCGTAAGGGAATCAAGTGCGTCTAGACTGGCATAAACAGGGCAGCGAGAATCAGCTCAAACCCACTCTAAAAAGGAATTTCAAAAACAAAACAGAGAAACAGGGAAATTCTTTACAATTCCTTCAGGGTCTCTGATGAAACCTGGAATGACCCTATCTAAAATGACAGCTGGATGTGGCATGAGGCTGGACACTTGGGACTGAGAGGATTGGTGAGATTGGGTGAGCAAATGGAGACCCTTTAAAGCAATAATGCATGGCACCCATTCCATGGGTCCCAACTCTCCAGGTTGAAGGGAATATTACTACAGCTATAACATGTACGGGAAACCTAGAGAATGGACACACTGTGAATACGAAAGGTTTCTAAAACTCAACGAAGAGTCCCTCTCCTGGTGCTGCGGTTTGACTTTCCAACTGCTTTCCTATCAATCTCCCAACTTGGAGAGACAGTCCCTTTAAGCTCCTGGTTCGCACAGGTTGCCAATCTGGCAGAGGATGAAAGGGAAGAGGGAGAACCAATGAGAGAGTCGCTGTTAGGCATTTGGATGGGCACATGTCACTCTAATTTCCCGGCAGGAAGAAGAATTAACCAAAGTCTCAGCCACCCACCGGGAACCAGTATAGGTCCTGAACCAAAAGTTTGGACTTGCGTTCAGCTCACAAGAAACGAGTTGAAAAATGGAGCTCAGGGGCACAGCAATTCACAAACTGGCAGAGTAATCAAGGCCAACTATCGTCCAAAAATCTGTTGAGGGAAGGCAACGAGGCAGACTTGAAAGCGAGGCAGAATAGCAGGAAACAGATTTCAAGAGGTACTTTGGAATCGCCTGTAAAGCACAGGAAGAGGGGCACAACTTCGACAATGATGCACTTGACCAAAAAGGGCGTATGCGTTTTCTCCTGAATATATTCAGGAGAAAACGCATACGCCCTTTTTGGCCAAGCAAGCAAGCAGGCAATGCAAATCTGCACTACAAAGAAGTATCACTTCCCACCGGTCAAAAGGGACATCCACAAAATGTGTAAAAACCAGAAAGGCAAGACAGGCCCTGGAGAACAGGGAGCCTTGTTATGCTGATGGGCGGGATGTAAGTTGCCAACTGCCTCACTGGAGGAGTGCATTGTGTTCCCTAAAACAAGTAAACAACAGAGCTACAGAGCCAAGGGCACGTCCAGTCTAGGGAATATACCTTGGGAAAACTGAAAATCCATAAGACAGAGCCACCCCCAAATTGAGGGCTGCACTGCTTACAGGAACCTCAAACTGGGTACACCTGAAATATCCCAGGAAATATAAAAATGGTTCCAAACATCGTGGAACTTACGTACGATGGAATATCCCTCAGCCATGAAATCAATGTCATAAGACCAGTAGCAGCAAAATGAATGGATTCAGGTATGATGATTCTAAGTGAAAGAAGTCACACAGGAAAAGAAACTTATCATAAGATATCACTTAGGAAGATCCTGTAAACATGGCTACACATGAACTGAGTTAGGCAAGAGAACAGAGTCTCACATTTAGAAAACACTCTTATGCCTGCTTAAGGGGGAAGGAGAGGTGGGGTGATGCATCAAACCAGAGTTTGATATAAGCACAGGTACCGTTCCAAAATCCAACTATGGAATAGACAAGACCTACACCTTCCTCAGTGAAAGGGACTCAAAACCCCATATTTCCCGCAGAGGAATACATCTGACTAGTAAGAATCTTAAAACCTATGTATTGATATGTCTCCGTAAGGGAATCAAGTGTGTCTAGACTGGCATAAACATGGCAGCGAGAATCAGCTCAAACTCACTCTAAAAAGGAATTTCAAAAACAGAACAATGAAACAGGGAAATTCTTTACAATTCCTTCAGGGTCTCTGATGCAACCTGGAATGACCCTATCTACAATGACAGCTGGATGTGGCATAAGGCTGGACACTTGGGACTGAGAGGATTGGTGAGATTGGGTGAGCAAATGCAGACCCTTTAAAGCAATAATGCATGGCACCCATTCCATGGGTCCCAGCTCTCCAGGTTGAAGGGAATATTACTACAGCTATAACATGTACGGGAAACCTGGAGAATGGACACACTGTGAATACGAAAGGTTTCTAAAACTCAACGAAGAGCCCCTCTCCTGGTGCTCCGGTTTGACTTTCCAACTGCTTTCCTATCAATCTCCCAACTTGGAGAGACAGCCCCTTTAAGCTCCTGGTTTGCACATGTTGCCAATTTGGCAGAGGATGAAAGGGAAGAGGGAGAACCAATGAGAGAGTAGCTGTTAGGCATTTGGATGGGCACATGTCACTCTAATTTCCCGGCAGGAAGAAGAATTAACCAAAGTCTCAGCCACCCACCGGGAACCAGTATAGGTCCTGAACCAAAAGTTTGGACTTGCGTTCAGCTCACAAAAAACGAGTTGAAAAATGGAGCTCAGGGGCACAGCAATTCACAAACTGGCAGAGTAATCAAGGCCAACTATCGTCCAAAAATCTGTTGAGGGAAGGCAACGAGGCGGACTTGAAAGCGAGGCAGAATAGCAGGAAACAGATTTCAAGAGGTACGTTGGAATCGCCTGTAAAGCACAGGAAGAGGGGCACAACTTCGACAATGATGCACTTGGCCAAAAAGGGCGTATGCGTTTTCTCCAGAATATATTCAGGATAAAACTACAATGAGGTATCACCTCACACGTGTTAGAATCGGCATCATCAGAAAATCTACAAACAACCAATTCTGGGGAGGGTATGGACAAAAGGAGCCCTCTTCCACTATTGGTGGGAATGTAAATTGATACAGTCTCTATGGAGAACAGTATGGAGTTTCCTTAAAAAAACTAGAAATAGAATTACCATCTGATCCAGCAATCCCACTTCTGGGCATATACCCAGAGAAAACCGTATTTCAAAAAGGCACATTCACCGCAATATTCGTTGCAGCACTATTTACAATAGCAAGGTAATGGAAGCAACCTAAACGCCCACAGACAGATGAATGGATAAAGATGTTGTACATATATGAAATGGAATATTATTCGGCCATAAAAAGGAATGAAACTGGGTCATTTGTAGAGACATCGATGGATCGAGAGACTGTCATACAGAATGAAGTAAGTCAGAAAGAGGAAAACAAATATTGTATATTAAGGCATATATGTGGAGCCTAAACATGGTACAGATGAACTGGTTGGCAGGGAAGAAATAGAGACACAGAGGTAGAGAACAAACGTATGGAAACCAAGTGTGGGAAGCCATGGGGTGGTGGTGGTGGGATGAGTTGGGAGTTTGGGATTGACCTGTATACATGCATATGCATAAAATACATAACTAATAATAACGTGCTGTATAAAAAAAATAAATAAAATAAAATTTCAAAATTTTAAAAAATAAAATTTAAAAATAAAACAGAAAAAAGTTCTTCCCGTCACACAGATGTATTTATAGGAATGAATTATTTCCATGCTTCTATCTATAAATACATAAAAGAGGAATAAAATCTAACTTGAACCATAAAAGAAAAAAAAATCCTGAACACACGAGTTATACAGAGGAAAACCCTATCAGGGCACTTGCTCTAGTGGTAAACAATTCTGAAATTGGTCAGAGGTGGGGAATCATCACCCATACAGCCAGCAACCCACACCCCACGCAAGGAGCGTCCTCATTGCAAAGCTGGGGGACCGTGCCGAGGCATCTGTGAGTAAACGTGAGCTGAGCCCCAGGCCAGCTGCTGCTGAACTGTTCCCACCCTTTCCAGGTAAAACACCTGAATATGTACAAGGGCTTGAAAGCCTAGAGGAAGGACCGTGGAGCCACACCAGCGACAGCACGCAGGCCAACTTGGTGCCTGCAGGCCAGCCAGGGTGGTCCTGTCCCCGGGCGCTCTTCCAGAAGCTTTCCATTGCCCTGCCTGAGATACCCCTCCTGTCCCGGCCCCCACTGCTTTTTTCCATCCTCACCTCTGTCCGGAGAGAAATTCCAGCGGAAGGTATGGGTGACACAACCTCTTCTTTACAGGCGTCAGCCTGGCAACTCCTGCAGAAAGGCCAGCAGAACCCCACTCACACCGGGCCACCCACAAAGCTGTGGCCCCTCACTCCCTCCCGCCAGCACAGCACCGAGACTGCTGACGGGGCAGAGAATATGGAGTCAGGCACAGCTTCAGGGCATTTGCTGACTGGAGCTCTGTTTATATTGAGCTCCATGAGGCACACCAGGGGAGGGCGGGCCGGCAGGGTAAGGCTGCCTAGGTCAGCTAATCCACAACCCTCAGGGAATCACATTGTTGAAAATGGACCCCGCTAAGGCAGAAGGGAAGCCAAGGTAAAAAAGGACACAATGCCATTTGCAGCACCGTAGATGAGTCTAGAAGTAATCACGTGACTTGTAGTAAGTCAGAAAGTGAAAGACACATATCATATCATATCACTTATAGGTGTTACCTAAAAATGGATACCAGGGCAGATATTTCCACGGAGAAGGGCAATCACAGATTTATTAAACAAACTTATGGTTCACCAATGGAAAGGTGTGAGGATTGGTTTCATTACGATATCGGGGTTAACAGACATATACAAACACAGGTGACATATATAATCACCAAAGACCTACAGAATACCAAGAGAGGACTACTCAACATTCTGTCATAACGTACATGGGAAAAGGATCCCAGGAAGAACAGACATCTGTATATGTGTAAAAGAACCACATCTTCCACACCTACAACAAGTCAAACATTGTAATCAAACTTGCTGTAATAAAAAATTAAAAATTAAATTAAAAACACGAACAAGAAGTAGTGAGACAAACGTGAGGGGCTTTCTCCTGGCACATTCCATTCTAAACTCCAATCTAGAACACCACTTCCACTGAGGCTCTCTTGCCCTAGTAACCAGATTTGGTAAGGGTGAACTGCTGCCACCTTGTGGCCGTTTCACACAACAGCAGCTTTAATCCCAACGCTAATGGTCAGTTGATATTCAAAATCATTGCAGGCCTGTAAATGACACCTGCCCTGAAAACAAATCCTGGGGTCACATATAGACCAAAAAATTCAAAGGACGTCCATATTTCAAAACGACCGTTTCAAAAGGCATATTTTACGCACATTAGTGTTCTGCTTCTTTTCCTTTCTTTCCTTTTTTGTTAAAAAACACGGGAATGGAAAAAGGCATCCCTCAGAATGGGCGAAAATCGTTGCAGACGAATCAATGGACAGAGGTTTAATCTCCAATATATATAAACAGCTCATGCAGCTTAATATTAAAGAAACAAACAACCCAAAAAAAAAATGGGCAGAAGATCTAAAGAGACGTTTCTTCAAAGGAGACACAGAAATGGCCAAGACGCACATGAAAAGCTGCTCAACAGCACTAATTATTAGAGAAATGCAAATCAAAACTACAATGAGGTATCACCTCACACCTGTTAGAATCGGCATCATCAGAAAATCTACAAACAACCAATTCTGGGGAGGGTGTGGACAAAAGGAGCCCTTTTCCACAATTGGTGGGAATGTAAATTGATACAGTCACTATGGAGAACAGTATGGAGTTTCCTTAAAAAATCTAGAAATAGAATTACCATGTGATCCAGCAATCCCACTTCTGGGCATATACCCAGAGAAAACCGTACTTCAAAAGGGCACATTCACCACAATGTTCGTTGCAGCACTATTTACAATTGCCAGGTAATGGAAGCAACCTAAATACCCACAGACAGATGAATGGATAAAGATGTGGTACATATATAAAATGGAATATTACTCGGCCATAAAAAGGAATGAAACTGGGTCATTTGTAGAGACATCGATGGATCGAGAGACTGTCATACAGAATGAAGTAAGTCAGAAAGAGGAAAACAAATATTGTTTATTAACGCATATATGTGGAGCCTAAAAATGGTACAGATTAACTGGTTTGCAGGTAAGAAATAGAGACACAGAGGTAGAGAACAAACGTATGGACACCAAGTGTGGGAAGCCATGGGGTGGTGGTGGTGGGATGAGTTGGGAGTTTGGGATTGACCTGTATACATGTATATGCATAAAATACATAACTAATAATAACGTGCTGTATAAAAAAGAAAATAAATAAAATAAAATTTCAAAATTTTAAAAAATAAAATTTAAAAATAAAACAGAAAAAAGTTCTTCCCGTCACACAGATGTATTTATAGGAATGAATTATTTCCATGCTTATATCTATAAATACATAAAAGAGGAATAAAATCTAACTTGAACCATAAAAGAAAAAAAAATCCTGAACCCAAGAGTTATACAGAGGAAAAGCCTATCAGGGCACTTGATCCAGTGGTAAAATATTCTGAAATTGGTCAGAGGTGGGGAATCATCTCCCATACAGCCAGCAATCCACCCCCCAAGCAAGGAGCGTCCTCATTGCAAAGCTGGGGGAACGTGCCAAGGCATCTGTGAGTAAACGTGAGTTGAGCCCCAGGCCAGCTGCTGCTGAACTGTTCCCACCCTTTCCAGGTAAAACACCTGAATATGTACAAGGGCTTGAAAGCCTAGAGGAAGGACCGTGGTGCCACACCAGCGACAGCACGCAGGCCAACTTGGTGCCTGCAGGCCAGCCAGCGTGGTCCTGGCCCCGGGCGCTCTTCCAGAAGCTTTCAATTGCCCTGCCTGAGATACCCCTCCTGTCCCGGACCCCACTGCTTTTTTCCTTCCTCACCTCTGTCCGGAGAGAAATTCCAGTGGAAGGTATGGGTGACACATCCTCTTCTTTACAGGCGGCAGCCTGGCAACTCCTGCAGAAAGGCCAGCAGAACCCCACTCACACCGGGCCACCCACAAAGCTGTGGCCCCTCACTCCCTCCCACCAGCAGCGCCCCGAGACTGCTGACGCGGCAGAGAATATGGAGTCAGGCACAGCTTCAGGGGCTATTGCTGCCTGGAGCTCTGTTTAGATTGACCTCAACAAGGCAAACCTGGGGAGGGCGGGCCGGCAGGTTAAGGCTGCCCAGGTCAGCTAATCCACAACCCTCAGGGAATCACATTGTTGAAAATGGACCCCGCTAAGGCAGAAGAGAAGCCAAGGGAAAAAAGGACACAATGCCATTTGCAGCACCGTAGATGAGTCTAGAAGTAATCACGTGACTTGTAGTAAGTCAGAAAGTGAAAGACACATATCATATCATATCACTTATAGGTGTTACCTAAAAATGGATACCAGGGCAGATATGTCCACGTAGAAAGGCAATCACAGATTCATTAAACAAACTTATGGTTCACCAATGGAAAGGTGTGAGGATTGGTTTCATTACGATATCGGGGTTAACAGACATATTCAAACACAGGTGACATATATAATCACCAAAGACCTACAGAATACCAAGAGAGGACTACTCAACATTCTGTCATAACGTACATGGGAAAAGGATCCCAGGAAGAACAGACATCTGTATATGTGGAAAAGAACCACATCTTCCACACCTACAGCAAGCCAAACATTGTAATCAAACTTGCTGTAATATAAAATAAAAAGTTAAATTAAAAACACGAACAAGAAGAAGTGAGACAAACGTGAGGGGCTTTCTCCTGGCACATTCCATTCTAAACTCCAATCTAGAACACCACTTCCACTGAGGCTCTCTTGCCCTAGTACCCAGATTTGGTAAGGGTGAACTGCTGCCACCTTGTGGCCGTTTCACACAACAGCAGCTTTAATCCCAAAGCTAATGGTCAGTTGATATTCAAAATCATTGCAGGCCTGTAAATGACGCCTGCCCTGAAAACAAATCCTGGGGTCACATATCGACCAAAAAATTCAAAGGACGTCCATATTTCAAAACGACCGTTTCAAAAGGCATATTTTACGCACATTAGTGTTCTGCTTCTTTTCCTTTCTTTCCTTTTTTGTTAAAAAAAACGGGAATGGAAAAAGGCATCCCTCAGAATGGGTGAAAATCGTGGCAAACGAATCAATGGACAGAGTTTTAATCTCCAATATATATAAAAAGCACATGCAGCTTAATATTAAAAAAACAAACAACCCAAAAAAATGGGCAGAATATCTAAAGAGACGTTTCTTCAAAGGAGACACAGAGATGGCCATGACGCACATGAAAAGCTGCTCAACAGCACTAATTATTAGAGAAATGCAAATCAAAACTACAATGAGGTATCACCTCACACCTGTTAGAATCGGCATCATCAGAAAATCTACAAACAACCAATTCTGGGGAGGGTGTGGACAAAAGGAGCCCTCTTCCACTATTGGTGGGAATGTAAATTGATACAGTCACTATGGAGAACAGTATGGAGTTTCCTTAAAAAAACAAGAAATAGAAAAACCATCTGATCCAGCAATCCCACTTCTGGGCATATACCCAGAGAAAACCGTATTTCAAAAAGGCACATTCACCACAATGTTCGTTGCAGCACTATTTACAATAGCCAGGTAATGGAAGCAACCTAAATGCCCACAGACAGATGAATGGATAAAGATGTGGTACATATATAAAATGGAATATTACTCGGCCATAAAAAGGAATGAAACTGGGTCATTTGTAGAGACATCGATGGATCGAGAGACTGTCATACAGAATGAAGTAAGTCAGAAAGAGGAAAACAAATATTGTCTATTAACTCATATAAGTGGAGCCTAAAAATGGTACAGATGAACTGGTTTGCAGGGAAGAAATAGAGACACAGAGGTAGAGAACAAACGTATGGACACCAAGTGTGGGAAGCCATGGGGTGGTGATTGTGGGATGAGTTGGTAGTTTGGGATTGACCTGTATACATGTATATGCATAAAATACATAACTAATAATAACGTGCTGTATAAAAAAAATAAATAAAATAAATTTCAAAATTTTAAAAAATAAAATTTAAAAATAAAACAAAAAAAGTACTTCCCGTCACACAGATGTATTTATAGGAATGAAATATTTCCATGCTTATATCTATAAATACATAAACGAGGAATAAAATCTAACATGAACCATAAAAGAAAAAAAAATACCTGAACCCACGAGTTATACAGAGGAAAACACTATCAGGGCACTTGCTCCAGTGGTAAACAATTCTGAAATTGGTCAGAGGTGGGGAATCATCTCCCATAGTGCCAGCAACCCACCCCCCACGCAAGGAGCGTCCTCATTGCAAAGCTGGGGGACCTAGCCGAGGCATCTGTGAGTAAACGTGTGCTGAGCCCCAGGCCAGCTGCTGCTGAACTGTTCCCACCCTTTCCAGGTAAAACACCTGAGTATGTACAAGGGCTTGAAAGCCTAGAGGAAGGACCGTGGAGCCACACCAGCGACAGCACGCAGGCCAACTTGGTGCCTGCAGGCCAGCTAGGGTGGTCCTGGCCCTGGGCGCTCTTCCAGAAGCTTTCCATTGCCCTGCCTGAAAAACCCCTCCTTCCCGGACCCCACTGCTTTTTTCCTTCCTCACCTCTGTCCGAAGAGAAATTCCAGCGGAAGGTATGGGTGACACATCCTCTACTTTACAGGCGGCAGCCTGTCAACTCCTGCAGAAAGGCCAGAAGAACCCCACTCACACCGGGCCACAAACAAAGCTGTGGACCCTCACTCCCTCCCACCAGCAGCGCCCCGAGACTGCTGACGGGGCAGAGAATATGGAGTCAGGCACAGCTTCAGGGGCAATTGCTGCCTGGAGCGCTATTTATATTGACCTCAACGAGGCACACCTGGGGAGGGCGGGCCGGCAGGGTAAGGCTGCCCAGGTCAGCTAATCCACAACGCTCAGGGAATCACATTGTTGAAAATGGACCCCGCTAAGGCAGAAGAGAAGCCAAGGGAAAAAAGGACACAATGCCATTTGCAGCACCGTAGATGAGTCTAGAAGTAATCACGTGACTTGTAGTAAGTCAGAAAGTGAAAGACACATATCATATCATATCACTTATAGGTGTTACCTAAAAATGGATACCAGGGCAGATATTTCCACGGAGAAGGGCAATCACAGATTCATTAAACAAACTTATGGTTCACCAATGGAAAGGTTTGAAGACTGGTTTCATTACGATATCGGGGTTAACAGAAATATACAAACACAGGGGACATATATAATCACCAAAGACCTACAGAATACCAAGAGAGGACTACTCAGCATTTTGTCATAACGTACATGGGAAAAGGATCCCAGGAAGAACAGACATCTGTATATGTGTAAAAGAACCACATCTTCCACACCTACAGCAAGCCAAACATTGTAATCAAACTTGCTGTAATAAAAAATAAAAAAAATTAAATTAAAAACACAAACAAGAAGTAGTGAGACAAACGTGAGGGGCTTTCTCCTGGCACATTCCATTCTAAACTCCAATCTAGAACACCACTTCCACTGAGGCTCTCTTGCCCTAGTAACCAGATTTGGTAAGGGTGAACTGCTGCCACCTTGTGGCCGTTTCACACAACAGCAGCTTTAATCCCAACGCTAATGGTCAGTTGTTATTCAAAATCATTGCAGGCCTGTAAATGACACCTGCCCTGAAAACAAATCCTGGGGTCACATATCGACCAAAAAATTCAAAGGACGTCCATATTTCAAAATGACCGTTTCAAAAGGCATATTTTACGCACATTAGTGTTCTGCTTCTTTTCCTTTCTTTCCTTTTTTGTTAAAAAAAAACGGGAATGGAAAAAGGCATCCCTCAGGATGGGTGAAAATCGTTGCAAACGAATCAATGGACACAGGTTCAATCTCCAATATATATAAACAGCTCATGCAGCTTAATATTAAAAAAACAAACATCCCAAAATAAATGGGCAGAAGATCTAAAGAGACGTTTCTTCAAAGGAGACACAGAGATGGCCAAGACACACATGAAAAGCTGCTCAACAGCACTAATTTTTAGAGAAATGCAAATCAAAACTACAATGAGGTATCACCTCACACCTGTTAGAATCGGCATCATCAGAAAATCTACAAACAACCAATTCTGGGGAGGGTGTGGACAAAAGGAGCCCTCTTCCACTATTGGTGGGAATGTAAATTGATACAGTCCCTATGTAGAACAGTATGGAGTTTCCTTAAAAAAAATTAGAAATAGAATTACCATCTGATCCAGCAATCCCACTTCTGGGCATATACCCAGAGAAAACCATATTTCAAAAAGGCACATTCACCACAATGTTCGTTGCAGCACTATTTACAATAGCCAAGTAATGGAAGCAACATAAATGCCCACAGACAGATGAATGGATAAAGATGTGGTACATATATAAAATGGAATATGACTCGGCCATAAAATGGAATGAAACTGGGTCATTTGTAGAGACATCGATGGATCGAGAGACTGTCATACAAAATGAAGTAAGTCAGAAAGAGGATAACAAATATTGTATATTAATGCATATATGTGGAGCCTAAAAATGGTACAGATGAACTGGTTTGCAGGGAACAAATAGAGACACAGAGGTAGAGAACAAACGTATGGACACCAAGTGTGGGAAGCCATGGGGTGGTGGTGGTGGGATGAGTTGGGAGATTGGGATTGACCTGTATACATGTATATGCATAAAATACATAACTAATAATAACCTGCTGTATAAAAACATAAATAAAATTAAATTTCAAAATTTTAAAAAATAAAATTTAAAAATAAAACAGAAAAATTTCTTCCCGTCACACAGATGTATTTATAGGAATGAATTATTTCCATGCTTATATTTATAAATACATAAAAGAGGAATAAAATCTAACTTGAACCATAAAAGGAAAAAAAATTGAACCCACGAGTTATACAGAGGAAAACCCTATCACGGCACTTGCTCCAGCGGTAAACAGTTCTGAAATTGGTCAGAGGTGGGGAACCATCTCCCATACAGCCAGCCACTCACCCCCCACGCAAGGAGCGTCCTCATTGCAAAGCTTGGGGACCGTGCCGAGGCATCTGTGAGTAAACGTGAGCTGAGCCCCAGGCCAGATGATGCTGTACTGTTCCCACCCTTTCCAGGTAAAACACCTGAATATGTACAAGGGCTTGAAAGCCTAGAGGAAGGACCGTGGAGCCACACCAGCGACAGCACGCAGGCCAACTTGGTGCCTGCAGGCCAGCCAGCGGGATCCTGGACCCTGGCGCTCTTCCAGAAGCTTTCCATTGCCCTGCCTGAGATACCCCTCCTGTCCCGCCCCCAACTGCTTTTTTCCTTCCTCACCTCTGTCCGGAGAGAAATTCCAGCGGAAGGTATGGGGGACACATCCTCTTCTTTACAGGCGGCAGCCTGGCAACTCCTGCAGAAAGGCCAGCAGAACCCCACTCATACCGGGCCACCCACAAAGCTGTGGCCCCTCACTCCCTCCCACCAGCACAGCCCCGAGACTGCTGACGGGGCAGAGAATATGGAGGCAGGCACAGCTTCAGGGGCTATTGCTGCCTGGAGCGCTATTTATATTGACCTCAACGAGGCACACCTGGGGAGGGCGGGCCGGCAGGGTAAGGCTGCCCAGGTCAGCTAATCCACAACCCTCAGGGAATCACATTGTTGAAAATGGACCCCGCTAAGGCAGAAGAGAAGCCAAGGGAAAAAAGGACACAATGCCATTTGCTGCACCGTAGATGAGTCTAGAAGTAATCACGTGACTTGTAGTAAGTCAGAAAGTGAAAGACACATATCATATCATATCACTTATAGGTGTTACCTAAAAATGGATACCAGGGCAGATATTTCTACGGAGAAGGGCAATCACAGATTCATTAAACAAACTTATGGTTCACCAATGGAAAGGTGTGAGGATTGGTTTCATTACGATATCGGGGTTAACAGACATATACAAACACAGGTGACATATATAATCACCAAAGACCTACAGAATACCAAGAGAGGACTACTCAACATTCTGTCATAACGTACATGGGAAAAGGATCCGAGGAAGAACAGTCATCTGTATATGTGTAAAAGAACCACATCTTCCACACCTACAACAAGCCAAACATTGTAATCAAACTTGCTGTAATAAAAAATAAAAACTTAAATTAAAAACACGAACAAGAAGTAGTGAGACAAACGTGAGGGGCTTTCTCCTGGCACATTCCATTCTAAACTCCAATCTAGAACACCACTTCCACTGAGGCTCTCTTGCCCTAGTACCCAGATTTGGTAAGGGTGAACTGCTGCCACCTTGTGGCCGTTTCACACAACAGCAGCTTTAATCCCAGCGCTAATTCTCAGTTGATATTCAAAATCATTGCAGGCCTGTAAATGACACCTGCCCTGAAAACAATTCCTGGGGTCACATATCGAACAAAAATTTCAAAGGACGTCCATATTTCAAAAGGACCGTTTCAAAAGGCATATTTTACGCACATGAGTGTTCTGCTTCTTTTCCTTTCTTTCCTTTTTTGTTAAAAAACACGGGAATGGAAAAAGGCATCCCTCAGAATGGGCGAAAATCGTTGCAGACGAATCAATGGACAGAGGTTTAATCTCCAATATATATAAACAGCTCATGCAGCTTAATATTAAAAAAACAAACAACCCCCAAAAAAATGGGCAGATGATCTAAAGAGACGTTGCTTCAAAGGAGACACAGAGATGGCCAAGACGCACATGAAAAGCTGCTCAACAGCACTAATTATTAGAGAAATGCAAATCAAAACTACAATGAGGTATCACCTCACACCTGTTAGAATCGGCATCATCAGAAAATCTACAAACAACCAATTCTGGGGAGGGTGTGGACAAAAGGAGCCCTCTTCCACTATTGGTGGGAATGTAAATTGATACAGTCCCTATGGAGAACAGTATGGAGTTTCCTTAAAAAAATTAGAAATAGAATTACCATCTGATCCAGCAATCCCACTTCTGGGCATATACCCAGAGAAAACCGTATTTCAAAAAGGCACATTCACCACAATGTTCTTTGCAGCACTATTTACAATAGCCAGGTAATGGAAGCAACCTAAATGCCCACAGACAGATGAATGGATAAAGATGTGGTACATATATAAAATGGAATATGACTCGGCCATAAAAAGGAATGAAACTAGGTCATTTGTAGAGACATCGATGGATCGAGAGACTGTCATACAAAATGAAGTAAGTCAGAAAGAGGAAAACAAATATTGTATATTAATGAATATATGTGGAGCCTAAAAATGGTACAGATGAACTGGTTTGCAGGGAAGAAATAGAGACACAGAGGTAGAGAACAAACGTATGGACACCAAGTGTGGGAAGCCATGGGGTGGTGGTGGTGGGATGAGTTGGGAGTTTGGGATTGACCTGTATACATGTATATGCATAAAATACATAACTAATAATAACGTGCTGTATAAAAAAATAAATAAAATTTCAAAATTTTAAAAAATAAAATTTAAAAATAAAACAGAAAAAAGTTCTTCCCGTCACACAGATGTATTTATAGGAATGAATTATTTTCATGCTTCTATCTATAAATACATAAAAGAGGAATAACATCTAACTTGAAACATAAAAGAAAAAAAAAGTGAACCCACGAGTTATACAGAGGAAAACCCTATCACGGCACTTGCTCCAGTGGTAAACATTGCTGAAATTGGTCAGAGGTGGGGAACCATCTCCCATACAGCCAGCAACCCAACCCCCACTCAAGGAGCGTCCTCATTGCAAAGCTGGGGGACCGTGCCGAGGCATCTGTGAGTAAACGTGAGCTGAGCCCCAGGCCAGCTGCTGCTGAACTGTTCCCACCGTTTCCAGGTAAAACACCTGAATATGTACAAGGGCTTGAAAGCCTAGAGGAAGGACCGTGGAGCCACACCAGCGACAGCACGCAGGCCAACTTGGTGCCTGCAGGCCAGCCAGCATGGTCCTGGACCCTGGCGCTCTTCCAGAAGCTTTCTATTGCCCTGCCTGAGATACCCCTCCTGTCCCGGCCCCCACTGCTTCTTTCCTTCCTCACCTCTGTCCGGAGAGAAATTCCAGCGGAAGGTATGGGTGACACATCCTCTTCTTTACAGGCGGCAGCCTGGCAACTCCTACAGAAAGGCCAGCAGAACCCCACTCACACCGGGCCACCCACAAAGCTGTGGCCCCTCACTCCCTCCCACCAGCACAGCCCCGAGAATGCTGACGGGGCAGAGAATATGGAGTCAGGCACAGCTTCAGGGGCTATTGCTGCCTGGAGCTCTGTTTATATTGACCTCAACGAGGCACACCTGGGGAGGGCGGGCCGGCAGGGTAAGGCTGCCCAGGTCAGCTAATCCACAACCCTCAGGGAATCACATTGTTGAAAATGGACCCCGCTAAGGCAGAAGAGAAGCCAAGGGAAAAAAGGACACAATGCCATTTGCAGCACCGTAGATGAGTCTAGAAGTAATCACGTGACTTGTAGTAAGTCAGAAAGTGAAAGACACATATCATATCATATCACTTATAGGTGTTACCTAAAAATGGATACCAGGGCAGATATTTCCACGGAGAAGGGCAATCACAGATTCATTAAACAAACTTATGGTTCACCAATGGAAAGGTGTGAGGATTGGTTTCATTACGATATCGGGGTTAACAGACATATACAAACACAGGTGACATATATAATCACCAAAGACCTACAGAATACCAAGAGAGGACTACTCAACATTCTGTCATAACGTACATGGGAAAAGGATCCCAAGAAAAACAGTCACTTGTATATGTAAAAGAACCACATCTTCCACACCTACAACAAGCCAAACATTGTAATCAAACTTGCTGTAATAAAAAATAAAAACTTAAATTAAAAACACGAACAAGAAGTAGTGAGACAAACGTGAGGGTCTTTCTCCTGGTACATTCCATTCTAAACTCCAAACTACAACACCACTTCCACTGAGGCTCTCTTGCCCTAGTAACCAGATTTGGTAAGGGTGAACTGCTGCCACCTTGTGGCCGTTTCACACAACAGCAGCTTTAATCCCAACGCTAATGGTCAGTTGATATTCAAATTCATTGCAGGCCTGTAAATGACACCTGCCCTGAAAACAAATCCTGGGGTCACATATTGACCAGAAATTTCAAAGGACGTCCATATTTCAAAACGACCGTTTCAAAAGGCATATTTTACGCACATTAGTGTTCTGCTTCTTTTCCTTTCTTTCCTTTTTTGTTAAAAAACACGGGAATGGAAAATGGCATCCCTCAGAATGGGCGAAAATCGTTGAAGACGAATCAATGGACAGAGGTTTAATCTCCAATATATATAAACAGCTCATGCAGCTTAATATTAAAAAAACAAACAACCCAAAAAAAATGGGCAGAAGATCTAAAGAGACGTTTCTTCAAAGGAGACACAGAGATGGCCAAGACGCACATGAAAAGCTGCTCAACAGCACTAATTATTAGAGAAATGCAAATCAAAACTACAATGAGGTATCACCTCACACCTGTTAGAATCAGCATCATCAGAAAATCTACAAACAACCAATTCTGGGGAGGGTGTGGACAAAAGGCGCCCTCTTCCACTATTGGTGGGAATGTAAATTGATACAGTCCCTATGGAGAACAGTATGGAGTTTCCTTAAAAAAAATTAGAAATAGAATTACCATCTGATCCAGCAATCCCACTTCTGGGCATATACCCAGAGAAAACCGTATTTCAAAAAGGCACATTCACCACAATGTTCGTTGCAGCACTATTTACAATAGCCAGGTAATGGAAGCAACCTAAATGCCCACAGACAGATGAATGGATAAAGATGTGGTACATATATAAAATGGAATATGACTCGGCCATAAAAAGGAATGAAACTGGGTCATTTGTAGAGACATCGATGGATCGAGAGACTGTCATACAGAATGAAGTAAGTCAGAAAGAGGAAAACAAATATTGTATATTAATGCATATATGTGGAGCCTAAAAATGGTACAGATGAACTGGTTTGCAGGGAAGAAATAGAGACACAGAGGTAGAGAACAAACGTATGGACACCAAGTGTGGGAAGCCATGGGGTGGTGGTGGTGGGATGAGTTGGGAGTTTGGGATTGACCTGTATACATGTATATGCATAAAATACATAACTAATAATAACGTGCTGTATAAAAAAATAAATAAAATTTCAAAATTTTAAAAAAGAAAATTTAAAAATAAAAGAGAAAAAAGTTCTTCCCGTCACACAGATGTATTTATAGGAATGAATTATTTCCATGCTTATATCTATAAATACATAAAAGGGGAATAAAATTTAACTTGAACCATAAAAGAAAAAAAAAAAACCTGAACCCATGAGTTATACAGAGGAAAACCCTATCAGGGCACTTGCTCCAGCGGTAAACAATTCTGAAATTGTCAGAGGTGGGGAACCATCTCCCATACAGCCAGCCACCCACCCCCCACGCAAGGAGCATCCTCATTGCAAAGCTGGGGGACCGTGCCGAGGCATCTGTGAGTAAACGTGAGCTGAGCCCCAGGCCAGCTGCTGCTGAACTGTTCCCACCCTTTCCAGGTAAAACACCTGAATATGTACAAGGGCTTGAAAGCCTAGAGGAAGGACCGTGCAGCCACACCAGCGACAGCACGCAGGCCAACTTGGTGCCTGCAGGCCAGCCATCGTGGTCCTGGCCCTGGGCGCTCTTCCATTAGCTTTCCATTGCCGTGCCTGAGATTCCCCTCCTGTCCCAGCCCCGACTGCATTTTTCCTTCCTCACCTCTGTCCGGAGAGAAATTCTACCTGAAGGTATGTGTGACACATCCTCTTCTTTACAGGCGGCAGCCTGGCAACTCCTACAGAAAGGCCAGCAGAATCCCACTCACACCGGGCCACCCACAAAGCTGTGGCCCCTCACTCCCTCCCACCAGCACAGCCCCGAGACTGCTGACGGGGCAGAGAATATGGAGTCAGGCACAGCTTCAGTGGCTATTGCTGCCTGGAGCGCTGTTTATATTGACCTCAACGAGGCACACCTGGGGAGGGCGGGCCGGCAGGGTAAGGCTGCCCAGGTCAGCTAATCCACAACCCTCAGGGAATCACATTGTTGAAAATGGACCCCGCTAAGGCAGAAGAGAGGCCAAGGGAAAAAAGGACACAATGCCATTTGCAGCACCGTAGATGAGTCTAGAAGTAATCACGTGACTTGTAGTAAGTCAGAAAGTGAGAGACACATATCATATCATATCACTTATAGGTGTTACCTAAAAATGGATACCAGGGCAGATATTTCCACGGAGAAGGGCAATCACAGATTCATTAAACAAACTTATGGTTCACCAATGGAAAGGTGTGAGGATTGGTTTCATTACGATATCGGGGTTAACAGACATATACAAACACAGGTGACATATATAATCACCAAAGACCTACAGAATACCAAGAGAGGACTACTCAACATTCTGTCATAACGTACATGGGAAAAGGATCCCAGGAAGAACAGACATCTGTATATGTGTAAAAGAACCACATCTTCCACACCTACAACAAGCCAAACATTGTAATCAAACTTGCTGTAACAAAAAATAAAAAAAATTAAATTAAAACACGAACAAGAAGTAGTGAGACAAACGTGAGGGGCTTTCTCCTGGCACATTCCATTCTAAACTCCAATCTAGAACACCACTTCCACTGAGGCACTCTAGCACTAGTAACCAGATTTGGTAAGGGTGAACTGCTGCCACCTTGTGGCCGTTTCACACAACAGCAGCTTTAATCCCAGCGCTAATGGTCAGTTGATATTCAAAATCATTGCAGGCCTGTAAATGACACCTGCCCTGAAAACAAATCCTGGGGTCACATATCGACCAAAAAATTCAAAGGACGTCCATATTTCAAAACGACCGTTTCAAAAGGCATATTTTACGCACATTAGTGTTCTTCTTCTTTTCCTTTCTTTCCTTTTTTGTTAAAAAATACGGGAATGGAAAAAGGCATCCCTCAGAATGGGCAAAAATCGTTGCAAACGAATCAATGGACAGAGGTTTAATCTCCAATATATATAAACAGCTCATGCAGCTTAATATTAAAAAAACAAACAACCCAATACAAAAATGGGCAGAAGATCTAAAGAGACGTTTCTTCAAAGAAGACACAGAGATGGCCAAGACGCACATGAAAAGCTGCTCAACAGCACTAATTATTAGAGAAATGCAAATCAAAACTACAATGACGTATCACCTCAAACCTGTTAGAATCGGCATCATCAGAAAATCTACAAACAACCAATTCTGGGGAGGGTGTGGACAAAAGGAGCCCTCTTCCACTATTGGTGGGAATGTAAATTGATACAGTCACTATGGAGAACAGTATGGAGTTTCCTTAAAAAAACTAGAAATAGAATTACCATCTGATCCAGCAATCCCACTTCTGGGCATATACCCAGAGAAAACGGTAAATCAAAAATGCACATTCACCACAATGTTCGTTGCAGCACTATTTACAATAGCCAGGTAATGGAAACAACCTAAATGCCCACAGACAGATGAATGGATAAAGATGTGGTACATATATAAAATGGAATATTACTCGGCCATAAAAAGGAATGAAACTGTGTCATTTGTAGA
Organism: Mesoplodon mirus; assembly: GCF_964341445.2. NCBI lineage: Eukaryota > Metazoa > Chordata > Mammalia > Artiodactyla > Ziphiidae > Mesoplodon > Mesoplodon mirus. The sequence goes on from NW_028295739.1 coordinate 395,176, forward strand.
GACATCGATGGATCGAGAGACTGTCATACAGAATGAAGTAAGTCAGAAAGAGGAAAACAAATATTGTATATTAATGCATATATGTGGAGCCTAAAAAATGGTACAGATGAACTGGTTTGCAGGGAAGAAATAGAGACACAGAGGTAGAGAACAAACGTATGGACACCAAGTGTGGGAAGCCATGGGGTGGTGGTGGTGGGATGAGTTGGGAGTTTGGGATTGACCTGTATACATGTATATGCATAAAATACATAACTAATAATAACGTGCTGTATAAAAAAGAAAATAAATAAAATAAAATTTCAAAATTTTAAAAAATAAAATTTAAAAATAAAACAGAAAAAAGTTCTTCCCGTCACACAGATGTATTTATAGGAATGAATTATTTCCATGCTTATATCTATAAATACATAAAAGAGGAATAAAATCTAACTTGAACCATAAAAGAAAAAAAAATCCTGAACCCAAGAGTTATACAGAGGAAAAGCCTATCAGGGCACTTGATCCAGTGGTAAAATATTCTGAAATTGGTCAGAGGTGGGGAATCATCTCCCATACAGCCAGCAATCCACCCCCCAAGCAAGGAGCGTCCTCATTGCAAAGCTGGGGGAACGTGCCGAGGCATCTGTGAGTAAACGTGAGTTGAGCCCCAGGCCAGCTGCTGCTGAACTGTTCCCACCCTTTCCAGGTAAAACACCTGAATATGTACAAGGGCTTGAAAGCCTAGAGGAAGGACCGTGGTGCCACACCAGCGACAGCACGCAGGCCAACTTGGTGCCTGCAGGCCAGCCAGCGTGGTCCTGGCCCCGGGCGCTCTTCCAGAAGCTTTCAATTGCCCTGCCTGAGATACCCCTCCTGTCCCGGACCCCACTGCTTTTTTCCTTCCTCACCTCTGTCCGGAGAGAAATTCCAGTGGAAGGTATGGGTGACACATCCTCTTCTTTACAGGCGGCAGCCTGGCAACTCCTGCAGAAAGGCCAGCAGAACCCCACTCACACCGGGCCACCCACAAAGCTGTGGCCCCTCACTCCCTCCCACCAGCAGCGCCCCGAGACTGCTGACGCGGCAGAGAATATGGAGTCAGGCACAGCTTCAGGGGCTATTGCTGCCTGGAGCTCTGTTTAGATTGACCTCAACAAGGCAAACCTGGGGAGGGCGGGCCGGCAGGTTAAGGCTGCCCAGGTCAGCTAATCCACAACCCTCAGGGAATCACATTGTTGAAAATGGACCCCGCTAAGGCAGAAGAGAAGCCAAGGGAAAAAAGGACACAATGCCATTTGCAGCACCGTAGATGAGTCTAGAAGTAATCACGTGACTTGTAGTAAGTCAGAAAGTGAAAGACACATATCATATCATATCACTTATAGGTGTTACCTAAAAATGGATACCAGGGCAGATATTTCCACGGAGAAGGGCAATCACAGATTCATTAAACAAACTTATGGTTCACCAATGGAAAGGTTTGAAGACTGGTTTCATTACGATATCGGGGTTAACAGAAATATACAAACACAGGGGACATATATAATCACCAAAGACCTACAGAATACCAAGAGAGGACTACTCAGCATTTTGTCATAACGTACATGGGAAAAGGATCCCAGGAAGAACAGACATCTGTATATGTGTAAAAGAACCACATCTTCCACACCTACAGCAAGCCAAACATTGTAATCAAACTTGCTGTAATATAAAATAAAAAGTTAAATTAAAAACCCGAACAAGAAGAAGTGAGACAAACGTGAGGGGCTTTCTCCTGGCACATTCCATTCTAAACTCCAATCTAGAACACCACTTCCACTGAGGCTCTCTTGCCCTAGTACCCAGATTTGGTAAGGGTGAACTGCTGCCACCTTGTGGCCGTTTCACACAACAGCAGCTTTAATCCCAAAGCTAATGGTCAGTTGATATTCAAAATCATTGCAGGCCTGTAAATGACGCCTGCCCTGAAAACAAATCCTGGGGTCACATATCGACCAAAAAATTCAAAGGACGTCCATATTTCAAAACGACCGTTTCAAAAGGCATATTTTACGCACATTAGTGTTCTGCTTCTTTTCCTTTCTTTCCTTTTTTGTTAAAAAAAACGGGAATGGAAAAAGGCATCCCTCAGAATGGGTGAAAATCGTGGCAAACGAATCAATGGACAGAGTTTTAATCTCCAATATATATAAAAAGCACATGCAGCTTAATATTAAAAAAACAAACAACCCAAAAAAATGGGCAGAATATCTAAAGAGACGTTTCTTCAAAGGAGACACAGAGATGGCCATGACGCACATGAAAAGCTGCTCAACAGCACTAATTATTAGAGAAATGCAAATCAAAACTACAATGAGGTATCACCTCACACCTGTTAGAATCGGCATCATCAGAAAATCTACAAACAACCAATTCTGGGGAGGGTGTGGACAAAAGGAGCCCTCTTCCACTATTGGTGGGAATGTAAATTGATACAGTCACTATGGAGAACAGTATGGAGTTTCCTTAAAAAAACAAGAAATAGAAAAACCATCTGATCCAGCAATCCCACTTCTGGGCATATACCCAGAGAAAACCGTATTTCAAAAAGGCACATTCACCACAATGTTCGTTGCAGCACTATTTACAATAGCCAGGTAATGGAAGCAACCTAAATGCCCACAGACAGATGAATGGATAAAGATGTGGTACATATATAAAATGGAATATTACTCGGCCATAAAAAGGAATGAAACTGGGTCATTTGTAGAGACATCGATGGATCGAGAGACTGTCATACAGAATGAAGTAAGTCAGAAAGAGGAAAACAAATATTGTCTATTAACTCATATAAGTGGAGCCTAAAAATGGTACAGATGAACTGGTTTGCAGGGAAGAAATAGAGACACAGAGGTAGAGAACAAACGTATGGACACCAAGTGTGGGAAGCCATGGGGTGGTGATTGTGGGATGAGTTGGTAGTTTGGGATTGACCTGTATACATGTATATGCATAAAATACATAACTAATAATAACGTGCTGTATAAAAAAAATAAATAAAATAAATTTCAAAATTTTAAAAAATAAAATTTAAAAATAAAACAAAAAAAGTACTTCCCGTCACACAGATGTATTTATAGGAATGAATTATTTCCATGCTTATATCTATAAATACATAAACGAGGAATAAAATCTAACATGAACCATAAAAGAAAAAAAAATACCTGAACCCACGAGTTATACAGAGGAAAACACTATCAGGGCACTTGCTCCAGTGGTAAACAATTCTGAAATTGGTCAGAGGTGGGGAATCATCTCCCATAGTGCCAGCAACCCACCCCCCACGCAAGGAGCGTCCTCATTGCAAAGCTGGGGGACCTAGCCGAGGCATCTGTGAGTAAACGTGAGCTGAGCCCCAGGCCAGCTGCTGCTGAACTGTTCCCACCCTTTCCAGGTAAAACACCTGAGTATGTACAAGGGCTTGAAAGCCTAGAGGAAGGACCGTGGAGCCACACCAGCGACAGCACGCAGGCCAACTTGGTGCCTGCAGGCCAGCTAGGGTGGTCCTGGCCCTGGGCGCTCTTCCAGAAGCTTTCCATTGCCCTGCCTGAAAAACCCCTCCTTCCCGGACCCCACTGCTTTTTTCCTTCCTCACCTCTGTCCGAAGAGAAATTCCAGCGGAAGGTATGGGTGACACATCCTCTACTTTACAGGCGGCAGCCTGTCAACTCCTGCAGAAAGGCCAGAAGAACCCCACTCACACCGGGCCACAAACAAAGCTGTGGACCCTCACTCCCTCCCACCAGCAGCGCCCCGAGACTGCTGACGGGGCAGAGAATATGGAGTCAGGCACAGCTTCAGGGGCAATTGCTGCCTGGAGCGCTATTTATATTGACCTCAACGAGGCACACCTGGGGAGGGCGGGCCGGCAGGGTAAGGCTGCCCAGGTCAGCTAATCCACAACGCTCAGGGAATCACATTGTTGAAAATGGACCCCGCTAAGGCAGAAGAGAAGCCAAGGGAAAAAAGGACACAATGCCATTTGCAGCACCGTAGATGAGTCTAGAAGTAATCACGTGACTTGTAGTAAGTCAGAAAGTGAAAGACACATATCATATCATATCACTTATAGGTGTTACCTAAAAATGGATACCAGGGCAGATATTTCCACGGAGAAGGGCAATCACAGATTCATTAAACAAACTTATGGTTCACCAATGGAAAGGTTTGAAGACTGGTTTCATTACGATATCGGGGTTAACAGAAATATACAAACACAGGGGACATATATAATCACCAAAGACCTACAGAATACCAAGAGAGGACTACTCAGCATTTTGTCATAACGTACATGGGAAAAGGATCCCAGGAAGAACAGACATCTGTATATGTGTAAAAGAACCACATCTTCCACACCTACAGCAAGCCAAACATTGTAATCAAACTTGCTGTAATAAAAAATAAAAAAAATTAAATTAAAAACACAAACAAGAAGTAGTGAGACAAACGTGAGGGGCTTTCTCCTGGCACATTCCATTCTAAACTCCAATCTAGAACACCACTTCCACTGAGGCTCTCTTGCCCTAGTAACCAGATTTGGTAAGGGTGAACTGCTGCCACCTTGTGGCCGTTTCACACAACAGCAGCTTTAATCCCAACGCTAATGGTCAGTTGATATTCAAAATCATTGCAGGCCTGTAAATGACACCTGCCCTGAAAACAAATCCTGGGGTCACATATCGACCAAAAAATTCAAAGGACGTCCATATTTCAAAATGACCGTTTCAAAAGGCATATTTTACGCACATTAGTGTTCTGCTTCTTTTCCTTTCTTTCCTTTTTTGTTAAAAAAAAACGGGAATGGAAAAAGGCATCCCTCAGGATGGGTGAAAATCGTTGCAAACGAATCAATGGACACAGGTTCAATCTCCAATATATATAAACAGCTCATGCAGCTTAATATTAAAAAAACAAACATCCCAAAATAAATGGGCAGAAGATCTAAAGAGACGTTTCTTCAAAGGAGACACAGAGATGGCCAAGACACACATGAAAAGCTGCTCAACAGCACTAATTTTTAGAGAAATGCAAATCAAAACTACAATGAGGTATCACCTCACACCTGTTAGAATCGGCATCATCAGAAAATCTACAAACAACCAATTCTGGGGAGGGTGTGGACAAAAGGAGCCCTCTTCCACTATTGGTGGGAATGTAAATTGATACAGTCCCTATGTAGAACAGTATGGAGTTTCCTTAAAAAAAATTAGAAATAGAATTACCATCTGATCCAGCAATCCCACTTCTGGGCATATACCCAGAGAAAACCATATTTCAAAAAGGCACATTCACCACAATGTTCGTTGCAGCACTATTTACAATAGCCAAGTAATGGAAGCAACATAAATGCCCACAGACAGATGAATGGATAAAGATGTGGTACATATATAAAATGGAATATGACTCGGCCATAAAATGGAATGAAACTGGGTCATTTGTAGAGACATCGATGGATCGAGAGACTGTCATACAAAATGAAGTAAGTCAGAAAGAGGATAACAAATATTGTATATTAATGCATATATGTGGAGCCTAAAAATGGTACAGATGAACTGGTTTGCAGGGAACAAATAGAGACACAGAGGTAGAGAACAAACGTATGGACACCAAGTGTGGGAAGCCATGGGGTGGTGGTGGTGGGATGAGTTGGGAGATTGGGATTGACCTGTATACATGTATATGCATAAAATACATAACTAATAATAACCTGCTGTATAAAAACATAAATAAAATTAAATTTCAAAATTTTAAAAAATAAAATTTAAAAATAAAACAGAAAAATTTCTTCCCGTCACACAGATGTATTTATAGGAATGAATTATTTCCATGCTTATATTTATAAATACATAAAAGAGGAATAAAATCTAACTTGAACCATAAAAGGAAAAAAAATTGAACCCACGAGTTATACAGAGGAAAACCCTATCACGGCACTTGCTCCAGCGGTAAACAGTTCTGAAATTGGTCAGAGGTGGGGAACCATCTCCCATACAGCCAGCCACTCACCCCCCACGCAAGGAGCGTCCTCATTGCAAAGCTTGGGGACCGTGCCGAGGCATCTGTGAGTAAACGTGAGCTGAGCCCCAGGCCAGATGATGCTGTACTGTTCCCACCCTTTCCAGGTAAAACACCTGAATATGTACAAGGGCTTGAAAGCCTAGAGGAAGGACCGTGGAGCCACACCAGCGACAGCACGCAGGCCAACTTGGTGCCTGCAGGCCAGCCAGCGGGATCCTGGACCCTGGCGCTCTTCCAGAAGCTTTCCATTGCCCTGCCTGAGATACCCCTCCTGTCCCGCCCCCAACTGCTTTTTTTCTTCCTCACCTCTGTCCGGAGAGAAATTCCAGCGGAAGGTATGGGTGACACATCCTCTTCTTTACAGGCGGCAGCCTGGCAACTCCTGCAGAAAGGCCAGCAGAACCCCACTCATACCGGGCCACCCACAAAGCTGTGGCCCCTCACTCCCTCCCACCAGCACAGCCCCGAGACTGCTGACGGGGCAGAGAATATGGAGGCAGGCACAGCTTCAGGGGCTATTGCTGCCTGGAGCGCTATTTATATTGACCTCAACGAGGCACACCTGGGGAGGGCGGGCCGGCAGGGTAAGGCTGCCCAGGTCAGCTAATCCACAACCCTCAGGGAATCACATTGTTGAAAATGGACCCCGCTAAGGCAGAAGAGAAGCCAAGGGAAAAAAGGACACAATGCCATTTGCTGCACCGTAGATGAGTCTAGAAGTAATCACGTGACTTGTAGTAAGTCAGAAAGTGAAAGACACATATCATATCATATCACTTATAGGTGTTACCTAAAAATGGATACCAGGGCAGATATTTCTACGGAGAAGGGCAATCACAGATTCATTAAACAAACTTATGGTTCACCAATGGAAAGGTGTGAGGATTGGTTTCATTACGATATCGGGGTTAACAGACATATACAAACACAGGTGACATATATAATCACCAAAGACCTACAGAATACCAAGAGAGGACTACTCAACATTCTGTCATAACGTACATGGGAAAAGGATCCGAGGAAGAACAGTCATCTGTATATGTGTAAAAGAACCACATCTTCCACACCTACAACAAGCCAAACATTGTAATCAAACTTGCTGTAATAAAAAATAAAAACTTAAATTAAAAACACGAACAAGAAGTAGTGAGACAAACGTGAGGGGCTTTCTCCTGGCACATTCCATTCTAAACTCCAATCTAGAACACCACTTCCACTGAGGCTCTCTTGCCCTAGTAACCAGATTTGGTAAGGGTGAACTGCTGCCACCTTGTGGCCGTTTCACACAACATCAGCTTTAATCCCAGCGCTAATTCTCAGTTGATATACAAAATCATTGCAGGCCTGTAAATGACACCTGCCCTGAAAACAATTCCTGGGGTCACATATCGAACAAAAATTTCAAAGGACGTCCATATTTCAAAAGGACCGTTTCAAAAGGCATATTTTACGCACATTAGTGTTCTGCTTCTTTTCCTTTCTTTCCTTTTTTGTTAAAAAACACGGGAATGGAAAAAGGCATCCCTCAGAATGGGCGAAAATCGTTGCAGACGAATCAATGGACAGAGGTTTAATCTCCAATATATATAAACAGCTCATGCAGCTTAATATTAAAAAAACAAACAACCCCCAAAAAAATGGGCAGATGATCTAAAGAGACGTTGCTTCAAAGGAGACACAGAGATGGCCAAGACGCACATGAAAAGCTGCTCAACAGCACTAATTATTAGAGAAATGCAAATCAAAACTACAATGAGGTATCACCTCACACCTGTTAGAATCGGCATCATCAGAAAATCTACAAACAACCAATTCTGGGGAGGGTGTGGACAAAAGGAGCCCTCTTCCACTATTGGTGGGAATGTAAATTGATACAGTCCCTATGGAGAACAGTATGGAGTTTCCTTAAAAAAATTAGAAATAGAATTACCATCTGATCCAGCAATCCCACTTCTGGGCATATACCCAGAGAAAACCGTATTTCAAAAAGGCACATTCACCACAATGTTCTTTGCAGCACTATTTACAATAGCCAGGTAATGGAAGCAACCTAAATGCCCACAGACAGATGAATGGATAAAGATGTGGTACATATATAAAATGGAATATGACTCGGCCATAAAAAGGAATGAAACTAGGTCATTTGTAGAGACATCGATGGATCGAGAGACTGTCATACAAAATGAAGTAAGTCAGAAAGAGGAAAACAAATATTGTATATTAATGAATATATGTGGAGCCTAAAAATGGTACAGATGAACTGGTTTGCAGGGAAGAAATAGAGACACAGAGGTAGAGAACAAACGTATGGACACCAAGTGTGGGAAGCCATGGGGTGGTGGTGGTGGAATGAGTTGGGAGTTTGGGATTGACCTGTATACATGTATATGCATAAAATACATAACTAATAATAACGTGCTGTATAAAAAAATAAATAAAATTTCAAAATTTTAAAAAATAAAATTTAAAAATAAAACAGAAAAAAGTTCTTCCCGTCACACAGATGTATTTATAGGAATGAATTATTTTCATGCTTCTATCTATAAATACATAAAAGAGGAATAACATCTAACTTGAAACATAAAAGAAAAAAAAAGTGAACCCACGAGTTATACAGAGGAAAACCCTATCACGGCACTTGCTCCAGTGGTAAACATTGCTGAAATTGTTCAGAGGTGGGGAACCATCTCCCATACAGCCAGCAACCCAACCCCCACTCAAGGAACGTCCTCATTGCAAAGCTGGGGGACCGTGCCGAGGCATCTGTGAGTAAACGTGAGCTGAGCCCCAGGCCAGCTGCTGCTGAACTGTTCCCACCGTTTCCAGGTAAAACACCTGAATATGTACAAGGGCTTGAAAGCCTAGAGGAAGGACCGTGGAGCCACACCAGCGACAGCACGCAGGCCAACTTGGTGCCTGCAGGCCAGCCAGCATGGTCCTGGACCCTGGCGCTCTTCCAGAAGCTTTCTATTGCCCTGCCTGAGATACCCCTCCTGTCCCGGCCCCCACTGCTTCTTTCCTTCCTCACCTCTGTCCGGAGAGAAATTCCAGCGGAAGGTATGGGTGACACATCCTCTTCTTTACAGGCGGCAGCCTGGCAACTCCTGCAGAAAGGCCAGCAGAACCCCACTCACAGCGGGCCACCCACAAAGCTGTGGCCCCTCACTCCCTCCCACCAGCACAGCCCCGAGAATGCTGACGGGGCAGAGAATATGGAGTCAGGCACAGCTTCAGGGGCTATTGCTGCCTGGAGCTCTGTTTATATTGACCTCAACGAGGCACACCTGGGGAGGGCGGGCCGGCAGGGTAAGGCTGCCCAGGTCAGCTAATCCACAACCCTCAGGGAATCACATTGTTGAAAATGGACCCCGCTAAGGCAGAAGAGAAGCCAAGGGAAAAAAGGACACAATGCCATTTGCAGCACCGTAGATGAGTCTAGAAGTAATCACGTGACTTGTAGTAAGTCAGAAAGTGAAAGACACATATCATATCATATCACTTATAGGTGTTACCTAAAAATGGATACCAGGGCAGATATTTCCACGGAGAAGGGCAATCACAGATTCATTAAACAAACTTATGGTTCACCAATGGAAAGGTGTGAGGATTGGTTTCATTACGATATCGGGGTTAACAGACATATACAAACACAGGTGACATATATAATCACCAAAGACCTACAGAATACCAAGAGAGGACTACTCAACATTCTGTCATAACGTACATGGGAAAAGGATCCCAAGAAAAACAGTCACTTGTATATGTAAAAGAACCACATCTTCCACACCTACAACAAGCCAAACATTGTAATCAAACTTGCTGTAATAAAAAATAAAAACTTAAATTAAAAACACGAACAAGAAGTAGTGAGACAAACGTGAGGGGCTTTCTCCTGGTACATTCCATTCTAAACTCCAAACTACAACACCACTTCCACTGAGGCTCTCTTGCCCTAGTAACCAGATTTGGTAAGGGTGAACTGCTGCCACCTTGTGGCCGTTTCACACAACAGCAGCTTTAATCCCAACGCTAATGGTCAGTTGATATTCAAATTCATTGCAGGCCTGTAAATGACACCTGCCCTGAAAACAAATCCTGGGGTCACATATTGACCAGAAATTTCAAAGGACGTCCATATTTCAAAACGACCGTTTCAAAAGGCATATTTTACGCACATTAGTGTTCTGCTTCTTTTCCTTTCTTTCCTTTTTTGTTAAAAAACACGGGAATGGAAAATGGCATCCCTCAGAATGGGCGAAAATCGTTGAAGACGAATCAATGGACAGAGGTTTAATCTCCAATATATATAAACAGCTCATGCAGCTTAATATTAAAAAAACAAACAACCCAAAAAAAATGGGCAGAAGATCTAAAGAGACGTTTCTTCAAAGGAGACACAGAGATGGCCAAGACGCACATGAAAAGCTGCTCAACAGCACTAATTATTAGAGAAATGCAAATCAAAACTACAATGAGGTATCACCTCACACCTGTTAGAATCAGCATCATCAGAAAATCTACAAACAACCAATTCTGGGGAGGGTGTGGACAAAAGGCGCCCTCTTCCACTATTGGTGGGAATGTAAATTGATACAGTCCCTATGGAGAACAGTATGGAGTTTCCTTAAAAAAATTAGAAATAGAATTACCATCTGATCCAGCAATCCCACTTCTGGGCATATACCCAGAGAAAACCGTATTTCAAAAAGGCACATTCACCACAATGTTCGTTGCAGCACTATTTACAATAGCCAGGTAATGGAAGCAACCTAAATGCCCACAGACAGATGAATGGATAAAGATGTGGTACATATATAAAATGGAATATGACTCGGCCATAAAAAGGAATGAAACTGGGTCATTTGTAGAGACATCGATGGATCGAGAGACTGTCATACAGAATGAAGTAAGTCAGAAAGAGGAAAACAAATATTGTATATTAATGCATATATGTGGAGCCTAAAAATGGTACAGATGAACTGGTTTGCAGGGAAGAAATAGAGACACAGAGGTAGAGAACAAACGTATGGACACCAAGTGTGGGAAGCCATGGGGTGGTGGTGGTGGGATGAGTTGGGAGTTTGGGATTGACCTGTATACATGTATATGCATAAAATACATAACTAATAATAACGTGCTGTATAAAAAAATAAATAAAATTTCAAAATTTTAAAAAAGAAAATTTAAAAATAAAAGAGAAAAAAGTTCTTCCCGTCACACAGATGTATTTATAGGAATGAATTATTTCCATGCTTATATCTATAAATACATAAAAGGGGAATAAAATTTAACTTGAACCATAAAAGAAAAAAAAAAAACCTGAACCCATGAGTTATACAGAGGAAAACCCTATCAGGGCACTTGCTCCAGCGGTAAACAATTCTGAAATTGTCAGAGGTGGGGAACCATCTCCCATACAGCCAGCCACCCACCCCCCACGCAAGGAGCATCCTCATTGCAAAGCTGGGGGACCGTGCCGAGGCATCTGTGAGTAAACGTGAGCTGAGCCCCAGGCCAGCTGCTGCTGAACTGTTCCCACCCTTTCCAGGTAAAACACCTGAATATGTACAAGGGCTTGAAAGCCTAGAGGAAGGACCGTGCAGCCACACCAGCGACAGCACGCAGGCCAACTTGGTGCCTGCAGGCCTGCCATCGTGGTCCTGGCCCTGGGCGCTCTTCCATTAGCTTTCCATTGCCGTGCCTGAGATTCCCCTCCTGTCCCAGCCCGGACTGCATTTTTCCTTCCTCACCTCTGTCCGGAGAGAAATTCTACCTGAAGGTATGTGTGACACATCCTCTTCTTTACAGGCGGCAGCCTGGCAACTCCTACAGAAAGGCCAGCAGAATCCCACTCACACCGGGCCACCCACAAAGCTGTGGCCCCTCACTCCCTCCCACCAGCACAGCCCCGAGACTGCTGACGGGGCAGAGAATATGGAGTCAGGCACAGCTTCAGTGGCTATTGCTGCCTGGAGCGCTGTTTATATTGACCTCAACGAGGCACACCTGGGGAGGGCGGGCCGGCAGGGTAAGGCTGCCCAGGTCAGCTAATCCACAACCCTCAGGGAATCACATTGTTGAAAATGGACCCCGCTAAGGCAGAAGAGAGGCCAAGGGAAAAAAGGACACAATGCCATTTGCAGCACCGTAGATGAGTCTAGAAGTAATCACGTGACTTGTAGTAAGTCAGAAAGTGAGAGACACATATCATATCATATCACTTATAGGTGTTACCTAAAAATGGATACCAGGGCAGATATTTCCACGGAGAAGGGCAATCACAGATTCATTAAACAAACTTATGGTTCACCAATGGAAAGGTGTGAGGATTGGTTTCATTACGATATCGGGGTTAACAGACATATACAAACACAGGTGACATATATAATCACCAAAGACCTACAGAATACCAAGAGAGGACTACTCAACATTCTGTCATAACGTACATGGGAAAAGGATCCCAGGAAGAACAGACATCTGTATATGTGTAAAAGAACCACATCTTCCACACCTACAACAAGCCAAACATTGTAATCAAACTTGCTGTAACAAAAAATAAAAAAAATTAAATTAAAACACGAACAAGAAGTAGTGAGACAAACGTGAGGGGCTTTCTCCTGGCACATTCCATTCTAAACTCCAATCTAGAACACCACTTCCACTGAGGCACTCTAGCACTAGTAACCAGATTTGGTAAGGGTGAACTGCTGCCACCTTGTGGCCGTTTCACACAACAGCAGCTTTAATCCCAGCGCTAATGGTCAGTTGATATTCAAAATCATTGCAGGCCTGTAAATGACACCTGCCCTGAAAACAAATCCTGGGGTCACATATCGACCAAAAAATTCAAAGGACGTCCATATTTCAAAACGACCGTTTCAAAAGGCATATTTTACGCACATTAGTGTTCTTCTTCTTTTCCTTTCTTTCCTTTTTTGTTAAAAAATACGGGAATGGAAAAAGGCATCCCTCAGAATGGGCAAAAATCGTTGCAAACGAATCAATGGACAGAGGTTTAATCTCCAATATATATAAACAGCTCATGCAGCTTAATATTAAAAAAACAAACAACCCAATACAAAAATGGGCAGAAGATCTAAAGAGACGTTTCTTCAAAGAAGACACAGAGATGGCCAAGACGCACATGAAAAGCTGCTCAACAGCACTAATTATTAGAGAAATGCAAATCAAAACTACAATGACGTATCACCTCAAACCTGTTAGAATCGGCATCATCAGAAAATCTACAAACAACCAATTCTGGGGAGGGTGTGGACAAAAGGAGCCCTCTTCCACTATTGGTGGGAATGTAAATTGATACAGTCACTATGGAGAACAGTATGGAGTTTCCTTAAAAAAACTAGAAATAGAATTACCATCTGATCCAGCAATCCCACTTCTGGGCATATACCCAGAGAAAACGGTAAATCAAAAATGCACATTCACCACAATGTTCGTTGCAGCACTATTTACAATAGCCAGGTAATGGAAACAACCTAAATGCCCACAGACAGATGAATGGATAAAGATGTGGTACATATATAAAATGGAATATTACTCGGCCATAAAAAGGAATGAAACTGTGTCATTTGTAGAGACATCGATGGATCGAGAGACTGTCATACAGAATGAAGTAAGTCAGAAAGAGGAAAACAAATATTGTATATTAATGCATATATGTGGAGCCTAAAAAATGGTACAGATGAACTGGTTTGCAGGGAAGAAATAGAGACACAGAGGTAGAGAACAAACGTATGGACACCAAGTGTGGGAAGCCATGGGGTGGTGGTGGTGGGATGAGTTAGGAGATTGGGATTGACCTGTATACATGTATATGCATGAAATACATAACTAATAATAACGTGCTGTATAAAAAAATAAAATTAAATTTCAAAATTTTAAAAAATAAAATTTAAAAATAAAAGAGAAAAAAGTTCTTCCCGTCACACAGATGTATTTATAGGAATGAATTATTTCCATGCTTATATCTATAAATATATAAAAGAGGAATAAAATCTAACTTGAACCATAAAAGAAAAAAACACCTGAACCCATGAGTTATACAGAGGAAAACCCTAACAGCGCACTTGCTCCAGCGGTAAACAATTCTGAAATTGGTCAGAGGTGGGGAACCATCTCCCATACAGCCAGCAACCCACGCCCCACGCAAGGAGCGTCCTCATTGCAAAGCTGGGGGACCGTGCCGAGGCATCTGTGAGTAAACGTGAGCTGAGCCCCAGGCCAGCTGCTGCTGAACTGTTCCCACCCTTCCCAGGTAAAACACCTGAATATGTACAAGGGCTTGAAAGCCTAGAGGAAGGGCCGTCGAGCCACACCAGGGACAGCACGCAGGCCAACTTGGTGCTTGCATGGCAGCCAGGGTGGTCTTGGCCCCGGGCGCTCTTCCAGAAGCTTTCCATTGCCCTGCCTGAGATACTCCTCTTGTCCCGGCCCCCACTGCTTTTTTCCTTCCTCACCTCTGTCCGGAGAGAAATTCCAGCGGAAGGTATGGGTGACACATCCTCTTCTTTACAGGCGGCAGCCTGGCAACTCGTGCAGAAAGGCCAGCAGAGCCCCACTCACACCAGGCCACCCACAAAGCTGTGGCCCCTCACTCCCTCCCACCACCACAGACCCGAGACTGCTGACGGGGCAGAGAATATTGGGTCAGGCACAGCTTCAGGGGCTATTGCTGCCTGGAGCGCTGTTTATATTGACCTCAACGAGGCACACCTGTGGAGGGCGGGCCGGCAGTGTAAGCCTGCCCAGGTCAGCTTATCCACAACCCTCAGGGAATCACATGGTTGAAAATGGACCTCGCTAAGGCAGAATAGAAGCCAAGGAAAAAAAGGACACAATGCCATTTGCAGCACCGTAAATGAGTCTAGAAGTAATCACGTGACTTGTAGTAAGTCAGAAAGTGAAAGACACATATCATATCATATCACTTATAGGTGTTACCTAAAAATGGATACCAGGGCAGATATTTCCACGGAGAAGGGCAATCACAGATTCATTAAACAAACTTATGGTTCACCAATGGAAAGGTGTGAGGATTGGTTTCATTACGATATCGGGGTTAACAGACATATACAAACACAGGTGACATATATAATCACCAAAGACCTACAGAATACCAAGACAGGACTACTCAACATTCTGTCATAACGTACATGGGAAATGGATCCCAGGAAGAACAGACATCTGTATATGTGTAAAAGAACCACATCTTCCACACCTACAACAAGCCAAACTTTGTAATCAAACTTGCTGTAATAAAAAATAAAAAATTATATTAAAAACACGAACAAGAAGTAGTGAGACAAACTTGAGGGGCTTTCTCCTGGCACATTCCATTCTAAATTCCAATCTAGAACACCACTTCCACTGAGGCTCTCTTGCCCTAGTAACCAGATTTGGTAAGGGAGAACTGCTGCCACCTTGTGGCCGTTTCACACAACAGCAGCTTTAATCCCAGCGCTAATGGTCAGTTGATATTCAAAATCATTGCAGGCCTGTAAATGACACCTGCCCTGAAAACAAATCCTGGGGTCACATATCGACCAAAAAATTCAAAGGACGTCCATATTTCAAAAGGACCGTTTCAAAAGGCATATTTTACGCACATTAGTGTTCTGCTTCTTTTCCTTTCTTTCCTTTTTTGTTAAAAAAACGGGAATGGAAAAAGGCATCCCTCAGAATGGGTGAAAATCGGTGCAAACGAATCAATGGACAGAGGTTTAATCTCCAATATATATAAACAGCTCATGCAGCTTAATATTAAACAAACAAACAACCCAAAAAAATGGGCAGAAGATCTAAAGAGACGTTTCTTCAAAGGAGACACAGAGATGGCCAAGACGCACATGAAAAGCTGCTCAACAGCACTAATTATTAGAGAAATGCAAATCAAAACTACAATGAGGTATCACCTCACACCTGTTAGAATCGGCATCATCAGAAAATCTACAAACAACAAATTCTGTGGAGGGTGTGGACAAAAGTAGCCCTCTTCCACTATTGGTGGGAATGTAAATTGATACAATCACTATGGAGAACAGTATGGAGTTTCCTTAAAAAAACTATAAATAGAATTACCATCTGATCCAGCAATCCCACTTCTGGGCATATACCCAGAGAAAACGGTAAATCAAAAAGGCACATTCACCACAATGTTTGTTGCAGCACTATTTACAATAGCCAGGTAATGGAAGCAACCTAAATGCCCACAGACAGATGAATGGATAAAGATGTGGTACATATATAAAATGGAATATTACTCGGCCATAAAAAGGAATGAAACTGGGTCATTTGTAGAGACATCGATGGATCGAGAGACTGTCATACAGAATGAAGTAAGTCAGAAAGAGGAAAACAAATATTGTATATTAATGCATATATGTGGAGCCTAAAAAATGGTACAGATGAACTGGTTTGCAGGGAAGAAATAGAGACACAGAGGTAGAGAACAAACGTATGGACACCAAGTGTGGGAAGCCATGGGGTGGTGGTGGTGGGATGAGTTGGGAGATTGGGATTGACCTGTATACATGTATATGCATAAAATACATAACTAATAATAACGTGCTGTATAAAAAAAATAAAATTGAATTTCAAAATTTTAAAAAATAAAATTTAAAAATAAAAGAGAAAAAAGTTCTTCCCGTCACACAGATGTATTTATAGGAATGAATTATTTCCATGCTTATATCTATAAATATATAAAAGAGGAATAAAATCTAACTTGAACCAAAAAAGAAAAAAACACCTGAACCCATGAGTTATACAGAGGAAAACCCTATCAGCGTGCTTGCTCCAGCGGTAAACAATTCTGAAATTGGTCAGAGGTGGGAAACCATCTCCCATACAGCCAGCAACCCACGCCCCACTCAAGGATCGTCCTCATTGCAAAGCTGGGGGACCATGCCGAGGCATCTGTGAGTAAACGTGAGCTGAGCCCCAGGCCAGCTGCTCCTGAACTGTTCCCACCCTTCCCAGGTAAAACACCTGAATATGTACAAGGGCTTGAAAGCCTAGAGGAAGGGCCGTCGAGCCACACCAGGGACAGCACGCAGGCCAACTTGGTGCCTGCAGGCCAGCCAGGGTGGTCTTGGCACCGGGCGCTCTTCCAGAAGCTTTCCATTGCCCGGCCTGAGATACACCTCCTGTCCCGGCCCCCACTGCTTTTTTCCTACCTCACCTCTGTCCGGAGTGAAATTCCAGCGGAAGGTATGGGTGACACATACTCTTATTTACAGGCGGAAGCCTGGCAACTCCTGCAGAAAGGCCAGCAGAGCCCCACTCACACCAGGCCACCCACAAAGCTGTGGCCCCTCACTCCCTCCCACCAGCACAGACCCGAGACTGCTGACGGGGCAGAGAATATGGAGTCAGGCACAGCTTCAGGGGCTATTGCTGCCTGGAGCGCTGTTTATATTGACCTCAACGAGGCACACCTGGGGAGGGCGGGCCGGCAGTGTAAGGCTGCCTGGCAGGGTAAGGCTGCCCAGGTCAGCTAATCCACAACCCTCAGGGAATCACATTGTTGAAAATGGACCTCACTAAGGCAGAATAGAAGCCAAGGAAAAAAAGGACACAATGCCATTTGCAGCACCGTAAATGAGTCTAGAAGTAATCACGTGACTTGTAGTAAGTCAGAAAGTGAAAGACACATATCATATCATATCACTTATAGGTGTTACCTAAAAATGGATACCAGGGCAGATATTTCCACGGAGAAGGGCAATCACAGATTCATTAAACAAACTTATGGTTCACCAATGGAAAGGTGTGAGGATTGGTTTCATTACGATATCGGGGTTAACAGACATATACAAACACAGGTGACATATATAATCACCAAAGACCTACAGAATACCAAGACAGGACTACTCAACATTCTGTCATAACGTACATGGGAAATGGATCCCAGGAAGAACAGACATCTGTATATGTGTAAAAGAACCACATCTTCCACACCTACAACAAGCCAAACTTTGTAATCAAACTTGCTGTAATAAAAAATAAAAAATTAAATTAAAAACACGAACAAGAAGTAGTGAGACAAACTTGAGGGGCTTTCTCCTGGCACATTCCATTCTAAATTCCAATCTAGAACACCACTTCCACTGAGGCTCTCTTGCCCTAGTAACCAGATTTGGTAAGGGAGAACTGCTGCCACCTTGTGGCCGTTTCACACAACAGCAGCTTTAATCCCAGCGCTAATGGTCAGTTGATATTCAAAATCATTGCAGGCCTGTAAATGACACCTGCCCTGAAAACAAATCCTGGGGTCACATATCGACCAAAAAATTCAAAGGACGTCCATATTTCAAAAGGACCGTTTCAAAAGGCATATTTTACGCACATTAGTGTTCTGCTTCTTTTCCTTTCTTTCCTTTTTTGTTAAAAAAACGGGAATGGAAAAAGGCATCCCTCAGAATGGGTGAAAATCGGTGCAAACGAATCAATGGACAGAGGTTTAATCTCCAATATATATAAACAGCTCATGCAGCTTAATATTAAAAAAAAACAAACAATCCAATACAAAAATGGGCAGAAGATCTAAAGAGACGTTTCTTCAAAGAAGACACAGAGATGGCCAAGACGCACATGAAAAGCTGCTCAACAGCACTAATTATTAGAGAAATGCAAATCAAAACTACAATGAGGTATCACCTCACACCTGTTAGAATCGGCATCATCAGAAAATCTACAAACAACAAATTCTGTGGAGGGTGTGGACAAAAGTAGCCCTCTTCCACTATTGGTGGGAATGTAAATTGATACAATCACTATGGAGAACAGTATGGAGTTTCCTTAAAAAAACTATAAATAGAATTACCATCTGATCCAGCAATCCCACTTCTGGGCATATACCCAGAGAAAACGGTAAATCAAAAAGGCACATTCACCACAATGTTTGTTGCAGCACTATTTACAATAGCCAGGTAATGGAAGCAACCTAAATGCCCACAGACAGATGAATGGATAAAGATGTGGTACATATATAAAATGGAATATTACTCGGCCATAAAAAGGAATGAAACTGGGTCATTTGTAGAGACATCGATGGATCGAGAGACTGTCATACAGAATGAAGTAAGTCAGAAAGAGGAAAACAAATATTGTATATTAATGCATATATGTGGAGCCTAAAAAATGGTACAGATGAACTGGTTTGCAGGGAAGAAATAGAGACACAGAGGTAGAGAACAAACGTATGGACACCAAGTGTGGGAAGCCATGGGGTGGTGGTGGTGGGATGAGTTGGGAGATTGGGATTGACCTGTATACATGTATATGCATAAAATACATAACTAATAATAACGTGCTGTATAAAAAAAATAAAATTGAATTTCAAAATTTTAAAAAATAAAATTTAAAAATAAAAGAGAAAAAAGTTCTTCCCGTCACACAGATGTATTTATAGGAATGAATTATTTCCATGCTTATATCTATAAATATATAAAAGAGGAATAAAATCTAACTTGAACCAAAAAAGAAAAAAACACCTGAACCCATGAGTTATACAGAGGAAAACCCTATCAGCGTGCTTGCTCCAGCGGTAAACAATTCTGAAATTGGTCAGAGGTGGGAAACCATCTCCCATACAGCCAGCAACCCACGCCCCACTCAAGGATCGTCCTCATTGCAAAGCTGGGGGACCATGCCGAGGCATCTGTGAGTAAACGTGAGCTGAGCCCCAGGCCAGCTGCTCCTGAACTGTTCCCACCCTTCCCAGGTAAAACACCTGAATATGTACAAGGGCTTGAAAGCCTAGAGGAAGGGCCGTCGAGCCACACCAGGGACAGCACGCAGGCCAACTTGGTGCCTGCAGGCCAGCCAGGGTGGTCTTGGCACCGGGCGCTCTTCCAGAAGCTTTCCATTGCCCGGCCTGAGATACACCTCCTGTCCCGGCCCCCACTGCTTTTTTCCTTCCTCACCTCTGTCCGGAGTGAAATTCCAGCGGAAGGTATGGGTGACACATACTCTTATTTACAGGCGGAAGCCTGGCAACTCCTGCAGAAAGGCCAGCAGAGCCCCACTCACACCAGGCCACCCACAAAGCTGTGGCCCCTCACTCCCTCCCACCAGCACAGACCCGAGACTGCTGACGGGGCAGAGAATATGGAGTCAGGCACAGCTTCAGGGGCTATTGCTGCCTGGAGCGCTGTTTATATTGACCTCAACGAGGCACACCTGGGGAGGGCGGGCCGGCAGTGTAAGGCTGCCTGGCAGGGTAAGGCTGCCCAGGTCAGCTAATCCACAACCCTCAGGGAATCACATTGTTGAAAATGGACCTCACTAAGGCAGAATAGAAGCCAAGGAAAAAAAGGACACAATGCCATTTGCAGCACCGTAAATGAGTCTAGAACTAATCACGTGACTTGTAGTAAGTCAGAAATTGAAAGACACATATCATATCATATCACTTATAGGTGTTACCTAAAAATGGATACCAGGGCAGATATTTCCACGGAGAAGGGCAATCACAGATTCATTAAACAAACTTATGGTTCACCAATGGAAAGGTGTGAGGATTGGTTTCATTACGATATCGGGGTTAACAGACATATACAAACACAGGTGACATATATAATCACCAAAGACCTACAGAATACCAAGAGAGGACTACTCAACATTCTGTCATAACGTACATGGGAAAAGGATCCCAGGAAGAACAGACATCTGTATATGTGTAAAAGAACCACATCTTCCACACCTACAACAAGCCAAACATTGTAATCAAACTTGCTGTAACAAAAAATAAAAAAAATTAAATTAAAACACGAACAAGAAGTAGTGAGACAAACGTGAGGGGCTTTCTCCTGGCACATTCCATTCTAAACTCCAATCTAGAACACCACTTCCACTGAGGCACTCTAGCACTAGTAACCAGATTTGGTAAGGGTGAACTGCTGCCACCTTGTGGCCGTTTCACACAACAGCAGCTTTAATCCCAGCGCTAATGGTCAGTTGATATTCAAAATCATTGCAGGCCTGTAAATGACACCTGCCCTGAAAACAAATCCTGGGGTCACATATCGACCAAAAAATTCAAAGGACGTCCATATTTCAAAACGACCGTTTCAAAAGGCATATTTTACGCACATTAGTGTTCTTCTTCTTTTCCTTTCTTTCCTTTTTTGTTAAAAAATACGGGAATGGAAAAAGGCATCCCTCAGAATGGGCAAAAATCGTTGCAAACGAATCAATGGACAGAGGTTTAATCTCCAATATATATAAACAGCTCATGCAGCTTAATATTAAAAAAACAAACAACCCAATACAAAAATGGGCAGAAGATCTAAAGAGACGTTTCTTCAAAGAAGACACAGAGATGGCCAAGACGCACATGAAAAGCTGCTCAACAGCACTAATTATTAGAGAAATGCAAATCAAAACTACAATGACGTATCACCTCAAACCTGTTAGAATCGGCATCATCAGAAAATCTACAAACAACCAATTCTGGGGAGGGTGTGGACAAAAGGAGCCCTCTTCCACTATTGGTGGGAATGTAAATTGATACAGTCACTATGGAGAACAGTATGGAGTTTCCTTAAAAAAACTAGAAATAGAATTACCATCTGATCCAGCAATCCCACTTCTGGGCATATACCCAGAGAAAACGGTAAATCAAAAATGCACATTCACCACAATGTTCGTTGCAGCACTATTTACAATAGCCAGGTAATGGAAACAACCTAAATGCCCACAGACAGATGAATGGATAAAGATGTGGTACATATATAAAATGGAATATTACTCGGCCATAAAAAGGAATGAAACTGTGTCATTTGTAGAGACATCGATGGATCGAGAGACTGTCATACAGAATGAAGTAAGTCAGAAAGAGGAAAACAAATATTGTATATTAATGCATATATGTGGAGCCTAAAAAATGGTACAGATGAACTGGTTTGCAGGGAAGAAATAGAGACACAGAGGTAGAGAACAAACGTATGGACACCAAGTGTGGGAAGCCATGGGGTGGTGGTGGTGGGATGAGTTAGGAGATTGGGATTGACCTGTATACATGTATATGCATGAAATACATAACTAATAATAACGTGCTGTATAAAAAAATAAAATTAAATTTCAAAATTTTAAAAAATAAAATTTAAAAATAAAAGAGAAAAAAGTTCTTCCCGTCACACAGATGTATTTATAGGAATGAATTATTTCCATGCTTATATCTATAAATATATAAAAGAGGAATAAAATCTAACTTGAACCATAAAAGAAAAAAACACCTGAACCCATGAGTTATACAGAGGAAAACCCTAACAGCGCACTTGCTCCAGCGGTAAACAATTCTGAAATTGGTCAGAGGTGGGGAACCATCTCCCATACAGCCAGCAACCCACGCCCCACGCAAGGAGCGTCCTCATTGCAAAGCTGGGGGACCGTGCCGAGGCATCTGTGAGTAAACGTGAGCTGAGCCCCAGGCCAGCTGCTGCTGAACTGTTCCCACCCTTCCCAGGTAAAACACCTGAATATGTACAAGGGCTTGAAAGCCTAGAGGAAGGGCCGTCGAGCCACACCAGGGACAGCACGCAGGCCAACTTGGTGCTTGCATGGCAGCCAGGGTGGTCTTGGCCCCGGGCGCTCTTCCAGAAGCTTTCCATTGCCCTGCCTGAGATACTCCTCTTGTCCCGGCCCCCACTGCTTTTTTCCTTCCTCACCTCTGTCCGGAGAGAAATTCCAGCGGAAGGTATGGGTGACACATCCTCTTCTTTACAGGCGGCAGCCTGGCAACTCGTGCAGAAAGGCCAGCAGAGCCCCACTCACACCAGGCCACCCACAAAGCTGTGGCCCCTCACTCCCTCCCACCACCACAGACCCGAGACTGCTGACGGGGCAGAGAATATTGGGTCAGGCACAGCTTCAGGGGCTATTGCTGCCTGGAGCGCTGTTTATATTGACCTCAACGAGGCACACCTGTGGAGGGCGGGCCGGCAGTGTAAGCCTGCCCAGGTCAGCTTATCCACAACCCTCAGGGAATCACATTGTTGAAAATGGACCTCGCTAAGGCAGAATAGAAGCCAAGGAAAAAAAGGACACAATGCCATTTGCAGCACCGTAAATGAGTCTAGAAGTAATCACGTGACTTGTAGTAAGTCAGAAAGTGAAAGACACATATCATATCATATCACTTATAGGTGTTACCTAAAAATGGATACCAGGGCAGATATTTCCACGGAGAAGGGCAATCACAGATTCATTAAACAAACTTATGGTTCACCAATGGAAAGGTGTGAGGATTGGTTTCATTACGATATCGGGGTTAACAGACATATACAAACACAGGTGACATATATAATCACCAAAGACCTACAGAATACCAAGACAGGACTACTCAACATTCTGTCATAACGTACATGGGAAATGGATCCCAGGAAGAACAGACATCTGTATATGTGTAAAAGAACCACATCTTCCACACCTACAACAAGCCAAACTTTGTAATCAAACTTGCTGTAATAAAAAATAAAAAATTATATTAAAAACACGAACAAGAAGTAGTGAGACAAACTTGAGGGGCTTTCTCCTGGCACATTCCATTCTAAATTCCAATCTAGAACACCACTTCCACTGAGGCTCTCTTGCCCTAGTAACCAGATTTGGTAAGGGAGAACTGCTGCCACCTTGTGGCCGTTTCACACAACAGCAGCTTTAATCCCAGCGCTAATGGTCAGTTGATATTCAAAATCATTGCAGGCCTGTAAATGACACCTGCCCTGAAAACAAATCCTGGGGTCACATATCGACCAAAAAATTCAAAGGACGTCCATATTTCAAAAGGACCGTTTCAAAAGGCATATTTTACGCACATTAGTGTTCTGCTTCTTTTCCTTTCTTTCCTTTTTTGTTAAAAAAACGGGAATGGAAAAAGGCATCCCTCAGAATGGGTGAAAATCGGTGCAAACGAATCAATGGACAGAGGTTTAATCTCCAATATATATAAACAGCTCATGCAGCTTAATATTAAAAAAAAACAAACAATCCAATACAAAAATGGGCAGAAGATCTAAAGAGACGTTTCTTCAAAGAAGACACAGAGATGGCCAAGACGCACATGAAAAGCTGCTCAACAGCACTAATTATTAGAGAAATGCAAATCAAAACTACAATGAGGTATCACCTCACACCTGTTAGAATCGGCATCATCAGAAAATCTACAAACAACAAATTCTGTGGAGGGTGTGGACAAAAGTAGCCCTCTTCCACTATTGGTGGGAATGTAAATTGATACAATCACTATGGAGAACAGTATGGAGTTTCCTTAAAAAAACTATAAATAGAATTACCATCTGATCCAGCAATCCCACTTCTGGGCATATACCCAGAGAAAACGGTAAATCAAAAAGGCACATTCACCACAATGTTTGTTGCAGCACTATTTACAATAGCCAGGTAATGGAAGCAACCTAAATGCCCACAGACAGATGAATGGATAAAGATGTGGTACATATATAAAATGGAATATTACTCGGCCATAAAAAGGAATGAAACTGGGTCATTTGTAGAGACATCGATGGATCGAGAGACTGTCATACAGAATGAAGTAAGTCAGAAAGAGGAAAACAAATATTGTATATTAATGCATATATGTGGAGCCTAAAAAATGGTACAGATGAACTGGTTTGCAGGGAAGAAATAGAGACACAGAGGTAGAGAACAAACGTATGGACACCAAGTGTGGGAAGCCATGGGGTGGTGGTGGTGGGATGAGTTGGGAGATTGGGATTGACCTGTATACATGTATATGCATAAAATACATAACTAATAATAACGTGCTGTATAAAAAAAATAAAATTGAATTTCAAAATTTTAAAAAATAAAATTTAAAAATAAAAGAGAAAAAAGTTCTTCCCGTCACACAGATGTATTTATAGGAATGAATTATTTCCATGCTTATATCTATAAATATATAAAAGAGGAATAAAATCTAACTTGAACCAAAAAAGAAAAAAACACCTGAACCCATGAGTTATACAGAGGAAAACCCTATCAGCGTGCTTGCTCCAGCGGTAAACAATTCTGAAATTGGTCAGAGGTGGGAAACCATCTCCCATACAGCCAGCAACCCACGCCCCACTCAAGGATCGTCCTCATTGCAAAGCTGGGGGACCATGCCGAGGCATCTGTGAGTAAACGTGAGCTGAGCCCCAGGCCAGCTGCTCCTGAACTGTTCCCACCCTTCCCAGGTAAAACACCTGAATATGTACAAGGGCTTGAAAGCCTAGAGGAAGGGCCGTCGAGCCACACCAGGGACAGCACGCAGGCCAACTTGGTGCCTGCAGGCCAGCCAGGGTGGTCTTGGCACCGGGGGCTCTTCCAGAAGCTTTCCATTGCCCGGCCTGAGATACACCTCCTGTCCCGGCCCCCACTGCTTTTTTCATTCCTCACCTCTGTCCGGAGTGAAATTCCAGCGGAAGGTATGGGTGACACATACTCTTATTTACAGGCGGAAGCCTGGCAACTCCTGCAGAAAGGCCAGCAGAGCCCCACTCACACCAGGCCACCCACAAAGCTGTGGCCCCTCACTCCCTACCACCAGCACAGACCCGAGACTGCTGACGGGGCAGAGAATATGGAGTCAGGCACAGCTTCAGGGGCTATTGCTGCCTGGAGCGCTGTTTATATTGACCTCAACGAGGCACACCTGGGGAGGGCGGGCCGGCAGTGTAAGGCTGCCTGGCAGGGTAAGGCTGCCTAGGTCAGCTAATCCACAACCCTCAGGGAATCACATTGTTGAAAATGGACCTCACTAAGGCAGAATAGAAGCCAAGGAAAAAAAGGACACAATGCCATTTGCAGCACCGTAAATGAGTCTAGAACTAATCACGTGACTTGTAGTAAGTCAGAAATTGAAAGACACATATCATATCATATCACTTATAGGTGTTACCTAAAAATGGATACCAGGGCAGATATTTCCACGGAGAAGGGCAATCACAGATTCATTAAACAAACTTATGGTTCACCAATGGAAAGGTGTGAGGATTGGTTTCATTACGATATCGGGGTTAACAGACATATACAAACACAGGTGACATATATAATCACCAAAGACCTACAGAATACCAAGAGAGGACTACTCAACATTCTGTCATAACGTACATGGGAAAAGGATCCCAGGAAGAACAGACATCTGTATATGTGTAAAAGAACCACATCTTCCACACCTACAACAAGCCAAACATTGTAATCAAACTTGCTGTAACAAAAAATAAAAAAAATTAAATTAAAACACGAACAAGAAGTAGTGAGACAAACGTGAGGGGCTTTCTCCTGGCACATTCCATTCTAAACTCCAATCTAGAACACCACTTCCACTGAGGCACTCTAGCACTAGTAACCAGATTTGGTAAGGGTGAACTGCTGCCACCTTGTGGCCGTTTCACACAACAGCAGCTTTAATCCCAGCGCTAATGGTCAGTTGATATTCAAAATCATTGCAGGCCTGTAAATGACACCTGCCCTGAAAACAAATCCTGGGGTCACATATCGACCAAAAAATTCAAAGGACGTCCATATTTCAAAACGACCGTTTCAAAAGGCATATTTTACGCACATTAGTGTTCTTCTTCTTTTCCTTTCTTTCCTTTTTTGTTAAAAAATACGGGAATGGAAAAAGGCATCCCTCAGAATGGGCAAAAATCGTTGCAAACGAATCAATGGACAGAGGTTTAATCTCCAATATATATAAACAGCTCATGCAGCTTAATATTAAAAAAACAAACAACCCAATACAAAAATGGGCAGAAGATCTAAAGAGACGTTTCTTCAAAGAAGACACAGAGATGGCCAAGACGCACATGAAAAGCTGCTCAACAGCACTAATTATTAGAGAAATGCAAATCAAAACTACAATGACGTATCACCTCAAACCTGTTAGAATCGGCATCATCAGAAAATCTACAAACAACCAATTCTGGGGAGGGTGTGGACAAAAGGAGCCCTCTTCCACTATTGGTGGGAATGTAAATTGATACAGTCACTATGGAGAACAGTATGGAGTTTCCTTAAAAAAACTAGAAATAGAATTACCATCTGATCCAGCAATCCCACTTCTGGGCATATACCCAGAGAAAACGGTAAATCAAAAATGCACATTCACCACAATGTTCGTTGCAGCACTATTTACAATAGCCAGGTAATGGAAACAACCTAAATGCCCACAGACAGATGAATGGATAAAGATGTGGTACATATATAAAATGGAATATTACTCGGCCATAAAAAGGAATGAAACTGTGTCATTTGTAGAGACATCGATGGATCGAGAGACTGTCATACAGAATGAAGTAAGTCAGAAAGAGGAAAACAAATATTGTATATTAATGCATATATGTGGAGCCTAAAAAATGGTACAGATGAACTGGTTTGCAGGGAAGAAATAGAGACACAGAGGTAGAGAACAAACGTATGGACACCAAGTGTGGGAAGCCATGGGGTGGTGGTGGTGGGATGAGTTAGGAGATTGGGATTGACCTGTATACATGTATATGCATGAAATACATAACTAATAATAACGTGCTGTATAAAAAAATAAAATTAAATTTCAAAATTTTAAAAAATAAAATTTAAAAATAAAAGAGAAAAAAGTTCTTCCCGTCACACAGATGTATTTATAGGAATGAATTATTTCCATGCTTATATCTATAAATATATAAAAGAGGAATAAAATCTAACTTGAACCATAAAAGAAAAAAACACCTGAACCCATGAGTTATACAGAGGAAAACCCTAACAGCGCACTTGCTCCAGCGGTAAACAATTCTGAAATTGGTCAGAGGTGGGGAACCATCTCCCATACAGCCAGCAACCCACGCCCCACGCAAGGAGCGTCCTCATTGCAAAGCTGGGGGACCGTGCCGAGGCATCTGTGAGTAAACGTGAGCTGAGCCCCAGGCCAGCTGCTGCTGAACTGTTCCCACCCTTCCCAGGTAAAACACCTGAATATGTACAAGGGCTTGAAAGCCTAGAGGAAGGGCCGTCGAGCCACACCAGGGACAGCACGCAGGCCAACTTGGTGCTTGCATGGCAGCCAGGGTGGTCTTGGCCCCGGGCGCTCTTCCAGAAGCTTTCCATTGCCCTGCCTGAGATACTCCTCTTGTCCCGGCCCCCACTGCTTTTTTCCTTCCTCACCTCTGTCCGGAGAGAAATTCCAGCGGAAGGTATGGGTGACACATCCTCTTCTTTACAGGCGGCAGCCTGGCAACTCGTGCAGAAAGGCCAGCAGAGCCCCACTCACACCAGGCCACCCACAAAGCTGTGGCCCCTCACTCCCTCCCACCACCACAGACCCGAGACTGCTGACGGGGCAGAGAATATTGGGTCAGGCACAGCTTCAGGGGCTATTGCTGCCTGGAGCGCTGTTTATATTGACCTCAACGAGGCACACCTGTGGAGGGCGGGCCGGCAGTGTAAGCCTGCCCAGGTCAGCTTATCCACAACCCTCAGGGAATCACATTGTTGAAAATGGACCTCGCTAAGGCAGAATAGAAGCCAAGGAAAAAAAGGACACAATGCCATTTGCAGCACCGTAAATGAGTCTAGAAGTAATCACGTGACTTGTAGTAAGTCAGAAAGTGAAAGACACATATCATATCATATCACTTATAGGTGTTACCTAAAAATGGATACCAGGGCAGATATTTCCACGGAGAAGGGCAATCACAGATTCATTAAACAAACTTATGGTTCACCAATGGAAAGGTGTGAGGATTGGTTTCATTACGATATCGGGGTTAACAGACATATACAAACACAGGTGACATATATAATCACCAAAGACCTACAGAATACCAAGACAGGACTACTCAACATTCTGTCATAACGTACATGGGAAATGGATCCCAGGAAGAACAGACATCTGTATATGTGTAAAAGAACCACATCTTCCACACCTACAACAAGCCAAACTTTGTAATCAAACTTGCTGTAATAAAAAATAAAAAATTATATTAAAAACACGAACAAGAAGTAGTGAGACAAACTTGAGGGGCTTTCTCCTGGCACATTCCATTCTAAATTCCAATCTAGAACACCACTTCCACTGAGGCTCTCTTGCCCTAGTAACCAGATTTGGTAAGGGAGAACTGCTGCCACCTTGTGGCCGTTTCACACAACAGCAGCTTTAATCCCAGCGCTAATGGTCAGTTGATATTCAAAATCATTGCAGGCCTGTAAATGACACCTGCCCTGAAAACAAATCCTGGGGTCACATATCGACCAAAAAATTCAAAGGACGTCCATATTTCAAAAGGACCGTTTCAAAAGGCATATTTTACGCACATTAGTGTTCTGCTTCTTTTCCTTTCTTTCCTTTTTTGTTAAAAAAACGGGAATGGAAAAAGGCATCCCTCAGAATGGGTGAAAATCGGTGCAAACGAATCAATGGACAGAGGTTTAATCTCCAATATATATAAACAGCTCATGCAGCTTAATATTAAAAAAAAACAAACAATCCAATACAAAAATGGGCAGAAGATCTAAAGAGACGTTTCTTCAAAGAAGACACAGAGATGGCCAAGACGCACATGAAAAGCTGCTCAACAGCACTAATTATTAGAGAAATGCAAATCAAAACTACAATGAGGTATCACCTCACACCTGTTAGAATCGGCATCATCAGAAAATCTACAAACAACAAATTCTGTGGAGGGTGTGGACAAAAGTAGCCCTCTTCCACTATTGGTGGGAATGTAAATTGATACAATCACTATGGAGAACAGTATGGAGTTTCCTTAAAAAAACTATAAATAGAATTACCATCTGATCCAGCAATCCCACTTCTGGGCATATACCCAGAGAAAACGGTAAATCAAAAAGGCACATTCACCACAATGTTTGTTGCAGCACTATTTACAATAGCCAGGTAATGGAAGCAACCTAAATGCCCACAGACAGATGAATGGATAAAGATGTGGTACATATATAAAATGGAATATTACTCGGCCATAAAAAGGAATGAAACTGGGTCATTTGTAGAGACATCGATGGATCGAGAGACTGTCATACAGAATGAAGTAAGTCAGAAAGAGGAAAACAAATATTGTATATTAATGCATATATGTGGAGCCTAAAAAATGGTACAGATGAACTGGTTTGCAGGGAAGAAATAGAGACACAGAGGTAGAGAACAAACGTATGGACACCAAGTGTGGGAAGCCATGGGGTGGTGGTGGTGGGATGAGTTGGGAGATTGGGATTGACCTGTATACATGTATATGCATAAAATACATAACTAATAATAACGTGCTGTATAAAAAAAATAAAATTGAATTTCAAAATTTTAAAAAATAAAATTTAAAAATAAAAGAGAAAAAAGTTCTTCCCGTCACACAGATGTATTTATAGGAATGAATTATTTCCATGCTTATATCTATAAATATATAAAAGAGGAATAAAATCTAACTTGAACCAAAAAAGAAAAAAACACCTGAACCCATGAGTTATACAGAGGAAAACCCTATCAGCGTGCTTGCTCCAGCGGTAAACAATTCTGAAATTGGTCAGAGGTGGGAAACCATCTCCCATACAGCCAGCAACCCACGCCCCACTCAAGGATCGTCCTCATTGCAAAGCTGGGGGACCATGCCGAGGCATCTGTGAGTAAACGTGAGCTGAGCCCCAGGCCAGCTGCTCCTGAACTGTTCCCACCCTTCCCAGGTAAAACACCTGAATATGTACAAGGGCTTGAAAGCCTAGAGGAAGGGCCGTCGAGCCACACCAGGGACAGCACGCAGGCCAACTTGGTGCCTGCAGGCCAGCCAGGGTGGTCTTGGCACCGGGCGCTCTTCCAGAAGCTTTCCATTGCCCGGCCTGAGATACACCTCCTGTCCCGGCCCCCACTGCTTTTTTCCTTCCTCACCTCTGTCCGGAGTGAAATTCCAGCGGAAGGTATGGGTGACACATACTCTTATTTACAGGCGGAAGCCTGGCAACTCCTGCAGAAAGGCCAGCAGAGCCCCACTCACACCAGGCCACCCACAAAGCTGTGGCCCCTCACTCCCTCCCACCAGCACAGACCCGAGACTGCTGACGGGGCAGAGAATATGGAGTCAGGCACAGCTTCAGGGGCTATTGCTGCCTGGAGCGCTGTTTATATTGACCTCAACGAGGCACACCTGGGGAGGGCGGGCCGGCAGTGTAAGGCTGCCTGGCAGGGTAAGCCTGCCCAGGTCAGCTAATCCACAACCCTCAGGGAATCACATTGTTGAAAATGGACCTCACTAAGGCAGAATAGAAGCCAAGGAAAAAAAGGACACAATGCCATTTGCAGCACCGTAAATGAGTCTAGAAGTAATCACGTGACTTGTAGTAAGTCAGAAAGTGAAAGACACATATCATATCATATCACTTATAGGTGTTACCTAAAAATGGATACCAGGGCAGATATTTCCACGGAGAAGGGCAATCACAGATTCATTAAACAAACTTATGGTTCACCAATGGAAAGGTGTGAGGATTGGTTTCATTACGATATCAGGGTTAACAGACATATACAAACACAGGTGACATATATAATCACCAAAGACCTACAGAATACCAAGACAGGACTACTCAACATTCTGTCATAACGTACATGGGAAATGGATCCCAGGAAGAACAGACATCTGTATATGTGTAAAAGAACCACATCTTCCACACCTACAACAAGCCAAACTTTGTAATCAAACATGCTGTAATAAAAAATAAAAAATTAAATTAAAAACACGAACAAGAAGTAGTGAGACAAACTTGAGGGGCTTTCTCCTGGCACATTCCATTCTAAATTCCAATCTAGAACACCACTTCCACTGAGGCTCTCTTGCCCTAGTAACCAGATTTGGTAAGGGAGAACTGCTGCCACCTTGTGGCCGTTTCACACAACAGCAGCTTTAATCTCAGCGCTAATGGTCAGTTGATATTCAAAATCATTGCAGGCCTGTAAATGACACCTGCCCTGAAAACAAATCCTGGGGTCACATATCGACCAAAAAATTCAAAGGACGTCCATATTTCAAAAGGACCGTTTCAAAAGGCATATTTTACGCACATTAGTGTTCTGCTTCTTTTCCTTTCTTTCCTTTTTTGTTAAAAAAACGGGAATGGAAAAAGGCATCCCTCAGAATGGGTGAAAATCGGTGCAAACGAATCAATGGACAGAGGTTTAATCTCCAATATATATAAACAGCTCATGCAGCTTAATATTAAAAAAAAACAAACAATCCAATACAAAAATGGGCAGAAGATCTAAAGAGACGTTTCTTCAAAGAAGACACAGAGATGGCCAAGACGCACATGAAAAGCTGCTCAACAGCACTAATTATTAGAGAAATGCAAATCAAAACTACAATGAGGTATCACCTCACACCTGTTAGAATCGGCATCATCAGAAAATCTACAAACAACAAATTCTGTGGAGGGTGTGGACAAAAGTAGCCCTCTTCCACTATTGGTGGGAATGTAAATTGATACAATCACTATGGAGAACAGTATGGAGTTTCCTTAAAAAAACTATAAATAGAATTACCATCTGATCCAGCAATCCCACTTCTGGGCATATACCCAGAGAAAACGGTAAATCAAAAAGGCACATTCACCACAATGTTTGTTGCAGCACTATTTACAATAGCCAGGTAATGGAAGCAACCTAAATGCCCACAGACAGATGAATGGATAAAGATGTGGTACATATATAAAATGGAATATTACTCGGCCATAAAAAGGAATGAAACTGGGTCATTTGTAGAGACATCGATGGATCGAGAGACTGTCATACAGAATGAAGTAAGTCAGAAAGAGGAAAACAAATATTGTATATTAATGCATATATGTGGAGCCTAAAAAATGGTACAGATGAACTGGTTTGCAGGGAAGAAATAGAGACACAGAGGTAGAGAACAAAAGTATGGACACCAAGTGTGGGAAGCCATGGGGTGGTGGTGGTGGGATGAGTTGGGAGATTGGGATTGACTTGTATACATGTATATGCATAAAATACATAACTAATAATAACGTGCTGTATAAAAAAAATAAAATTGAATTTCAAAATTTTAAAAAATAAAATTTAAAAATAAAAGAGAAAAAAGTTCTTCCCGTCACACAGATGTATTTATAGGAATGAATTATTTCCATGCTTATATCTATAAATATATAAAAGAGGAATAAAATCTAACTTGAACCAAAAAAGAAAAAAACACCTGAACCCATGAGTTATACAGAGGAAAACCCTATCAGCGTGCTTGCTCCAGCGGTAAACAATTCTGAAATTGGTCAGAGGTGGGAAACCATCTCCCATACAGCCAGCAACCCACGCCCCACTCAAGGATCGTCCTCATTGCAAAGCTGGGGGACCATGCCGAGGCATCTGTGAGTAAACGTGAGCTGAGCCCCAGGCCAGCTGCTGCTGAACTGTTCCCACCCTTCCCAGGTAAAACACCTGAATATGTACAAGGGCTTGAAAGCCTAGAGGAAGGGCCGTCGAGCCACACCAGGGACAGCACGCAGGCCAACTTGGTGCCTGCAGGCCAGCCAGGGTGGTCTTGGCACCGGGCGCTCTTCCAGAAGCTTTCCATTGCCCGGCCTGAGATACACCTCCTGTCCCGGCCCCCACTGCTTTTTTCCTTCCTCACCTCTGTCCGGAGTGAAATTCCAGCGGAAGGTATGGGTGACACATCCTCTTATTTACAGCCGGAAGCCTGGCAACTCCTGCAGAAAGGCCAGCAGAGCACCACTCACACCAGGCCACCCACAAAGCTGTGGCCCCTCACTCCCTCCCACCAGCACAGACCCGAGACTGCTGACGGGGCAGAGAATATGGAGTCAGGCACAGCTTCAGGGGCTATTGCTGCCTGGAGCGCTGTTTATATTGACCTCAACGAGGCACACCTGGGGAGGGCGGGCCGGCAGTGTAAGGCTGCCTGGCAGGGTAAGGCTGCCCAGGTCAGCTAATCCACAACCCTCAGGGAATCACATTGTTGAAAATGGACCCCGCTAAGGCAGAAGAGATGCCAAGGAAAAAAAGGACACAATGCCATTTGCAGCACCGTAGATGAGTCTAGAAGTAATCACGTGACTTGTAGTAAGTCAGAAAGGGAAAGACACATATCATATCATATCACTTATAGGTGTTACCTAAAAATGGATACCAGGGCAGATATTTCCACGGAGAAGGGCAATCACAGATTCATTAAACAAACTTATGGTTCACCAATGGAAAGGTGTGAGGATTGGTTTCATTACGATATCGGGGTTAACAGACATATACAAACACAGGTGACATATATAATCACCAAAGACCTACAGAATACCAAGAGAGGACTACTCAACATTCTGTCATAACGTACATGGGAAAAGGATCCCAGGAAGAACAGTCATCTGTATATGTGTAAAAGAACCACATCTTCCACACCTACAAGAAGCCAAACATTGTACTCAAACTTGCTGTAATAAAAAATAAAAAATTAAATTAAAAACACGAACAAGAAGTAGTGAGACAAACGTGAGGGGCTTTCTCCTGGCACATTCCATTCTAAACTCCAATCTAGAACACCACTTCCACTGAGGCTCTCTTGCCCTAGTAACCAGATTTGGTAAGGGTGAACTGCTGCCACCTTGTGGCCGTTTCACACAACAGCAGCTTTAATCCCAGCGCTAATGGTCAGTTGATATTCAAAATCATTGCAGGCCTGTAAATGACACCTGCCCTGAAAACAAATCCTGGGGTCACATATCGACCAAAAAATTCCAAGGACGTCCATATTTCAAAACGACCGTTTCAAAAGGCATATTTTACGCACATTAGTGTTCTGCTTCTTTTCCTTTCTTTCCTTTTTTGTTAAAAAACACGGGAATGGAAAAAGGCATCCCTCAGAATGGGCGAAAATCGTTGCAGACGAATCAATGGACAGAGGTTTAATCTCCAATATATATAAACAGCTCATGCAGCTTAATATTAAAAAAACAAACAACCCAAAAAAATGGGCAGAAGATCTAAAGAGACGTTTCTTCAAAGGAGACACAGAGATGGCCAAGACGCACATGTAAAGCTGCTCAACAGCACTAATTATTAGAGAAATGCAAATCAAAACTACAATGAGGTATCACCTCACACCTGTTAGAATCGGCATCATCAGAAAATATTCAAACAACCAATTCTGGGGAGGGTGTGGACAAAAGGAGCCCTCTTCCACTATTGGTGGGAATGTAAATTGATACAGTCACTATGGAGAACAGTATGGAGTTTCCTTAAAAAAATTAGAAATAGAATTACCATCTGATCCAGCAATCGCACTTCTGGGCATGTACCCAGAGAAAACCGTATTTCAAAAAGGCACATTCACCACAATGTTCGTTGCAGCACTATTTACAATAGCCAGGTAATGGAAGCAACCTAAATGCCCACAGACAGATGAATGGATAAAGATGTGGTACATATATAAAATGGAATATTACTCGGCCATAAAAAGGAATGAAACTGGGTCATTTGTAGAGACATCGATGGATCGAGAGACTGTCATACAGAATGAAGTAAGTCAGAAAGAGGAAAACAAATATTGTATATTAATGCATATATGTGGAGCCTAAAAATGGTACAGATGAACTGGTTTGCAGGGAAGAAATAGAGACATAGAGGTAGAGAACAAACGTATGGACACCAAGTGTGGGAAGCCATGGGGTGGTGGTGGTGGGATGAGTTGGGAGCTTGGGATTGACCTGTATACATGTATATGCATAAAATACATAACTAATAATAACGTGCTGTATAAAAAAATAAATAAAATTAAATTTCAAAATTTTAAAAAGTAAAATTTAAAAATAAAACAGAAAAAAGTTCTTCCCGTCACACAGATGTATTTATAGGAATGAATTATTTCCAAGATTATATCTATGAATACATAAAAGAGGAATAAAATCTAACTTGAACGATAAAAGAAGAAAAAAGTGAACCCACGAGTTATACAGAGGAAAACCCTATCACAGCACTTGCTCCAGCGGCAAACAATTCTGAAATTGGTCAGAGGTGGGGAACCCTCTCACATACAGCCAGCAACACACCCCCCACACAAGGAGCGTCCTCATTGCAAAGCTGGGGGACCGTGCCGAGGCATCTGTGAGTAAACGTGAGTTGAGCCCCAGGCCAGCTGCTGCTGAACTGTCCCCACCCTTTCCAGGTAAAACACCTGAATATGTACAAGGGCTTGAAACCCTAGAGGAAGGACTGTGGAGCCACACCAGCGACAGCACGCAGGCCAACATGGTGCCTGCAGGACAGCAAGGGTGGTCCTGGATCCTGGCGCTCTTCCAGAAGCTTTCCATTGCCCTGCCTGAGATACCCCTCCTGTCCCGGCCCCGACTGCTTTTTTCCTTCCTCACCTCTGTCCAGAGAGAAATTCCAGCGGAAGGTATGGGTGACACATCCTCTTCTTTACAGGCGGCAGCCTGGCAACTCCTGCAGAAAGGCCAGCAGAACCCCACTCACAGCGGGCCACCCACAAAGCTGTGGCCCCTCACTCCTTCCCACCAGCACAGCCCCGAGGCTGCTGACGGGGCAGAGAATATGGAGTCAGTCACAGATTCAGGGGCTATTGCTGCCTGGAGCTCTGTTTATATTGACCTCAAAGAGGCACACCTGGGGAGGGCAGGCCGGCAGGGTAAGGCTGCCCATGTCAGCTAATCCACAACCCTCAGGGAATCACATTGTTGAAAATGGACCCCGCTAAGGCAGAAGAGAAGCCAAGGGAAAAAAGGACAGAATGCCATTTGCAGCACCGTAGATGAGTCTAGAAGTAATCACGTGACTTGTAGTAAGTCAGAAAGTGAAAGACACATATCATATCATATCACTTATATGTGTTACCTAAAAATGGATACCAGGGCAGATATTTCCACGGAGAAGGGCAATCACAGATTCATTAAACAAACTTATGGTTCACCCATGGAAAGGTGTGAGGATTGGTTTCATTACGATATCGGGGATAACAGACATATACAAACAGAGGTGACATATATAATCACCAAAGACCTACAGAATACCAAGAGTGGACTACTCAACATTCTTTCATAACGTACATGGGAAAAGGATCCCAGGAAGAACAGAAATCTGTATTTGTGTAAAAGAACCACATCTTCCACACCTACAACAAGCCAAACATTGTAATCAAAATTGCTGTAATAAAAAATAAAAAATTAAATTAAAAACACGAACAAGAAGTAGTGAGACAAACTTGAGGGGCTTTCTCCTGGCACATTCCATTCTAAATTCCAATCTAGAACACCACTTCCACTGAGGCTCTCTTGCCCTAGTAACCAGATTTGGTAAGTGAGAACTGCTGCCACCTTGTTGCCGTTTCACACAACAGCATCTTTAATCCCAGCGCTAATGGTCAGTTTATATTCAAAATCATTGCAGGCCTTTAATGACACCTGCCCTGGAAACAAATCCTGGGGTCACATATCGACCAAAAAATTCAAAGCACGTCCATATTTCAAAAGGACCGTTTCAAAAGGCATATTTTACGCACATTAGTGTTCTGCTTCTTTTCCTTTCTTTCCTTTTTTGTTAAAAAACACGGGAATGGAAAAAGGCATCCCGCAGAATGGGCGAAAATCGTTGCAGACGAATCAATGGACAGAGGTTTAATCTCCAATATATATAAACAGCTCATGCAGCTTAATATTAAAAAACAAACAACCGATACAAAAATGGGCAGAAGATCTAAAGAGACGTTTCTTCAAAGGAGACACAGAGATGGCCAAGACGCACATGAAAAGCTGCTCAACAGCACTAAATATTAGAGAAATGCAAATCAAAGCTACAATGAGGTATCACCTCACACCTGTTAGAATCGGCATCATCAGAAAATCTACAAACAACCAATTCTGGGGAGGGTGTGGACAAAAGGAGCCCTCTTCCACTATTGGTGGGAATGTAAATTGATACAGTCACTATGGAGAACAGTACGGAGTTTCCTTAAAAAAACTAGAAATAGAATTACCATCTGATCCAGCAATCCCACTTCTGGGCATATACCCAGAGAAAACCGTAAATCAAAAAGGCACATTCACCACAATATTCGCTGCAGCACAATT
Source organism: Mesoplodon mirus (assembly GCF_964341445.2). NCBI lineage: Eukaryota > Metazoa > Chordata > Mammalia > Artiodactyla > Ziphiidae > Mesoplodon > Mesoplodon mirus. The sequence continues at coordinate 433,312 of NW_028295739.1, forward strand.
TACAATATCCAGGTAATAGAAGCCACCTAAATGCCCACAGACAGATGAATGGATAAAGATGTGGTACATATATAAAATGGAATATTACTCGGCCATAAAAAGGAATGAAACTGGGTCATTTGTAGAGACATCGATGAATCGAGAGACTGTCATACAGAATGAAGTAAGTCAGAAAGAGGAAAACAAATATTGTATATTAATGCATATATGTGGAGCCTAAAAAATGGTACAGATGAACAGGTTTGCAGGGAAGAAATAGAGACACAGAGGTAGAGAACAAACGTATGGACACCAAGTGTGGGAAGCCATGTGGTGGTGGTGGTGGGATGAGTTGGGGGATTGGGATTGACCTGAATACATGTATATGCATAAAATGCATAACTAATAATAACGTGCTGTATAAAAAAATAAATAAAATTAAATTTCAAAATTTTAAAAAATAAAATTAAAAATAAAACAGAAAAAAGTTCTTCCCATCACACAGATGTATTTATAGGAATGAATTATTTCCATGCTTATATCTATAAATACGTAAAAGAGGAATAAAATCTAACTTGAACCATAAAAGAAAAAAAAAAAACCTGAACCCACGAGTTATACAGAGGAAAACCCTATCAGGGCACTTACTCCAGCGGTAAACAATTCTGAAATTGGTCAGAGGTGGGGAACCATCTCCCATACAGCCAGCAACCCAACCCCACGCAAGGAGCGTTCTCATTGCAAAGATGGGGGACCGTGCCGAGGCATCTGTGAGTAAACGTGAGCTGAGCCCCAGGCCAGCTGCTGCTGAACTGTTCCCACCCTTTCCAGGTAAAACACCTGAATATGTACAAGGGCTTGAAAGCCTAGAGGAAGGACCGTGGAGCCACACCAGTGAAAGCACGCAGGCCAACTTGGTGCCTGCAGGCCAGCCAGGGTGATCCTGGACCCTGGCGCTCTACCAGAAGCTTTCCATTGCCCTGCCTGAGATACCCCTCCTGTCCCGGCCCCCACTGCTTTTTTCCTTCCTCACCTCTGTCCGGAGAGAAATTCCAGCGGAAGGTATGGGTGACACATCCTCTTCTTTACAGGCGGCAGCCTGGCAACTCCTGCAGAAAGGCCAGCAGAACCCCACTCACACCGGGCCACCCACAAAGCTGTGGCCCCTCACTCCCTCCCACCAGCACAGCCCCGAGACTGCTGACGGGGCAGAGAATATGGAGTCAGGCACAGCTTCAGGGGCTATTGCTGCCTGGAGCTCTGTTTATATTGACCTCAACGAGGCACACCTGGGGAGGGCAGGCCGGCAGGGTAAGGCTGCCCAGGTCAGCTAATCCACAACCCTCAGGGAATCACATTGTTGAAAATGGACCCCGCTAAGGCAGAAGAGAAGCCAAGGGAAAAAAGGACAGAATGCCATTTGCAGCACCGTAGATGAGTCTAGAAGTAATCACGTGACTTGTAGTAAGTCAGAAAGTGAAAGACACATATCCTATCATATCACTTATAGGTGTTACCTAAAAATGGATACCAGGGCAGATATTTCCACGGAGAAGGGCAATCACAGATTCATTAAACAAACTTATGGTTCACCAATGGAAAGGTGTGAGGATTGGTTTCATTACGATATCGGGGTTAACAGACATATACAAATACAGGTGACATATATAATCACCAAAGACCTACAGAATACCAAGAGAGGACTACTCAACATTCTGTCATAACGTACATGGGAAAAGGATCCCAGGAAGTACAGTCATCTGTATATGTGTAAAAGAACCACATCTTCCACACCTACAAGAAGCCAAACATTGTAATCAAACTTGCTGTAATAAAAAATAAAAAATTAAATTAAAAACACGAACAAGAAGTAGTGAGACAAAGGTGAGGGGCTTTCTCCTGGCACATTCCATTCTAAAGTCCAATCTAGAGCACCACTTCCACTGAGGCTCTCTTGCCCTAGTAACCAGATTTGGTAAGGGTGAACTGCTGCCACCTTGTGGCCGTTTCACACAACAGCAGCTTTAATCCCAGGGCTAATGGTCAGTTGATATTCAAAATCATTGCAGGCCTGTAAATGACACCTGCCCTGAAAACAAATCCTGGGGTCACATATCGACTAAAAAATTCAAAGGACGTCCATATTTCAAAACGACCGTTTCAAAAGGCATATTTTACGCACATTAGTGTTCTGCTTCTTTTCCTTTCTTTCCATTTTTGTTAAAAAACACGGGAATGGAAAAAGGCATCCCTCAGAATGGGCGAAAATCGTTGCAGACGAATCAATGGACAGAGGTTTAATCTCCAATATATATAAACAGCTCATGCAGCTTAATATTAAAAAAACAAACAACCCAATACAAAAATGGGCAGAAGATCTAAAGAGACGTTTCTTCAAAGGAGACACAGAGATGGCCAAGACGCACGTGAAAAGCTGCTCAACAGCTCTAATTATTAGAGAAATGCAAATCAAAACTACAATGAGGTATCACCTCACACCTGTTAGAATAAGCATCATTAGAAAATCTACAAACAACCAATTCTGGGGAGGGTGTGGACAAAAGGAGCCCTCTTCCACTATTGGTGGGAATGTAAATTGATACAGTCACTATGGAGAACAGTATGGATTTTCTTTAAAAAAATTAGAAATAGAATTACCATCTGATCCAGCAATCCCACTTCTGGGCATATACCCAGAGAAAACCGTATTTCAAAAAGGCACATTCACCACAATGTTTGTTGCAGCACTATTTACAATAGCCCGGTAATGGAAGCAACATAAATGACCACAGACAGATGAATGGATAAAGATGTGGTACATATATAAAATGGAATATTACTCGGCCATAAAAAGGAATGAAACTGGGTCATTTGTAGAGACATCGATGGATCGAGAGACTGTCATACAGAATGAAGTAAGTCAGAAAGAGGAAAACAAATATTGTATATTAACGCATATATGTGGAGCCTAAAAATGGTACAGATGAACTGGTTTGCAGGGAAGAAATAGAGACACAGAGGTAGAGAACAAACGTATGGACACCAAGTGTGGGAAGCCATGGGGTGGTGGTGGTGGGATGAGTTGGGAGTTTGGGATTGACCTGTATACATGCATATGCATAAAATACATAACTAATAATAACGTGCTGTATAAAAAAAATAAATTAAATTAAATTTCAAAATTTAAAAAAATAAAATTTAAAAATAAAACAGAAAAAAGTTCTTCCCGTCACACAGATGTATTTATAGGAATGAATTATTTCCATGCTTATATCTATAAATACATAAAAGAGGAATAAAATCTAACTTGAACCATAAAAGAAAAAAAAGTGAACCCACGAGTTATACAGAGGAAAACCCTATCACGGCACTTGCTCCAGCGGTCAACAATTCTGAAATTGGTCAGAGGTGGGGAACCATCTCCCATACAGCCAGCAACCCACCCCCCACGCAAGGAGCGTCCTCATTGCAAAGCTGGGGGACCGTGCCGAGGCATCTGTGAGTAAACGTGAGCTGAGCCCCAGGCCAGCTGCTGCTGAACTGTCCCCACCCTTTCCAGGTAAAACACCTGAATATGTACAAGGGCTTGAAAGCCTAGAGGAAGGACCGTGGAGCCACACCAGCGACAGCACGCAGGCCAACTTGGTGCCTGCAGGCCAGCCAGGGTGGTCCTGGACCCTGGCGCTCTACCAGAAGCTTTCCATTGCTCTGCCTGAGATACCCCTCCTGTCCCGGCCCCCACTGCTTTTTTCCTTCCTCACCTCTGTCCGGAGAGAAATTCCAGCGGAAGGTATGGGTGACACATCCTCTTCTTTACAGGCGGCAGCCTGGCAACTCCTGCAGAAAGGCCAGCAGAACCCCACTCACACCGGGCCACCCACAAAGCTGTGGCCCCTCACTGCCTCCCACCAGCACAGCCCCGAGACTGCGGACGGGGCAGAGAATATGGAGTCAGGCACAGCTTCAGGGACTATTGCTGCCTGGAGCTCTGTTTATATTGACCTCAACGAGGCACACCTGGGGAGGGCGGGCCGGCAGGGTAAGGCTGCCCAGGTCAGCTAATCCACAACCCTCAGGGAATCACATTGTTGAAAATGGACCCCGCTAAGGCAGAAGAGATGCCAAGGAAAAAAAGGACACAATGCCATTTGCCGCACCGTAGATGAGTCTAGAAGTAATCACGTGACTTGTAGTAAGTCAGAAAGTGAAAGACACATATCATATCATATCACTTATAGGTGTTACCTAAAAATGGATACCAGGGCAGGTATTTCCACGGAGAAGGGCAATCACAGATTCATTAAACAAACTTATGGTTCACCAATGGAAAGGTGTGAGGATTGGTTTCATTACGATATCGGGGTTAAGAGACATATACAAATACAGGTGACATATATAATCACCAAAGACCTACAGAATACCAAGAGAGGACTACTCAGCATTCTGTCATAACGTACATGGGAAAAGGATCCCAGGAAGAACAGACATCTGTATATGTGTAAAAGAACCACATCTTCCACACCTACAGCAAGCCAAACATTGTAATCAAACTTGCTGTAATAAAAAATAAAAAATTAAATTAAAAACACGAACAAGAAGTAGTGAGACAAACTTGAGGGGCTTTCTCCTGGCACATTCCATTCTAAATTCCAATCTAGAACACCACTTCCCTGAGGCTCTCTTGCCCTAGTAACCAGATTTGGTAAGGGAGAACTGCTGCCACATTGTGGCCGTTTCACTCAACAGCAGGTTTAATCCCAGTGCTAATGGTCAGTTGATATTCAAAATCATTGCAGGCCTGTAAATGACACCTGCCCTGAAAACAAATCCTGGGGTCACATATCGACCAAAAAATTCAAAGGACGTCCATATTTCAAAAGGACCGTTTCAAAAGGCATATTTTACGCACATTAGTGTTCTGCTTCTTTTCCTTTCTTTCCTTTTTTGTTAAAAAAAACGGGAATGGAAAAAGGCATCCCTCATAATGGGCGAAAATCATTGCAAACGAATCAATGGACAGAGGTTTAATCTCCAAAATATATAAACAGCTCATGCAGCTTAATATTAAAAAACAAACAACCCAATACAAAAATGGGCAGAAGATCTAAAGAGACGTTTCTTCAAAGAAGACACAGAGATGGCCAAGACGCACATGAAAAGCTGCTCAACAGCACTAATTATTAGAGAAATGCAAATCAAAACTACAATGAGGTATCACCTCACACCTGTTAGAATCGGCATCATCAGAAAATCTACAAACAACAAATTCTGGGGAGGGTGTGGACAAAAGGAGCCCTCTTCCACTATTGGTGGGAATGTAAATTGATACAGTCACTATGGAGAACAGTATGGAGTTTCCTTAAAAAAACTAGAAATAGAATTACCATCTGATCCAGCAATCCTACTTCTTGGCATATACCCAGAGAAAACCGTAAATCAAAAAGGCACATTCACCACAATGTTCGTTGCAGCACTATTTACATTAGCCAGGTAATGGAAGCTACCTAAATGCCCACAGACAGATGAATGGATAAAGATGTGGTACATATATAAAATGGAATATTACTCGGCCATAAAAAGGAATGAAACTGAGTCATTTGTAGAGACATCGATGGATGGAGAGACTGTTATACAGAATGAAGTAAGCCAGAAAGAGGAAAACAAATATTGTATATTAATGCATATAAGTGGAGCCTAAAAAATGGTACAGATGAACTGGTTTGCAGGGAAGAAATAGAGACACAGAGGTAGAGAAGAAACGTATGGACACCAAGTGTGGGAAGCCATGGGGTGGTGGTGGTGGGATGAGTTGGGAGATTGGGATTGACCTGTATACATATATATGCATAAAATACATAACTAATAATAACGTGCTCTTTAAAAAAATAAATAAAATTAAATTTCAAAATTTTAAAAAATAAAATTTAAAAATAAAACAGAAAAAAGTTCTTCCCGTCACACAGATGTATTTATAGGAATGAATTATTTCCATGCTTATATCTATAAATACATAAAAGAGGAATAAAATCTAACTTGAACGATAAAAGAAAAAAAAAGTGAACCCACGAGTTATACAGAGGAAAACCCTATCACGGCACTTGCTCCAGCGGTAAACAATTGTGAAATTGGTCAGAGGTGGGGAACCATCTCCCATACAGGCAGCAACCCACCCCCCACGCAAGGAGCGTCCTCATTGCAAAGCTGGGGGACCGTGCCGAGGCATCTGTGAGTAAACGTGAGCTGAGACCCAGGCCAGCTGCTGCTGAACTGTTCCCACCCATCCCAGGTAAAACACCTGAATATGTACAAGGGCTTGAAAGCCTAGAGGAAGGGCCGTCGAGCCACACCAGCGACAGCACGCAGGCCAACTTGGTGCCTGCAGTCCAGCCAGGGAGGTCCTGGCCCTGGACGCTCTTCTGGAAGCTTTCAATTACCCTGCCTGAGATACCCCTCCTCACCCGGCACCCACTGCTTTTTTCCTTCCTCACCTCTGTCCGGAGAGAAATTCCAGCGGAAGGTATGGGTGACACATCCTCTTCTTTACAGGCGGCAGCCTGGCAACTCCTGCAGAAAGGCCAGCAGAACCCCACTCACACCGGGCCACCCACAAAGCTGTGGCCCCTCACTCCCTCCCACCAGCACAGCCCCGAGACTGCTGACGGGGCAGAGAATATGGAGTCAGGCAGAGCTTCAGGGGCTATTGCTGCCTGGAGCTCTGTTTATATTGACCTCAAAGAGGCACACCTGGGGAGGGCGGGCCGGCAGGGTAAGGCTGCCCAGGTCAGCTAATCCACAACCCTCAGGGAATCATATTGTTTAAAATGGACCTCGCTAAGGCAGAATAGAAGCCAAGGGAGAAAAGGACACAATGCCATTTGCAGCACCGTAGATGAGTCTAGAAGTAATCACGTGACTTGTAGTAAGTCAGAAAGTGAAAGACACATATCATATCATATCACTTATAGGTGTTACCTAAAAATGGTTACCAGGGCAGATATTTCCACGGAGAAGGGCAATCACAGATTCATTAAACAAACTTATGGTTCACCAATGGAAAGGTGTGAGGATTGTTTTCTTTAAGATATCGGGGTTAACACAGATATACAAACACAGGTGACATATATAATCACCAAAGACCTACAGAATACCAAGAGTGGACTACTCAACATTCTGTCATAACGTACATGGGAAAAGGATCCCAGGAAGAACAGACATCTTTATATGTGTAAAAGAACCACATCTTCCACACCTACAACAAGCCAAACATTGTAATCAAACTTGCTGTAATAAAAAATAAAAAATTAAATTAAAAACACGAACAAGAAGTAGTGAGACAAACTTGAGGAGCTTTCTCCTGACATATTGCATTCTAAATTCCAATCTAGAACATCACTTCCACTGAGGCTCTGTTGCCCTAGTATCCAGATTTGGTAAGGGAGAACTGCTGCCACCTTGTGGCCGTTTCACACAACAGCAGCTTTAATCCCAGCACTAATTGTCAGTTGATATTCAAAATCATTGCAGGCCTGTAAATGACACCTGCCTTGAAAACAAATCCTGGGGTCACATATCGACCAAAAAATTCAATGGACGTCCATATTTCAAAAGGACTGTTTCAAAAGGCATATTTTACGCACATTAGTGTTCTGCTTCTTTTCCTTTCTTTCCTTTTTTGTTAAAAAAAACGGGAATGGAAAAAGGCATCCCTCAGAATGGGCGAAAATCGTTGCAAACGAATCAATGGACACAGGTTTAATCTCCAGTATATATAAACAGCTCATGCAGCTTAATATTAAAAAACAAACAACCCAATACAAAAATGGGCAGAAGATCTAAAGAGACGTTTCTTCAAAGAAGACACAGAGATGGCCAAGACGCACATGAAAAGCTGCTCAACAGCACTAATTATTAGAGAAATGCAAATCAAAACTACAATGAGGTATCACCTCACACCTGTTAGAATCGGCATCATCAGAAAATCTACAAACAACCAATTCTGGGGAGGGTGTGGACAAAAGGAGCCCTCTTCCACTATTGGTGGGAATGTAAATTGATACAGTCACTATGGAGAACAGTATGGAGTTTCCATAAAAAAATTAGAAATAGAATTACCATCTGATCCAGCAATCGCACTTCTGGGCATATACCCAGAGAAAACCATATTTCAAAAAGGCTCATTCACCACAATGTTCGTTGCAGCACTATTTACAATAGCCAGGTAATGGAAGCAACCTAAATGCCCACAGACAGATGAATGGATAAAGATGTGGTACATATATAAAATGGAATATTACTCGGCCATAAAAAGGAATGAAACTGGGTCATTTGTAGAGACATCGATGGATCGAGAGACTGTCATACAGAATGCAGTAAGTCAGAAAGAGGAAAACAAATATTGTATATTAATGCATATATGTGGAGCCTAAAAATGGTACAGATGAACTGGTTTGCAGGGAAGAAATAGAGACACAGAGGTAGAGAGCAAACGTATGGACACCAAGTGTGGGAAGCCATGGGGTGGTGGTGGTGGGATGAGTTGGGAGTTTGGGATTGACCTGTATACACGTATATGCATAAAATACATAACTAATAATAAAGTGCTGTATAAAAAAATAAATAAAATTGAATTTCAAAATATTAAAAAATAAAATTTAAAAATAAAACAGAAAAAAGTTCTTCCCGTCACACAGATGTATTTATAGGAATGAATTATTTCCATGCTTATATCTATAAATACATAAAAGAGGAATAAAATCTAACTTGAACCATAAAAGAAAAAAAAAAACCTGAACCCACGAGTTATACAGAGGAAAACCCTATCAGGGCACTTGCTCCAGTGGTAAACAATTATGAAATTGGTCAGAGGTGGGGAACCATCTCCCATACAGCCATCAACCCACCCCCCACGCAAGGAGCGACCTCATTGCAAAGCTTGGGGACCGTGCCGAGGCATCTGTGAGTAAACGTGAGCTGAGCCCCAGGCCAGCTGCTGCTGAACTGTTCCCAGTCTTTCCAGGTAAAACACCTGAATATGTACAAGGGCTTGAAAGCCTAGTGGAAGGACTGTGGAGCCACACTAGCGACAGCACGCAGGCCAACTTGGTGCCTGCAGGCCAGCCAGGGTGGTCCTGTACCCAGGCGCTCTTCCAGAAGTTTTCCATTGCCCTGCCTGAGATACCCCTCCTGTCCCGGCCCCCACTGCTTTTTTCCTTCCTCACCTCTGTCCGGAGAGAAATTCCAGCGGAAGGTATGGGTGACACAACGTATTCTTTACAGGCGGCAGCCTGGCAACTCCTGCAGAAAGGCCAGCAGAACCCCACTCACACCGGGCCACCCACAAAGCTGTGGCCCCTCACTCCCTCCCACCAGCACAGCCCCGAGACTGCTGACGGGGCATAGAATATGGAGTCAGGCACAGCTTCAGGGGATATTGCTGCCGGGAGCGCTGTTTATATTGACCTCAACGAGGCACACCTGGGAAGGGCGGGCCGGGAGGGTAAGGCTGCCCAGGTCAGCTAATCCACAACCCTCAGGGAATCACATTGTTGAAAATGGACCCCGCTAAGGCAGAAGAGAAGCCGAGGGAAAAAAGGACACAATGTCATTTGCAGCACCGTAGATGAGTCTAGAAGTAATCACGTGACTTGTAGTAAGTCAGAAAGTGGAAGACACATATCATATCATATCACTTATAGGTGTTACCTAAAAATGGATACCAGGGCAGATATTTCCACGGAGAAGGGCAATCACAGATTCATTAAACAGACTTATGGTTCACCAATGGAAAGGTGTGAGGATTGGTTTCATTACGATATCGGGGTTAACAGACATATACAAACACAGGTGACATATATAATCACCAAAGACCTACAGAATACCAAGAGAGGACTACTCAATATTCTGTCATAACATACATGGGAAAAGGATCCCAGGAAGAACAGACATCTGTATATGTGTAAAAGAACCACATCTTCCACACCTACAACAAGCCAAACATTGTAATCAAACTTGCTGTAATAAAAAATAAAAAATTAAAATAAAAACACGAACAAGAAGTAGTGAGACAAACGTGAGGGGCTTTCTCCTGGCACATTCCATTCTAAACTCCAATCTAGAACACCACTTCCACTGAGGCTCTCTTGCCCTAGTAACCAGATTTGGTAAGGGTGAACTGCTGCCACCTTGTGGCCGTTTCACACAACAGCAGCTTTAATCCCAACGCTAAAGGTCAGTTGATATTCAAAATCACTGCAGGCCTGTAAATGACACCTGCCCTGAAAACAAATCCTGGGGTCACATATCGACAAAAAAATTCAAAGGATGTCCATATGTCAAAACGACCGTTTCAAAAGGCATATTTTAGGAACATTAGTGTTCTGCTTCTTTTCCTTTCTTTCCTTTTTTGTTAAAAAACACGGGAATGGAAAAAGGCATCCCTCAGAATGGGCCAAAATCGTTGCAGTCGAATCAATGGACAGAGGTTTAATCTCCAATATATATAAACAGCTCATGCAGCTTAATATTAAAAAAACAAACAACCCAAAAAAATGGGCAGAAGATCTAAAGAGACGTTTCTTCAAAGGAGACACAGAGATGGCCAAGACGCACATGAAAAACTGCTCAACAGCACTAATTATCAGAGAAATGCAAATCAAAACTACAATGAGATTTCACCTCACACCTGTTAGAATCGGCATCATCAGAAAATCTACAAACAACCAATTCTGTGGAGGGTGTGGACAAAAGGAGCCCTCTTCCACTATTGGTGGGAATGTAAATTGATACAGTCACTATGGAGAACAGTATGGAGTTTCCTTAAAAAAACTAGAAATAGAATTACCATCTGATCCAGCAATCCCACTTCTGGGCATATACCCAGAGAAAACCGTATTTCAAAAAGGCACATTCACCACAATGTTCGTTGCAGCACTATTTACAATAGCCAGATAATGGAAGCAACCTAAATGCCCACAGACAGATGAATGGATAAAGATGTGGTACATATATAAAATGGAATATTACTCGGCCATAAAAAGGAATGAAACTGGGTCATTTGTAGAGACATCGATGGATCGAGAGACTGTCATACAGAATGAAGTAAGTCAGAAAGAGGAAAACAAATATTGTATATTAATGCATATAAGTGGAGCCTAAAAAATGGTACAGATGAACTGGTTTGCAGGGAAGAAATAGAGACACAGAGGTAGAGAACAAACGTATGGACACCAAGTGTGGGAAGCCATGGGGTGGTGGTGGTGGGATGAGTTGGGAGATTGGGATTGACCTGTATACATATATATGCATAAAATACATAACTAATAATAACGTGCTCTTTAAAAAAATAAATAAAATTAAATTTCAAAATTTTAAAAAATAAAATTTAAAAATAAAACAGAAAAAAGTTCTTCCCGTCACACAGATGTATTTATAGGAATGAATTATTTCCATGCTTATATCTATAAATACATAAAAGAGGAATAAAATCTAACTTGAACGATAAAAGAAAAAAAAGTGAACCCACGAGTTATACAGAGGAAAACCCTATCACGGCACTTGCTCCAGCGGTCAACAATTGTGAAATTGGTCAGAGGTGGGGAACCATCTCCCATACAGGCAGCAACCCAACCTCCATGCAAGGAGCGTCCTAATTGCAAAGCTGGGGGTCCGTGCTGAGGCATCTGTGAGTAAACGTGAGCTGAGCCCCAGGCCAGCTGCTGCTGAACTGTCCCCACCCTTTCCAGGTAAAACACCTGAATATGTACAAGGGCTTGAAAGCCTAGAGGAAGGACCGTGGAGCCACACCAGCGACAGCACGCAGGCCAACTTGGTGCCTGCAGGCCAGCCAGGGTGGACATGGATCCTGGCGCTCTTCCAGAAGCTTTCCATTGCCCTGCCTGAGATAACCCTCTTATTCTGGCCCCCACTGCTTTTTTCCTTCCTCACCTCTGTCCGGAGAGAAATTCCAGCGGAAGGTATGGGTGACACATCCTCTTCTTTACAGGCGGCAGCCTGGCAACTCCTGCAGAAAGGCCAGCAGAACCCCACTCACACCGGGCCACCCACAAAGCTGTGGCCCCTCACTCCCTCCCACCAGCACAGCCCCGAGACTGCTGACGGGGCAGAGAATATGGAGTCAGGCACAGCTTCAGGGGCTATTGCTGCCTGGAGCTCTGTTTATATTGACCTCAACGAGGCACACCTGGGGAGGGCGGGCCGGCAGGGTAAGGCTGCCCAGGTCAGCTAATCCACAACCCTCAGGGAATCACATTGTTGAAAATGGACCCCGCTAAGGAAGAAGAGATGCCAAGGAAAAAAAGGACACAATGCCATTTGCAGCACCGTAGATGAGTCTATAAGTAATCACGTGAATTGTAGTAAGTCAGAAAGTGAAAGACACATATCATATCATATCACTTATAGGTGTTACCTAAAAATGGATACCAGGGCAGATATTTCCACGGAGAAGGGCAATCACAGATTCATTAAACAAACTTATGGTTCACCAATGGAAAGGTGTGAGGATTGGTTTCATTACGATATCGGGGTTAACAGACATATACAAACACAGGTGACATATATAATCACCAAAGACCTACAGAATACCAAGAGAGGACTACTCAGCATTCTGTCATAACGTACATGGGAAAAGGATCCCAGGAAGAACAGACATCTGTATATGTGTAAAAGAACCACATCTTCCACACCTACAGCAAGCCAAACATTGTAATCAAACTTGCTGTAATAAAAAATAAAAAATTAAATTAAAAACACGAACAAGAAGTAGTGAGACAAACGTGAGGGGCTTTCTCCTGGCACATTCCATTCTAAACTCCAATCTAGAACACCACTTCCACTGAGGCTCTCTTGCCCTAGTAACCAGATTTGGTAAGGGTGAACTGCTGCCACCTTGTGGCCGTTTCACACAACAGCAGCTTTAATCCCAGCGCTAATGGTCAGTTGATATTCAAAATCATTGCAGGCCTGTAAATGACACCTGCCCTGAAAACAAATCCTGGGGTCACATATCGACCAAAAAATTCAAAGGACGTCCATATTTCAAAACGACCATTTCAAAAGGCATATTTTACGCACATGAGTGTTCTGCTTCTTTTCCTTTCTTTCCTTTTTTGTTAAAAAACACGGGAATGGAAAAAGGCATCCCTCAGAATGGGCGAAAATCGTTGCAGACGAATCAATGGACAGAGGTTTAATCTCCAATATATATAAACAGCTCATGCAGCTTAATATTAAAAAAACAAACAACCCAAAACAAATGGGCAGAAGATCTAAAGAGACGTTTCTTCAAAGGAGACACAGAGATGGCCAAGACGCACGTGAAAAGCTGCTCAACAGCTCTAATTATTAGAGAAATGCAAATCAAAACTACAATGAGGTATCAACTCACACCTGTTAGAATAAGCATCATTAGAAAATCTACAAACAACCAATTCTGGGGAGGGTGTGGACAAAAGGAGCACTCTTCCACTATTGGTGGGAATGTAAATTGATACAGTCACTATGGAGAACAGTATGGAGTTTCCTTAAAAAAATTAGAAATAGAATTACCTTCTGATCCAGCAATCCCACTTCTGGGCATATACCCAGAGAAAACCGTATTTCAAAAAGGCACATTCACCACAATGTTTGTTGCAGCACTATTTACAATAGCCCGGTAATGGAAGCAAACTAAATGCCCACAGACAGATGAATGGATAAAGATGTGGTACATATATAAAATGGAATATTACTCGGCCATAAAAAGGAATGAAACTTGGTCATTTGTAGAGACATCGATGGATCGAGAGACTGTCATACAGAATGAAGTAAGTCAGAAAGAGGAAAACAAATATTGTATATTAACGCATATATGTGGAGCCTAAAAATGGTACAGATGAACTGGTTTGCAGGGAAGAAATAGAGACACAGATGTAGAGAACAAACGTATGGACACCAAGTGTGGGAAGCCATGGGGTGGTGGTGGTGGGATGAGTTGGGAGTTTGGGATTGACCTGTATATATGTATATGCATAAAATACATAACTAATAATAACGTGCTGTATAAAAAAATAAATAAAATTAAATTTCAAAATTTAAAAAATAAAATTTAAAAATAAAACAGAAAAAAGTGCTTCCCATCACACAGATGTATTTATAGGAATGAATTATTTCCATGCTTATATCTATAAATACATAAAAGAGGAATAAAATCTAACTTGAACGATAAAAGAAAAAAAAAGTGAACCCACGAGTTATACAGAGGAAAACCCTACCACGGCACTTGCTCCAGCGGTAAACAATTCTGAAATTGGTCAGAGGTGGGGAACCATCTCCCATACACCCAGCAACCCACCCCCCACGCAAGGAGTGTCCTCATTGCAAAGCTGGGGGACGGGGCCGACGCATCTGTGAGTAAACATGAGCTGAGCCCCAGGCCAGCTGCTGCTGAACTGTTCCCACCATTCCCAGGTAAAACACCTGAATATGTACAAGTGCTTGAAAGCCTAGAGGAAGGGCCGTGGAGCCACACCAGTGACAGCACGCAGGCCAACTTGCTGCCTGCAGGACAGCCAGGGTGGTCCTGGCCCCGGGATCTCTTCCAGAAGCTTTCCATTGCCCTGCCTGAGATACCCCTCCTGTCCCGGCCCCCACTGCTTTTTTCCTTCCTCACCTCTGTCCAGAGAGAAATTCCAGCGGAAGGTATGGGTGACACATCCTCTTCTTTACAGGCGGCAGCCTGGCTACTCCTGCAGAAAGGCCAGCAGAGCCCCACTCACACCGGGCCACCCACAAAGCTGTGGCCCCTCACTCCCTCCCACCAGCACAGCCCCGAGACTGCTGACGGGGCAGAGAATATGGAGTCAGGCACAGCTTCAGGGGCTATTGCTGCCTGGAGCTCTGTTTATATTGACCTCAACGAGGCACACCTGGGGAGGGCGGGCCGGCAGGGTAAGGCTGCCCAGGTCAGCTAATCCACAACCCTCAGGGAATCACATTGTTGAAAATGGACCTCGCTAAGGCAAAAGAGAAGCCAAGGGAAAAAAAGGACACAATGCCATTTGCAACACCGTACATGAGTCTAGAAGTAATCACGTGACTTGTAGTAAGTGAGAAAATGAAAGACACATATCATATCATATCACTTATAGGTGTTACCTAAAAATGGATACCAGGGCAGATATTTCCACGGAGAATGGCAATCACAGATTCATTAAACAAACTTATGGTTCACCAATGGAAAGGTGTGAGGATTGGTTTCATTACGATATCGGGCTTAACACACATATACAAATATAGGTGACATATATAATCACCAAAGACCTACAGAATACCAAGAGAGGACTACTCAACCCTGTCATAACGTACATGGGAAAAGGATCCCAGGAAGAACAGACATCTATATATGTGTAAAAGAACCACATCTTCCACACCTTCAACAAGCCAAACATTGTAATCAAACTTGCTGTAATAAAAAATATAAAAAATTAAATTAAAAACATGAACAAGAAGTAGTGAGACAAAGGTTAGGGGCTTTCTCCTGGCACATTCCATTCTAAATTCCAATCTAGAACACCACTTCCACTGAGGCTCTCTTGCCCTAGTAACCAGATTTGGCAAGAGAGAACTGCTGCCACCTTGTGGCCGTTTCACACAACAGCAGCTTTAATCCCAGTGCTAATGGTCAGTTGATATTCAAAATCATTGCAGGCCTGTAAATGACACCTGCCCTGAAAACAAATCCTGGGGTCACATATCGACTAAAAACTTCAAAGCACGTCCATATTTCAAAAAGACCATTTCAAAAGGCATATTTTACGCACATTAGTGTTCTGCTTCTTTTCCTTTCTTTCCTTTTTTGTTAAAAAGAAATGGGAATGGAAAAAGGCATCCCTCAGAATGGGTGAAAATCGTTGCAAACGAATCAATGGACAGAGGTTTAATCTCCAATATATATAAACAGCTCATGCAGCTTAATATTAAAAAAACCAACAACCCAATACAAAAATGGGCAGAAGATCTAAAGAGACGTTTCTTCAAAGGAGACACAGAGATGGCCAAGACGCACATGAAAAGCTGCTCAACAGCACTAATTATTAGAGAAATGCAAATCAAAACTACAATGAGGTATCACCTCACACCTGTTAGAATCGGCATCATCAGGAAATCTACAAACAACCAATTCTGGGGAGGGTGTGGACAAAAGGAGCCCTCTTCCACTATTGGTGGGAATGTAAATTGATACAGTCACTATGGAGAACAGTATGGAGTTTCCTTAAAAAAATTAGAAATAGAATTACCATCTGATCCAGCAATCCCACTTCTGGGCATATACCCAGAGAAAACCGTATTTCAAAAAGGCACATTCACAACAATGTTCGTTGCAGCACTATTTACAATAGCCAGGTAATGAAAGCAACCTAAATGCCCACAGACAGATGAATGGATAAAGATGTGGTACATATATAAAATGGAATATTACTCGGCCATAAAAAGGAATGAAACTGGGTCATTTGTAGAGACATCGATGGATCGAGAGACTGTCATACAGACTGAAGTAAGTCAGAAAGAGGAAAACGAATATTGTATATTAATGCATATATGTGGAGCCTAAAATGGTACAGATGAACTCGTTTGCAGGGAAGAAAGAGAGACACAGAGGTAGAGAACAAACGAATGGACACCAAGTGTGGGAAGCCATGGGGTGGTGGTGGTGGGATGAGTTGGGAGATTGGGATTGACCTGAATACATGTATATGCATAAAATACATAACTAATAATAACCTGCTGTATAAAAAAAAATAAATAAAATTAAATTTCAAAATTTTAAAAAATAAAATTTAAAAATAAAAGAGAAAAAAGTTCTTCCCGTCACACAGATGTATTTATAGGAATGAATTATTTCCATGCTTATATCTATAAATACATAAAAGAGGAATAAAATCTAACTTGAACCATAAAAGAAAAAAAAAGTGAACCCACGAGTTATACAGAGGAAAAACCTATCAGGGCACTTGCTCCAGCGGTAAACAATTCTGAAATTGGTCAGAGGTGGGGAACCATCTCCAATACACCCAGCAACCCACCCCCCACGCAAGGAGAGTCCTCATTGCAAAGCTGGGGGACCGTGCCGAGGCATCTGTGAGTAAACGTGAGCTGAGCCCCAGGCCAGCTGCTGCTGAACTGTTCCCACCCTTCCCAGGTAAAACACCTGAATATGTACAAGGGCTTGAAAGCCTAGAGGAAGGGCCATCGAGCCACACCAGCAACAGCACGCAGGCCAACTTGGTGCCTGCAGTCCAGCCAGGGAGGTCCTGGCCCTGGACGCTCTTCCGGAAGCTTTCCATTGCCCTGCCTGAGATACCCCTCCTCTCCCGGCACCCAATGCTTTTTTCCTTCCTCACCTCTGTCCGGAGAGAAATTCCAGCGGAAGGTATGGGTGACACATCCTCTTCTTTACAGGCGGCAGCCTGGCAACTCCTGCAGAAAGGCCAGCAGAGCCCCACTCACACCGGGCCACCCACAAAGCTGTGGCCCCTCACTCCCTCCCACCAGCACAGCCCCGAGACTGCTGACGGGGCAGAGAATATGGAGTCAAGCAGAGCTTCATGGGCTATTGCTGCCTGGAGCTCTGTATATATTGACCTCAACGAGGCACACCTGGGGAGGGCGGGCCGGCAGGGTAAGGCTGCCCAGGTCAGCTAATCCACAACCCTCAGGGAATCATATTGTTGAAAATGGACCTCGCTAAGGCAGAATAGAAGCCAAGGGAGAAAAGGACACAATGCCATTTGCAGCACCGTAGATGAGTCTAGAAGTAATCACGTGACTTGTAGTAAGTCAGAAAGTGAAAGACACATATCATATCATATCACTTATAGGTGTTACCTAAAAATGGTTACCAGGGCAGATATTTCCACGGAGAAGGGCAATCACAGATTCATTAAACAAACTTATGGTTCACCAATGGAAAGGTGTGAGGATTGTTTTCATTAAGATATCGGGGTTAACACAGATATACAAACACAGGTGACATATATAATCACCAAAGACCTACAGAATACCAAGAGAGGACTACTCAACATTCTGTCATAACGTACATGGGAAAAGGATCCCAGGAAGAACAGACATCTTTATATGTGTAAAAGAACCACATCTTCCACACCTACAACAAGCCAAACATTGTAATCAAACTTGCTGTAATAAAAAATAAAAAATTAAATTAAAAACACGAACAAGAAGTAGTGAGACAAACTTGAGGGGCTTTCTCCTGGCATATTCCATTCTAAATTCCAATCTAGAACATCACTTCCACTGAGGCTCTGTTGCCCTAGTATCCAGATTTGGTAAGGGAGAACTGCTGCCACCTTGTGGCCGTTTCACACAACAGCAGCTTTAATCCCAGCACTAATTGTCAGTTGATATTCAAAATCATTGCAGGCCTGTAAATGACACCTGCCCTGAAAACAAATCCTTGGGTCACATATCGACCAAAAAATTCAAAGGACGTCCATATTTCAAAACGACCGTTTCAAAAGGCATATTTTACGCACATTAGTGTTCTGCTTCTTTTCCTTTCTTTCCTTTTTTGTTAAAAAAAACGGGAATGGAAAAAGGCATCCCTCAGAATGGGCGAAAATGGTTGCAAACGAATCAATGGACACAGGTTTAATCTCCAATATATATAAACAGCTCATGCAGCTTAATATTAAAAAACAAACAACCCAATACAAAAATGGGCAGAAGATCTAAAGAGACGTTTCTTCAAAGGAGAGACAGAGATGGCCAAGACGCACATGAAAAGCTGCTCAACAGCACTAATTATTAGAGAAATGCAAATCAAAACTACAATGAGGTATCACCTCACACCCGTTAGAATCGGCATCATCAGAAAATCTACAAACAAGAAATTCTGGGGAGGGTGTGGACAAAAGGAGCCCTCTTCCACTACTGGTGGGAATGTGAATTGATACAGTCACTATGGAGAACAGTATGGAGTTTCCTTAAAAAAACTAGAAATAGAATTACCATCTGATCCAGCAATCCCACTTCTGGGTATATACCCAGAGAAAACCGTAAATCTAAAAGGCATATTCACCACAATGTTCATTGCAGCACTATTTACAATAGCCAGGTAATGGAAGCAACCCAAATGCCCACAGACAGATGAATGGATAAAGATGTGGTACATATATAAATGGAATATTACTCGGCCATAAAAAGGAATGAAACTGGGTCATTTGTAGAGACATCGATGGATCGAGAGACTGTCATACAGAATGAAGTAAGTCAGAAAGAGGAAAACAAATATTGTATATTAATGCATATAAGTGGAGCCTAAAAAATGGTACAGATGAACTGGTTTGCAGGGAAGAAATAGAGACACAGAGGTAGAGAACAAACGTATGGACACCAAGTGTGGGAAGCCATGGGGTGGTGGTGGTGGGATGAGTTGGGAGATTGGGATTGACCTGTATACATATATATGCATAAAATACATAACTAATAATAAAGTGCTGTATAAAAAAATAAATAATATTAAATTTCAAAATTTTAAAAAATAAAATTTAAAAATAAAACAGAAAAAAGTTATTCCCGTCACACAGATGTATTTATAGGAATGAATTATTTCCATGCTTATATCTATAAATACATAAAAGAGGAATAAAATCTAACTTGAACCATAAAAGAAAAAAAAAACTGAACCCACGAGTTATACAGAGGAAAACCCTATCAGCGCACTTGCTCCAGCGGTAAACAATTCTGAAATTGGTCAGAGGTGGGGAACCATCTCCCATACAGCCAGCAACCCACACCCCACGCAAGGAGCGTCCTCATTGCAAAGCTGGGGGACCGTGCCGAGGCATCTGTGAGTAAACGTGAGCTGAGCCCCAGGCCAGCTGCTGCTGAACTGTTCCCAACCTTTCCAGGTAAAACACCTGAATATGTACAAGGGCTTGAAAGCCTAGAGGAAGGACTGTGGAGCCACACCAGTGACAGCACGCAGGCCAACTTGGTGCCTGCAGGCCAGCCAGTGTGGTCCTGGACCCTGGCACACTACCAGAAGCTTTCCATTGCCCTGCCTGAGATACCCCTCCTGTCCCGGCCCCCACTGCTTTTTTCCTTCCTCAACTCTGTCCGGAGAGAAATTCCAGCGGAAGGTATGGGTGACACATCCTATTCTTTACAGGCGGCTTCCTGGCAACTCCTGCAGAAAGGCCAGCAGAGCCCCACTCACACCGGGCCACCCACAAAGTTGTGGCTCCTCACTCCCTCCCACCAGCACAGCCCCGAGACTGCTGACAGGGAAGAGAATATGGAGTCAGGCACAGCTTCAGGGACTATTGCTGCCTGGAGCACTGTTTATATTGACCACAATGAGGCACACCTGGGGAGGGCGGGCCGGCAGGGTAAGGCTGCCCAGGTCAGCTAATCCACAACCCTCAGGGAATCACATTGTTGAAAATGGACCTCGCTAAGGCAGAATAGAAGCCAAGGGAAAAAAGGACACAATGCCATTTGCAGCACCGTAGATGAGTCTAGAAGTAATCACGTGACTTGTAGTAAGTCAGAAAGTGAAAGACACATATCATATCATATCACTTATAGGTGTTACCTAAAAATGGATACCAGGGCAGATATTTCCACGGAGAAGGGCCATCACAGATTCGTTAAACAAACTTATGGTTCACCAATGGAAAGGTGTGAGGATTGTTTTCATTAAGATATCGGGGTTAACACAGATATACAAACACAGGTGACATATATAATCACCAAAGACCTACAGAATACCAAGAGTGGACTACTCAACATTCTGTCATAACGTACATGGGAAAAGGATCCCAGGAAGAACAGACATCTTTATATGTGTAAAAGAACCACATCTTCCACACCTACAACAAGCCAAACATTGTAATCAAACTTGCTGTAATAAAAAATAAAAAATTAAATTAAAAACACGAACAAGAAGTAGTGAGACAAACTTGAGGGGCTTTCTCCTGGCATATTCCATTCTAAATTCCAATCTAGAACATCACTTCCACTGAGGCTCTGTTGCCCTAGTATCCAGATTTGGTAAGGGAGAACTGCTGCCACCTTGTGGCCGTTTCACACAACAGCAGCTTTAATCCCAGCACTAATTGTCAGTTGATATTCAAAATCATTGCAGGCCTGTAAATGACACCTGCCCTGAAAACAAATCCTGGGGTCACATATCGACCAAAAAATTCAATGGACGTCCATATTTCAAAAGGACTGTTTCAAAAGGCATATTTTACGCACATTAGTGTTCTGCTTCTTTTCCTTTCTTTCCTTTTTTGTTAAAAAAAACGGGAATGGAAAAAGGCATCCCTCAGAATGGGCGAAAATCGTTGCAAACGAATCAATGGACACAGGTTTAATCTCCAGTATATATAAACAGCTCATGCAGCTTAATATTAAAAAACAAACAACCCAATACAAAAATGGGCAGAAGATCTAAAGAGACGTTTCTTCAAAGAAGACACAGAGATGGCCAAGACGCACATGAAACGCTG
Source organism: Mesoplodon mirus (assembly GCF_964341445.2). Taxonomy (NCBI): domain Eukaryota; kingdom Metazoa; phylum Chordata; class Mammalia; order Artiodactyla; family Ziphiidae; genus Mesoplodon; species Mesoplodon mirus. Next base: position 454,821 of record NW_028295739.1, read on the forward strand.
CTCAACAGCACTAATTATTAGAGAAATGCAAATCAAAACTACAATGAGGTATCACCTCACACCTGTTAGAATCGGCATCATCAGAAAATCTACAAACAACAAATTCTGGGGAGGGTGTGGACAAAAGGAGCCCTCTTCCACTATTGGTGGGAATGTAAATTGATACAGTCACTATGGAGAACAGTATGGAGTTTTCTTAAAAAAACTAGAAATAGAATTACCATCTGATCCAGCAATCCTACATCTGGGCATATACCCAGAGAAAACCGTAAATCAAAAAGGCACATTCACCACAATGTTCGTTGCAGCACTATTTACATTAGCCAGGTAATGGAAGCTACTTAAATGCCCACAGACAGATGAATGGATAAAGATGTGGTACATATATAAAATGGAATATTACTCGGCCATAAAAAGGAATGAAACTGAGTCATTTGTAGAGACATCGATGGATGGAGAGACTGTTATACAGAATGAAGTAAGTCAGAAAGAGGAAAACAAATATTGTATACTAATGCATATAAGTGGAGCCTAAAAAATGGTACAGATGAACTGGTTTGCAGGGAAGAAATAGAGACACAGAGGTAGAGAACAAACGTATGGACACCAAGTGTGGGAAGCCATGGGGTGGTGGTGGTGGGATGAGTTGGGAGTTTGGGATTGACCTGTATACATGTATATGCATAAAATACATAACTAATAATAACGTGCTGTATAAAAAAATAAATAAAATTAAATTTCAAAATTTTAAAAAGTAAAATTTAAAAATAAAACAGAAAAAAGTTCTTCCCGTCACACAGATGTATTTATAGGAATGAATTATTTCCATGCTTATATCTATAAATACATAAAAGAGGAATAAAATCTAACTTGAACGATAAAAGAAAAAAAAAGTGAACCCACGAGTTATACAGAGGAAAACCCTATCACGGCACTTGCTCCAACGTTCAACAATTGTGAAATTGGTCAGAGGTGGGGAACCATCTCCCATACAGGCAGCAACCCACCCTCCATGCAAGGAGCGTCCTAATTGCAAAGCTGGGGGTCCGTGCCGAGGCATCTGTGAGTAAACGTGAGCTGAGCCCCAGGCCAGCTGCTGCTGAACTGTCCCCACCCTTCCCAGGTAAAACACCTGAATATGTACAAGGGCTTGAAAGCCTAGAGGAAGGACCGTGGAGCCACACCAGCGACAGCACGCAGGCCAACTTGGTGCTTGCAGGCAAGCCAGGGTGGTCCTGGATCCTGGCGCTCTTCCAGAAGCTTTCCATTGCCCTGCCTGAGATAACCCTCTTGTTCTGGCCCCCACTGCTTTTTTCCTTCCTCACCTCTGTCCGGAGAGAAATTCCAGCGGAAGGTATGGGTGACACATCCTCTTCTTTACAGGCGGCAGCCTGGCAACTCCTGCAGAAAGGCCAGCAGAACCCCACTCACACCGGGCCACCCACAAAGCTGTGGCCCCTCACTCCCTCCCACCAGCACAGCCCCGAGACTGCTGACGGGGCAGAGAATATGGAGTCAGGCACAGCTTCAGGGGCTATTGCTGCCTGGAGCTCTGTTTATATTGACCTCAATGAGGCACACCTGGGGAGGGCGGGCCGGCAGGGTAAGGCTGCCCAGGTCAGCTAATCCACAACCCTCAGGGAATCACATTGTTGAAAATGGACCCCGCTAAGGCAGAAGAGATGCCAAGGAAAAAAAGGACACAATGCCATTTGCAGCACCGTAGATGAGACTATAAGTAATCACGTGACTTGTAGTAAGTCAGAAAGTGAAAGACACATATCATATCATATCACTTATAGGTGTTACCTAAAAATGGATACCAGGGCAGATATTTCCACGGAGAAGGGCAATCACAGATTCATTAAACAAACTTATGGTTCACCAATGTAAACGTGTGAGGATTGGTTTCATTACGATATCGGGGTTAACAGACATATACAAACACAGGTGACATATATAATCACCAAAGACCTACAGAATACCAAGAGAGGACTACTCAACATTCTGTCATAACGTACATGGGAAAAGGATCCCAGGAAGAACAGTCATCTGTATATGTGTAAAAGAACCACATCTTCCACACCTACAAGAAGCCAAACATTGTAATCAAAATTGCTGTAATAAAAAATAAAAAATTAAATTAAAAACACGAACAAGAAGTAGTGAGACAAACGTGAGGGGCTTTCTCCTGGCACATTCCATTCTAAACTCCAATCTAGAACACCACTTCCACTGAGGCTCTCTTGCCCTAGTAACCAGATTTGGTAAGGGTGAACTGCTGCCACCTTGTGGCCGTTTCACACAACAGCAGCTTTAATCCCAGCGCTAATGGTCAGTTGATATTCAAAATCATTGCAGGCCTGTAAATGACACCTGCCCTGAAAACAAATCCTGGGGTCACATATCGACCAAAAAATTCAAAGGACGTCCATATTTCAAAACGACCGTTTCAAAAGGCATATTTTACGCACATTAGTGTTCTGCTTCTTTTCCTTTCTTTCCTTTTTTGTTAAAAAACACGGGAATGGAAAAAGGCATCCCTCAGAATGGGCGAAAATCGTTGCAGACGAATCAATGGACAGAGGTTTAATCTCCAATATATATAAACAGCTCATGCAGCTTAATATTAAACAAACAAACAACCCAAAAAAATGGGCAGAAGATCTAAAGAGACGTTTCTTCAAAGGAGACACAGAGATGGCCAAGACGCACATGAAAAGCTGCTCAACAGCACTAATTATTAGAGAAATGCAAATCAAAACTACAATGAGGTATCACCTCACACCTGTTAGAATCGGCATCATCAGAAAATCTACAAACAACCAATTCTGGGGAGGGTGTGGACAAAAGGAGCCCTCTTCCACTATTGGTGGGAATGTAAATTGATACAGTCACTATGGAGAACAGTATGGAGTTTCCTTAAAAAAATTAGAAATAGAATTACCATCTGATCCAGCAATCGCACTTCTGGGCATGTACCCAGAGAAAACCGTACTTCAAAAAGGCACATTCACCACAATATTCGTTGCAGCACTATTTACAATAGAGAGGTAATGGAAGCAACCTAAATGCCCACAGACAGATGAATGGATAAAGATGTGGTACATATATAAAATGGAATATTACTCGGCCATAAAAAGGAATGAAACTGGGTCATTTGTAGAGACATCGATGGATCGAGAGACTGTCATACAGAATGAAGTAAGTCAGAAAGAGGAAAACAAATATTGTATATTAATGCATATATGTGGAGCCTAAAAATGGTACAGATGAACTGGTTTGCAGGGAAGAAATAGAGACATAGAGGTAGAGAACAAACGTATGGACACCAAGTGTGGGAAGCCATGGGGTGGTGGTGGTGGGATGAGTTGGGAGTTTGGGATTGACCTGTATACATGTATATGCATAAAATACATAACTAATAATAACGTGCTGTATAAAAAAATAAATAAAATTAAATTTCAAAATTTTAAAAAGTAAAATTTAAAAATAAAACAGAAAAAAGTTCTTCCCGTCACACAGATGTATTTATAGGAATGAATTATTTCCATGATTATATCTATGAATACATAAAAGAGGAATAAAATCTAACTTGAACGATAAAAGAAGAAAAAAGTGAACCCACGAGTTATACAGAGGAAAACCCTATCACAGCACTTGCTCCAGCGGCAAACAATTCTGAAATTGGTCAGAGGTGGGGAACCCTCTCACATACAGCCAGCAACACACCCCACACACAAGGAGCGTCCTCATTGCAAAGCTGTGGGACCGTGCCGAGGCATCTGTGAGTAAACGTGAGTTGAGCCCCAGGCCAGCTGCTGCTGAACTGTCCCCACCCTTTCCAGGTAAAACACCTGAATATGTACAAGGGCTTGAAACCCTAGAGGAAGGACTGTGGAGCCACACCAGCGACAGCACGCAGTCCAACTTGGTGCCTGCAGGACAGCCAGGGTGGTCCTGGATCCTGGCGCTCTTCCAGAAGCTTTCCATTGCCCTGCCTGAGATACCCCTCCTGTCCCGGCCCCCACTGCATTTTTCCTTCCTCACCTCTGTCCAGAGAGAAATTCCAGCGGAAGGTATGGGTGACACATCCTCTTCTTTACAGGCGGCAGCCTGGCAACTCCTGCAGAAAGGCCAGCAGAACCCCACTCACACCGGGCCACCCACAAAGCTGTGGCCCCTCACTCCTTCCCACCAGCACAGCCCCGAGGCTGCTGACGGGGCAGAGAATATGGAGTCAGTCACAGATTCAGGGGCTATTGCTGCCTGGAGCTCTGTTTATATTGACCTCAACGAGGCACACCTGGGGAGGGCAGGCCGGCAGGGTAAGGCTGCCCAGGTCAGCTAATCCACAACCCTCAGGGAATCACATTGTTGAAAATGGACCCCGCTAAGGCAGAAGAGAAGCCAAGGGAAAAAAGGACAGAATGCCATTTGCAGCAACGTAGAGGAGTCTAGAAGTAATCACGTGACTTGTAGTAAGTCAGAAAGTGAAAGACACATATCATATCATATCACTTATATGTGTTACCTAAAAATGGATACCAGGGCAGATATTTCCACGGAGAAGGGCAATCACAGATTCATTAAACAAACTTATGGTTCACCCATGGAAATGTGTGAGGATTGGTTTCATTACGATATCGGGGTTAACAGACATATAGAAATACAGGTGACATTTATAATCACCAAAGACCTACAGAATACCAAGAGAGGAGTACTCAACATTCTGTCATAACGTACATGGGAAAAGGATCCCAGGAAGAACAGTCATCTGTATATGTGTAAAAGAACCACATCTTCCACACCTACAAGAAGCCAAACATTGTAATCAAACTTGCTGTAATAAAAAATAAAAAATTAAATTAAAAACACGAACAAGAAGTAGTGAGACAAACGTGAGGGGCTTTCTCCTGGCACATTCCATTCTAAACTCCAATCTAGAACACCACTTCCACTGAGGCTCTCTTGCCCTAGTAACCAGATTTGGTAAGGGTGAACTGCTGCCACCTTGTGGCCGTTTCACACAACAGCAGCTTTAATCCCAGCGCTAATGGTCAATTGATATTCAAAATCATTGCAGGCCTGTAAATGACACCTGCCCTGAAAACAAATCCTGGGGTCACATATCGACCAAAATATTCAAAGGACGTCCATATTTCAAAACGACCGTTTCAAAAGGCATATTTTACGCACATTAGTGTTCTGCTTCTTTTCCTTTCTTTCCTTTTTTGTTAAAAAACACGGGAATGGAAAAAGGCATCCCTCAGAATGGGCGAAAATCGTTGCAGACGAATCAATGGACAGAGGTTTAATCTCCAATATATATAAACAGCTCATGCAGCTTAATATTAAAAAAACAAACAACCCAATACAAAAATGGGCAGAAGATCTAAAGAGACGTTTCTTCAAAGGAGACACAGAGATGGCCAAGACGCACGTGAAAAGCTGCTCAACAGCTCTAATTATTAGAGAAATGCAAATCAAAACTACAATGAGGTATCACCTCACACCTGTTAGAATAAGCATCATTAGAAAATCTACAAACAACCAATTCTGGGGAGGGTGTGGACAAAAGGAGCCCTCTTCCACTATTGGTGGGAATGTAAATTGATACAGTCACTATGGAGAACAGTATGGAGTTTCCTTAAAAATATTAGAAATAGAATTACCATCTGATCCAGCAATCACACTTCTGGGCATATACCCAGAGAAAACCGTATTTCAAAAAGGCACATTCACCACAATGTTCGTTGCAGCACTATTTACAATAGCCAGGTAATGGAAGCAACCTAAATGCCCACAGACAGATGAATGGATAAAGATGTGGTACATATATAAAATGGAATATTACTCGGCCATAAAAAGGAATGAAACTGGGTCATTTGTAGAGACATCGTTGGATCGAGAGACTGTCATACAGAATGAAGTAAGTCAGAAAGAGGAAAACAAATATTGTGTACTAACGCATATATGTGGAGCCTAAAAATGGTACAGATGAACTGGTTTGCAGGGAAGAAATAGAGACACAGATGTAGAGAACAAACATATGGACACCAAGTGTGGGAAGCCATGGGGTGGTGGTAGTGGGATGAGTTGGGAGTTTGGGATTGACCTGTATACATGTATATGCATAAAATACATAACTAATAATAACGTGCTGTATAAAAAAAATAAATAAAATTAAATTTCAAAATTTTAAAAAATAAAATTTAAAAATAAAACAGAAAAAAGTGCTTCCCATCACACAGATGTATTTATAGGAATGAATCATTTCCATGCTTATATCTATAAATACATAAAAGAGGAATAAAATCTAACTTGAACGATAAAAGAAAAAAAAAGTGAACCCAGGAGTTATACAGAGGAAAACCCTACCACGGCACTTGCTCCAGCGGTAAACAATTCTGAAATTGGTCAGAGGTGGGGAACCATCTCCCATACAGCCAGCAACCCACCCCCCACGCAAGAGCGTCCTCATTGCAAAGCTGGGGGACCGTGCTGATTCATCTGTGAGTAAACGTGAGCTGAGCCCCAGGCCAGCTCCTGCTGAACTGTCCCTACCCTTTCCAGGTAAAACACCTGAATATGTACAAGGGCTTGAAAGCCTAGAGGAAGGACCGTGGAGCCACACCAGTGAAAGCACGCAGGCCAACTTGGTGCCTGCCGGCCAGCCAGGGTGGTCCTGGACCCTGGCGCTCTACCAGAAGCTTTCCATTGCCCTGCCTGAGATACCCCTCCTGTCCTGGCCCCCACTGCTTTTTTCCTTCCTCACCTCTGTCCGGAGAGAAATTCCAGCGGAAGGTATGGGTGACACATCCTCTTCTTTACAGGCGGCAGCCTGGCAACTCCTGCAGAAAGGCCAGCAGAACCCCACTCACACCGGGCCACCCACAAAGCTGTGGACCCGCACTCCCTCCCACCAGCACAGCCCCGAGACTGCGGACGGGGCAGAGAATATGGAGTCAGGCACAGCTTCAGGGGCTATTGCTGCCTGGAGCGCTGTTTATATTGACCTCAAAGAGGCACACCTGTGGAGGGCGGGCCGGCAGTGTAAGGCTGCCCAGGTCAGCTAATCCACAACCCTCAGGGAATCACATTGTTGAAAATGGACCCCACTAAGGCAGAAGAGAAGCCAAGGAAAAAAAGGACACAATGCCATTTGCAGCACCGTAGATGAGTCTAGAAGTATTCACGTGACTTGTAGTAAGTCAGAAAGTGAAAGACACATATCATATCATATCACTTATAGGTGTTACCTAAAAATGGATACCAGGGCAGATATTTCCACGGAGAAGGGCAATCACAGATTTATTAAACAAACTTATGGTTCACCAATGGAAAGGTGTGAGGATTGGTTTCATTACGATATCGGGGTTAACACACATATACAAACACAGGTGACATATATAATCACCTAAGACCTACAGAATACCAAGAGAGGACTACTCAACATTCTGTCATAACGTACATGGGAAAAGGATCCCAGGAAGAACAGTCATCTGTATATGTGTAAAAGAACCACATCTTCCACACCTACAAGAAGCCAAACACTGTAATCAAACTTGCTGTAATAAAAAATAAAAAATTAAATTAAAAACACGAACAAGAAGTAGTGAGACAAACGTGAGGGGCTTTCTCCTGGCACATTCCATTCTAAACTCCAATCTAGAACACCACTTCCACTGAGGCTCTCTTGCCCTAGTAACTAGATTTGGTAAGGGTGAACTGCTGCCACCTTGTGGCCGTTTCACACAACAGCAGCTTTAATCCCAGGGCTAATGGTCAGTTGATATTCAAAATCATTGCAGGCCTGTAAATGACACCTGCCCTGAAAACAAATCCTGGGGTCACATATCGACCAAAAAATTCAAAGGACGTCCATATTTCAAAACGACCATTTCAAAAGGCATATTTTACGCACATTATTGTTCTGCTTCTTTTCCTTTCTTTCCTTTTTTGTTAAAAAACACGGGAATGGAAAAAGGCATCCCTCAGAATGGGCGAAAATCGTTGCAGACGAATCAATGGACAGAGGTTTAATCTCCAATATATATAAACAGCTCATGCAGCTTAATATTAAAAAAACAAACAACCCAATACAAAAATGGGCAGAAGATCTAAAGAGACGTTTCTTCAAAGGAGACACAGAGATGGCCAAGACGCACGTGAAAAGCTGCTCAACAGCTCTAATTATTAGAGAAATGCAAATCAAAACTACAATGAGGTATCACCTCACACCTGTTAGAATAAGCATCATTAGAAAATCTACAAACAACCAATTCTGGGGAGGGTGTGGACAAAAGGAGCCCTCTTCCACTATTGGTGGGAATGTAAATTGATACAGTCACTGTGGAGAACAGTATGGAGTTTCCTTAAAAAAATTAGAAATAGAATTACCATCTGATCCAGCAATCCCACTTCTGGGCATATACCCAGAGAAAACCGTATTTCAAAAAGGCACATTCACCACAATGTTTGTTGCAGCACTATTTACAATAGCCCGGTAATGGAAGCAACCTAAATGCCCACAGACAGATGAATGGATAAAGATGTGGTACATATATAAAATGGAATATTACTCGGCCATAAAAAGGAATGAAACTGGGTCATTTGTAGAGACATCGATGGATCGAGAGACTGTCATACAGAATGAAGTAAGTCAGAAAGAGGAAAACAAATATTGTATATTAACGCATATATGTGGAGCCTAAAAATGGTACAGATGAACTGGTTTGCAGGGAAGAAATAGAGACACAGAGGTAGAGAACAAACGTATGGACACCAAGTGTGGGAAGCCATGGGGTGGTGGTGGTGGGATGAGTTGGGAGTTTGGGATTGACCTGTATACATGTATATGCATAAAATACATAACTAATAATAACGTGCTGTATAAAAAAATAAATAAAATTACATTTCAAAATTTAAAAAAATAAAATTTAAAAATAAAACAGAAAAAAGTGCTTCCCATCACACAGATGTATTTATAGGAATGAATTATTTCCATGCTTATATCTATAAATACATAAAAGAGGAATAAAATCTAACTTGAACGATAAAAGAAAAAAAAAGTGAACCCACGAGTTATACAGAGGAAAACCCTACCACGGCACTTGCTCCAGCGGTAAACAATTCTGAAATTGGTCAGAGGTGGGGAACCATCTCCCATACAGCCAGCAACCCACCCCCCACGCAAGGAGCGTCCTCATTGCAAAGCTGGGGGACCGTGCCGAGGCATCTGTGAGTAAACGTGAGCTGAGCCCCAGGCCAGCTGCTGCTGAACTGTCCCCACCCTTTCCAGGTAAAACACCTGAATATATACAAGGGCTTGAAAGCCTAGAGGAAGGACCTTGGAGCCACACCAGTGAAAGCACGCAGGCCAATTTGGTGCCTGCCGGCCAGCCAGGGTGGTCCTGGACCCTGGCGCTCTACCAAAGCTTTCCATTGCCCTGCCTGAGATACCCCTCCTGTACCGGCCCCCACTGCTTTTTTCCTTCCTCACCTCTGTCCGGAGAGAAATTCCAGCAGAAGGTATGTGTGACACATCCTCTTCTTTACAGGCGGCAGCCTGGCAACTCCTGCAGAAAGGCCAGCAGAACCCCACTCACACCGGGCCACCCACAAAGCTGTGGCCCCTCACTCCCTCCCACCAGCACAGCCCCGAGACTGCGGACGGGGCAGAGAATATGGAGTCAGGCACAGCTTCAGGGGCTATTGCTGCCTGGAGGGCTGTTTATATTGACCTCAAAGAGGCACACCTGTGGAGGGCGGGCCGGCAGGGTAAGGCTCCCCAGGTCAGCTAATCCACAACCCTCAGGGAATCACATTGTTGAAAATGGACCCCACTAAGGCAGAAGAGAAGCCAAGGGAAAAAAGGACACAATGCCATTTGCAGCACCGTAGATGAGTCTAGAAGTATTCACGTGACTTGTAGTAAGTCAGAAAGTGAAAGACACATATCATATCATATCACTTATAGGTGTTACCTAAAAATGGATACCAGGGCAGATATTTCCACGGAGAAGGGCAATCACAGATTCATTAAACAAACTTATGGTTCACCAATGGAAAGGTGTGAGGATTGGTTTCATTACGATATCGGGGTTAACACACATATACAAACACAGGTGACATATATAATCACCAAAGACCTACAGAATACCAAGAGAGGACTACTCAACATTCTGTCATAACGTACATGGGAAAAGGATCCCAGGAAGAACAGTCATCTGTATATGTGTAAAAGAACCACATCTTCCACACCTACAAGAAGCCAAACACTGTAATCAAACTTGCTGTAATAAAAAATAAAAAATTAAATTAAAAACACGAACAAGAAGTAGTGAGACAAACGTGAGGGGCTTTCTCCTGGCACATTCCATTCTAAACTCCAATCTAGAACACCACTTCCACTGAGGCTCTCTTGCCCTAGTAACCAGATTTGGTAAGGGTGAACTGCTGCCACCTTGTGGCCGTTTCACGCAACAGCAGCTTTAATCCCAGGGCTAATGGTCAGTTGATATTCAAAATCATTGCAGGCCTGTAAATGACACCTGCCCTGAAAACAAATCCTGGGGTCACATATCGACCAAAAAATTCAAAGGACGTCCATATTTCAAAACGACCGTTTCAAACGGCATATTTTACGCACATTAGTGTTCTGCTTCTTTTCCTTTCTTTCCTTTTTTGTTAAAAAACACGGGAATGGAAAAAGGCATCCCTCAGAATGGGCGAAAATCGTTGCAGACGAATCAATGGACAGAGGTTTAATCTCCAATATATATAAACAGCTCATGCCGCTTAATATTAAAAAAACAAACAACCCAAAAAAAATGGGCAGAAGATCTAAAGAGACGTTTCTTCAAAGGAGACACAGAGATGGCCAAGATGCACGTGAAAAGCTGCTCAACAGCTCTAATTATTAGAGAAATGCAAATCAAAACTACAATGTGGTATCACCTCACACCTGTTAGAATAAGCATCATTAGAAAATCTACAAACAACCAATTCTGGGGAGGGTGTGGACAAAAGGAGCCCTCTTCCACTATTGGTGGGAATGTAAATTGATACAGTCACTATGGAGAACAGTATGGAGTTTCCTTAAAAAAATTAGAAATAGAATTACCATCTGATCCAGCAATCCCACTTCTGGGCATATACCCAGAGAAAACCGTATTTCAAAAAGGCACATTCACCACAATGTTTGTTGCAGCACTATTTACAATAGCCTGGTAATGGAAGCAACCTAAATGCCCACAGACAGATGAATGGATAAAGATGTGGTACATATATAAAATGGAATATTACTCGGCCATAAAAAGGAATGAAACTGGGTCATTTGTAGAGACATCGATGGATCGAGAGACTGTCATACAGAATGAAGTAAGTCAGAAAGAGGAAAACAAATATTGTATATTAACGCATATATGTGGAGCCTAAAAATGGTACAGATGAACTGGTTTGCAGGGAAGAAATAGAGACACAGAGGTAGAGAACAAACGTATGGACACCAAGTGTGGGAAGCCATGGGGTGGTGGTGGTGGGATGAGTTGGGAGATTGGGATTGACCTGTATACATGTATATGCATAAAATACATAAATAATAAAAACCTGCTGTATAAAAACATAAATAAAATTATCTTTCAAATTTAAAAAAAATAGAATTTAACAATAAAACAGAAAAAAGTTCTTCTGTCACACAGATGTATTTATAGGAATGAATTATTTCAATGCTTATATCTATAAATACATAAAAGAGGAATAAATTATAACTTGAACCATAAAAGAAAAAAAAAACCTGAACTCACGAGTTTTACAGAGGAAAACCCTATCTGGGCACTTGCTCCAGCGGTAAACAATTCTGAAATTGGTCAGAGGTGGGGAACCATCTCCCATACACCCAGCAACCCACCCCCCACGCAAGGAGTGTCCTCATTGCAAAGCTGGGGGACCGTGCCGTGGCATCTGTGAGTAAACATGAGCTGAGCCCCAGGCCAGCTGCTGCTGAACTGTTCCCACCTTTCTCAGGTAAAACACCTGAATATGTACAAGGGCTTGAAAGCCTAGAGGAAGGGCCGTGGAGCCACACCAGCGACAGCACGCAGGCCAACTTGCTGCCTGTAGGACAGCCAGGGTGGTCCTGGCCCCGGGATCTCTTCCAGAAGCTTTCCATTGCCCTGCCTGAGATACCCCTCCTGTCCCGGCCCCCACTGCTTTTTTCCTTCCTCACCTCTGTCCGGAGAGAAATTCCAGCGGAAGGTATGGGTGACACATCCTCTTCTTTACAGGCGGCAGCCTGGCAACTCCTGCAGAAAGGCCAGCAGAACCCCACTCACACCGGGCCACCCACAAAGCTGTGGCCCCTCACTCCCTCCCACCAGCACAGCCCCGAGACTGCTGACGGGGCAGAGAATATGGAGTCAGGCACAGCTTCAGGGGCTATTGCTGCCTGGAGCGCTGTTTATATTGACCTCAACGAGGCACACCTGGGGAGGGCGGGCCGGCAGGGTAAGGCTGCCCAGGTCAGCTAATCCACAACCCTCAGGGAATCACATTGTTGAAAATGGACCTCGCTAAGGCAAAAGAGAAGCCAAGGGAAAAAAGGACACAATGCCATTTGCAGCACCGTAGATGAGTCTAGAAGTAATCACGTGACTTGTAGTAAGTGAGAAAGTGAAAGACACATATCATATCATATCACTTATAGGTGTTACCTAAAAATGGATACCAGGGCAGATATTTCCACGGAGAAGGGCAATCACAGATTCATTAAACATATTTATGGTTCACCAATGGAAAGGTGTGAGGATTGGTTTCATTACGATATCGGGGTTAACACACATATACAAATATAGGTGACATATATAATCACCAAAGACCTACAGAATACCAAGAGAGGACTACTCAACTCTGTCATAACGTACATGGGAAAAGGATCCCAGGAGGAACAGACATCTATATATGTGTAAAAGAACCACATCTTCCACACCTTCAACAAGCCAAACATTGTAATCAAACTTGCTGTAATAAAAAATATAAAAAATTAAATTAAAAACACGAACAAGAAGTAGTGAGACAAAGGTGAGGGGCTTTCTCCTGGCACATTCCATTCTAAATTCCAATCTAGAACACCACTTCCACTGAGGCTCTCTTGCCCTAGTAACCAGATTTGGTAAGGGAGAACTGCTGCCACCTTGTGGCCGTTTCACACAACAGCAGCTTTAATCCCAGTGCTAATGGTCAGTTGATATTCAAAATCATTGCAGGCCTGTAAATGACACCTGACCTGAAAACAAATCCTGGGGTCACATATCGACCAAAAACTTCAAAGCACGTCCATATTTCAAAAAGACCGTTTCAAAAGGCATATTTTACGCACATTAGTGTTCTGCTTCTTTTCCTTTCTTTCCTTTTTTGTTAAAAAACACGGGAATGGAAAAAGGCATCCCTCAGAATGGGCGAAAATCGTTGCAGACGAATCAATGGACAGAGGTTTAATCTCCAATATATATAAACAGCTCATGCAGCTTAATATTAAAAAAACAAACAACCCAATACAAAAATGGGCAGAAGATCTAAAGAGACGTTTCTTCAAAGGAGACACAGAGATGGCCAAGACGCACGTGAAAAGCTGCTCAACAGCTCTAATTATTAGAGAAATGCAAATCAAAACTACAATGAGGTATCACCTCACACCTGTTAGAATAAGCATCATTAGAAAATCTACAAACAACCAATTCTGGGGAGGGTGTGGACAAAAGGAGCCCTCTTCCACTATTGGTGGGAATGTAAATTGATACAGTCACTATGGAGAACAGTATGGAGTTTCCTTAAAAAAATTAGAAATAGAATTACCATCTGATCCAGCAATCCCACTTCTGGGCATATACCCAGAGAAAACCGTATTTCAAAAAGGCACATTCACCACAATGTTCGTTGCAGCACTATTTACAATAGCCAGGTAATGGAAGCAACCTAAATGCCCACAGACAGATGAATGGATAAAGATGTGGTACATATATAAAATGGAATATTACTCGGCCATAAAAAGGAATGAAACTGGGTCATTTGTAGAGACATCGATGGATCGAGAGACTGTCATACAGAATGAAGTAAGTCAGAAAGAGGAAAACAAATATTGTGTATTAACGCATATATGTGGAGCCTAAAAATGGTACAGATGAACTGGTTTGCAGGGAAGAAATAGAGACACACATGTAGAGAACAAACATATGGACACCAAGTGTGGGAAGCCATGGGGTGGTGGTGGTGGGATGAGTTGGGAGTTTGGGATTGACCTGTATACATGTATATGCATAAAATACATAACTAATAATAACGTGCTGTATAAAAAAAATAAATAAAATTAAATTTCAAAATTTTAAAAAATAAAATTTAAAAATAAAACAGAAAAAAGTGCTTCCCATCACACAGATGTATTTATAGGAATGAATTATTTCCATGCTTATATCTATAAATACATAAAAGAGGAATAAAATCTAACTTGAACGATAAAAGAAAAAAAAAGTGAACCCAGGAGTTATACAGAGGAAAACCCTACCACGGCACTTGCTCCAGCGGTAAACAATTCTGAAATTGGTCAGAGGTGGGGAACCATCTCCCATACAGCCAGCAACCCACCCCCCACGCAAGAGCGTCCTCATTGCAAAGCTGGGGGACCGTGCTGATTCATCTGTGAGTAAACGTGAGCTGAGCCCCAGGCCAGCTCCTGCTGAACTGTCCCTACCCTTTCCAGGTAAAACACCTGAATATGTACAAGGGCTTGAAAGCCTAGAGGAAGGACCGTGGAGCCACACCAGTGAAAGCACGCAGGCCAACTTGGTGCCTGCCGGCCAGCAAGGGTGGTCCTGGACCCTGGCGCTCTACCAGAAGCTTTCCATTGCCCTGCCTGAGATACCCCTCCTGTCCCGGCCCCCACTGCTTTTTTCCTTCCTCACCTCTGTCCGGAGAGAAATTCCAGCGGAAGGTATGGGTGACACATCCTCTTCTTTACAGGCGGCAGCCTGGCAAATCCTGCAGAAAGGCCAGCAGAACCCCACTCACACCGGGCCACCCACAAAACTGTGGACCCGCACTCCCTCCCACCAGCACAGCCCCGAGACTGCGGACGGGGCAGAGAATATGGAGTCAGGCACAGCTTCAGGGGCTATTGCTGCCTGGAGCGCTGTTTATATTGACCTCAAAGAGGCACACCTGGGGAGGGCGGGCCGGCAGTGTAAGGCTGCCCAGGTCAGCTAATCCACAACCCTCAGGGAATCACATTGTTGAAAATGGACCCCACTAAGGCAGAAGAGAAGCCAAGGAAAAAAAGGACACAATGCCATTTGCAGCACCGTAGATGAGTCTAGAAGTATTCACGTGACTTGTAGTAAGTCAGAAAGTGAAAGACACATATCATATCATATCACTTATAGGTGTTACCTAAAAATGGATACCAGGGCAGATATTTCCACGGAGAAGGGCAATCACAGATTCATTAAACAAACTTATGGTTCACCAATGGAAAGGTGTGAGGATTGGTTTCATTACGATATCGGGGTTAACACACATATACAAACACAGGTGACATATATAATCACCTAAGACCTACAGAATACCAAGAGAGGACTACTCAACATTCTGTCATAACGTACATGGGAAAAGGATCCCAGGAAGAACAGTCATCTGTATATGTGTAAAAGAACCACATCTTCCACACCTACAACAAGCCAAACATTGTAATCAAACTTGCTGTAATAAAAAATAAAAAATTAAATTAAAAACACGAACAAGAAGTAGTGATACAAACGTGAGGGGCTTTCTCCTGGCACATTCCATTCTAAACTCCAATCTAGAACACCACTTCCACTGAGGCTCTCTTGCCCTAGTAACTAGATTTGGTAAGGGTGAACTGCTGCCACCTTGTGGCCGTTTCACACAACAGCAGCTTTAATCCCAGGGCTAATGGTCAGTTGATATTCAAAATCATTGCAGGCATGTAAATGACACCTGCCCTGAAAACAAATCCTGGGGTCACATATCGACCAAAAAATTCAAAGGACGTCCATATTTCAAAACGACCGTTTCAAAAGGCATATTTTACGCACATTATTGTTCTGCTTCTTTTCCTTTCTTTCCTTTTTTGTTAAAAAACACGGGAATGGAAAAAGGCATCCCTCAGAATGGGCGAAAATCGTTGCAGACGAATCAATGGACAGAGGTTTAATCTCCAATATATATAAACAGCTCATGCAGCTTAATATTAAAAAAACAAACAACCCAATACAAAAATGGGCAGAAGATCTAAAGAGACGTTTCTTCAAAGGAGACACAGAGATGGCCAAGACGCACGTGAAAAGCTGCTCAACAGCTCTAATTATTAGAGAAATGCAAATCAAAACTACAATGAGGTATCACCTCACACCTGTTAGAATAAGCATCATTAGAAAATCTACAAACAACCAATTCTGGGGAGGGTGTGGACAAAAGGAGCCCTCTTCCACTATTGGTGGGAATGTAAATTGATACAGTCACTATGGAGAACAGTATGGAGTTTCCTTAAAAAAATTAGAAATAGAATTACCATCTGATCCAGCAATCCCACTTCTGGGCATATACCCAGAGAAAACCGTATTTCAAAAAGGCACATTCACCACAATGTTTGTTGCAGCACTATTTACAATAGCCCGGTAATGGAAGCAACCTAAATGCCCACAGACAGATGAATGGATAAAGATGTGGTACATATATAAAATGGAATATTACTCGGCCATAAAAAGGAATGAAACTGGGTCATTTGTAGAGACATCGATGGATCGAGAGACTGTCATACAGAATGAAGTAAGTCAGAAAGAGGAAAACAAATATTGTATATTAATGCATATATGTGGAGCCTAAAAATGGTACAGATGAACTGGTTTGCAGGGAAGAAATAGAGACACAGAGGTAGAGAACAAACGTATGGACACCAAGTGTGGGAAGCCATGGGGTGGTGGTGGTGGGATGAGTTGGGAGTTTGGGATTGACCTGTATACATGTATATGCATAAAATACATAACTAATAATAACGTGCTGTATAAAAAAATAAATAAAATTACATTTCAAAATTTAAAAAAATAAAATTTGAAAATAAAACAGAAAAAAGTGCTTCCCATCACACAGATGTATTTATAGGAATGAATTATTTCCATGCTTATATCTATAAATACATAAAAGAGGAATAAAATCTAACTTGAACGATAAAAGAAAAAAAAAGTGAACCCACGAGTTATACAGAGGAAAACCCTACCACGGCACTTGCTCCAGCGGTAAACAATTCTGAAATTGGTCAGAGGTGGGGAACCATCTCCCATACAGCCAGCAACCCACCCCCCACGCAAGGAGCGTCCTCATTGCAAAGCTGGGGGACCGTGCTGAGGCATCTGTGAGTAAACGTGAGCTGAGCCCCAGGCCAGCTGCTGCTGAACTGTCCCCACCCTTTCCAGGTAAAACACCTGAATATATACAAGGGCTTGAAAGCCTAGAGGAAGGACCGTGGAGCCACACCAGTGAAAGCACGCAGGCCAATTTGGTGCCTGCCGGCCAGCCAGGGTGGTCCTGGACCCTGGCGCTCTACCAAAGCTTTCCATTGCCCTGCCTGAGATACCCCTCCTGTCCCGGCCCCCACTGCTTTTTTCCTTCCTCACCTCTGTCGGGAGAGAAATTCCAGCAGAAGGTATGTGTGACACATCCTCTTCTTTACAGGCGGCAGCCTGGCAACTCCTGCAGAAAGGCCAGCAGAACCCCACTCACACCGGGCCACCCACAAAGCTGTGGCCCCTCACTCCCTCCCACCAGCACAGCCCCGAGACTGCGGACGGGGCAGAGAATATGGAGTCAGGCACAGCTTCAGGGGCTATTGCTGCCTGGAGCGCTGTTTATATTGACCTCAAAGAGGCACACCTGTGGAGGGCGGGCCGGCAGGGTAAGGCTGCCCAGGTCAGCTAATCCACAACCCTCAGGGAATCACATTGTTGAAAATGGACCCCACTAAGGCAGAAGAGAAGCCAAGGGAAAAAAGGACACAATGCCATTTGCAGCACCGTAGATGAGTCTAGAAGTATTCACGTGACTTGTAGTAAGTCAGAAAGTGAAAGACACATATCATATCATATCACTTATAGGTGTTACCTAAAAATGGATACCAGGGCAGATATTTCCACGGAGAAGGGCAATCACAGATTCATTAAACAAACTTATGGTTCACCAATGGAAAGGTGTGAGGATTGGTTTCATTACGATATCGGGGTTAACACACATATACAAACACAGGTGACATATATAATCACCAAAGACCTACAGAATACCAAGAGAGGACTACTCAACATTCTGTCATAACGTACATGGGAAAAGGATCCCAGGAAGAACAGTCATCTGTATATGTGTAAAAGAACCACATCTTCCACACCTACAACAAGCCAAACATTGTAATCAAACTTGCTGTAATAAAAAATAAAAAATTAAATTAAAAACACGAACAAGAAGTAGTGAGACAAACGTGAGGGGCTTTCTCCTGGCACATTCCATTCTAAACTCCAATCTAGAACACCACTTCCACTGAGGCTCTCTTGCCCTAGTAACCAGATTTGGTAAGGGTGAACTGCTGCCACCTTGTGGCCGTTTCACGCAACAGCAGCTTTAATCCCAGCGCTAATGGTCAGTTGATATTCAAAATCATTGCAGGCCTGTAAATGACACCTGCCCTGAAAACAAATCCTGGGGTCACATATCGACCAAAAAATTCAAAGGACGTCCATATTTCAAAACGACCGTTTCAAAAGGCATATTTTACGCACATTAGTGTTCTGCTTCTTTTCCTTTCTTTCCTTTTTTGTTATAAAACACGGGAATGGAAAAAGGCATCCCTCAGAATGGGCGAAAATCGTTGCAGACGAATCAATGGACAGAGGTTTAATCTCCAATATATATAAACAGCTCATGCCGCTTAATATTAAAAAAACAAACAACCCCAAAAAAATGGGCAGAAGATCTAAAGAGATGTTTCTTCAAAGGAGACACAGAGATGGCCAAGACGCACGTGAAAAGCTGCTCAACAGCTCTAATTATTAGAGAAATGCAAAGCAAAACTACAATGAGCTATCACCTCACACCTGTTAGAATAAGCATCATTAGAAAATCTACAAACAACCAATTCTGGGGAGGGTGTGGACAAAAGGAGCCCTCTTCCACTATTGGTGGGAATGTAAATTGATACAGTCACTATGGAGAACAGTATGGAGTTTCCTTAAAAAAATTAGAAATAGAATTACCATCTGATCCAGCAATCCCACTTCTGGGCATATACCCAGAGAAAACCGTATTTCAAAAAGGCACATTCACCACAATGTTTGTTGCAGCACTATTTACAATAGCCTGGTAATGGAAGCAACCTAAATGCCCACAGACAGATGAATGGATAAAGATGTGGTACATATATAAAATGGAATATTACTCGGCCATAAAAAGGAATGAAACTGGGTCATTTGTAGAGACATCGATGGATCGAGAGACTGTCATACAGAATGAAGTAAGTCAGAAAGAGGAAAACAAATATTGTATATTAACGCATATATGTGGAGCCTAAAAATGGTACAGATGAACTGGTTTGCAGGGAAGAAATAGAGACACAGAGGTAGAGAACAAACGTATGGACACCAAGTGTGGGAAGCCATGGGGTGGTGGTGGTGGGATGAGTTGGGAGTTTGGGATTGACCTATATACAGGTATATGCATAAAATACATAACTAATAATAACGTGCTGTATAAAAAAATAAATAAAATTAAATTTCAAAATTAAAAAAAATAAAATTTAAAAATAAAACAGAAAAAAGTGCTTCCCATCACACAGATGTATTTATAGGAATGAATTATTTCCATGCTTATATCTATAAATACATAAAAGAGGAATAAAATCTAACTTGAACGATAAAAGAAAAAAAAAGTGAACCCACGAGTTATACAGAGGAAAACCCTACCACGGCACTTGCTCCAGCGGTAAACAATTCTGAAATTGGTCAGAGGTGGGGAACCATCTCCCATACAGCCAGCAACCCACCCCCCACGCAAGGAGCGTCCTCATTGCAAAGCTGGGGGACCGTGCTGAGGCATCTGTGAGTAAACGTGAGCTGAGCCCCAGGCCAGCTGCTGCTGAACTGTCCCCACCCTTTCCAGGTAAAACACCTGAATATATACAAGGGCTTGAAAGCCTAGAGGAAGGACCGTGGAGCCACACCAGTGAAAGCACGCAGGCCAACTTGGTGCCTGCCGGCCAGCCAGGGTGGTCCTGGACCCTGGCGCTCTACCAGAAGCTTTCCATTGCCCTGCCTGAGATACCCCTCCTGTCCCGGCCCCCACTGCTTTTTTCCTTCCTCACCTCTGTCCGGAGAGAAATTCCAGGGGAAGGTATGGGTGACACATCCTCTTCTTTACAGGCGGCAGCCTGGCAACTCCTGCAGAAAGGCCAGCAGAACCCCACTCACACCGGGCCACCCACAAAGCTGTGGCCCCTCACTCCCTCCCACCAGCACAGCCCCGAGACTGCAGACGGGGCAGAGAATATGGAGTCAGGCACAGCTTCAGGGGCTATTGCTGCCTGGAGCGCTGTTTATATTGACCTCAAAGAGGCACACCTGTGGAGGGCGGGCCGGCAGGGTAAGGCTGCCCAGGTCAGCTAATCCACAACCCTCAGGGAATCACATTGTTGAAAATGGACCCCACTAAGGCAGAAGAGAAGCCAAGGGAAAAAAGGCCACAATGCCATTTGCAGCACCGTAGATGAGTCTAGAAGTATTCACGTGACTTGTAGTAAGTCAGAAAGTGAAAGACACATATCATATCATATCACTTATAGGTGTTACCTAAAAATGGATACCAGGGCAGATATTTCCACGGAGAAGGGCAATCACAGATTCATTAAACAAACTTATGGTTCACCAATGGAAAGGTGTGAGGATTGGTTTCATTACGATATCGGGGTTAACACACATATACAAACACAGGTGACATATATAATCACCAAAGACCTACAGAATACCAAGAGAGGACTACTCAACATTCTGTCATAACGTACATGGGAAAAGGATCCCAGGAAGAACAGTCATCTGTATATGTGTAAAAGAACCACATCTTCCACACCTACAAGAAGCCAAACATTGTAATCAAACTTGCTGTAATAAAAAATAAAAAATTAAATTAAAAACACGAACAAGAAGTAGTGAGACAAACGTGAGGGGCTTTCTCCTGGCACATTCCATTCTAAACTCCAATCTAGAACACCACTTCCACTGAGGCTCTCTTGCCCTAGTAACCAGATTTGGTAAGGGTGAACTGCTGCCACCTTGGGGCCGTTTCACGCAACAGCAGCTTTAATCCCAGGGCTAATGGTCAGTTGATATTCAAAATCATTGCAGGCCTGTAAATGACACCTGCCCTGAAAACAAATCCTGGGGTCACATATCGACCAAAAAATTCAAAGGACGTCCATATTTCAAAACGACCGTTTCAAAAGGCATATTTTACGCACATTAGTGTTCTGCTTCTTTTCCTTTCTTTCCTTTTTTGTTATAAAACACGGGAATGGAAAAAGGCATCCCTCAGAATGGGCGAAAATCGTTGCAGACGAATCAATGGACAGAGGTTTAATCTCCAATATATATAAACAGCTCATGCCGCTTAATATTAAAAAAACAAACAACCCAAAAAAAATGGGCAGAAGATCTAAAGAGACGTTTCTTCAAAGGAGACACAGAGATGGCCAAGATGCACGTGAAAAGCTGCTCAACAGCTCTAATTATTAGAGAAATGCAAATCAAAACTACAATGTGGTATCACCTCACACCTGTTAGAATAAGCATCATTAGAAAATCTACAAACAACCAATTCTGGGGAGGGTGTGGACAAAAGGAGCCCTCTTCCACTATTGGTGGGAATGTAAATTGATACACTCACTATGGAGAACAGTATGGAGTTTCCTTAAAAAAATTAGAAATAGAATTACCATCTGATCCAGCAATCCCACTTCTGGGCATATACCCAGAGAAAACCGTATTTCAAAAAGGCACATTCACCACAATGTTTGTTGCAGCACTATTTACAATAGCCTGGTAATGGAAGCAACCTAAATGCCCACAGACAGATGAATGGATAAAGATGTGGTACATATATAAAATGGAATATTACTCGGCCATAAAAAGGAATGAAACTGGGTCATTTGTAGAGACATCGATGGATCGAGAGACTGTCATACAGAATGAAGTAAGTCAGAAAGAGGAAAACAAATATTGTATATTAACGCATATATGTGGAGCCTAAAAATGGTACAGATGAACTGGTTTGCAGGGAAGAAATAGAGACACAGAGGTAGAGAACAAACGTATGGACACCAAGTGTGGGAAGCCATGGGGTGGTGGTGGTGGGATGAGTTGGGAGATTGGGATTGACCTGTATACATGTATATGCATAAAATACATAAATAATAAAAACCTGCTGTATAAAAACATAAATAAAATTATCTTTCAAATTTAAAAAAAATAGAATTTAACAATAAAACAGAAAAAAGTTCTTCTGTCACACAGATGTATTTATAGGAATGAATTATTTCAATGCTTATATCTATAAATACATAAAAGAGGAATAAAATATAACTTGAACCATAAAAGAAAAAAAAAACCTGAACTCACGAGTTTTACAGAGGAAAACCCTATCTGGGCACTTGCTCCAGCGGTAAACAATTCTGAAATCGGTCAGAGGTGGGGAACCATCTCCCATACACCCAGCAACCCACCCCCCACGCAAGGAGTGTCCTCATTGCAAAGCTGGGGGACCGTGCCGTGGCATCTGTGAGTAAACATGAGCTGAGCCCCAGGCCAGCTGCTGGTGAACTGTTCCCACCTTTCCCAGGTAAAACACCTGAATATGTACAAGGGCTTGAAAGCCTAGAGGAAGGGCCGTGGAGCCACACCAGCGACAGCACGCAGGCCAACTTGCTGCCTGTAGGACAGCCAGGGTGGTCCTGGCCCCGGGATCTCTTCCAGAAGCTTTCCATTGCCCTGCCTGAGATACCCCTCCTGTCCCGGCCCCCACTGCTTTTTTCCTTCCTCACCTCTGTCCGGAGAGGAATTCCAGCGGAAGGTATGGGTGACACATCCTCTTCTTTACAGGCGGCAGCCTGGCAACTCCTGCAGAAAGGCCAGCAGAACCCCACTCACACCGGGCCACCCACAAAGCTGTGGCCCCTCACTCCCTCCCACCAGCACAGCCCCGAGACTGCTGACGGGGCAGAGAATATGGAGTCAGGCACAGCTTCAGGGGCTATTGCTGCCTGGAGCTCTGTTTATATTGACCTCAACGAGGCACACCTGGGGAGGGCGGGCCGGCAGGGTAAGGCTGCCCAGGTCAGCTAATCCACAACCCTCAGGGAATCACATTGTTGAAAATGGACCTCGCTAAGGCAAAAGAGAAGCCAAGGGAAAAAAGGACACAATGCCATTTGCAGCACCGTACATGAGTCTAGAAGTAATCACGTGACTTGTAGTAAGTGAGAAAGTGAAAGACACATATCATATCATATCACTTATAGGTGTTACCTAAAAATGGATACCAGGGCAGATATTTCCACGGAGAAGGGCAATCACAGATTCATTAAACATATTTATGGTTCACCAATGGAAAGGTGTGAGGATTGGTTTCATTACGATATCGGGGTTAACACACATATACAAATATAGGTGACATATATAATCACCAAAGACCTACAGAATACCAAGAGAGGACTACTCAACTCTGTCATAACGTACATGGGAAAAGGATCCCAGGAAGAACAGACATCTGTATATGTGTAAAAGAACCACATCTTCCACACCTTCAAAAAGCCAAACATTGTAATCAAACTTGCTGTAATAAAAAATATAAAAAATTAAATTAAAAACACGAACAAGAAGTAGTGAGACAAAGGTGAGGGGCTTTCTCCTGGCACATTCCATTCTAAATTCCAATCTAGAACACCACTTCCACTGAGGCTCTCTTGCCCTAGTAACCAGATTTGGCAAGGGAGAACTGCTGCCACCTTGTGGCCGTTTCACACAACAGCAGCTTTAATCCCAGTGCTAATGGTCAGTTGATATTCAAAATCATTGCAGGCCTGTAAATGACACCTGCCCTGAAAACAAATCCTGGGGTCACATATCGACCAAAAACTTCAAAGCACGTCCATATTTCAAAAAGACCGTTTCAAAAGGCATATTTTACGCACATTAGTGTTCTGCTTCTTTTCCTTTCTTTCCTTTTTTGTTAAAAAGAAACGGGAATGGAAAAAGGCATCCCTCAGAATGGGCGAAAATCGTTGCAGACGAATCAATGGACAGAGGTTTAATCTCCAATATATATAAACAGCTCATGCAGCTTAATATTAAAAAAACCAACAACCCAATACAAAAATGGGCAGAAGATCTAAAGAGACGTTTCTTCAAAGGAGACACAGAGATGGCCAAGACGCACATGAAAAGCTGCTCAACAGCACTAATTATTAGAGAAATGCAAATCAAAACTACAATGAGGTATCACCTCACACCTGTTAGAATCGGCATCATCAGGAAATCTACAAACAACCAATTCTGGGGAGGGTGTGGACAAAAGGAGCCCTCTTCCACTATTGGTGGGAATGTAAATTGATACAGTCACTATGGAGAACAGTATGGAGTTTCCTTAAAAAATTAGAAATAGAATTACCATCTGATCCAGCAATCCCACTTCTGGGCATATACCCAGAGAAAACCGTATTTCAAAAAGGCACATTGACCACAATGTTCGTTGCAGCACTATTTACAATAGCCAGGTAATGAAAGCAAACTAAATGCCCACAGACAGATGAATGGATAAAGATGTGGTACATATATAAAATGGAATATTACTCGGCCATAAAAAGGAATGAAACTGGGTCATTTGTAGAGACATCGATGGATCGAGAGACTGTCATACAGAATGAAGTAAGTCAGAAAGAGGAAAACGAATATTGTATATTAATGCATATATGTGGAGCCTAAAATGGTACAGATGAACTCGTTTGCAGGGAAGAAAGAGAGACACAGATGTAGAGAACAAACGAATGGACACCAAGTGTGGGAAGCCATGGGGTGGTGGTGGTGGGATGAGTTGGGAGATTGGGATTGACCTGAATACATGTATATGCATAAAATACATAACTAATAATAACGTGCTCTTTAAAAAAATAAATAAAATTAAATTTTAAAATTTTAAAAAATAAAATTTAAAAATAAAACAGAAAAAAGTTCTTCCCGTCACACAGATGTTTTTATAGGAATGAATTATTTCCATGCTTATATCTATAAATACATAAAAGAGGAATAAAATCTAACTTGAACCATAAAAGAAAAAAAAAAGTGAACCCACGAGTTATACAGAGGAAAAACCTATCAGGGCACTTGCTCCAGCGGTAAACAATTCTGAAATTGGTCAGAGGTGGGGAACCATCTCCCATACACCCAGCAACCCACCCCCCACGCAAGGAGCGTCCTCATTGCAACGCTGGGGGACCGTGCCGAGGCATCTGTGAGTAAACGTGAGCTGAGCCCCAGGCCAGCTGCTGCTGAACTGTTCCCACCCTTCCCAGGTAAAACACCTGAATATGTACAAGGGCTTGAAAGACTAGAGGAAGGGCCATCGAGCCACACCAGCAACAGCACGCAGGCCCACTTGGTGCCTGCAGTCCAGCCAGGGAGGTCCTGGCCCTGGACGCTCTTCCGGAAGCTTTCCATTGCCCTGCCTGAGATACCCCTCCTCTCCCGGCACCCAATGCTTTTTTTCTTCCTCACCTCTGTCCGGAGAGAAATTCCAGCGGAAGGTATCGGTGACACATCCTCTTCTTTACAGGCGGCAGCCTGGCAACTCCTGCAGAAAGGCCAGCAGAGCCCCACTCACACCGGGCCACCCACAAAGCTGTGGCCCCTCACTCCCTCCCACCAGCACAGCCCCGAGACTGCTGACGGGGCAGAGAATATGGAGTCAGGCAGAGCTTCAGGGGCTATTGCTGCCTGGAGCTCTGTTTATATTGACCTCAACGAGGCACACCTGGGGAGGGCGGGCCGGCAGGGTAAGGCTGCCCAGGTCAGCTAATCCACAACCCTCAGGGAATCATATTGTTGAAAATGGACCTCGCTAAGACAGAATAGAAGCCAAGGGAGAAAAGGACACAATGCCATTTGCAGCACCGTAGATGAGTCTAGAAGTAATCACGTGACTTGTAGTAAGTCAGAAAGTGAAAGACACATATCATATCATATCACTTATAGGTGTTACCTAAAAATGGTTACCAGGGCAGATATTTCCACGGAGAAGGGCAATCACAGATTCATTAAACAAACTTAGGGTTCACCAATGGAAAGGTGTGAGGATTGTTTTCATTAAGATATCGGGGTTAACACAGATATACAAACACAGGTGACATATATAATCACCAAAGACCTACAGAATACCAAGAGAGGACTACTCAACATTCTGTCATAACGTACATGGGAAAAGGATCCCAGGAAGAACAGACATCTGTATATGTGTAAAAGAACCACATCTTCCACAACTACAACAAGCCAAACATTGTAATCAAACTTGCTGTAATAAAAAATAAAAAATTAAATTAAAAACACGAACAAGAAGTAGTGAGACAAACTTGTGGGGCTTTCTCCTGGCATATTGCATTCTAAATTCCAATCTAGCACATCACTTCCACTGAGGCTCTGTTGCCCTAGTATCCAGATTTGGTAAGGGAGAACTGCTGCCACCTTGTGGCCGTTTCACACAACAGCAGCTTTAATCCCAGCACTAATTGTCAGTTGATATTCAAAATCATTGCAGGCCTGTAAATGACAACTGCCCTGAAAACAAATCCTGGGGTCACATATCGACCAAAAAATTCAAACGACGTCCATATGTCAAAACGACCGTTTCAAAAGGCATATTTTACGCACATTAGTGTTCTGCTTCTTTTCCTTTCTTTCCTTTTTTGTTAAAAAAAACAGGAATGGAAAAAGGCATCCCTCAGAATGGGCGAAAATCGTTGCAAACGAATCAATGGACACAGGTTTAATCTCCAATATATATAAACAGCTCATGCAGCTTAATATGAATAAACAAACAACCCAATACAAAAATGGGCAGAAGATCTAAAGAGACGTTTCTTCAAAGGAGAGACAGAGATGGCCAAGACGCACATGAAAAGCTGCTCACCAGCACTAATTATTAGAGAAATGCAAATCAAAACTACAATGAGGTATCACCTCACACCCGTTAGAATCGGCATCATGAGAAAATATACAAACAAGAAATTCTGGGGAGGGTGTGGACAAAAGGAGCCCTCTTCCACTATTGGTGGGAATGTAAATTGATACAGTCACTATGGAGAACAGTATGGAGTTTCCTTAAAAAAACTAGAAATAGAATTACCATCTGATCCAGCAATCCCACTTCTGGGTATATACCCAGAGAAAACCGTAAATCAAAAAGGCACATTCACCACAATGTTCGTTGCAGCACTATTTACATTAGCCAGGTAATGGAATCAACCTAAATGCCCACAGACAGATGAATGGATAAAGATGTGGTACATATATAAAATGGAATATTACTCGGCCATAAAAAGGAATGAAACTGGGTCATTTGTAGAGACATCGATGGATCGAGAGACTGTCATACAGAATGAAGTAAGTCAGAAAGAGGAAAACAAATATTGTATATTAATGCATATATGTGGAGCCTAAAAAATGGTACAGATGAACTGGTTTGCAGGGAAGAAATAGAGACACAGAGGTAGAGAACAAACGTATGGACACCAAGTGTGGGAAGCCATGGGGTGGTGGTGGTGGGATGAGTTGGGAGATTGGGATTGACCTGTATACATATATATGCATAAAATACATAACTAATAATAACGTGCTCTTTAAAAAAATAAATAAAATTAAATTTTAAAATTTTAAAAAATAAAATTTAAAAATAAAACAGAAAAAAGTTCTTCCCGTCACACAGATGTATTTATAGGAATGAATTATTTCCATGCTTATATCTATAAATACATAAAAGAGGAATAAAATCTAACTTGAACGATAAAAGAAAAAAAAAGTGAACCCACGAGTTATACAGAGGAAAACCCTATCAGCGCACTTGCTCCAGCGGTAAACAATTGTGTAATTGGTCAGAGGTGGGGAACCATCTCCCATACAGCCATCAACCCACCCCCCACGCAAGGAGCGTCCTCATTGCAAAGCTGGGGGACCGTGCCGAGGCATCTGTGAGTAAACGTGAGCTGAGCCCCAGGCCAGCTGCTGCTGAACTGTTCCCACCCATCCCAGGTAAAACACCTGAATATGTACAAGGGCTTGAAAGCCTAGAGGAAGGGCCATCGAGCCACACCAGCAACAGCACGCAGGCCAACTTGGTGCCTGCAGTCCAGCCAGGGAGATCCTGGCCCTGGACGCTCTTCCGGAAGCTTTCAATTGCCCTGCCTGAGATACCCCTCCTCTCCCGGCACCCACTGCTTTTTTCCTTCCTCACCTCTGTCCGGAGAGAAATTCCAGCGGAAGGTATGGGTGACACATCCTCTTCTTTACAGGCGGCAGCCTGGCAACTCCTGCAGAATGGCCAGCAGAGCCCCACTCACACCGGGCCACCCACAAAGCTGTGGCCCCTCACTCCCTCCAACCAGCACAGCCCCGAGACTGCTGACGGGGCAGAGAATATGGAGTCAGGCAGAGCTTCAGGGGCTATTGCTGCCTGGAGCTCTGTTTATATTGACCTCAAAGAGGCACACCTGGGGAGGGCGGGCTGGCAGGGTAAGGCTGCCCAGGTCAGCTAATCCACAACCCTCAGGGAATCATATTGTTGAAAATGGACCTCGCTAAGGCAGAATAGAAGCCAAGGGAGAAAAGGACACAATGCCATTTGCAGCACCGTAGATGAGTCTAGAAGTAATCACGTGACTTGTAGTAAGTCAGAAAGTGAAAGACACATATCATATCATATCACTTATAGGTGTTACATAAAAATGGTTACCAGGGCAGATATTTCCACGGAGAAGGGCAATCACAGATTCATTAAACAAACTTATGGTTCACCAATGGAAAAGTGTGAGGATTGTTTTCATTAAGATATCGGGGTTAACACAGATATACAAACACAGGTGACATATATAATCACCAAAGACCTACAGAATACCAAGAGTGGACTACTCAACATTCTTTCATAACGTACATGGGAAAAGGATCCCAGGAAGAACAGACATCTGTATATGTGTAAAAGAACCACATCTTCCACACCTACAACAAGCCAAACATTGTAATCAAACTTGCTGTAATAAAAAATATAAAATTAAATTAAAAACACGAACAAGAAGTAGTGAGACAAACTTTAGGGGCTTTCTCCTGGCACATTCCATTCTAAATTCCAATCTAGAACACCACTTCCCCTGAGGCTCTCTTGCCCTAGTAACCAGATTTGGTAAGGGAGAACTGCTGCCACATTGTGGCCGTTTCACACAACAGCAGCTTTAATCCCAGTGCTAATGGTCAGTTGATATTCAAAATCATTGCAGGCCTGTAAATGACACCTGCCCTGAAAAAAAATCCTGGGGTCACATATCGACCAAAAAATTCAAAGGACGTCCATATTTCAAAACGACCGTTTCAAAAGGCATATTTTACGCACATTAGTGTTCTGCTTCTTTTCCTTTCTTTCCTTTTTTGTTAAAAAAAACGGGAATGGAAAAAGGCATCCCTCAGAATGGCCGAAAATCGTTGCAAACGAATCAATGGACAGAGGTTTAATCTCCAATATATATAAACAGCTCATGCAGCTTAATACTAAAAAACAAACAACCCAATACAAAAATGGGCAGAAGATCTAAAGAGACGTTTCTTCAAAGAAGACACAGATATGGACAAGACGCACATGAAAAGCTGCTCAACAGCACTAATTATTAGAGAAATGCAAATCAAAACTACAATGAGGTATCACCTCACACCTGTTAGAATCGGCATCATCAGAAAATCTACAAACAACCAATTCTGGGGAGGGTGTGGACAAAAGGAGCCCTCTTCCACTATTGGTGGGAATGTAAATTGATACAGTCCCTATGTAGAACAGTATGGAGTTTCCTTAAAAAAAATTAGAAATAGAATTACCATCTGATCCAGCAATCCCACTTCTGGGCATATACCCAGAGAAAACCGTATTTCAAAAAGGCACATTCACCACAATGTTCGTTGCAGCACTATTTACAATAGCCAGGTAATGGAAGCAACCTAAATGCCCACAGACAGATGAATGGATAAAGATGTGGTACATATATAAAATGGAATATTACTCGGCCATAAAAAGGAATGAAACTGGGTCATTTGTAGAGACATCGATGGATCGAGAGACTGTCATACAGAATGAAGTAAGTCAGAAAGAGGAAAACAAATATTGTCTATTAACTCATATAAGTGGAGCCTAAAAATGGTACAGATGAACTGGTTTGCAGGGAAGAAATAGAGACACAGAGGTAGAGAACAAACGTATGGACACCAAGTGTGGGAAGCCATGGGGTGGTGATTGTGGGATGAGTTGGTAGTTTGGGATTGACCTGTATACATGTATAAGCATAAAATACATAACTAATAATAACGTGCTGTATAAAAAAAATAAATAAAATAAATTTCAAAATTTTAAAAAATAAAATTTAAAAATAAAACAAAAAAAGTACTTCCCGTCACACAGATGTATTTATAGGAATGAATTATTTCCATGCTTCTATCTATAAATACATAAAAGAGGAATAACATCTAACTTGAAACATAAAAGAAAAAAAAAGTGAACCCACGAGTTATACAGAGGAAAACCCTATCAAGGCACTTGCTCCAGTGGTAAACATTTCTGAAATTGGTCAGAGGTGGGGAACCATCTCCCATACAGCCAGCAACCCAACCCCCACTCAAGGAGCGTCCTCATTGCAAAGCTGGGGCACCGTGCCGAGGCATCTATGAGTAAACGTGAGCTGAGCCCCAGGCCAGCTGCTGCTGAACTGTTCCCACCCTTTCCAGGTAAAACACCTGAATATGTACAAGGGCTTGAAAGCCTAGAGGAAGGACCGTGGAGCCACACCAGTGAAAGCACGAAGGACAACTTGGTGCCTGCCGGCCAGCCAGGGTGGTCCTGGACCCTGGCGCTCTACCAGAAGCTTTCCATTGCCCTGCCTGAGATACCCCTCCTGTCCCGGCCCCCACTGCTTTTTTCCTTCCTCACCTCTGTCCGGAGAGAAATTCCAGCGGAAGGTATGGGTGACACATCCTCTTCTTTACAGGCGGCAGCCTGGCAACTCCTGCAGAAAGGCCAGCAGAACCCCACTCACACCGGGCCACCCACAAAGCTATGGCCCCTCACTCCCTCCCACCAGCACAGCCCCGAGACTGCTGACGGGGCAGAGAATATGGAGTCAGGCACAGCTTCAGGGGCTATTGCTGCCTGGAGCGCTGTTTATATTGACCTCAAAGAGGCACACCTGTGGAGGGCGGGCCGGCAGGGTAAGGCTGCCCAGGTCAGCTAATCCACAACCCTCAGGGAATCACATTGTTGAAAATGGACCCCACTAAGGCAGAAGAGAAGCCAAGGAAAAAAAGGACACAATGCCATTTGCAGCACCGTAGATGACTCTAGAAGTATTCACGTGACTTGTAGTAAGTCAGAAAGTGAAAGACACATATCATATCATACCTCTTATAGGTGTTACCTAAAAATGGATACCAGGGCAGATATGTCCACGGAGAAGGGCAATCACAGATTCATTAAACAAACTTATGGTTCACCAATGGAAAGGTGTGAGGATTGGTTTCATTACGATATCGGGGTTAACAGACATATACAAACACAGGTGACATATATAATCACCTAAGACCTACAGAATACCAAGAGAGGACTACTCAACATTCTGTCATAACGTACATGGGAAAAGGATCCCAGGAAGAACAGTCATCTGTATATGTGTAAAAGAACCACATCTTCCACACCTACAACAAGCCAAACATTGTAATCAAACTTGCTGTAATAAAAAATAAAAAATTAAATTAAAAACACGAACAAGAAGTAGTGAGACAAACGTGAGGGGCTTTCTCCTGGCACATTCCATTCTAAACTCCAATCTAGAACACCACTTCCACTGAGGCTCTCTTGCCCTAGTAACCAGATTTGGTAAGGGTGAACTGCTGCCACCTTGTGGCCGTTTCACACAACAGCAGCTTTAATCCCAGGGCTAATGGTCAGTTGATATTCAAAATCATTGCAGGCCTGTAAATGACACCTGCCCTGAAAACAAATCCTGGGGTCACATATCGACCAAAAAATTCAAAGGACGTCCATATTTCAAAACGACCGTTTCAAAAGGCATATTTTACGCACATTAGTGTTCTGCTTCTTTTCCTTTCTTTCCTTTTTTGTTAAAAAACACGGGAATGGAAAAAGGCATCCCTCAGAATGGGCGAAAATCGTTGCAGACGAATCAATGGACAGAGGTTTAATCTCCAATATATATAAACAGCTCATGCAGCTTAATATTAAAAAAACAAACAACCCAATACAAAAATGGGCAGAAGATCTAAAGAGACGTTTCTTCAAAGGAGACACAGAGATGGCCAAGACGCACGTGAAAAGCTGCTCAACAGCTCTAATTATTAGAGAAATGCAAATCAAAACTACAATGAGGTATCACCTCACACCTGTTAGAATAAGCATCATTAGAAAATCTACAAACAACCAATTCTGGGGAGGGTGTGGACAAAAGGAGCCCTCTTCCACTATTGGTGGGAATGTAAATTGATACAGTCACTATGGAGAACAGTATGGAGTTTCCTTAAAAAAATTAGAAATAGAATTACCATCTGATCCAGCAATCCCACTTCTGGGCATATACCCAGAGAAAACCGTATTTCAAAAAGGCACATTCACCACAATGTTTGTTGCAGCACTATTTACAATAGCCCGGTAATGGAAGCAACCTAAATGCCCACAGACAGATGAATGGATAAAGATGTGGTACATATATAAAATGGAATATTACTCGGCCATAAAAAGGAATGAAACTGGGTCATTTGTAGAGACATCGATGGATCGAGAGACTGTCATACAGAATGAAGTAAGTCAGAAAGAGGAAAACAAATATTGTATATTAACGCATATATGTGGAGCCTAAAAATGGTACAGATGAACTGGTTTGCAGGGAAGAAATAGAGACACAGAGGTAGAGAACAAACGTATGGACACCAAGTGTGGGAAGCCATGGGGTGGTGGTGATGGGATGAGTTGGGAGTTTGGGATTGACCTGTATACATGTATATGCATAAAATACATAACTAATAATAACGTGCTGTATAAAAAAATAAATAAAATTTCAAAATTTTAAAAAATAAAATTTAAAAATAAAACAGAAAAAAGTTCTTCCCGTCACACAGATGTATTTATAGGAATGAATTATTTTCATGCTTCTATCTATAAATACATAAAAGAGGAATAACATCTAACTTGAAACATAAAAGAAAAAAAAAGTGAACCCACGAGTTATACAGAGGAAAACCCTATCACGGCACTTGCTCCAGTGGTAAACATTGCTGAAATTGGTCAGAGGTGGGGAACCATCTCCCATACAGCCAGCAACCCAACCCCCACTCAAGGAGCGTCCTCATTGCAAAGCTGGGGGACCGTGCAGAGGCATCTGTGAGTAAACGTGAGCTGAGCCCCAGGCCAGCTGCTGCTGAACTGTTCCCACCGTTTCCAGGTAAAACACCTGAATATGTACAAGGGCTTGAAAGCCTAGAGGAAGGACCGTGGAGCCACACCAGCGACAGCACGCAGGCCAACTTGGTGCCTGCAGGCCAGCCAGCGTGGTCCTGGACCCTGGCGCTCTTCCAGAAGCTTTCCATTGCCCTGCCTGAGATACCCCTCCTGTCCTGGCCCCCACTGCTTCTTTCCTTCCTCACCTCAGTCCGGAGAGAAATTCCAGCGGAAGGTATGGGTGACACATCCTCTTCTTTACAGGCGGCAGCCTGGCAACTCCTGCAGAAAGGCCAGCAGAACCCCACTCACACCGGGCCACCCACAAAGCTGTGGCCCCTCACTCCCTCCCACCAGAACAGCCCCGAGACTGCTGACGGGGCAGAGAATATGGTGTCAGGCACAGCTTCAGGGGCTATTGCTGCCTGGAGATCTGTTTATATTAACCTCAATGAGGCACACCTGGGGAGGGCGGGCCGGCAGGGTAAGGCTGCCCAGGTCAGCTAATCCACAACCCTCAGGGAATCACATTGTTGAAAATGGACCCCGCTAAGGCAGAAGAGAAGCCAAGGGAAAAAAGGACACAATGCCATTTGCAGCACCGTAGATGAGTCTAGAAGTAATCACGTGACTTGTAGTAAGTCAGAAAGTTAAAGACACATATCATATCATATCACTTATAGGTGTTACCTAAAAATGGATACCAGGGCAGATATTTCCATGGAGAAGGGCAATCACAGATTCATTTAACAAATTTATGGTTCACCAATGGAAAGGTGTGAGGATTGGTTTCATTACGATATCGGGGTTAACAGACATATACAAACACAGGTGACATATATAATCACCAAAGACCTACAGAATACCAAGAGAGGACTACTCAACATTCTGTCATAACGTACATGGGAAAAGGATCCCAAGAAAAACAGTCACCTGTATATATAAAAGAACCACATCTTCCACACCTACAACAAGCCAAACATTGTAATCAAACTTGCTGTAATAAAAAATAAAAACTTAAATTAAAAACACGAACAAGAAGTAGTGAGACAAACGTGAGGGGCTTTCTCCTGGCACATTCCATTCTAAACTCCAATCTAGAACACCACTTCCACTGAGGCTCTCTTGCCCTAGTAACCAGATTTGGTAAGGGTGAACTGCTGCCACCTTGTGGCCGTTTCACACAACAGCAGCTTTAATCCCAGGGCTAATGGTCAGTTGATATTCAAAATCATTGCAGGCCTGTAAATGACACCTGCCCTGAAAACAAATCCTGGGGTCACATATCGACCAAAAAATTCAAAGGACGTCCATATTTCAAAACGACCGTTTCAAAAGGCATATTTTACGCACATTAGTGTTCTGCTTCTTTTCCTTTCTTTCCTTTTTTGTTAAAAAACACGGGAATGGAAAAAGGCATCCCTCAGAATGGGCGAAAATCGTTGCAGACGAATCAATGGACAGAGGTTTAATCTCCAATATATATAAACAGCTCATGCAGCTTAATATTAAAAAAACAAACAACCCAATACAAAAATGGGCAGAAGATCTAAAGAGACGTTTCTTCAAAGGAGACACAGAGATGGCCAAGACGCACGTGAAAAGCTGCTCAACAGCTCTAATTATTAGAGAAATGCAAATCAAAACTACAATGAGGTATCACCTCACACCTGTTAGAATAAGCATCATTAGAAAATCTACAAACAACCAATTCTGGGGAGGGTGTGGACAAAAGGAGCCCTCTTCCACTATTGGTGGGAATGTAAATTGATACAGTCACTATGGAGAACAGTATGGAGTTTCCTTAAAAAAATTAGAAATAGAATTACCATCTGATCCAGCAATCCCACTTCTGGGCATATACCCAGAGAAAACCGTATTTCAAAAAGGCACATTCACCACAATGTTTGTTGCAGCACTATTTACAATAGCCCGGTAAAGGAAGCAAAATAAATGCCCACAGACAGATGAATGGATAAAGATGTGGTACATATATAAAATGGAATATTACTCGGCCATAAAAAGGAATGAAACTGGGTCATTTGTAGAGACATCGATGGATCGAGA
This sequence comes from Mesoplodon mirus, assembly GCF_964341445.2. Taxonomy (NCBI): domain Eukaryota; kingdom Metazoa; phylum Chordata; class Mammalia; order Artiodactyla; family Ziphiidae; genus Mesoplodon; species Mesoplodon mirus. Next base: position 490,728 of record NW_028295739.1, read on the forward strand.
GACTGTCATACAGAATGAAGTAAGTCAGAAAGAGGAAAACAAATATTGTATATTAACGCATATATGTGGAGCCTAAAAATGGTACAGATGAACTGGTTTGCAGGGAAGAAATAGAGACACAGAGGTAGAGAACAAACGTATGGACACCAAGTGTGGGAAGCCATGGGGTGGTGGTGGTGGGATGAGTTGGGAGTTTGGGATTGACCTGTATACATGTATATGCATAAAATACATAACTAATAATAACGTGCTGTATAAAAAAATAAATAAAATTACATTTCAAAATTTAAAAAAATAAAATTTAAAAATAAAACAGAAAAAAGAGCTTCCCATCACACAGATGTATTTATAGGAATGAATTATTTCCATGCTTATATCTATAAATACATAAAAGAGGAATAAAATCTAACTTTAACGATAAAAGAAAAAAAAAGTGAACCCACGAGTTATACAGAGGAAAACCCTACCACGGCACTTGCTCCAGTGGTAAACAATTCTGAAATTGGTCAGAGGTGGGGAACCATCTCCCATACAGCCAGCAACCCACCCCCCACGCAAGGAGCGTCCTCATTGCAAAGCTGGGGGACCGTTCTGAGGCATCTGTGAGTAAACGTGAGCTGAGGCCCAGGCCAGCTGCTGCTGAACTGTCCCCACCCTTTCCAGGTAAAACACCTGAATATATACAAGGGCTTGAAAGCCTAGAGGAAGGACCGTGGAGCCACACCAGTGAAAGCACGCAGGCCAACTTGGTGCCTGCCGGCCAGCCAGGGTGGTCCTGGACCCTGGCGCTCTACCAGAAGCTTTCCATTGCCATGCCTGAGATACCCCTCCTGTCCCGGCCCCCACTGCTTTTTTCCTTCCTCACCTCTGTCCGGAGAGAAATTCCAGCGGAATGTATGGGTGACACATCCTGTTCTTTACAGGCGGCTTCTTGGCAACTCCTGCAGAAAGGCCAGCAGAGCCCCACTCACACCGGGCCACCCACAAAGTTGTGGCTCCTCACTCCCTCCCACCAGCACAGCCCCGAGACTGCTGACAGGGCAGAGAATATGGAGTCAGGCACAGCTTCAGGGACTATTGCTGCCTGGAGCGCTGTTTATATTGACCTCAATGAGGCACACCTGGGGAGGGCGGGCCGGAAGGGTAAGGCTGCCCAGGTCAGCTAATCCACAACCCTCAGGGAATCACATTGTTGAAAATGGACCTCGCTAAGGCAGAATAGAAGCCAAGGGAAAAAAGGACACAATGCCATTTGCAGCACCGTAGATGAGTCTAGAAGTAATCACGTGACTTGTAGTAAGTCAGAAAGTGGAAGACACATATCATATCATATCACTTATAGGTGTTACCTAAAAATGGATACCAGGGCAGATATTTCCACGGAGAAGGGCAATCACAGATTCGTTAAACAAACTTATGGTTCACCAATGGAAAGGTGGGAGGATTGGTTTCATTACGATATTGGGGTTAACAGACATATACAAACAGAGGTGACATATATAATCACCAAAGACCTACAGAATACCAAGAGTGGACTACTCAACATTCTTTCATAACGTACATGGGAAAAGGATCCCAGGAAGAACAGACATCTGTATATGTGTAAAAGAACCACATCTTCCACACCTACAACAAACCAAACATTGTAATCAAACTTGCTGTAATAAAAAATAAAAAATTAAATTAAAAACACGAACAAGAAGTAGTGAGACAAACTTGAGGGGCTTTCTCCTGGCTCATTCCATTCTAAATTCCAATCTAGAACACCACTTCCCCTGAGGCTCTCTTGCCCTAGTAACCAGATTTGGTAAGGGAGAACTGCTGCCACATTGTGGCCGTTTCACACAACAGCAGCTTTAATCCCAGGGCTAATGGTCAGTTGATATTCAAAATCATTGCAGGCCTGTAAATGACACCTGCCCTGAAAACAAATCCTGGGGTCACATATCGACCAAAAAATTCAAAGGACGTCCATATTTCAAAACGACCGTTTCAAAAGGCATATTTTACGCACATTAGTGTTCTGCTTCTTTTCCTTTCTTTCCTTTTTTGTTAAAAAACACGGGAATGGAAAAAGGCATCCCTCATAATGGGCGAAAATCGTTGCAAACGAATCAATGGACAGAGGTTTAATCTCCAATATATATAAACAGCTCATGCAGCTTAATATTAAAAAACAAACAACCCAATACAAAAATGGGCAGAAGATCTAAAGAGACGTTTCTTCAAAGAAGACACAGAGATGGACAAGACGCACATGAAAAGCTGCTCAACAGCACTAATTATTAGAGAAATGCAAATCAAAACTACAATGAGGTATCACCTCACACCTGTTAGAATCGGCATCATCAGAAAATCTACAAACAACAAATTCTGGGGAGGGTGTGGACAAAAGGAGCCCTCTTCCACTATTGGTGGGAATGTAAATTGATACAGTCACTATGGAGAACAGTATGGAGTTTCCTTAAAAAAACTAGAAATAGAATTACCATCTGATCCAGCAATCCTACTTCTGGGCATATACCCAGAGAAAACCGTAAATCAAAAAGGCACATTCACCACAATGTTCGTTGCAGCACTATTTACATTAGCCAGGTAATGGAAGCAACCTAAATGCCCACAGACAGATGAATGGATAAAGATGTGGTACATATATAAAATGGAATATTACTCGGCCATAAAAAGGAATGAAACTGGGTCATTTGTAGAGACATCGATGGATCGAGAGACTGTCATACAGAATGAAGTAAGTCAGAAAGAGGAAAACAAATATTGTATATTAATGCATATATGTGGAGCCTAAAAAATGGTACAGATGAACTGGTTTGCAGGGAAGAAATAGAGACACAGAGGTAGAGAACAAACGTATGGACACCAAGTGTGGGAAACCATGGGGTGGTGGTGGTGGGATGAGTTGGGAGTTTCGGATTGACGTGAATACATATATATGCATAAAGTACATAACTAATAATAACGTGCTGTATAAAAAAAATAAATAAAATTAAATTTCAAAATTTTAAAAAATAAAATTTAAAAATAAAACAGAAAAAAGTTCTTCCCGTCACACAGATGTATTTATAGGAATGAATTATTTCCATGCTTATATCTATAAATACATAAAAGAGGAATAAAATCTAACTTGAACCATAAAAGAAAAAAAAACTGAACCCACGAGTTATACAGAGGAAAACCCTATCAGCGCACTTGCTCCAGCGGTAAACAATTGTGAAATTGGTCAGAGGTGGGGAACCATCTCCCATACAGCCAGCAACCCACCCCCCACGCAAGGAGCGTCCTCATTGCAAAGCTGGGGGACCGTGCCGAGGCATCTGTGAGTAAACGTGAGTTGAGCCCCAGGCCAGCTGCTGCTGAACTGTCCCCACCCTTTCCAGGTAAAACACCTGAATATGTACAAGGGCTTGAAACCCTAGAGGAAGGACTGTGGAGCCACACCAGCGACAGCACGCAGGCCAACTTGCTGCCTGCAGGACAGCCAGGGTGGTCCTGTACCCTGGCGCTCTTCCAGAAGCTTTCCATTGCCCTGCCTGAGATACCCCTCCTGTCCCGGCCCCCACTGCTTTTTTCCTTCCTCACCTCTGTCCGGAGAGAAATTCCAGTAGAAGGTATGGGTGACACATCCTCTTCTTTACAGGTGGCATCCTGGCAACTCCTGCAGAAAGGCAAGCAGAACCCCACTCACACCGTGCCACCCACAAAGCTGTGGCCACTCACTCCTTCCCACCAGCACAGCCCCGAGGCTGCTGACGGGGCAGAGAATATGGAGTCAGTCACAGCTTCAAGGGCTATTGCTACCTGGAGCTCTGTTTATATTGACCTCAACGAGGCACAGCTGGGGAGGGCGGGCCGGCAGGGTAAGGCCGCCCAGGTCAGCTAATCCACAACCCTCAGGGAATCACATTGTTGAAAATGGACCCCGCTAAGGCAGAAGAGATGCCAAGGAAAACAAGGACACAATGCCATTTGCCGCACCGTAGATGAGTCTAGAAGTAATCACGTGACTTGTAGTAAGTTAGAAAGTGAAAGACACATATCATATCATATCACTTATAGGTGTTACCTAAAAATGGATACCAGGGCAGGTATTTCCACGGAGAAGGGCAATCACAGATTCATTAAACAAACTTATGGTTCACCAATGGAAAGGTGTGAGGATTGGTTTCATTACGATATCGGGGTTAACAGACATATACAAACACAGGTGACATATATAATCACCAAAGACCTACAGAATACCAAGAGAGGACTACTCAACATTCTGTCATAACGTACATGGGAAAAGGATCCCAGGAAGAACAGTCATCTGTATATGTGTAAAAGAACCACATCTTCCACACCTACAAGAAGCCAAACATTGTACTCAAACTTGCTGTAATAAAAAATAAAAAATTAAATTAAAAACACGAACAAGAAGTAGTGAGACAAACGTGAGGGGCTTTCTCCTGGCACATTCCATTCTAAACTCCAGTCTAGAACACCACTTCCACTGAGTCTCTCTTGCCCTAGTAACCAGATTTGGTAAGGGTGAACTGCTGCCACCTTGTGGCCGTTTCACACAACAGCAGCTTTAATCCCAGCGCTAATGGCCAGTTGATATTCAAAATCATTGCAGGCCTGTAAATGACACCTGCCCTGAAAACAAATCCTGGGGTCACATATCGACCAAAAAATTCAAAGGACGTCCATATTTCAAAACGACCATTTCAAAAGGCATATTGTACGCACATGAGTGTTCTGCTTCTTTTCCTTTCTTTCCTTTTTTGTTAAAAAACACGGGAATGGAAAAAGGCATCGCTCAGAATGGGCGAAAATTGTTGCAGACGAATCAATGGACAGAGGTTTAATCTCCAATATATATAAACAGCTCATGCAGCTTAATATTAAAAAAACAAACAACCCAAAAAAATGGGCAGAAGATCTAAAGAGACGTTTCTTCAAAGGAGACACAGAGATGGCCAAGACGCACATGAAAAGCTGCTCAACAGCACTAATTATTAGAGAAATGCAAATCAAAACTACAATGAGGTATCACCTCACACCTGTTAGAATCGGCATCATCAGAAAATCTACAAACAACCAATTCTGGGGAGGGTGTGGACAAAAGGAGCCCTCTTCCACTATTGGTGGGAATGTAAATTGATACAGTCACTATGGAGAACAGTATGGAGTTTCCATAAAAAAATCAGAAATAGAATTACCATCTGATCCAGCAATCGCACTTCTGGGCATATACCCAGAGAAAACCGTATTTCAAAAAGGCACATTCACCACAATGTTCGTTGCAGCACTATTTACAATAGCCAGGAAATGGAAGCAACCTAAATGCCCACAGACAGAGGAATGGATAAAGATGTGGTACATATATAAAATGGAATATTACTCGGCCATAAAACGGAATGAAACTGGGTCATTTGTAGAGACATCGATGGATCGAGAGACTGTCATACAGAATGAAGTAAGTCAGAAAGAGGAAAACAAATATTGTATATTAATGCATATATGTGGAGCCTAAAAATGGTACAGATGAACTGGTTTGCAGGGAAGAAATAGAGACACAGAGGTAGAGAACAAACGTATGGACACCAAGTGTGGGAAGCCATGGGGTGGTGGTGGTGGGATGAGTTGGGAGTTTGGGATTGACCTGTATACACGTATATGCATAAAATACATAACTAATAATAACGTGCTGTATAAAAAAATAAATAAAATTAAATTTCAATATTTTAAAAAATAAAATTTAAAAATAAAACAGAAAAAAGTTCTTCCCGTCACACAGATGTATTTATAGGAATGAATTATTTCCATGCTTATATCTATAAATACATAAAAGAGGAATAAAATCTAACTTGAACGATAAAAGAAAAAAAAAAGTGAACCCACGAGTTATACAGAGGAAAACCCTATCACGGCACTTGCTCCAGTGGTAAACAATTCTGAAATTGGTCAGAGGTGGGGAACCATCTCCCATACAGCCAGCAACCCACCACCCATGCAAGGAGCGTCCTCATTGCAAAGCTGGGGGACTGTGCCAAGGCATCTGTGAGTAAACGTGAGCTGAGCCCCAGGCCAGCTACTGCTGAACTGTTCCCACCCTTTCCAGGTAAAACACCTAAATATATACAAGGGCTTGAAAGCCTAGAGGAAGGACCGTGGAGCCACACCAGCGACAGCACGCAGGCCAACTTGGTGCCTGCAGGGCAGCAAGCGTGGTCCTGGCCTCGGACGCTCTTCCACAAACTTTCCATTGCCCTGCCTGAGATACCCCTCCTGTCCCGGCCCCCACTGCTTTTTTCCTTCCTCACCTCTGTCCGAAGAGAAATTCCAGCGGAAAGTATGGGTGACACAACCTCTTCTTTACAGGCGGCAGCCTGGCAACTCCTGCAGAAAGGCCAGCAGAACCCCACTCACACCGGGCCACCCACAAAGCTGTGGCCCCTCACTCCCTCCCACCAGCACAGCCCCGAGACTGCTGATGGGGCAGAGAATATGGAGTCAGGCACAGCTTCAAGGGCTATTGCTGCCTGGAGCGCTGTTTATATTGACCTCAACGAGGCACACCTGGGGAGGGCGGGCCGGCAGGTTAAGGCTGCCCAGGTCAGCTAATCCACAACCCTCATGGAATCACATTGTTGAAAATGGACCCCGCTAAGGCAGAAGAGAAGCCAAGGGAAAAAAGCACACAATGCCATTTGCAGCACCGTAGATGAGTCTAGAAGTAATCACGTGACTTGTAGTAAGTCAGAAAGTGGAAGACACATATCATATCATATCACTTATAGGTGTTACCTAAAAATGGATACCAGGGCAGATATTTCCACGGAGAAGGGCAATCACAGATTCATTAAACAAACTTATGGTTCACCAATGGAAAGGTGTGAGGATTGGTTTCATTACGATATCGGGGTTAACAGACATATACAAACACAGGTGACATATATAATCACCAAAGACCTACAGAATACCAAGAGAGGACTACTCAACATTCTGTCATAACGTACATGGGAAAAGGATCCCAGGAAGAACAGACATGTGTATATGTGTAAAAGAACCACATCTTCCACACCTACAACAAGCCAAACATTGTAATCAAACATGCTGTAATAAAAAATAAAAAATTAAATTAAAAACACGAACAAGAAGTAGTGAGACAAACGTGAGGGGCTTTCTCCTGGCACATTCCATTCTAAACTCCAATCTAGAACACCACTTCCACTGAGGTTCTCTTGCCCTAGTAACCAGATTTGGTAAGGGTGAACTGCTGCCACCTTGTGGCCGTTTCACACAACAGCAGATTAATCCCAATGCTAATGGTCAGTTGATATTCAAAATCATTGCAGGCCTGTAAATGACACCTGCCCTGAAAACAAATCCTGGGGTCACATATCGACCAAAAAATTCAAAGGACGTCCATATTTCAAAACGACCGTTTCAAAAGGCATATTTTACGCACATTAGTGTTCTGCTTCTTTTCCTTTCTTTCCTTTTTTGTTAAAAATCACGGGAATGGAAAAAGGCATCCCTCAGAATGGGCGAAAATCGTTGCAGACGAATCAATGGACAGAGGTTTAATCTCCAATATATATAAACAGCTCATGCAGCTTAATATTAAAAAAAACAAACAACCCCAAAAAATGGGCAGAAGATCTAAAGAGACGTTTCTTCAAAGGAGACACAGAGATGGCCAAGACGCACATGAAAAGCTGCTCAACAGCACTAATTATTAGAGAAATGCAAATCAAAACTACAATGAGGTATCACCTCACACCTGTTAGAATCGGCATCATCAGAAAATCTACAAACAACCAATTCTGGGGAGGGTGTGGACAAAAGGAGCCCTCTTCCACTATTGGTGGGAATGTAAATTGATACAGTCACTATGGAGAACAGTATGGAGTTTCCTTAAAAAAATTAGAAATAGAATTACCATCTGATCCACCAATCCCACTTCTGGGCATATACCCAGAGAAAACCGTATTTCAAAAAGGCACATTCACCACAGTGTTCGTTGCAGCACTATTTACAAAACCAAGTAATGGAAGCAACCTAAATGCCCAAAGACAGATGAATGGATAAAGATGTGGTACATATATAAAATGGAATATTACTCGGCCATAAAAAGGAATGAAACTGGGTCATTTGTAGAGACATCGATGGATCGAGAGACTGTCATACTGAATGAAGTAAGTCAGAAAGAGGAAAACAAATATTGTATATTAATGCATATATGTGGAGCATAAAAATGGTACAGATGAACTGGTTTGCAGGGAAGAAATAGAGACACAGAGGTAGAGAACAAACGAATGGACACCAAGTGTGGGAAGCCATGGGGTGGTGGTGGTGTGATGAGTTGGGAGATTGGGATTGACCTGTATACATGTATATGCATAAAATACATAACTAATAATAATGTGCTGCTTAAAAACATAAATAAAATTAAATTTAAAATTTTAAAAAATAAAATTTAAAAATAAAACAGAAAAAATTCTTCCCGTCACACAGATGTATTTATAGGAATGAATTATTTCCATGCTTATATCTATAAATACATAAAAGAGGAATAAAATCTAACTTGAACCATAAAAGAAAAAAAAAAACCTGAAGCCACCAGTTATACACAGGAAAACCCTAGCAGGGCACTTGCTCCAGTGGTAAACAATTCTGAAATTGGTCAGAGGTGGGCAACCATCTCCCATACAGCCAGCAACCCTCCCCCCATGCAAGGAGCATCCTCATTGCAAAGCTGGGGGACCGTGCCGAGGCATCTGTGAGTAAACGTGAGCTGAGCCCCAGGCCAGCTGCTGCTGAACTGTTCCCACCCTTTCCAGGTAAAACACCTGAATATGTACAAGGGCTTGAAAGCCTAGAGGAAGGACCGTTGAGCCACACCAGCGACAGCACGCAGGCCAACTTGGTGCCTGCAGGCCAGCCAGGGTGGTCCTGGCCCCGGGCGCTCTTCCAGAAGCTTTCCATTGCCCTGCCTGAGATACCCCTCCTGTCCCGGCACCCCCTGCTTTTTACCTTCCTCACCTCTGTCCGGAGAGAATTTCCAGCGGAAAGTATGGGTGACACAACCTCTTCTTTACAGGCGGCAGCCTGGCAACTCCTGCAGAAAGGCCAGCAGAACCCCACTCACACCGGGCCACCCACAAAGATGTGTCCCCTCACTCCCTGCCACCAGCACAGCCCCGAGACTGCTGAAGGGGCAGAGAATATGGAATCAGGCACAGCTTCAGGGGCTATTGCAGCCTGGAGCTCTGTTTATATTGACCTCAACGAGGCACACCTGGGGAGGGCGGGCCGGAAGAGTAAGGCTGCCCAGGTCAGCTAATCCACAACCCTCAGGGAATCACATTGTTGAAAATGGACCCCGCTAAGGCAGAAGAGAAGCCAAGGGAAAAAAGGACACAATGCCATTTGCAGCACCGTAGATGAGTCTAGAAGTAATCACGTGACTTGTAGTAAGTCAGAAAGTGAAAGACACATATCAAATCATATCACTTATAGGTGTTACCTAAAAATGGATACCAGGGCAGATATTTCCACGGAGAAGGGCAATCACAGATTCATTAAACAAACTTATGGTTCACCAATGGAAAGGTGTGAGGATTGGTTTCATTACGATATCGGGGTTAACAGACATATACAAACACAGGTGACATATATAATCACCAAAGACCTACAGAATACCAAGAGAGGACTACTCAACATTCTGTCATAACGTACATGGGAAAAGGATCCCAGGAAGAACAGTCATCTGTATATGTGTAAAAGAACCACATCTTCCACACCTACAAAAAGCCAAACATTGTAATCAAACTTGCTGTAATAAAAAATAAAAAATTAAATTAAAAACACGAACAAGAAGTAGTGAGACAAACGTGAGGGGCTTTCTCCTGGCACATTTCATTCTAAACTCCAATCTAGAACTCCACTTCCACTGAGGCTCTCTTGCCCTAGTAACCAGATTTGGTAAGGGTGAACTGCTGCCACCTTGTGTCCGTTTCACACAACAGCAGTTTAATCCCAACGCTAATGGTCAGTTGATATTCAAAATCACTGCAGGCCTGTAAATGACACCTGCCCTGAAAACAAATCCTGGGGTCACATATCGACCAAAAAATTCAAAGGAAGTCCATATTTCAAAACGACCATTTCAAAAGGCATATTTTACGCACATTAGTGTTCTGCTTCTTTTCCTTTCTTTCCTTTTTTGTTAAAAAACACGGGAATGGAAAAAGGCATCCCTCAGAATGGGCGATAATCGTTGCAGACGAATCAATGGACAGAGGTTTGATCTCCAATATATATAAACAACCCATGCAGCTTAATATTAAAAAAACAAACATCCCAATACAAAAATGGGCAGAGGATCTAAAGAGACGTTTCTTCAAAGAAGACACAGAGATGGCCAAGACGCACATGAAAAGCTGCTCAACAGCACTAATTATTAGAGAAATGCAAATCAAAACTACAATGAGGTTTCACCTCACACCTGTTAGAATCGGCATCATCAGAAAATCTACAAACAACCAATTCTGGGGAGGGTGTGGACAAAAGGAGCCCTCTTCCACTATTGGTGGGAATGTAAATTGATACAGTCACTATGGAGAACAGTATGGAGTTTCCTTAAAAGAACTACAAATAGAATTACCATCTGATCCAGCAATCCCACTTCTGGGCATATACCCAGATAAAACCGTAAATCAAAAAGGCACATTCACGACAATGTTCATTGCAGCACTATTTACAATAGCCAGGTAATGGAAGCAACCTAAATGCCCACAGACAGATGAATGAATAAAGATGTGGTACATATATGAAATGGAATATTACTCGGCCATAAAAAGGAATGAAACTGGGTCATTTGTAGAGACATTGATGGATCGAGAGACTGTCATACAGAATGAAGTAAGTCAGAAAGAGGAAAACAAATATTGTATATTAATGCATATATGTGGAACCTAAAAAAATGGTACAGATGAAATAGTTTGCAGGGAAGAAATAGAGACACAGAGGTAGAGAACAAACGTATGGACACCAAGTGTGGCAAGCCATGGGGTGGTGGTGGTGGGATGAGTTGGGAGATTGGGATTGACCTGTATACATGTATATGCATAAAATACATAACTAATAATAATGTGCTGTATAAAAACATAAATAAAATTAAATTTCAAAATTTTAAAAAATAAACTTTAAAAATAAAACTGAGAAATTTATTCCCGTCACACAGATGTATTTATAGGAATGAATTATTTCCATGCTTATATTTATAAATACATAAAAGAGGAATAAAATCTAACTTGAACAATAAAAGAAAAAAAAAGTGAACCCACGAGTTATACAGAGGAAAACCGTATCACGGCACTTGCTCCAGCGGTAAACAATTCTGAAATTGGTCAGAGGTGGGGAACCATCTCCCATACAGCCAGCAACACACCCCCCACGCAAGGAGCGTCCTCATTGCAAAGCTGGGGGACCGTTCCGAGGCATCTGTGAGTAAACGTGAGCTGAGCCCCAGGCCAGCTGCTGCTGAACTGTTCCCACCCTTTCCAGGTAAAACACCTGAATATGTAGAAGGGATTGAAAGCCTAGAGGAAGGACCGTGGAGCCACACCAGCGACAGCACGCAGGCCAACTTGGTGCCTGCAGGCCAGCCAGGTTGGTCCTCGCCTGTAAAGCACCGTAAGAGGGGCACAACTTCGACAATGATGCACTTGGCCAAAAAGGGCGTATGCGTTTTCTCCTGAATATATTCAGGAGAAAACGCATACGCCCTTTTTGGCCAAGCAAGCAAGCGGGCAATGCAAATCTGCACTACAAAGAAGTATCACTTCCCACGGGTCAAAAGGGACATCCACAAAATGTGTAAAAACCAGAAAGGCAAGACAGGCCGTGCCGAAATGGGAGCCTTGTTATGCTGACGGGCAGGATGTAAGTTGCCAACTGCCTCACTGGAGGAGTGCATTGTGTTCCCTAAAACAAGTAAACAACAGAGCTACAGAGCCAAGGGCACTTCCAGTCTAGGGAATATACCTTGGGAAAACTGAAAATCAGTAAGACAGAGCCACCCCCATATTGAGGGCTGCACTGCTTACAAGAACCTCAACCTGGGTACACCGGAAATATCCCAGGAAATATATAAATGGTTCAAAACTTTGTGGAACTTATGTACGATGGAATATCCCTCAGCCACGTAATCAATGTCATAAGACCAGTAGCAGCAAAATGAGTGGATTCCGGTATGATGATTCTAAGTGAAAGAAGTCACACAGAAAAAGAAACTTATCATAAGATATCAATTAGGAAGATCCTGTAAACATGGCTACACATGAACTGAGTTAGCAAAGAGAACAGAGTCTCACATTTAGAAAATACTCTTATGCCTGCTTAAGGGGGAAGGAGAGGTGGGGTGATGCATCAAACCAGAGTTTGATATAAGCACAGGTACCGTTCCAAAATCCAACTATGGAATAGACAAGACCTACACCTTCCTCAGTGAAAGGGACTCAAAACCCCATATTTCCCGCAGAGGAATACATCTGACTAGTAAGAATCTTAAAACCTATGTATTGATATGTCTCCGTAAGGGAATCAAGTGTGTCTAGACTGGCATAAACATGGCAGCGAGAATCAGCTCAAACCCACTCTAAAAAGGAATTTCAAAAACAAAACAGAGAAACAGGGAAATTATTTACAATTCCTTCAGGGTCTCTGATGAAACCTGGAATGACCCTATCTACAATGACAGCTGGATGTGGCATGAGGCTGGACACTTGGGACTGAGAGGATTGGTGAGATTGGGTGAGCAAATGGAGACCCTTTAAAGCAATAATGCATGACACCCATTCCATGGGTCCCAACTCTCCAGGTTGAAGGGAATATTACTACAGCTATAACATGTACGGGAAACCTAGAGAATGGACACACTGTGAATACGAAAGGTTTCTAAAACTCAACGAAGAGTCCCTCTCCTGGTGCTGCGGTTTGACTTTCCAACTGCTTTCCTATCAATCTCCCAACTTGGAGAGACAGCCCCTTTAAGCTCCTGGTTCGCACAGGTTGCCAATCTGGCAGAGGATGAAAGGGAAGAGGGAGAACCAATGAGAGAGTCGCTGTTAGGCATTTGGATGGGCACATGTCACTCTAATTTCCCGGCAGGAAGAAGAATTAACCAAAGTCTCAGCCACCCACCGGGAACCAGTATAGGTCCTGAACCAAAAGTTTGGACTTGCGTTCAGCTCACAAGAAACGAGTTGAAAAATGGAGCTCAGGGGCACAGCAATTCACAAACTGGCAGAGTAATCAAGGCCAACTATCGTCCAAAAATCTGTTGAGGGAAGGCAACGAGGCAGACTTGAAAGCGAGGCAGAATAGCAGGAAACAGATTTCAAGAGGTACGTTGGAATCGCCTGTAAAGCACAGGAAGAGGGGCACAACTTCGACAATGATGCACTTGGCCAAAAAGGGCGTATGCGTTTTCTCCTGAATATATTCAGGAGAAAACGCATACGCCCTTTTTGGCCAAGCAAGCAAGCAGGCAATGCAAATATGCACTACAAAGAAGTATCACTTCCCACCGGTCAAAAGGGACATCCACAAAATGTGTAAAAACCAGAAAGGCAAGACAGGCCCTGGAGAACAGGGAGCCTTGTTATGCTGATGGGCGGGATGTAAGTTGCCAACTGCCTCACTCTAGGAGTGCATTGTGTTCCCTAAAACAAGTAAACAACAGAGCTACAGAGCCAAGGGCACGTCCAGTCTAGGGAATATACCTTGGGAAAACTGAAAATCCATAAGACAGAGCCACCCCCAAATTGAGGGCTGCACTGCTTACAGGAACCTCAACCTGGGTACACCTGAAATATCCCAGGAAATATAAAAATGGTTCCAAACATCGTGGAACTTACGTACGATGGAATATCCCTCAGCCATGAAATCAATGTCATAAGATCAGTAGCAGCAAAATGAGTGGATTCAGGTACGATGATTCTAAGTGAAAGAAGTCACACAGGAAAAGAAACTTATCATAAGATATCACTTAGGAAGATCCTGTAAACATGGCTACACATGAACTGAGTTAGGCAAGAGAACAGAGTCTCACATTTAGAAAACACTCTTATGCCTGCTTAAGGGGGAAGGAGAGGTGGGGTGATGCATCAAACCAGAGTTTGATATAAGCACAGGTACCGTTCCAAAATCCAACTATGGAATAGACAAGACCTACACCTTCCTCAGTGAAAGGGACTCAAAACCCCATATTTCCCGCAGAGGAATACATCTGACTAGTAAGAATCTTAAAACCTATGTATTGATATGTCTCCGTAAGGGAATCAAGTGTGTCTAGACTGGCATAAACATGGCAGCGAGAATCAGCTCAAACCCACTCTAAAAAGGAATTTCAAAAACAGAACAATGAAACAGGGAAATTCTTTACAATTCCTTCAGGGTCTCTGATGCAACCTGGAATGACCCTATCTACAATGACAGCTGGATGTGGCATAAGGCTGGACACTTGGGACTGAGAGGATTGGTGAGATTGGGTGAGCAAATGCAGACCCTTTAAAGCAATAATGCATGGCACCCATTCCATGGGTCCCAAATCTCCAGGTTGAAGGGAATATTACTACAGCTATAACATGTACGGGAAACCTGGAGAATGGACACACTGTGAATACGAAAGGTTTCTAAAACTCAACGAAGATTCCCTCTCCTGGTGCTCCGGTTTGACTTCCAACTGCTTTCCTATCAATCTCCCAACTTGGAGAGACAGCCCCTTTAAGCTCCTGGTTTGCACAGGTTGCCAATTTGGCAGAGGATGAAAGGGAAGAGGGAGAACCAATGAGAGAGTAGCTCTTAGGCATTTGGATGGGCACATGTCACTCTAATTTCCCGGCAGGAAGAAGAATTAACCAAAGTCTCAGCCACCCACTGGGAACCAGTATAGGTCCTGAACCAAAAGTTTGGACTTGCGTTCAGCTCACAAAAAACGAGTTGAAAAATGGAGCTCAGGGGCACAGCAATTCACATACTGGCAGAGTAATCAAGGCCAACTATCGTCCAAAAATCTGTTGAGGGAAGGCAACGAGGCGGACTTGAAAGCGAGGCAGAATAGCAGGAAACAGATTTCAAGAGGTACGTTGGAATCGCCTGTAAAGCACAGGAAGAGGGGCACAACTTCGACAATGATGCACTTGGCCAAAAAGGGCGTATGCGTTTTCTCCAGAATATATTCAGGATAAAACTACAATGAGGTATCACCTCACACGTGTTAGAATCGGCATCATCAGAAAATCTACAAACAACCAATTCTGGGGAGGGTATGGACAAAAGGAGCCCTCTTCCACTATTGGTGGGAATGTAAATTGATACAGTCTCTATGGAGAACAGTATGGAGTTTCCTTAAAAAAACTAGAAATAGAATTACCATCTGATCCAGCAATCCCACTTCTGGGCATATACCCATAGAAAACCGTATTTCAAAAAGGCACATTCACCGCAATGTTCGTTGCAGCACTATTTACAATAGCAAGGTAATGGAAGCAACCTAAACGCCCACAGACAGATGAATGGATAAAGATGTGGTACATATATGAAATGGAATATTATTCGGCCATAAAAAGGAATGAAACTGGGTCATTTGTAGAGACATCGATGGATCGAGAGACTGTCATACAGAATGAAGTAAGTCAGAAAGAGGAAAACAAATATTGTATATTAAGGCATATATGTGGAGCCTAAAAATGGTACAGATGAACTGGTTGGCAGGGAAGAAATAGAGACACAGAGGTAGAGAACAAACGTATGGACACCAAGTGTGGGAAGCCATGGGGTGGTGGTGGTGGGATGAGTTGGGAGTTTGGGATTGACCTGTATACATGTATATGCATAAAATACATAACTAATAATAACGTGCTGTATAAAAAAAATAAATAAAATAAAATTTCAAAATTTTAAAAAATAAAATTTAAAAATAAAACAGAAAAAAGTTTTTCCCGTCACACAGATGTATTTATAGGAATGAATTATTTCCATGCTTCTATCTATAAATACATAAAAGAGAAATAAAATCTAACTTGAACCATAAAAGAAAAAAAAATCCTGAACACACGAGTTATACAGAGGAAAACCCTATCAGGGCACTTGCTCCAGTGGTAAACAATTCTGAAATTGGTCAGAGGTGGGGAATCATCTCCCATACAGCCAGCAACCCACCCCCCACGCAAGGAGCGACCTCATTGCAAAGCTGGGGGACCGTGCCGAGGCATCTGTGAGAAAACGTGAGCTGAGCCCCAGGCCAGCTGCTGCTGAACTGTTCCCACCCTTTCCAGGTAAAACACCTGAATATGTACAAGGGCTTGAAAGCCTAGAGGAAGGACCGTGGAGCCACACCAGCGACAGCACTCAGGCCAACTTGGTGCCTGCAGGCCAGCCAGGGTGGTCCTGGACCCGGGTGCTCTTCCAGAAGCTTTCCATTGCCCTGCCTGAGATACCCCTCCTGTCCCGGCCCCCACTGCTTTTTTCCATCCTCACCTCTGTCCGGAGAGAAATTCCAGCGGAAGGTATGGGTGACACAACCTCTTCTTTACAGGCGGCAGCCTGGCAACTCCTGCAGAAAGGCCAGCAGAACCCCACTCACACCGGGCCACCCACAAAGCTGTGGCCCCTCACTCCCTCCCGCCAGCACAGCCCCGAGACTGCTGACGGGGCAGAGAATATGGAGTCAGGCACAGCTTCAGGGGCTATTGCTGCCTGGAGCTCTGTTTATATTGAGCTCCATGAGGCACACCTGGGGAGGGCGGGCCGGCAGGGTAAGGCTGCCCAGGTCAGCTAATCCACAACCCTCAGGGAATCACATTGTTGAAAATGGACCCCGCTAAGGCAGAAGGGATGCCAAAGGAAAATAGGACACAATGCCATTTGCAGCACCGTAGATGAGTCTAGAAGTAATCACGTGACTTGTAGTAAGTCAGAAAGTGAAAGACACATATCATATCATATCACTTATAGGTGTTACCTAAAAACGGATACCAGGGCAGATATTTCCACGGAGAAGGGCAATCACAGATTTATTAAACAAACTTATGGTTCACCAATGGAAAGGTGTGAGGATTGGTTTCATTACGATATCGGGGTTAACAGACATATACAAACACAGGTGACATATATAATCACCAAAGACCTACAGAATACCAAGAGAGGACTACTCAACATTCTGTCATAACGTACATGGGAAAAGGATCCCAGGAAGAACAGACATCTGTATATGTGTAAAAGAACCACATCTTCCACACCTACAACAAGCCAAACATTGTAATCAAACTTGCTGTAATAAAAAATAAAAAATTAAATTAAAAACACGAACAAGAATTAGTGAGACAAACTTGAGGGGCTTTCTCCTGGCACATTCCATTCTAAACTCCAAACTAGAACACCACTTCCACTGAGGCTCTCTTGCCCTAGTAACCAGATTTGGTAAGGGTGAACTGCTGCCACCTTGTGGCCGTTTCACACAACAGCAGCTTTAATCCCAACGCTAATGGTCAGTTGATATTCAAAATCATTGCAGGCCTGTAAATGACACCTGCCCTGAAAACAAATCCTGGGGTCACATATCGACCAAAAAATTCAAAGGACGTCCATATTTCAAAACGACCGTTTCAAAAGGCATATTTTACGCACAATAGTGTTCTGCTTCTTTTCCTTTCTTTCCTTTTTTGTTAAAAAACACGGGAATGGAAAAAGGCATCCCTCAGAATGGGCGAAAATCGTTGCAGACGAATCAATGGACAGAGGTTTAATCTCCAATATATATAAACAGCTCATGCAGCTTAATATTAAAAAAACAAACAACCCCAAAAAAAATGGGCAGAAGATCTAAAGAGACGTTTCTTCAAAGGAGACACAGAAATGGCCAAGACGCACATGAAAAGCTGCTCAACAGCACTAATTATTAGAGAAATGCAAATCAAAACAACAATGAGGTATCACCTCACACCTGTTAGAATCGGCATCATCAGAAAATCTACAAACAACCAATTCTGGGGAGGGTGTGGACAAAAGGAGCCCTCTTCCACTATTGGTGGGAATGTAAATTGATACAGTCACTATGGAGAACAGTATGGAGTTTCCTTAAAAAATCTAGAAATAGAATTACCATCTGATCCAGCAATCCCACTTCTGGGCATATACCCAGAGAAAACCGTACTTCAAAAAGGCACATTCACCACAATGTTCGTTGCAGCACTATTTACAATAGCCAGGTAATGGAAGCCACCTAAATGCCCACAGACAGATGAATGGATAAAGATGTGGTACATATATAAAATGGAATATTACTCGGCCATAAAAAGGAATGAAACTGGGTCATTTGTAGAGACATCGATGGATCGAGAGACTGTCATACAGAATGAAGTAAGTCAGAAAGAGGAAAACAAATATTGTTTATTAACGCATATATGTGGAGCCTAAAAATGGTACAGATGAACTGGTTTGCAGGTAAGAAATAGAGACACAGAGGTAGAGAACAAACGTATGGACACCAAGTGTGGGAAGCCATGGGGTGGTGGTGGTGGGATGAGTTGGGAGTTTGGGATTGACCTGTATACATGTATATGCATAAAATACATAACTAATAATAACGTGCTGTATAAAAAAGAAAATAAATAAAATAAAATTTCAAAATTTTAAAAAATAAAATTTAAAAATAAAACAGAAAAAAGTTCTTCCCGTCACACAGATGTATTTATAGGAATGAATTATTTCCATGCTTATATCTATAAATACATAAAAGAGGAATAAAATCTAACTTGAACCATAAAAGAAAAAAAAATCCTGAACCCAAGAGTTATACAGAGGAAAAGCCTATCAGGGCACTTGATCCAGTGGTAAAATATTCTGAAATTGGTCAGAGGTGGGGAGTCATCTCCCATACAGCCAGCAACCCACCCCCCACGCAAGGAGCGTCCTCATTGCAAAGCTGGGGGAACGTGCCGAGGCATCTGTGAGTAAACGTGAGCTGAGCCCCAGGCCAGCTGCTGCTGAACTGTTCCCACCCTTCCCAGGTAAAACACCTGAATATGTACAAGGGCTTGAAAGCCTAGAGGAAGGACCGTGGTGCCACACCAGGAACAGCACGCAGGCCAACTTGGTGCCTGCAGGCCAGCCAGCGTGGTTCTGGCCCCGGGCGCTCTTCCAGAAGCTTTCAATTGCCCTGCCTGAGATACCCCTCCTGTCCCGGACCCCACTGCTTTTTTCCTTCCTCACCTCTGTCCTGAGAGAAATTCCAGTGGAAGGTATGGGTGACACATCCTCTTCTTTACAGGCGGGAGCCTGGCAACTCCTGCAGAAAGGCCAGCAGAACCCCACTCACACCGGGCCACCCACAAAGCTGTGGCCCCTCACTCCCTCCCATCAGCAGCGCCCCGAGACTGCTGACGCGGCAGAGAATATGGAGTCAGGCACAGCTTCAGGGGCTATTGCTGCCTGGAGCACTGTTTATATTGACCTCAACAAGGCAAACCTGGGGAGGGCGGGCCAGCAGGGTAAGGCTGCCCAGGTCAGCTAATCCACAACCCTCAGGGAATCACATTGTTGAAAATGGACCCCGCTAAGGCAGAAGAGAAGCCAAGGGAAAAAAGGACACAATGCCATTTGCAGCACCGTAGATGAGTCTAGAAGTAATCACGTGACTTGTAGTAAGTCAGAAAGTGAAAGACACATATCCTATCATATCACTTATAGGTGTTACCTAAAAATGGATACCAGGGCAGATATTTCCACGGAGAAGGGCAATCACAGATTCATTAAACAAACTTATGGTTCACCAATGGAAAGGTGTGAGGATTGGTTTCATTATGATATCGGGGTTAACAGACATATACAAACACAGGTGACATATATAATCACCAAAGACCTACAGAATACCAAGAGAGGACTACTCAACATTCTGTCATAACGTACCTGGGAAAAGGATCCCAGGAAGAACAGACATATGTATATGTGGAAAAGAACCACATCTTCCACACCTACAGCAAGCCAAACATTGTAATCAAACTTGCTGTAATAAAAAATAAAAACTTAAATTAAAAACACGAACAAGAAGTAGTGAGACAAACGTGAGGGGCTTTCTCCTGGCACATTCCATTCTAAACTCCAATCTAGAACACCACTTCCACTGAGGCTCTCTTGCCCTAGTAACCAGATTTGGTAAGGGTGAACTGCTGCCACCTTGTGGCCGTTTCACACAACAGCAGCTTTAATCCCAAAGCTAATGGTCAGTTGATATTCAAAATCATTGCAGCCCTGTAAATGACACCTGCCCTGAAAACAAATCCTGGGGTCACATATCGACCAAAAAATTCAAAGGACGTCCATATTTCAAAACGACCGTTTCAAAAAGCATATTTTACGCACATTAGTGTTCTGCTTCTTTTCCTTTCTTTCCTTTTTTGTTAAAAAACACGGGAATGGAAAAAGGCATCCCTCAGAATGGGCGAAAATCGTTGCAGACGAATCAATGGACAGAGGTTTAATCTCCAATATATATAAACAGCTCATGCAGCTTAATATTAAAAAAACAAACAACCCCCCAAAAAATGGGCAGAAGATCTAAAGAGACGTTTCTTCAAAGGAGACACAGAGATGGCCAAGACGCACATGTAAAGCTGCTCAACAGCACTAATTATTAGAGAAATGCAAATCAAAACTACAATGAGGTATCACCTCACACCTGTTAGAATCGGCATCATCAGAAAATCTACAAACAACCAATTCTGGGGAGGGTGTGGACAAAAGGAGCCCTCTTCCACTATTGGTGGGAATGTAAATTGATACAGTCCCTATGGAGAACAGTATGGAGTTTCCTTAAAAAAATTAGAAATAGAATTACCATCTGATCCAGCAATCCCACTTCTGGGCATATACCCAGAGAAAACCGTATTTCAAAAAGGCACATTCACCACAATGTTCTTTGCAGCACTATTTACAATAGCCAGGTAATGGAAGCAACCTAAATGCCCACAGACAGATGAATGGATAAAGATGTGGTACATATATAAAATGGAATATGACTCGGCCATAAAAAGGAATGAAACTGGGTCATTTGTAGAGACATCGATGGATCGAGAGACTGTCATACAAAATGAAGTAAGTCAGAAAGAGGAAAACAAATATTGTATATTAATGAATATATGTGGAGCCTAAAAATGGTACAGATGAACTGGTTTGCAGGGAAGAAATAGAGACACAGAGGTAGAGAACAAACGTATGGACACCAAGTGTGTGAAGCCATGGGGTGGTGGTGGTGGGATGAGTTGGGAGTTTGGGATTGACCTGTATACATGTATATGCATAAAATACATAACTAATAATAACGTGCTGTATAAAAAAATAAATAAAATTTCAAAATTTTAAAAAATAAAATTTAAAAATAAAACAGAAAAAAGTTCTTCCCGTCACACAGTTGTATTTATAGGAATGAATTATTTTCATGCTTCTCTCTATAAATACATAAAAGAGGAATAACATCTAACTTGAAACATAAAAGAAAAAAAAAGTGAACCCACGAGTTATACAGAGGAAAACCCTATCACGGCACTTGCTCCAGTGGTAAACATTGCTGAAATTGGTCAGAAGTGGGGAACCCTCTCCCATACAGCCAGCAACCCAACCCCCACGTAAGGAGCGTCCTCATTGCAAAGCTGGGGGACCGTGCCGAGGCATCTGTGAGTAAACGTGAGCTGAGCCCCAGGCCAGCTGCTGCTGAACTGTTCCCACCCTTTCCAGGTAAAAAACCTGAATATGTACAAGGGCTTGAAAGCCTAGAGGAAGGACCGTGGAGCCACACCAGCGACAGCACGCAGGCCAACTTGGTGCCTGCAGGCCAGCCAGCGTGGTCCTGGACCCTGGTGCTCTTCCAGAAGCTTTCCATTGCCCTGCCTGAGATACCCCTCCTGTCCCGGCCCCCACTGCTTTTTTCCTTCCTCACCTCTGTCCGGAGAGAAATTCCAGCGGAAGGTATGGGTGACACATCCTCTTCTTTACAGGCGGCAGCCTGGCACCTCCTGCAGAAAGGCCAGCAGAACCCCACTCACACCGGGCCACCCACAAAGCTGTGGCCCCTCACTCCCTCCCACCAGCACAGCCATGACACCGCTGACGGGGCAGAGAATATGGAGTCAGGCACAGCTTCAGGGGCTATTGCTGCCTGGAGCTCTGTTTATATTGACCTCAACGAGGCACACCTGGGGAGGGCGGGCCGGCAGGGTAAGGCTGCCCAGGTCAGCTAATCCACAACCCTCAGGGAATCACATTGTTGAAAATGGACCCCGCTAAGGCAGAAGAGAAGCCAAGGGAAAAAAGGACACAATGCCATTTGCAGCACCGTAGATGAGTCTAGAAGTAATCACGTGACTTGTAGTAAGTCAGAAAGTGAAAGACACATATCATATCATATCACTTATAGGTGTTACCTAAAAATGGATACCAGGGCAGATATTTCCACGGAGAAGGGCAATCACAGATTCATTAAACAAACTTATGGTTCACCAATGGAAAGGTGTGAGGATTGGTTTCATTACGATATCGGGGTTAACAGACATATACAAACACAGGTGACATATATAATCACCAAAGACCTACAGAATACCAAGAGAGGACTACTCAACATTCTGTCATAACGTACATGGGAAAAGGATCCCAAGAAGAACAGTCATCTGTATATGTGTAAAAGAACCACATCTTCCACACCTACAACAAGCCAAACATTGTAATCAAACTTGCTGTAATAAAAAATAAAAACTTAAATTAAAAACACGAACAAGAAGTAGTGAGACAAACGTGAGGGGCTTTCTCCTGGTACATTCCTTTCTAAACTCCAATCTAGAGCATCACTTCCACTGAGGCTCTCTTGCCCTAGTAACCAGATTTGGTAAGGGTGAACTGCTGCCACCTTGTGGCCGTTTCACACAACAGCAGCTTTAATCCCAGCGCTAATGGTCAGTTGATATTCAAAATCATTGCAGGCCTGTAAATGACACCTGCCCTGAAAACAAATCCTGGGGTCACATATCGACCAGAAATTTCAAAGGACGTCCATATTTCAAAACGACCGTTTCAAAAGGCATATTTTACGCACATTAGTGTTCTGCTTCTTTTCCTTTCTTTCCTTTTTTGTTAAAAAACACGGGAATGGAAAAAGGCATCCCTCAGAATGGGCGAAAATCGTTGCAGACGAATCAATGGACAGAGGTTTAATCTCCAATATATATAAACAGCTCATGCAGCTTAATATTAAAAAAACAAACAACCCCCAAAAAATGGGCAGAAGATCTAAAGAGACGTTTCTTCAAAGGAGACACAGAGATGGCCAAGACGCACATGAAAAGCTGCTCAACAGCACTAATTATTAGAGAAATGCAAATCAAAACAACAATGAGGTATCACCTCACACCTGTTAGAATCGGCATCATCAGAAAATCTACAAACAACCAATTCTGGGGAGGGTGTGGACAAAAGGAGCCCTCTTCCACTATTGGTGGGAATGTAAATTGATACAGTCCCTATGGAGAACAGTATGGAGTTTCCTTAAAAAAATTAGAAATAGAATTACCATCTGATCCAGCAATCCCACTTCTGGGCATATACCCAGAGAAAACCGTATTTCAAAAAGGCACATTCACCACAATATTCTTTGCAGCACTATTTACAATAGCCAGGTAATGGAAGCAACCTTAATGCCCACAGACAGATGAATGGATAAAGATGTGGTACATATATAAAACGGAATATTACTCGGCCATAAAAAGGAATGAAACTGGGTCATTTGTAGAGACATCGATGGATCGAGAGACTGTCATACAGAATGAAGTAAGTCAGAAAGAGGAAAACAAATATTGTATATTAATGCATATATGTGGAGCCTAAAAATGGTACAGATGAACTGGTTTGCAGGGAAGAAATAGAGACACAGAGGTAGAGAACAAACGTATGGACACCAAGTGTGGGAAGCCATGGGGTGGTGGTGGTGGGATGAGTTGGGAGTTTGGGATTGACCTGTATACATGTATATGCATGAAATACATAACTAATAATAACGTGCTGTATAAAAAAATAAATAAAATTTCAAAATTTTAAAAAATAAAATTTAAAAATAAAACAGAAAAAAGTTCTTCCCGTCACACAGATGTATTTATAGGAATGAATTATTTCCATGCTTATATCTATAAATACATAAAAGAGGAATAACATCTAACTTGAAACATAAAAGAAAAAAAAAGTGAACCCACGAGTTATACAGAGGAAAACACTATCAGGGCACTTGCTCCAGTGGTAAACAATTCTGAAATTGGTCAGAGGCGGGGATCCATCTCCCATACAGCCAGCAACCCAACCCCCACGCAAGGAGCGTCCTCATTGCAAAGCTGGGGGACCGTGCCGAGGCATCTGTGAGTAAACGTGAGCTGAGCCCCAGGCCAGCTGCTGCTGAACTGTTCCCACCGTTTCCAGGTAAAACACCTGAATATGTACAAGGGCTTGAAAGCCTAGAGGAAGGACCGTGGAGCCACACCAGCGACAGCACGCAGGCCAACTTGGTGCCTGCAGGCCAGCCAGCGTGGTCCTGGACCCTGGTGCTCTTCCAGAAGCTTTCCATTGCCCTGCATGAGATACCCCTCCTGTCCCGGCCCCCACTGCTTTTTTCCTTCCTCACCTCTGTCCGGAGAGAAATTCCAGCGGAAGGTATGGGTGACACATCCTCTTCTTTACAGGCGGCAGCCTGGCTACTCCTGCAGAAAGGCCAGCAGAACCCCACTCACACCGGGCCACCCACAAAGCTGTGGCCCCTCACTCCCTACCACCAGCACAGCCCCGAGACTGCTGACGGGGCAGAGAATATGGAGTCAGGCACAGCTTCAGGGGCTATTGCTGCCTGGAGCTCTGTTTATATTGACCTCAACGAGGCACACCTGGGGAGGGCGGGCCGGCAGGGTAAGGCTGCCCAGGTCAGCTAATCCACAACCCTCAGGGAATCACATTGTTGAAAATGGACCCCGCTAAGGCAGAAGAGAAGCCAAGGGAAAAAAGGACACAATGCCATTTGCAGCACCGTAGATGAGTCTAGAAGTAATCACGTGACTTGTAGTAAGTCAGAAAGTGAAAGACACATACCATATCATATCACTTATAGGTGTTACCTAAAAATGGATACCAGGGCAGATATTTCCACGGAGAAGGGCAATCACAGATTCATTAAACAAACTTATGGTTCACCAATGGAAAGGTGTGAGGATTGGTTTCATTACGATATCGGGGTTAACAGACATATACAAACACAGGTGACATATATAATCACCAAAGACCTACAGAATACCAAGAGAGGACTACTCAACATTCTGTCATAACTTACATGGGAAAAGGATCCCAAGAAGAACAGTCATCTGTATATGTGTAAAAGAACCACATCTTCCACACCTACAACAATCCAAACATTGTAATCAAACTTGCTGTAATAAAAAATAAAAACTTAAATTAAAAACACGAACAAGAAGTAGTGAGACAAACGTGAGGGGCTTTCTCCTGGTACATTCCATTCTAAACTCCTATCTAGAACACCACTTCCACTGAGGCTCTCTTGCCCTAGTAACCAAATTTGGTAAGGGTGAACTGCTGCCACCTTGTGGCCGTTTCACACAACAGCAGCTTTAATCCCAACGCTAATGGTCAGTTGATATTCAAAATCATTGCAGGCCTGTAAATGACACCTGCCCTGAAAACAAATCCTGGGGTCACATATCGACCAGAAATTTCAAAGGACGTCCATATTTCAAAATGACCATTTCAAAAGGCATATTTTACGCACATTAGTGTTCTGCTTCTTTTCCTTTCTTTCCTTTTTTGTTAAAAAACACGGGAATGGAAAAAGGCATCCCACAGAATGGGCGAAAATCATTGCAGACGAATCAATGGACAGAGGTTTAATCTCCAATATATATAAACAGCTCATGCAGCTTAATATTAAAAAAACAAACAACCCAAAATAAATGGGCAGAAGATCTAAAGAGACGTTTCTTCAAAGGAGACACAGAGATGGCCAAGACGCACATGAAAAGCTGCTCAACAGCACTAATTATTAGATAAATGCAAATCAAAACTACAATGAGGTATCACCTCACACCTGTTAGAATCGGCATCATCAGAAAATCTCCACAAACAACCAATTCTGGGGAGGGTGTGGACAAAAGGAGCCCTCTTCCACTATTGGTGGGAATGTAAATTGATACAGTCCCTATGGAGAACAGTATGGAGTTTCCTTAAAAAAATTAGAAATAGAATTACCATCTGGTCCAGCAATCCCACTTCTGGGCATATACCCAGAGAAAACCGTATTTCAAAAAGGCACATTCACCACAAGGTTCGTTGCAGCACTATTTACAATAGCCAGGTAATGGAAGCAACCTAAATGCCCACAGACAGATGAATGGATAAAGATGTGGTACATATATAAAATGGAATATTACTCGGCCATAAAAAGGAATGAAACTGGGTCATTTCTAGAGACATCGATGGATCGAGAGACAGTCATACAGAATGAAGTAAGTCAGAAAGAGGAAAACAAATATTGTATATTAATGCATATATGTGGAGCCTAAAAATGGTACAGATGAACTGGTTTGCAGGGAAGAAATAGAGACACAGAGGTAGAGAACAAACGTATGGACACCAAGTGTGGGAAGCCATGGGGTGGTGGTGGTGGGATGAGTTGGGAGTTTGGGATTGACCTGTATAAATGTATATGCATGAAATACATAACTAATAATAACGTGCTGTATAAAAAAATAAATAAAATTTCAAAATTTTAAAAAATAAAATTTAAAAATAAAACAGAAAAAAGTTCTTCCCGTCACACAGATGTATTTATAGGAATGAATTATTTCCATGCTTATATCTATAAATACATAAAAGAGGAATAACATCTAACTTGAAACATAAAAGAAAAAAAAAGTGAACCCATGAGTTATACAGAGGAAAGCACTATCACGGCACTTGCTCCAGTGGTAAACAATTCTGAAATTGGTCAGAGGTGGGGAACCATCTCCCATACAGCCAGCAACCCAACCCCCACGCAAGGAGCGTCCTCATTGCAAAGCTGGGGGACCGTGCCGAGGCATCTGTGAGTAAACGTGAGCTGAGCCCCAGGCCAGCTGCTGCTGAACTGTTCCCACCCTTTCCAGGTAAAACACCTGAATATGTACAAGGGCTTGAAAGCCTAGAGGAAGGACTGTGGAGCCACACCAGCGACAGCACGCAGGCCAACTTGGTGCCTGCAGGCCAGCCAGCGTGGTCCTGGACCCTGGCGCTCTCCCAGAAGCTTTCCATTGCCCTGCCTGAGATACCCCTCCTGTCCCGGCCCCCACTGCTTTTTTCCTTCCTCACCTCTGTCCGGAGAGAAATTCCAGCGGAAGGTATGGGTGACACATCCTCTTCTTTACAGGCGGCAGCCTGGCAACTCCTGCAGAAAGGCCAGCAGAACCCCACTCACACCGGGCCACCCACAAAGCTGTGGCCCCTCACTCCCTCCCACCAGCAGAGCCCCGAGACTGCTGACGGGGCAGAGAATATGGAGTCAGGCACAGCTTCAGGGGCTATTGCTGCCTGGAGCTCTGTTTATATTGACCTCAACGAGGCACACCTGGGGAGGGCGGGCCGGCAGGGTAAGGCTGCCCAGGTCAGCTAATCCACAACCCTCAGGGAATCACATTGTTGAAAATGGACCCCACTAAGGCAGAAGAGAAGCCAAGGGAAAAAAGGACACAATGCCATTTGCAGCACCGTAGATGAGTCTAGAAGTAATCACGTGACTTGTAGTAAGTCAGAAAGTGAAAGACACATATCATATCATATCACTTATAGGTGTTACCTAAAAATGGATACCAGGGCAGATATTTCCACGGAGAAGGGCAATCACAGATTAATTAAACAAACTTATGGTTCACCAATGGAAAGGTGTGAGGATTGGTTTCATTACGATATCGGGGTTAACAGACATATACAAACACAGGTGACATATATAATCACCAAAGACCTACAGAATACCAAGAGAGGACTACTCAACATTCTGTCATAACGTACATGGGAAAAGGATCCCAAGAAGAACAGTCATCTGTATATGTGTAAAAGAACCACATCTTCCACACCTACAACAAGCCAAACATTGTAATCAAACTTGCTGTAATAAAAAATAAAAACTTAAATTAAAAACACGAACAAGAAGTAGTGAGACAAACGTGAGGGGCTTTCTCCTGGTACATTCCATTCTAAACTACAATCTAGAACACCACTTCCACTGAGGCTCTCTTGCCCTAGTAACCAGATTTGGTAAGGGTGAACTGCTGCCACCTTGTGGCCGTTTCACACAACAGCAGCTTTAATCCTAATGCTAATGGTCAGTTGATATTCAAAATCATTGCAGGCCTGTAAATGACACCTGCCCTGAAAACAAATCCTGGGGTCACATATCGACCAGAAATTTCAAAGGACGTCCATATTTCAAAATGACCATTTCAAAAGGCATATTTTACGCACATTAGTGTTCTGCTTCTTTTCCTTTCTTTCCTTTTTTGTTAAAAAACACGGGAATGGAAAAAAGCATCCCTCAGAATGGGCGAAAATCATTGCAGACGAATCAATGGACAGAGGTTTAATCTCCAATATATATAAACAGCTCATGCAGCTTAATATTAAAAAAACAAACAACCCAAAATAAATGGGCAGAAGATCTAAAGAGACGTTTCTTCAAAGGAGACACAGAGATGGCCAAGACGCACATGAAAAGCTGCTCAACAGCACTAATTATTAGATAAATGCAAATCAAAACTACAATGAGGTATCACCTCACACCTGTTAGAATCGGCATCATCAGAAAATCTCCACAAACAACCAATTCTGGGGAGGGTGTGGACAAAAGGAGCCCTCTTCCACTATTGGTGGGAATGTAAATTGATACAGTCACTATGGAGAACAGTATGGAGTTTCCTTAAAAAAATTAGAAATAGAATTACCATCTGATCCAGCAATCCCACTTCTGGGCATATACCCAGAGAAAACCGTATTTCAAAAAGGCACATTCACCACAATGTTCGTTGCAGCACTATTTACAATAGCCAGGTAATGGAAGCAACCTAAATGCCCACAGACAGATGAATGGATAAAGATGTGGTACATATATAAAATGGAATATTACTCGGCCATAAAAAGGAATGAAACTGGGTCATTTGTAGAGACATCGATGGATCGAGAGACTGTCATACAGAATGAAGTAAGTCAGAAAGAGGAAAACAAATATTGTATATTAATGCATATATGTGGAGCCTAAAAATGGTACAGATGAACTGGTTTGCAGGGAAGAAATAGAGACACAGAGGTAGAGAACAAACGTATGGACACCAAGTGTGGGAAGCCATGGGGTGGTGGTGGTGGGATGAGTTGGGAGTTTCGGATTGACCTGTATACATGTATAGGCATAAAATACATAACTAATAATAACGTGCTGTATAAAAAAATAAATAAAATTTCAAAATTTTAAAAAATAAAATTTAAAAATAAAACAGAATAAAGTTCTTCCCGTCACACAGATGTATTTATAGGAATGAATTATTTCCATGCTTATATCTATAAATACATAAAAGAGGAATAACATCTAACTTGAAACATAAAAGAAAAAAAAGTGAACCCACGAGTTATACAGAAGAAAACCCTATCACGGCACTTGCTCCAGTGGTAAACAATTCTGAAATTGGTCAGAGGTGGGGAACCATCTCCCATACAGCCAGCAACCCAACCCCCACGCAAGGAGCGTCCTCATTGCAAAGCTGGGGGACCATGCCGAGGCATCTGTGAGTAAACGTGAGCTGAGCCCCAGGCCAGCTGCTGCTGAACTGTTCCCACCCTTTCCAGGTAAAACACCTGAATATGTACAAGGGCTTGAAAGCCTAGAGGAAGGACCGTGGAGCCACACCAGCGACAGCACGCAGGCCAACTTGGTGCCTGCAGGCCAGCCAGCGTGGTCCTGGACCCTGGCGCTCTTCCAGAAGCTTTCCATTGCCCTGCCTGAGATACCCCTCCTGTCCCGGCCCCCACTGCTTTTTTCCTTCCTCACCTCTGTCCGGAGAGAAATTCCAGCGGAAGGTATGGGTGACACATCCTCTTCTTTACAGGCGGCAGCCTGGCAACTCCTGCAGAAAGGCCAGCAGAACCCCACTCACACCGGGCCACCCACAAAGCTGTGGCCCCTCACTCCCTCCCACCAGCACAGCCCCGAGACTGCTGACGGGGCAGAGAATATGGTGTCAGGCACAGCTTCAGGGGCTATTGCTGCCTGGAGCTCTGTTTATATTGACCTCAACGAGGCACACCTGGGGAGGGCGGGCCGGCAGGGTAAGGCTGCCCAGGTCAGCTAATCCACAACCCTCAGGGAATCACATTGTTGAAAATGGACCCCACTAAGGCAGAAGAGAAGCCAAGGGAAAAAAGGACACAATGCCATTTGCAGCACCGTAGATGAGTCTAGAAGTAATCACGTGACTTGTAGTAAGTCAGAAAGTGAAAGACACATATCATATCATATCACTTATAGGTGTTACCTAAAAATGGATACCAGGGCAGATATTTCCACGGAGAAGGGCAATCACAGATTCATTAAACAAACTTATGGTTCACCAATGGAAAGGTGTGAGGATTGGTTTCATTACGATATCAGGGTTAACAGACATATACAAACACAGGTGACATATATAATCACCAAAGACCTACAGAATACCAAGAGAGGACTACTCAACATTCTGTCATAACGTACATGGGAAAAGGATCCCAAGAAGAACAGTCATCTGTATATGTGTAAAAGAACCACATCTTCCACACCTACAACAAGCCAAACATTGTAATCAAACTTGCTGTAATAAAAAATAAAGACTTAAATTAAAAACACGAACAAGAAGTAGTGAGACAAACGTGAGGGGCTTTCTCCTGGTACATTCCATTCTAAACTCCAATCTAGAACACCACTTCCACTAAGGCTCTCTTGCCCTAGTAACCAGATTTGGTAAGGGTGAACTGCTGCCACCTTGTGGCCGTTTCACACAACAGCAGCTTTAATCCCAATGCTAATGGTCAGTTGATATTCAAAATCATTGCAGGCCTGTAAATGACACCTGCCCTGAAAACAAATCCTGGGGTCACATATCGACCAGAAATTTCAAAGGACGTCCATATTTCAAAACGACCATTTCAAAAGGCATATTTTACGCACATTAGTGTTCTGCTTCTTTTCCTTTCTTTCCTTTTTTGTTAAAAAACACGGGAATGGAAAAAGGCATCCCTCAGAATGGGCGAAAATCATTGCAGACGAATCAATGGACAGAGGTTTAATCTCCAATATATATAAACAGCTCATGCAGCTTAATATTAAAAAAACAAACAACCCAAAAAAAATGGGCAGAAGATCTAAAGAGACGTTTCTTCAAAGGAGACACAGAGATGGCCAAGACGCACATGAAAAGCTGCTCAACAGCACTAATTATTAGAGAAATGGAAATCAAAACTACAATGAGGTATCACCTCACACCTGTTAGAATCGGCATCATCAGAAAATCTCCACAAACAACCAATTCTGGGGAGGGTGTGGACAAAAGGAGCCCTCTTCCACTATTGGTGGGAATGTAACTTGATACAGTCACTATGGAGAACAGTATGGAGTTTCCTTAAAAAAATTAGAGATAGAATTACCATCTGATCCAGCAATCCCACTTCTGGGCATATACCCAGAGAAAACCGTATTTCAAAAAGGCACATTCACCACAATGTTCTTTGCAGCACTATTTACAATAGCCAGGTAATGGAAGCAACCTAAATGCCCACAGACAGATGAATGGATAAAGATGTGGTACATATATAAAATGGAATATTACTCGGCCATAAAAAGGAATGAAA
This sequence comes from Mesoplodon mirus, assembly GCF_964341445.2. Lineage (NCBI taxonomy): Eukaryota > Metazoa > Chordata > Mammalia > Artiodactyla > Ziphiidae > Mesoplodon > Mesoplodon mirus. The sequence goes on from NW_028295739.1 coordinate 522,726, forward strand.
CTGGGTCATTTGTAGAGACATCGATGGATCGAGAGACTGTCATACAGAATGAAGTAAGTCAGAAAGAGGAAAACAAATATTGTATATTAATGCATATATGTGGAGCCTAAAAATGGTACAGATGAACTGGTTTGCAGGGAAGAAATAGAGACACAGAGGTAGAGAACAAACGTATGGACACCAAGTGTGGGAAGCCATGGGGTGGTGGTGGTGGGATGAGTTGGGAGTTTGGGATTGACCTGTATACATGTATATGCATAAAATACATAACTAATAATAACGTGCTGTATAAAAAAATAAATAAAATTTCAAAATTTTAAAAAATAAAATTTAAAAATAAAACAGAAAAAAGTTCTTCCCGTCACACAGATGTATTTATAGGAATGAATTATTTCCATGCTTATATCTATAAATACATGAAAGAGGAATAACATCTAACTTGAAACATAAAAGAAAAAAAAAGTGAACCCACGAGTTATACAGAGGAAAACCCTATCACGGCACTTGCTCCAGTGGTAAACAATTCTGAAATTGGTCAGAGGTGGGGAACCATCTCCCATACAGCCAGCAACCCACCCCCCACGCAAGGAGCATCCTCATTGCAAAGCTGGGGGACCGTGCCGAGGCATCTGTGAGTAAACGTGAGCTGAGCCCCAGGCCAGCTGCTGCTGAACTGTTCCCACCCTTTCCAGGTAAAACACCTGAATATGTACAAGGGCTTGAAAGCCTAGAGGAAGGACCGTGGAGCCACACCAGCGACAGCACGCAGGCCAACTTGGTGCCTGCAGGCCAGCCAGCGTGGTCCTGGACCCTGGCGCTCTTCCAGAAGCTTTCCATTGCCCTGCCTGAGATACCCCTCCTGTCCCGGCCCCCACTGCTTTTTTCCTTCCTCACCTCTGTCCGGAGAGAAATTCCAGCGGAAGGTATGGGTGACACATCCTCTTCTTTACAGGCGGCAGCCTGGCAACTCCTGCAGAAAGGCCAGCAGAACCCCACTCACACCGGGCCACCCACAAAGCTGTGGCCCCTCACTCCCTCCCACCAGCACAGCCCCGAGACTGCTGACGGGGCAGAGAATATGGTGTCAGGCACAGCTTCAGGGGCTATTGCTGCCTGGAGCTCTGTTTATATTGACCTCAACGAGGCACACCTGGGGAGGGCGGGCCGGCAGGGTAAGGCTGCCCAGGTCAGCTAATCCACAACCCTCAGGGAATCACATTGTTGAAAATGGACCCCACTAAGGCAGAAGAGAAGCCAAGGGAAAAAAGGACACAATGCCATTTGCAGCCCCGTAGATGAGTCTAGAAGTAATCACGTGACTTGTAGTAAGTCAGAAAGTGAAAGACACATATCATATCATATCACTTATAGGTGTTACCTAAAAATGGATACCAGGGCAGATATTTCCACGGAGAAGGGCAATCACAGATTCATTAAACAAACTTATGGTTCACCAATGGAAAGGTGTGAGGATTGGTTTCATTACGATATCGGGGTTAACAGACATATACAAACACAGGTGACATATATAATCACCAAAGACCTACAGAATACCAAGAGAGGACTACTCAACATTCTGTCATAACGTACATGGGAAAAGGATCCCAAGAAGAACAGTCATCTGTATATGTGTAAAAGAACCACATCTTCCACACCTACAACAAGCCAAACATTGTAATCAAACTTGCTGTAATAAAAAATAAAAACTTAAATTAAAAACACGAACAAGAAGTAGTGAGACAAACGTGAGGGGCTTTCTCCTGGTACATTCCATTTTAAACTCCAATCTAGAACACCACTTCCACTGAGGCTCTCTTGCCCTAGTAACCAGATTTGGTAAGGGTGAACTGCTGCCACCTTGTGGCCGTTTCACACAACAGCAGCTTTAATCCCAATGCTAATGGTCAGTTGATATTCAAAATCATTGCAGGCCTGTAAATGACACCTGCCCTGAAAACAAATCCTGGGGTCACATATCGACCAAAAATTTCAAAGGACGTCCATATTTCAAAACGACCGTTTCAAAAGGCATATTTTACGCACATTAGTGTTCTGCTTCTTTTCCTTTCTTTCCTTTTTTGTTAAAAAACACGGGAATGGAAAAAGGCATCCCTCAGAATGGGCGAAAATCGTTGCAGACGAATCAATGGACAGAGGTTTAATCTCCAATATATATAAACAGCTCATGCAGCTTAATATTAAAAAAACAAACAACCCAAAAAAAATGGGCAGAAGATCTAAAGAGACGTTTCTTCAAAGGAGACACAGAGATGGCCAAGACGCACATGAAAAGCTGCTCAACAGCGCTAATTATTAGATAAATGCAAATCAAAACTACAATGAGGTATCACCTCACACCTGTTAGAATCGGCATCATCAGAAAATCTCCACAAACAACCAATTCTGGGGAGGGTGTGGACAAAAGGAGCCCTCTTCCACTATTGGTGGGAATGTAAATTGATACAGTCACTATGGAGAACAGTATGGAGTTTCCTTAAAAAAATTAGAAATAGAATTACCATCTGATCCAGCAATCCCACTTCTGGGCATATACCCAGAGAAAACCGTATTTCAAAAAGGCACATTCACCACAATGTTTGTTGCAGCACTATTTACAATAGCCCGGTAATGGAAGCAACCTAAATGCCCACAGACAGATGAATGGATAAAGATGTGGTACATATATAAAATGGAATATTACTCGGCCATAAAAAGGAATGAAACTGGGTCATTTGTAGAGACATCGATGGATCGAGAGACTGTCATACAGAATGAAGTAAGTCAGAAAGAGGAAAACAAATATTGTATATTAATGCATATATGTGGAGCCTAAAAAATGGTACAGATGAACTGGTTTGCAGGGAAGAAATAGAGACACAGAGGTAGAGAACAAACGTATGGACACAAAGTGTGGGAAGCCATGGGGTGGTGGTGGTGGGATGAGTTGGGAGATTGGGATTGACGTGAATACATATATATGCATAAAGTACATAACTAATAATAACGTGCTGTATAAAAAAATTAAATAAAAATTAAATTTCCAAATTTTAAAAAATAAAATTTAAAAATAAAACAGAAAAACGTTCTTCCCGTCACACAGATGTATTTATAGGAATGAATTATTTCCATGCTTATATCTATAAATACATAAAAGAGGAATAAAATCTAACTTGAACCATAAAAGAAAAAAAAAACTGAACCCAGGAGTTATACAGAGGAAAACCCTATCAGGGCACTTGCTCCAGTGGTAAACAATTCTGAAATTGGTCAGAAGTTGGGAAGCATCTCCCATACAGCCAGCAACACACCCCCCACGCAAGGAGCGTCCTCATTGTAAAGCTGGGGGACCGTGCCGAGGCATCTGTGAGTAAACGTGAGCTGAGCCCCAGGCCAGCTGCTGCTGAACTGTTCCCACCCTTTCCAGGTAAAACACCTGAATATGTACAAGGGCTTGAAAGCCTAGAGGAAGGACCGTGGAGCCACACCAGCGACAGGACGCAGGCCAACTTGGTGCCTGCAGGCCAGCCAGCGTGGTCCTGGACCCTGGCGCTCTTCCAGAAGCTTTCCATTGCCCTGCCTGAGATACCCCTCCTGTCCCGGACCCCACTGCTATTTTCCTTCCTCACCTCTGTCCGGAGAGAAATTCCAGCGGAAGGTATGGGTGACACATCCTCTTCTTTACAGGCGCCACCCTGGCAACTCCTGCAGAAAGGCCAGCAGAACCCCACTCACACAGGGCCACCCACAAAGTTGTGGCCCCTCACTCCCTCCCACAAGCACAGCCCCGAGACTGCTGACGGGGCAGAGAATATGGAGTCAGTCACAGCTTCAGGGTCTATTGCTGCCTGGAGCTCTGTTTATATTGATCTCAACGAGGCACACCTTGGGAGGGCGGGCCGGCAGGGTAAGGCTGCCCAGGTCAGCTAATCCACAACCCTCAGGGAATCACATTGTTGAAAATGGACCCCGCTAAGGCAGAAGAGAAGCCAAGGGAAAAATGGACACAATGCCATTTGCAGCACCGTAGATGAGTCTAGAAGTAATCACGTGACTTGTAGTAAGTCAGAAAGTGAAAGACACATATCCTATCATATCACTTATAGGTGTTACCTAAAAATGGATACCAGGGCAGATATTTCCACGGAGAAGGGCAATCACAGATTCATTAAACAAACTTATGGTTCACCAATGGAAAGGTGTGAGGATTGGTTTCATTATGATATCAGGGTTAACAGACATATACAAACACAGGTGACATATATAATCACCAAAGACCTACAGAATACCAAGAGAGGACTACTCAACATTCTGTCATAACGTACATGGGAAAAGGATCCCAGGAAGAACAGACATCTGTATATGTGTAAAAGAACCACATCTTCCACACCTACAACAAGCCAAACATTGTAATCAAACTTGCTGTAATAAAAAATAAAAAATTAAATTAAAAACACGAACAAGAAGTAGTGAGACAAACGTGAGGGGCTTTCTCCTGGCACATTCCATTCTAAACTCCAATCTAGAACACCACTTCCACTGAGGCTCTCTTGCCCTAGTAACCAGATTTGGTAAGGGTGAACTGCTGCCACCTTGTGGCCGTTTCACACAACAGCAGCTTTAATCCCAGCGCTAATGGTCAGTTGATATTCAAAATCATTGCAGGCCTGTAAATGACACCTGCCCTGAAAACAAATCCTGGGGTCACATATCGACCAAAAAATTCAAAGGACGTCCATATTTCAAAATGACCGTTTCAAAAGGCATATTTTACGCACATTAGTGTTCTGCTTCTTTTCCTTTCTTTCCTTTTTTGTTAAAAAACACGGGAATGGAAAAAGGCATCCCTCAGAATGGGCGAAAATCGTTGCAGACGAATCAATGGACAGCGGTTTCATCTCCAATATATATAAACAGCTCATGCAGCTTAATATTAAAAAAACAAACAACCCAAAAAAAATGGGCAGAAGATCTAAAGAGACGTTTCTTCAAAGGAGACACAGAGATGGCCAAGACGCACATGAAAAGCTGCTCAACAGCACTAATTATTAGAGAAATGCAAATCAAAACTACAATGAGGTATCACCTCACACCTGTTAGAATCGGCATCATCAGAAAATCTACAAACAACCAATTCTGGGGAGGGTGTGGACAAAAGGAGCCCTCTTCCACTATTGGTGGGAATGTAAATTGATACAGTCACTATGGAGAACAGTATGGAGTTTCCTTAAAAAAACTAGAAATAGAATTACCATCTGATCCAGCAATCCCACTTCTGGGCATATACCCAGAGAAAACCGTATTTCAAGAAGGCACATTCATCACAATGTTCGTTGCAGCACTATTTACAATAGCCAGGTAATGGAAGCAACCTAAATGCCCACAGACAGATGAATGGATAAAGATGTGGTACATATATAAAATGAAATATTACTCTGCCATAAACAGGAATGAAACTGGGTCATTTGTAGAGACATCGATGGATCGAGAGACTGTCATACAGAATGAAGTAAGTCAGAAAGAGGAAAACGAATACTGTATATTAATGCATATATGTGGAACCTAAAAAATGGTACAGATGAACTGGTTTGCAGGGAAGAAATAGAGACACAGAGGTAGAGAACAAACGTATGGACACAAAGTGTGGGAAGCCATGGGGTGGTGGTGGTGGGATGAGTTGGGAGATTGGGATTGACTTGTATACATGTATATGCATAAAATACATAACTAATAATAACGTGCTGTATAAAAAAATAAAATTGAATTTCAAAATTTTAAAAAATAAAATTTAAAAATAAAAGAGAAAAAACTTCTTTCCGTCACACAGATGTATTTATAGGAATGAATTATTTCCATGCTTATATCTATAAATATATAAAAGAGGAATAAAATCTAACTTGAACCATAAAAGAAAAAAACACCTGAACCCATGAGTTATATAGAGGAAAACACTATCAGCGCACTTGCTCCAGCGGTAAACAATTCTGAAATTGGTCAGAGGTGGGAAACCATCTCCCATACAGCCAGCAACCCACGCCCCACGCAAGGAGCGTCCTCATTGCAAAGCTGGGGGACCGTGCCGAGGCATCTGTGAGTAAACGTGAGCTGAGCCCCAGGCCAGCTGCTGCTGAACTGTTCCCACCCTTCCCAGGTAAAACACCTGAATATGTACAAGGGCTTGAAAGCCTAGAGGAAGGGCCGTCGAGCCACACCAGGGACAGCACGCAGGCCAACTTGGTGCCTGCAGGCCAGCCAGCGTGGTCTTGGCCCCGGGCGCTCTTCCAGAAGCTTTCCATTGCCCTGCCTGAGATACACCTCCTGTCCCGGCCCCCACTGCTTTTTTCCTTCCTCACCTCTGTCCGGAGAGAAATTCCAGCGGAAGGTATGGGTGACACATCCTCTTCTTTACAGGCGGCAGCCTGGCAACTCCTGCAGAAAGGCCAGCAGAGCCCCACTCACACCAGGCCTCCCACAAAGCTGTGGCCCCTCACTCCCTCCCACCAGCACAGACCCGAGACTGCTGACGGGGCAGAGAATATGGAGTCAGGCACAGCTTCAGGGGCTATTGCTGCCTGGAGCGCTGTTTATATTGACCTCAACGAGGCACACCTGGGGAGGGCGGGCCGGCAGGGTAAGGCTGCCCAGTTCAGCTAATCCACAACCCTCAGGGAATCACATTGTTGAAAATGGACCTCACTAAGTCAGAATAGAAGCCAAGGGAAAAATGGACACAATGCCATTTGCAGCACCGTAGATGAGTCTAGAAGTAATCACGTGACTTGTAGTAAGTCAGAAAGTGAAAGACACATATCCTATCATATCACTTATAGGTGTTACCTAAAAATGGATACCAGGGCAGATATTTCCACGGAGAAGGGCAATCACAGATTCATTAAACAAACTTATGGTTCACCAATGGAAAGGTGTGAGGATTGGTTTCATTACGATATCGGGGTTAACAGACATATACAAACACAGGTGACATATATAATCACCAAAGACCTACAGAATACCAAGACAGGACTACTCAACATTCTGTCATAACGTACATGGGAAATGGATCCCAGGAAGAACAGACATCTGTATATGTGTAAAAGAACCACATCTTCCACACCTACAACAAGCCAAACATTGTAATCAAACTTGCTGTAATAAAAAATAAAAAACATTAAATTAAAAACACGAACAAGAAGTAGTGAGACAAACTTGAGGGGCTTTCTCCTGGCACATTCCATTCTAAATTCCAATCTAGAACACCACTTCCACTGAGTCTCTCTTGCCCTAGTAACCAGATTTGGTAAGGGAGAACTGCTGCCACCTTGTGGCCGTTTCACACAACAGCAGCTTTAATCCCAGCGCTAATGGTCAGTTGATATTCAAAATCATTGCAGGCCTGTAAATGACACCTGCCCTGAAAACAAATCCTGGGGTCACATATCGACCAAAAAATTCAAAGGACGTCCATATTTCAAAACGACCATTTCAAAAGGCATATTTTACGCACATTAGTGTTCTGCTTCTTTTCCTTTCTTTCCTTTTTTGTTAAAAAAACGGGAATGGAAAAAGGCATCCCTCAGAATGGGCGAAAATCGTTGCAAACAAATCAATGGACAGAGGTTTAATCTCCAATATATATAAACAGCTCATGCAGCTTAATATTAAAAAAACAAACAACCCAATACAAAAATGGGCAGAAGATCTAAAGAGACGTTTCTTCAAAGAAGACACAGAGATGGCCAAGACGCACATGAAAAGCTGCTCAACAGCCCTAATTATTAGAGAAATGCAAATGAAAACTACAATGAGGTATCACCTCACACCTGTTAGAATCGGCATCATCAGAAAATCTACAAACAACCAATTCTGGGGAGGGTGTGGACAAAAGGAGCCCTCTTCCACTATTGGTGGGAATGTAAATTGATACAGTCTCTATGGAGAACAGTATGGAGTTTCCTTAAGAAAACTAGTAATAGAATTACCATCTGATCCAGCAATCCCACTTCTGGGCATATACCCAGAGAAAACCGTATTTCAAAAAGGCACATTCACCACAATGTTCGTTGCAGCACTATTTACAATAGCCAGGTAATGGAAGCAACCTAAATGCCCACAGACAGATGAATGGATAAAGATGTGGTACATATATAAAATGGAATATTACTCGGCCATAAAAAGGAATGAAACTGGTCATTTGTATAGACATCGATGGATCGAGAGACTGTCATACAGAATGAAGTAAGTCAGAAAGAGGAAAACAAATATTGTATATTAATGCATATATGTGGAGCCTAAAAAATGGTACAGATGAACTGGTTTGCAGGGAAGAAATAGAGACACAGAGGTAGAGAACAAACGTATGGACACCAAGTGTGGGAAGCCATGGGGTGGTGGTGGTGGGATGAGTTAGGAGATTCGGATTGACCTGTATACATGTATATGCATAAAATACATAACTAATAATAACGTGCTGTATAAAAAAAATAAAATTAAATTTCAAAATTTTAAAAAATAAAATTTAAATATAAAAGAGAAAAAAGTTCTTCCCGTCACACAGATGTATTTAGAGGAATGAATTATTTCAATGCTTATATCTATAAATATATAAAAGAGGCATAAAATCTAACTTGAAACATAAAAGAAAAAAAAAACTGAACCCACGCGTTACACAGAGGAAAACCCTATCAGGGCACTTGCTCCAGCGGTAAAGAATTCTGAAATTGGTCAGAGGTGGGAAACCATCTCCCATACAGCCAGCAACCCACCCCCCACGCAAGGAGCATCCTCATTGCAAAGCTGGGGGACCGTGCCGAGGCATCTGTGAGTAAACGTGAGCTGAGCCCCAGGCCAGCTGCTGCTGAACTGTTCTCACCCTTCCCAGGTAAAACACCTGAATATGTACAAGGGCTTGAAAGCCTAGAGGAAGGGCCGTCGAGCCACACCAGCGACAGCACGCAAGCCAACTTGGTGCCTGCAGGCTAGCCAGGTTGGTCTTGGCCCCGGGCGCACTTCCGGAAGCTTTCCATTGCCCTGTCTGAGATACCCCTCCTTTCCCGGCCCCCACTGCTTTTTTCCTTCCTCACCTCTGTCCGGAGAGAAATTCCAGCGGAAGGTATGGGTGACACATTCTCTTCTTTACAGGTGGCAGCCTGGCAACTCCTGCAGAAAGGCCAGCAGAGTCCCACTCACACCGGGTCACCCACAAAGCTGTGGCCGCTCACTCCCTCCCACCAGCACAACCCCGAGACTGTTGATGGGGCAGAGAATATGGAGTCAGGCACAGCTTCAGGGGCTATTGCTGCCTGGAGCGCTGTTTATATTGACCTCAATGAGACACACCTGGGGAGGGCGGGCCGGCAGGGTAAGGCTGCCCAGGTCAGCTAATCCACAACCCTCAGGGAATCACATTGGTGAAAATGGACCTCGCTAAGGCAGAAGAGAAGCCAAGGAAAAAAAGGACACAATGCCATTTGCAGCACCGTAAATGAGTCTAGAAGTAATCACGTGAATTGTAGTAAGTCAGAAAGTGAAAGACACATATCATATCATATCACTTATAGGTGTTACCTAAAAATGGATACCAGGGCAGATATTTCCACGGAGAAGGGCAATCACAGATTCATTAAACAAACTTATGGTTCACCAATGGAATGGTGTGAGGATTGGTTTCATTACGATATCGGGGTTAACAGACATATACAAACACAGGTGACATATATAATCACCAAAGACCTACAGAATACCAAGAGAGGACTACTAAACATTCTGTCATAACGTACATGGGAAAAGGATCCCAGGAAGCACAGACATCTGTATATGTGTAAAAGAACCACATCTTCCACACCTACAAGAAGCCAAACATTGTAATCACACTTGCTGTAATAAAAAATAAAAAAATTAAATTAAAAACACGAACAAGAAGTAGTGAGACAAACTTGAGGGGCATTCTCCTGGCACATTCCATTCTAAATTCCAATCTAGAACACCACTTCCACTGAGGCTCTCTTGCCCTTGTAACCAGATTTGGTAAGGGTGAACTGCTGCCACCTTGTGGCCGTTTCACACAACAGCAGATTTAATCCCAGCGCTAATGGTCAGTTGATATTCAAAATCATTGCAGGCCTGTAAATGACACCTGCCCTGAAAACAAATCCTGGGGTCACATATCGACCAAAAAATTCAAAGGACGTCCATATTTCAAAACGACCGTTTCAAAAGGCATATTTTACGCACATTAGTGTTCTGCTTCTTTTCCTTTCTTTCCTTTTTTGTTAGAAAAAACGGGAATGGAAAAAGGCATCCCTCAGAATGGGCAAAAATCGTTGCAAACGAATCAATGGACAGAGGTTTAATCTCCAATATATATAAACAGCTCATGCAGCTTAATATTAAAAAAACAAACAACCCAATACAAAAATGGGCAGAAGATCTAAAGAGACGTTTCTTCAAAGAAGACACAGAGATGGCCAAGACGCACATGAAAAGCTGCTCAACAGCACTAATTATTAGAGAAATGCAAATCAAAACTACAATGAGGTATCACCTCACACCTGTTAGAATCGGCATCATCAGAAAATCTACAAACAACAAATTCTGGGGAGGGTGTGGACAAAAGGAGCCCTCTTCCACTATTGGTGGGAATGTAAATTGATACAGTCACTATGGAGAACAGTATGGAGTTTTCTTAAAAAATCTATAAATAGAATTACCATCTGATCCAGCAATCCCACTTCTGGGCATATACCCAGAGAAAACAGTAAATCAAAAAGGCACATTCACCACAATGTTCGTTGCAGCACTATTTACAATAGCCAGGTAATGGAAGCAACCTAAATGCCCACAGACAGATGAATGGATAAAGATGTGGTACATATATAAAATGGAATATTACTCGGCCATAAAAAGGAATGAAACTGGGTCATTTGTAGAGACATCGATGGATCGAGAGACTGTCATACAGAATGAAGTAAGTCAGAAAGAGGAAAACAAATATTGTATATTAATGCATATATGTGGAGCCTAAAAAATGGTACAGATGAACTGGTTTGCAGGGAAGAAATAGAGACACAGAGGTAGAGAACAAACGTATGGACACCAAGTGTGGGAAGCCATGCGGTGGTGGTGGTGGGATGAGATAGGAGATTGGGATTGACCTGTATACATGTATATGCATGAAATACATAACTAATAATAACGTGCTGTATAAAAAAAATAAAATTAAATTTCAAAATTTTAAAAAATAAAATTTAAAAATAAAAGAGAAAAAAGTTCTTCCCGTCACACAGATGTATTTATAGGAATGAATTATTTCCATGCTTATATCTATAAATATATAAAAGAGGAATAAAATCTAACTTGAACCATAAAAGAAAAAAAAAACCTGAACCCACGAGTTATACAGAGGAAAATCCTATCAGGGCACTTGCTCCAGTGGTAAACAATACTGAAATTGGTCAGAGGTGGGAAACCATCTCCCATACAGCCATCAACCCACCCCCTACGCAAGGAGCGTCCTCATTGCAAAGCTGGGGGACCGTGCCGAGGCATCTGTGAGTAAACGTGAGCTGAGCCCCAGGCCAGCTGCTGCTGAACTGTTCCCACCCTTCCCAGGTAAAACACCTGAATATGTACAAGGGCTTGAAAGCCTAGAGAAAGGGCCGTCGAGCCACACCAGGGACAGCACGCAGGCCAACTTGGTGCCTGCAGGCCAGCCAGGGTGGTCTTGGCCCCGGGCGCTCTTCCAGAAGCTTTCCATTGCCCTGTCTGAGATACCCCTCCTGTCCCGGCCCCCACTGCTTTTTTCCTTCCTCACCTCTGTCCGGAGAGAAATTCCAGCGGAAGTTATGGGTGACACATTCTCTTCTTTACAGGTGGCAGCCTGGCAACTCCTGCAGAAAGGCCAGCAGAGTCCCACTCACACCGGGCCACCCACAAAGCTGTGGCCCCTCACTCCCTACCACCAGCACAGCCCCGAGACTGCTGACGGGGCAGAGAATATGGTGTCAGGCACAGCTTCAGGGGCTATTGCAGCCTGGAGCACTGTTTATATTGACCTCAACGAGGCACACCTGGGGAGGGCGGGCCGGCAGGGTAAGGCTGCCCAGGTCAGCTAATCCACAACCCTCAGGGAATCACATTGGTGAAAATGGACCTCGCTATGGCAGAAGAGAAGCCAAGGAAAAAAAGGACATAATGCCATTTGCAGCACCGTAAATGAGTCTAGAAGTAATCACGTGACTTGTAGTAAGTCAGAAAGTTAAAGACACATATCATATCATATCACTTATAGGTGTTACCTAAAAGTGGATACCAGGGCAGATATTTCCACGGAGAAGGGCAATCACAGATTCATTAAACAAACTTATGGTTCACCAATGGAATGGTGTGAGGATTGGTTTCATTACGATATCGGGGTTAACAGACATATACAAACACAGGTGACATATATAATCACCAAAGACCTACAGAATACCAAGAGAGGACTACTCAACATTCTGTCATAACGTACATGGGAAAAGGATCCCAGGAAGTACAGACATCTGTATATGTGTAAAAGAACCACATCTTCCACACCTACAACAAGCCAAACATTGTAATCAAACTTGCTGTAATAAAAAATAAAAAAATTAAATTAAAAACACGAACAAGAAGTAGTGAGACAAACTTGAGGGGCATTCTCCTGGCACATTCCATTCTAAATTCCAATCTAGAACACCACTTCCACTGAGGCTCTCTTGCCCTAGTAACCAGATTTGGTAAGGGTGAACTGCTGCCACCTTGTGGCCGTTTCACACAACAGCAGCTTTAATCCCAGCGCTAATGGTCAGTTGATATTCAAAATCATTGCAGGCCTGTAAATGACACCTGCCCTGAAAACAAATCCTGGGGTCACATATCGACCAAAAAATTCAAAGGACGTCCATATTTCAAAACGACCGTTTCAAAAGGCATATTTTACGCACATTAGTGTTCTGCTTCTTTTCCTTTCTTTCCTTTTTTGTTAGAAAAAACGGGAATGGAAAAAGGCATCCCTCAGAATGGGCAAAAATCGTTGCAAACGAATCAATAGACAGAGGTTTAATCTCCAATATATATAAACAGCTCATGCAGCTTAATATTAAAAAAACAAACAACCCAATACAAAAATGGGCAGATCTAAAGAGACGTTTCTTCAAAGAAGACACAGAGATGGCCAAGACGCACATGAAAAGCTGCTCAACAGCACTAATTATTAGAGAAATGCAAATCAAAACTACAATGAGGTATCACCTCACACCTGTTAGAATCGGCATCATCAGAAAATCTACAAACAACCAATTCTGGGGAGGGTGTGGACAAAAGGAGCCCTCTTCCACTATTGGTGGGAATGTAAATTGATACAGTCACTATGGAGAACAGTATGGAGTTTCCTTAAAAAATCTAGAAATAGAATTACCATCTGATCCAGCAATCCCACTTCTGGGCATATACCCAGAGAAAACCGTATTTCAAAAAGGCACATTCACCACAATGTTCGTTGCAGCACTATTTACAATAGCCAGGTAATGGAAGCAACCTAAATGCCCACAGACAGATGAATGGATAAAGATGTGGTACATATATAAAATGAAATATTACTCGGCCATAAACAGGAATGAAACTGGGTCATTTGTACAGACATCGATGGATCGAGAGACTGTCATACAGAATGAAGTAAGTCAGAAAGAGGAAAACAAATACTGTATATTAATACATATATGTGGAGCCTAAAAATGGTACAGATGAACTGGTTTGCAGGGAAGAAATAGAGACACAGAGGTAGAGAACAAACGTATGGACACCAAGTGTGGGAAGCCATGGGGTGGTGGTGGTGGGATGAGTTGGGAGATTGGGATTGACCTGTATACATGTATATGCATAAAATACATAACTAATAATAACGTGCTGTATAAAAAAAATAAAATTGAATTTCAAAATTTTAAAAAATAAAATTTAAAAATAAAACAGAAAAAAGTTCTTCCCGTCACACAGATGTATTTATAGGAATGAATTATTTCCATGCTTATATCTATAAATATATAAAAGAGGAATAAAATCTAACTTGAACCATAAAAGAAAAAAACACCTGAACCCATGAGTTATACAGAGGAAAACCCTAACAGCGCACTTGCTCCAGCGGTAAACAATTCTGAAATTGGTCAGAGGTGGGAAACCATCTCCCATACAGCCAGCAACACACGCCCCACGCAAGGAGCGTCCTCATTGCAAAGCTGGGGGACCGTGCCGAGGCATCTGTGAGTAAACGTGAGCTGAGCCCCAGGCCAGCTGCTGCTGAACTGTTCCCACCCTTCCCAGGTAAAACACCTGAATATGTACAAGGGCTTGAAAGCCTAGAGGAAGGGCCGTCGAGCCACACCAGGGACAGCACGCAGGCCAACTTGGTGCCTGCAGGCCAGCCAGGGTGGTCTTGGCCCCGGGCGCTCTTCCAGAAGCTTTCCATTGCCCTGCCTGAGATACACCTCTTGTCCCGGCCCCCACTGCTTTTTTCCTTCCTCACCTCTGTCCGGAGAGAAATTCCAGCGGAAGGTATGGGTGACACATCCTCTTCTTTACAGGCGGCAGCCTGGCAACTCGTGCAGAAAGGCCAGCAGAGCCACACTCACACCAGGCCACCCACAAAGCTGTGGCCCCTCACTCCCTCCCACCAGCACAGACCCGAGACTGCTGACGGGGCAGAGAATATGGAGTCAGGCACAGCTTCACGGGCTATTGCTGCCTGGAGCGCTGTTTATATTGACCTCAACGAGGCACACCTGTGGAGGGCTGGCCGGCAGGGTAAGGCTGCCCCGGTCAGCTAATCCACAACCCTCAGAGAATCACATTGTTGAAAATGGACCTCGCTAAGGCAGAAGAGAAGCCAAGGCAAAAAAGGACACAATGCCATTTGCAGCAACGTAAATGAGTCTAGAACTAATCACGTGACTTGTAGTAAGTCAGAAAGTTAAAGACACATATCATATCATATCACTTATAGGTGTTACCTAAAAGTGGATACCAGGGCAGATATTTCCACGGATAAGGGCAATCACAGATTCATTAAACAAACTTATGGTTCACCAATGGAATGGTGTGAGGATTGGTTTCATTACGATATCGGGGTTAACAGACATATACAAACACAGGTGACATATATAATCACCAAAGACCTACAGAATACCAAGAGAGGACTACTCAACATTCTGTCATAACGTACATGGGAAAAGGATCCCAGGAAGTACAGACATCTGTATATGTGTAAAAGAACCACATCTTCCACACCTACAACAAGCCAAACATTGTAATCACACTTGCTGTAATAAAAAATAAAAAAATTAAATTAAAAACACGAACAAGAAGTAGTGAGACAAACTTGAGGGGCATTCTCCTGGCACATTCCATTCTAAATTCCAATCTAGAACACCACTTCCACTGAGGCTCTCTTGCCCTAGTAACCAGATTTGGTAAGGGTGAACTGCTGCCACCTTGTGGCCGTTTCACACAACAGCAGCTTTAATCCCAGCGCTAATGGTCAGTTGATATTCAAAATCATTGCAGGCCTGTAAATGACACCTGCCCTGAAAACAAATCCTGGGGTCACATATCGACCAAAAAATTCAAAGGACGTCCATATTTCAAAACGACCGTTTCAAAAGGCATATTTTACGCACATTAGTGTTCTGCTTCTTTTCCTTTCTTTCCTTTTTTGTTAGAAAAAACGGGAATGGAAAAAGGCATCCCTCAGAATGGGCAAAAATCGTTGCAAACGAATCAGTGGACAGAGGTTTAATCTCCAATATATATAAACAGCTCATGCAGCTTAATATTAAAAAAACAAACAACCCAATACAAAAATGGGCAGAAGATCTAAAGAGACGTTTCTTCAAAGGAGACACAGAGATGGCCAAGACGCACATGAAAAGCTGCTCAACAGCACTAATTATTAGTGAAATGCAAATCAAAACTACAATGAGGTATCACCTCACACCTGTTAGAATCGGCATCATCAGAAAATCTACAAACAACCAATTCTGGGGAGGGTGTGGACAAAAGGAGCCCTCTTCCACTATTGGTGGGAATGTAAATTGATACAGTCACTATGGAGAACAGTATGGAGTTTCCTTAAAAAAACTAGAAATAGAATTACCATCTGATCCAGCAATCCCACTTCTGGGCATATACCCAGAGAAAACCGTAAATCAAAAAGGCACATTCACCACAATATTCGTTGCAGCACTATTTACAATAGCCAGGTAATGGAAGCAACCTAAATGCCCACAGACAGATGAATGGATAAAGATGTGGTACATATATAAAATGAAATATTACTCGGCCATAAACAGGAATGAAACTGGGTCATTTGTAGAGACATCGATGGATCGAGAGACTGTCATACAGAATGAAGTAAGTCAGAAAGAGGAAAACAAATACT
This sequence comes from Mesoplodon mirus, assembly GCF_964341445.2. Lineage (NCBI taxonomy): Eukaryota > Metazoa > Chordata > Mammalia > Artiodactyla > Ziphiidae > Mesoplodon > Mesoplodon mirus. Next base: position 539,167 of record NW_028295739.1, read on the forward strand.
GTATATTAATGCATATATGTGGAGCCTAAAAATGGTACAGATGAACTGGTTTGCAGGGAAGAAATAAAGACACAGAGGTAGAGAACAAACGTATGGACACCAAGTGTGGGAAGCCATGGGGTGGTGGTGGTGGGATGAGTTGGGAGATTGGGATTGACCTGTATACATGTATATGCATAAAATACATAACTAATAATAACGTGCTGTATAAAAAAAATAAAATTGAATTTCAAAATTTTAAAAAATAAAATTTAAAAATAAAACAGAAAAAAGTTCTTCCCGTCACACAGATGTATTTATAGGAATGAATTATTTCCATGCTTATATCTATAAATATATAAAAGAGGAATAAAATCTAACTTGAACCATAAAAGAAAAAAACACCTGAACCCATGAGTTATACAGAGGAAAACCCTAACAGCGCACTTGCTCCAGCGGTAAACAATTCTGAAATTGGTCAGAGGTGGGAAACCATCTCCCATACAGCCAGCAACCCACGCCCCACGCAAGGAGCGTCCTCATTGCAAAGCTGGGGGACCGTGCCGAGGCATCTGTGAGTAAACGTGAGCTGAGCCCCAGGCCAGCTGCTGCTGAACTGTTCCCACCCTTCCCAGGTAAAACACCTGAATATGTACAAGGGCTTGAAAGCCTAGAGGAAGGGCCGTCGAGCCACACCAGGGACAGCACGCAGGCCAACTTGGTGCCTGCAGGCCAGCCAGGGTGGTCTTGGCCCCGGGCGCTCTTCCAGAAGCTTTCCATTGCCCTGCCTGAGATACACCTCTTGTCCCGGCCCCCACTGCTTTTTTCCTTCCTCACCTCTGTCCGGAGAGAAATTCCAGCGGAAGGTATGGGTGACACATCCTCTTCTTTACAGGCGGCAGCCTGGCAACTCGTGCAGAAAGGCCAGCAGAGCCACACTCACACCAGGCCACACACAAAGCTGTGGCCCCTCACTCCCTCCCACCAGCACAGACCCGAGACTGCTGACGGGGCAGAGAATATGGAGTCAGGCACAGCTTCAGGGGCTATTGCTGCCTGGAGCGCTGTTTATATTGACCTCAACGAGGCACACCTGTGGAGGGCGGGCCGGCAGTGTAAGGCTGCCCAGGTCAGCTAATCCACAACCCTCAGGGAATCACATTGTTGAAAATGGACCTCGCTAAGGCAGAATAGAAGCCAAGGCAAAAAAGGACACAATGCCATTTGCAGCAACGTAAATGAGTCTAGAACTAATCACGTGACTTGTAGTAAGTCAGAAAGTGAAAGACACATATCATATCATATCACTTATAGGTGTTACCTAAAAATGGATACCAGGGCAGATATTTCCACGGAGAAGGGCAATCACAGATTCATTAAACAAACTTATGGTTCACCAATGGAAAGGTGTGAGGATTGGTTTCATTACTATATCGGGGTTAACAGACATATACAAACACAGGTGACATATATAATCACCAAAGACCTACAGAATACCAAGACAGGACTACTCAACATTCTGTCATAACGTACATGGGAAATGGATACCAGGAAGAACAGACATCTGTATATGTGTAAAAGAACCACATCTTCCACACCTACAACAAGCCAAACATTGTAATCAAACTTGCTGTAATAAAAAATAAAAAACATTAAATTAAAAACACGAACAAGGGCCTCCCTGGTGGCGCAGTGGTTGAGAGTCCGCCTGCCGATGCAGGGGATACTGGTTCGTGCCCCTGTCTGGGAGGATCCCATATGACGCGGAGCGGCTGGGCCTGTGAGCCATGGCCGCTGGGCCTGCGCATCCGGAGCCTGTGCTCCGCAACGGGAGAGGCCACAACAGTGAGAGGCCCGCATACTGCAAAAAGAAAAAAAAAAAAAAAAAAAAAAAAAAAAAAAAAAAAAAAAAACACGAACAAGAAGTAGTGAGACAAACTTGAGGGGCTTTCTCCTGGCACATTCCATTCTAAATTCCAATCTAGAACACCACTTCCACTGAGGCTCTCTTGCCCTAGTAACCAGATTTGGTAAGGGAGAACTGCTGCCACCTTGTGGCCGTTTCACACAACAGCAGCTTTAATCCCAGCGCTAATGGTCAGTTGATATTCAAAATCATTGCAGGCCTGTAAATGACACCTGCCCTGAAAACAAATCCTGGGGTCACATATCGACCAAAAAATTCAAAGGACGTCCATATTTCAAAACGACCGTTTCAAAAGGCATATTTTAGGCACATTAGTGTTCTGCTTCTTTTCCTTTCTTTCCTTTTTTGTTAAAAAAACGGGAATGGAAAAAGGCATCCCTCAGAATGGGCGAAAATCGTTGCAAACGAATCAATGGACAGAGGTTTAATCTCCAATATTTATAAACAGCTCATGCAGCTTAATATTAAAAAAAACAAACAACCCAATACAAAAATGGGCAGAAGATCTAAAGAGACGTTTCTTCAAAGAAGACACGGAGATGGCCAAGACGCACATGAAAAGCTGCTCAACAGCACTAATTATTAGAGAAATGCAAATCAAAACTACAATGAGGTATCACCTCACACCTGTTAGAATCGGCATCATCAGCAAATCTACAAACAACCAATTCTGGGGAGGGTGTGGACAAAAGGAGCCCTCTTCCACTATTGGTGGGAATGTAAATTGATACAGTCACTATGGAGAACAGTATGGCGTTTCCTTAAAAAAACTAGAAATAGAATTACCATCTGATCCAGCAATCCCACTTCTGGGCATATACCCAGAGAAAATGGTAAATCAAAAAGCACATTCACCACAATGTTCGTTGCAGCACTATTTACAATAGCAAGGTAATGGAAGCAACCTAAATGCCCACAGACAGATGAATGGATAAAGATGTGGTACATATATAAAATGAAATATTACTCGCCCATAAACAGGAATGAAACTGGGTCATTTGTAGAGACATCGATGGATCGAGAGACTGTCATACAGAATGAAGTAACTCAGAAAGAGGAAAACAAATACTGTATATTAATGCATATATGTGGAACCTAAAAAATGGTACAGATGAACTGGTTTGCAGGGAAGAAATAGAGACACAGAGGTAGAGAACAAACGTATGGACACCAAGTGTGGGAAGCCATGGGGTGGTGGTGGTGGGATGAGTTGGGAGATTGGGATTGACCTGTATACATGTATATGCATAAAATACATAACTAATAATAACGTGCTGTATAAAAAAATAAAATTGAATTTCAAAATTTTAAAAAATAAAATTTAAAAATAAAAGAGAAAAAAGTTCTTCCCGTCACACAGATGTATTTATAGGAATGAATTATTTCCATGCTTATATCTATAAATATATAAAAGAGGAATAAAATCTAACTTGAACCATAAAAGAAAAAAACACCTGAACCCATGAGTTATACAGAGGAAAACCCTAACAGCGCACTTGCTCCAGCGGTAAACAATTCTGAAATTGGTCAGAGGTGGGAAACCATCTCCCATACAGCCAGCAACCCACGCCCCACGCAAGGAGCGTCCTCATTGCAAAGCTGGGGGACCGTGCCGAGGCATCTGTGAGTAAACGTGAGCTGAGCCCCAGGCCAGCTGCTGCTGAACTGTTCCCACCCTTCCCAGGTAAAACACCTGAATATGTACAAGGGCTTGAAAGCCTAGAGGAAGGGCCGTCGAGCCACACCAGGGACAGCACGCAGGCCAACTTGGTGCCTGCAGGCCAGCCAGGGTGGTCTTGGCCCCGGGCGCCCTTCCAGAAGCTTTCCATTGCCCTGCCTGAGATACACCTCTTGTCCCGGCCCCCACTGCTTTTTTCCTTCCTCACCTCTGTCCGGAGAGTAATTCCAGCGGAAGGTATGGGTGACACATCCTCTTCTTTACAGGCGGCAGCCTGGCAACTCCTGCAGAAAGGCCAGCAGAGCCCCACTCACACCAGGCCACCCACAAAGCTGTGGCCCCTCACTCCCTCCCACCAGCACAGACCCGAGACTGCTGACGGGGCAGAGAATATTGAGTCAGGCACAGCTTCAGGGGCTATTGCTGCCTGGAGCGCTGTTTATATTGACCTCAACGAGGCACACCTGTGGAGGGCCGGCCGGCAGGGTAAGGCTGCCCAGGTCAGCTTATCCACAACCCTCAGGGAATCACATTGTTGAAAATGGACCTCGCTAAGGCAGAATAGAAGCCAAGGAAAAAAAGGACACAATGCCATTTGCAGCACCGTAAATGAGTCTAGAAGTAATCACGTGACTTGTAGTAAGTCAGAAAGTGAAAGACACATATCATATCATATCACTTATAGGTGTTACCTAAAAATGGATACCAGGGCAGATATTTCCACGGAGAAGGGCAATCACAGATTCATTAAACAAACTTATGGTTCACCAATGGAAAGGTGTGAGGATTGGTTTCATTACGATATCGGGGTTAACAGACATATACAAACACAGGTGACATATATAATCCCCAAAGACCTACAGAATACCAAGAGAGGACTACTCAACATTCTGTCATAACGTACATGGGAAATGGATCCCAGGAAGAACAGACATCTGTATATGTGTAAAAGAACCACATCTTCCACACCTACAACAAGCCAAACATTGTAATCAAACTTGCTGTAATAAAAAATAAAAAATTAAATTAAAAACACGAACAAGAAGTAGTGAGACAAACGTGAGGGGCTTTCTCCTGGCACATTCCATTCTAAACTCCAATCTAGAACACCACTTCCACTGAGGCTCTCTTGCCCTAGTAACCAGATTTGGTAAGGGAGAACTGCTGCCACCATGTGGCCGTTTCACACAACAGCAGCTTTAATCCCAGCGCTAATGGTCAGTTGATATTCAAAATCATTGCAGGCCTGTAAATGACACCTGCCCTGAAAACAAATCCTGGGGTCACATATCGACCAAAAAATTCAAAGGACGTCCATATTTCAAAACGACCGTTTCAAAAGGCATATTTTACGCACATTAGTGTTCTGCTTCTTTTCCTTTCTTTCCTTTTTTGTTAAAAAAACGGGAATGGAAAAAGGCATCCCTCAGAATGGGTGAAAATCGGTGCAAACGAATCAATGGACAGAGGTTTAATCTCCAATATATATAAACAGCTCATGCAGCTTAATATTAAAAAAAAACAAACAACCCAATACTAAAATGGGCAGAAGATCTAAAGAGACGTTTCTTCAAAGAAGACACAGAGATGGTCAAGACGCACATGAAAAGCTGCTCAACAGCACTAATTATTAGAGAAATGCAAATCAAAACTACAATGAGGTATCACCTCACACCTGTTAGAATCGGCATCATCAGAAAATCTACAAACAACAAATTCTGTGGAGGGTGTGGACAAAAGTAGCCCTCTTCCACTATTGGTGGGAATGTAAATTGATACAATCACTATGGAGAACAGTATGGAGTTTCCTTAAAAAAACTATATATAGAATTACCATCTGATCCAGCAATCCCACTTCTGGGCATATACCCAGAGAAAACGGTAAATCAAAAAGGCACATTCACCACAATGTTCGTTGCAGCACTATTTACAATAGCCAGGTAATGGAAGCAACCTAAATGCCCACAGAAAGATGAATGGATACAGATGTGGTACATATATAAAATGGAATATTACTCGGCCATAAAAAGGAATGAAACTGGGTCATTTGTAGAGACATCGATGGATCGAGAGACTGTCATACAGAATGAAGTAAGTCAGAAAGAGGAAAACAAATATTGTATATTAATGCATATATGTGGAGCCTAAAAATGGTACAGATGAACTGGTTTGCAGGGAAGAAATAGAGACATAGAGGTAGAGAACAAACGTATGGACACCAAGTGTGGGAAGCCATGGGGTGGTGGTGGTGGGATGAGTTGGGAGTTTGGGATTGACCTGTATACATGTATATGCATAAAATACATAACTAATAATAACGTGCTGTATAAAAAAATAAATAAAATTAAATTTCAAAATTTTAAAAAATAAAATTTAAAAACAGAAAAAAGTTCTTCCCGTCACACAGATGTATTTATAGGAATGAATTATTTCCATGCTTATATCTATAAATACATAAAAGAGGAATAAAATCTAACTTGAACTATAAAAGAAGAAAAAAGTGAACCCACTAGTTATACAGAGGAAAACCCTATCTGGGCACTTGCTCCAGCGGTAAACAATTCTGAAATTGGTCGGAGGTGGGGAACCCTCTCACATACAGCCAGCAACCCACTCCCCACACAAGGAGCGTCCTCATTGCAAAGCTGGGGGACCGTGCCGAGGCATCTGTGAGTAAACGTGAGTTGAGCCCCAGGCCAGCTGCTGCTGAACTGTACCCACCCTTTCCAGGTAAAACACCTGAATATGTACAAGGGCTTGAAACCCTAGAGGAAGGACTGTGGAGCCACACAAGCGACAGCACGCAGGCCAACTTGGTGCCTGCAGGACAGCCAGGGTGGTCCTGGACCCTGGCGCTCTTCCAGAAGCTTTCCATTGCCCTGCCTGAGACACCCCTCATGTCCCGGCCCCCACTGCTTTTTTCCTTCCTCACCTCTGTCCGGAGAGAAATTCCAGCGGAAGGTATGGGTGACACATCCTCTTCTTTACAGGTGGCAGCCTGGCAACTCCTGCAGAAAGGCCAGCAGAACCCCACTCACACCGGGCCACCCACAAAGCTGTGGCCCCTCACTCCCTCCCACAAGCACAGCCCCGAGACTGATGACGGGGCAGAGAATATGGAGTCAGTCACAGCTTCAGGGGCTATTGCTGCCTGGAGCTCTGTTTATATTGATCTCAACGAGGCACACCTTGGGAGGGCGGGCCGGCAGGGTAAGGCTGCCCAGGTCAGCTAATCCACAACCCTCAGGGAATCACATTGTTGAAAATGGACCCCGCTAAGGCAGAAGAGAAGCCAAGGGAAAAATGGACACAATGCCATTTGCAGCACCGTAGATGAGTCTAGAAGTAATCACGTGACTTGTAGTAAGTCAGAAAGTGAAAGACACATATCCTATCATATCACTTATAGGTGTTACCTAAAAATGGATACCAGGGCAGATATTTCCACGGAGAAGGGCAATCACAGATTCATTAAACAAACTTATGGTTCACCAATGGAAAGGTGTGAGGATTGGTTTCATTATGATATCAGGGTTAACAGACATATACAAACACAGGTGACATATATAATCACCAAAGACCTACAGAATACCAAGAGAGGACTACTCAACATTCTGTCATAACGTACATGGGAAAAGGATCCCAAGAAGAACAGTCATCTGTATATGTGTAAAAGAACCACATCTTCCACACCTACAACAAGCCAAACATTGTAATCAAACTTGCTGTAATAAAAAATAAAAAATTAAATTAAAAACACGAACAAGAAGTAGTGAGACAAACGTGAGGGGCTTTCTCCTGGCACATTCCATTCTAAACTCCAATCTAGAACACCGCTTCCACTGAGGCTCTCTTGCCCTAGTAACCAGATTTGGTAAGGGTGAACTGCTGCCACCTTGTGGCCGTTTCACACAACAGCAGCTTTAATCCCAACGCTAATGGTCAGTTGATATTCAAAATCATTGCAGGCCTGTAAATGACACCTGCCCTGAAAACAAATCCTGGGGTCACATATCGACCAAAAAATTCAAAGGACGTCCATATTTCAAAACGACCGTTTCAAAAGGCATATTTTACGCACAATAGTGTTCTGCTTCTTTTCCTTTCTTTCCTTTTTTGTTAAAAAACACGGGAATGGAAAAAGGCATCCCTCAGAATGGGCGAAAAACGTTGCAGACGAATCAATGGACAGAGGTTTCATCTCCAATATATATAAACAGCTCATGCAGCTTAATATTAAAAAAAGAAACAACCCAAAAAAATGGGCAGAAGATCTAAAGAGACGTTTCTTCAAAGGAGACACAGAGATGGCCAAGACGCACATGAAAAGCTGCTCAACAGCACTAATTATTAGAGAAATGCAAATCAAAACTACAATGAGGTATCACCTCACACCTGTTAGAATCGGCATCATCAGAAAATCTACAAACAACCAATTCTGGGGAGGGTGTGGACAAAAGGAGCCCTCTTCCACTATTGGTGGGAATGTAAATTGATACAGTCACTATGGAGAACAGTATGGAGTTTCCTTAAAAAAACTAGAAATAGAATTACCATCTGATCCAGCAATCCCACTTCTGGGCATATACCCAGAGAAAACCGTATTTCAAGAAGGCACATTCACCACAATGTTCGTTGCAGCACTATTTACAATAGCCAGGTAATGGAAGCAACCTAAATGCCCACAGACAGATGAATGGATAAAGATGTGGTACATATATAAAATGGAATATTACTCGGCCATAAAAAGGAATGAAACTGGGTCATTTGTAGAGACATCGATGGATCGAGAGACTGTCATACAGAATGAAGTAAGTCAGAAAGAGGAAAACAAATATTGTATATTAATGCATATATGTGGAGCCTAAAAATGGTACAGATGAACTGGTTTGCAGGGAAGAAATAGAGACACAGAGGTAGAGAACAAACGTATGGACACCAAGTGTGGGAAGCCATGGGGTGGTGGTGGTGGGATGAGTTGGGAGTTTGGGATTGACCTGTATACATGTATATGCATAAAATACATAACTAATAATAACGAGCTGTATAAAAAAATAAATAAAATTTCAAAATTTTAAAAAATAAAATTTAAAAACAAAAGAGAAAAAAGTTCTTCCCGTCACACAGATGTATTTATAAGAATGAATTATTTCCATGCTTATATCTATAAATACATAAAAGGGGAATAAAATCTAACTTGAACCATAAAAGAAAAAAAAAACTGAACCCAGGAGTTATACAGAGGAAAACCCTATCAGGGCACTTGCTCCAGTGGTAAACAATTCTGAAATTGGTCAGAAGTTGGGAAGCATCTCCCATACAGCCAGCAACACACCCCCCACGCAAGGAGCGTCCTCATTGTAAAGCTGGGGGACCGTGCCGAGGCATCTGTGAGTAAACGTGAGCTGAGCCCCAGGCCAGCTGCTGCTGAACTGTTCCCACCCTTTCCAGGTAAAACACCTGAATATGTACAAGGGCTTGAAAGCCTAGAGGAAGGACCGTGGAGCCACACCAGCGACAGGACGCAGGCCAACTTGGTGCCTGCAGGCCAGCCAGCGTGGTCCTGGACCCTGGCGCTCTTCCAGAAGCTTTCCATTGCCCTGCCTGAGATACCCCTCCTGTCCCGGACCCCACTGCTATTTTCCTTCCTCACCTCTGTCCGGAGAGAAATTCCAGCGGAAGGTATGGGTGACACATCCTCTTCTTTACAGGCGCCACCCTGGCAACTCCTGCAGAAAGGCCAGCAGAACCCCACTCACACAGGGCCACCCACAAAGTTGTGGCCCCTCACTCCCTCCCACAAGCACAGCCCCGAGACTGCTGACGGGGCAGAGAATATGGAGTCAGTCACAGCTTCAGGGGCTATTGCTGCCTGGAGCTCTGTTTATATTGATCTCAACGAGGCACACCTTGGGAGGGCGGGCCGGCAGGGTAAGGCTGCCCAGGTCAGCTAATCCACAACCCTCAGGGAATCACATTGTTGAAAATGGACCCCGCTAAGGCAGAAGAGAAGCCAAGGGAAAAATGGACACAATGCCATTTGCAGCACCGTAGATGAGTCTAGAAGTAATCACGTGACTTGTAGTAAGTCAGAAAGTGAAAGACACATATCCTATCATATCACTTATAGGTGTTACCTAAAAATGGATACCAGGGCAGATATTTCCACGGAGAAGGGCAATCACAGATTCATTAAACAAACTTATGGTTCACCAATGGAAAGGTGTGAGGATTGGTTTCATTATGATATCAGGGTTAACAGACATATACAAACACAGGTGACATATATAATCACCAAAGACCTACAGAATACCAAGAGAGGACTACTCAACATTCTGTCATAACGTACATGGGAAAAGGATCCCAGGAAGAACAGACATCTGTATATGTGTAAAAGAACCACATCTTCCACACCTACAACAAGCCAAACATTGTAATCAAACTTGCTGTAATAAAAAATAAAAAATTAAATTAAAAACACGAACAAGAAGTAGTGAGACAAACGTGAGGGGCTTTCTCCTGGCACATTCCATTCTAAACTCCAATCTAGAACACCACTTCCACTGAGGCTCTCTTGCCCTAGTAACCAGATTTGGTAAGGGTGAACTGCTGCCACCTTGTGGCCGTTTCACACAACAGCAGCTTTAATCCCAGCGCTAATGGTCAGTTGATATTCAAAATCATTGCAGGCCTGTAAATGACACCTGCCCTGAAAACAAATCCTGGGTTCACATATCGACCAAAAAATTCAAAGGACGTCCATATTTCAAAATGACCGTTTCAAAAGGCATATTTTACGCACATTAGTGTTCTGCTTCTTTTCCTTTCTTTCCTTTTTTGTTAAAAAACACGGGAATGGAAAAAGGCATCCCTCAGAATGGGCGAAAATCGTTGCAGACGAATCAATGGACAGCGGTTTCATCTCCAATATATATAAACAGCTCATGCAGCTTAATATTAAAAAAACAAACAACCCAAAAAAAATGGGCAGAAGATCTAAAGAGACGTTTCTTCAAAGGAGACACAGAGATGGCCAAGACGCACATGAAAAGCTGCTCAACAGCACTAATTATTAGAGAAATGCAAATCAAAACTACAATGAGGTATCACCTCACACCTGTTAGAATCGGCATCATCAGAAAATCTACAAACAACCAATTCTGGGGAGGGTGTGGACAAAAGGAGCCCTCTTCCACTATTGGTGGGAATGTAAATTGATACAGTCACTATGGAGAACAGTATGGAGTTTCCTTAAAAAAACTAGAAATAGAATTACCATCTGATCCAGCAATCCCACTTCTGGGCATATACCCAGAGAAAACCGTATTTCAAGAAGGCACATTCATCACAATGTTCGTTGCAGCACTATTTACAATAGCCAGGTAATGGAAGCAACCTAAATGCCCACAGACAGATGAATGGATAAAGATGTGGTACATATATAAAATGAAATATTACTCTGCCATAAACAGGAATGAAACTGGGTCATTTGTAGAGACATCGATGGATCGAGAGACTGTCATACAGAATGAAGTAAGTCAGAAAGAGGAAAACAAATACTGTATATTAATGCATATATGTGGAACCTAAAAAATGGTACAGATGAACTGGTTTTCAGGGAAGAAATAGAGACACAGAGGTAGAGAACAAACGTATGGACACAAAGTGTGGGAAGCCATGGGGTGGTGGTGGTGGGATGAGTTGGGAGATTGGGATTGACTTGTATACATGTATATGCATAAAATACATAACTAATAATAACGTGCTGTATAAAAAAATAAAATTGAATTTCAAAATTTTAAAAAATAAAATTTAAAAATAAAAGAGAAAAAACTTCTTTCCGTCACACAGATGTATTTATAGGAATGAATTATTTCCATGCTTATATCTATAAATATATAAAAGAGGAATAAAATCTAACTTGAACCATAAAAGAAAAAAACACCTGAACCCATGAGTTATATAGAGGAAAACACTATCAGCGCACTTGCTCCAGCGGTAAACAATTCTGAAATTGGTCAGAGGTGGGAAACCATCTCCCATACAGCCAGCAACCCACGCCCCACGCAAGGAGCGTCCTCATTGCAAAGCTGGGGGACCGTGCCGAGGCATCTGTGAGTAAACGTGAGCTGAGCCCCAGGCCAGCTGCTGCTGAACTGTTCCCACCCTTCCCAGGTAAAACACCTGAATATGTACAAGGGCTTGAAAGCCTAGAGGAAGGGCCGTCGAGCCACACCAGGGACAGCACGCAGGCCAACTTGGTGCCTGCAGGCCAGCCAGCGTGGTCTTGGCCCCGGGCGCTCTTCCAGAAGCTTTCCATTGCCCTGCCTGAGATACACCTCCTGTCCCGGCCCCCACTGCTTTTTTCCTTCCTCACCTCTGTCCGGAGAGAAATTCCAGCGGAAGGTATGGGTGACACATCCTCTTCTTTACAGGCGGCAGCCTGGCAACTCCTGCAGAAAGGCCAGCAGAGCCCCACTCACACCAGGCCTCCCACAAAGCTGTGGCCCCTCACTCCCTCCCACCAGCACAGACCCGAGACTGCTGACGGGGCAGAGAATATGGAGTCAGGCACAGCTTCAGGGGCTATTGCTGCCTGGAGCGCTGTTTATATTGACCTCAACGAGGCACACCTGGGGAGGGCGGGCCGGCAGGGTAAGGCTGCCCAGTTCAGCTAATCCACAACCCTCAGGGAATCACATTGTTGAAAATGGACCTCACTAAGTCAGAATAGAAGCCAAGGGAAAAATGGACACAATGCCATTTGCAGCACCGTAGATGAGTCTAGAAGTAATCACGTGACTTGTAGTAAGTCAGAAAGTGAAAGACACATATCCTATCATATCACTTATAGGTGTTACCTAAAAATGGATACCAGGGCAGATATTTCCACGGAGAAGGGCAATCACAGATTCATTAAACAAACTTATGGTTCACCAATGGAAAGGTGTGAGGATTGGTTTCATTACGATATCGGGGTTAACAGACATATACAAACACAGGTGACATATATAATCACCAAAGACCTACAGAATACCAAGACAGGACTACTCAACATTCTGTCATAACGTACATGGGAAATGGATCCCAGGAAGAACAGACATCTGTATATGTGTAAAAGAACCACATCTTCCACACCTACAACAAGCCAAACATTGTAATCAAACTTGCTGTAATAAAAAATAAAAAACATTAAATTAAAAACACGAACAAGAAGTAGTGAGACAAACTTGAGGGGCTTTCTCCTGGCACATTCCATTCTAAATTCCAATCTAGAACACCACTTCCACTGAGTCTCTCTTGCCCTAGTAACCAGATTTGGTAAGGGAGAACTGCTTCCACCTTGTGGCCGTTTCACACAACAGCAGCTTTAATCCCAGCGCTAATGGTCAGTTGATATTCAAAATCATTGCAGGCCTGTAAATGACACCTGCCCTGAAAACAAATCCTGGGGTCACATATCGACCAAAAAATTCAAAGGACGTCCATATTTCAAAACGACCATTTCAAAAGGCATATTTTACGCACATTAGTGTTCTGCTTCTTTTCCTTTCTTTCCTTTTTTGTTAAAAAAACGGGAATGGAAAAAGGCATCCCTCAGAATGGGCGAAAATCGTTGCAAACAAATCAATGGACAGAGGTTTAATCTCCAATATATATAAACAGCTCATGCAGCTTAATATTAAAAAAACAAACAACCCAATACAAAAATGGGCAGAAGATCTAAAGAGACGTTTCTTCAAAGAAGACACAGAGATGGCCAAGACGCACATGAAAAGCTGCTCAACAGCCCTAATTATTAGAGAAATGCAAATGAAAACTACAATGAGGTATCACCTCACACCTGTTAGAATCGGCATCATCAGGAAATCTACAAACAACAAATTCTGGGGAGGGTGTGGACAAAAGGAGCCCTCTTCCACTATTGGTGGGAATGTAAATTGATACAGTCTCTATGGAGAACAGTATGGAGTTTCCTTAAGAAAACTAGTAATAGAATTACCATCTGATCCAGCAATCCCACTTCTGGGCATATACCCAGAGAAAACCGTATTTCAAAGAGGCACATTCACCACAATGTTCGTTGCAGCACTATTTACAATAGCCAGGTAATGGAAGCAACCTAAATGCCCACAGACAGATGAATGGATAAAGATGTGGTACATATATAAAATGGAATATTACTCGGCCATAAAAAGGAATGAAACTGGTCATTTGTATAGACATCGATGGATCGAGAGACTGTCATACAGAATGAAGTAAGTCAGAAAGAGGAAAACAAATATTGTATATTAATGCATATATGTGGAGCCTAAAAAATGGTACAGATGAACTGGTTTGCAGGGAAGAAATAGAGACACAGAGGTAGAGAACAAACGTATGGACACCAAGTGTGGGAAGCCATGGGGTGGTGGTGGTGGGATGAGTTAGGAGATTCGGATTGACCTGTATACATGTATATGCATAAAATACATAACTAATAATAACGTGCTGTATAAAAAAATAAAATTAAATTTCAAAATTTTAAAAAATAAAATTTAAATATAAAAGAGAAAAAAGTTCTTCCCGTCACACAGATGTATTTATAGGAATGAATTATTTCCATGCTTATATCTATAAATATATAAAAGAGGAATAAAATCTAACTTGAACCATAAAAGAAAAAAAAAACCTGAACCCACGAGTTATACAGAGGAAAATCCTATCAGGGCACTTGCTCCAGTGGTAAACAATACTGAAATTGGTCAGAGGTGGGAAACCATCTCCCATACAGCCATCAACCCACCCCCTACGCAAGGAGCGTCCTCATTGCAAAGCTGGGGGACCGTGCCGAGGCATCTGTGAGTAAACGTGAGCTGAGCCCCAGGCCAGCTGCTGCTGAACTGTTCCCACCCTTCCCAGGTAAAACACCTGAATATGTACAAGGGCTTGAAAGCCTAGAGGAAGGACCGTGGAGCCACAGCAGCGACAACACGCAGGCCAACTTGGTGCCTGCAGGCCAGCCAGGTTGGTCTTGGCCCCGGGCGCTCTTCCGGAAGCTTTCCATTGCCCTGTCTGAGATACCCCTCCTGTCCCGGCACCCACTGCTTTTTTCCTTCCTCACCTCTGTCCGGAGAGAAATTCCAGCGGAAGGTATGGGTGACACATTCTCTTCTTTACAGGTGGCAGCCTGGCAACTCCTGCAGAAAGGCCAGCAGAGTCCCACTCACACTGGGCCACCCACAAAGCTGTGGCCCCTCACTCCCTCCCACCAGCACAGCCCCGAGACTGCTGACGGGGCAGAGAATATGGTGTCAGGCACAGCTTCAGGGGCTATTGCAGCCTGGAGCACTGTTTATATTGACCTCAACGAGGCACACCTGGGGAGGGCGGGCCGGCAGGGTAAGGCTGCCCAGGTCAGCTAATCCACAACCCTCAGGGAATCACATTGGTGAAAATGGACCTCGCTATGGCAGAAGAGAAGCCAAGGAAAAAAAGGACATAATGCCATTTGCAGCACCGTAAATGAGTCTAGAAGTAATCACGTGACTTGTAGTAAGTCAGAAAGTTAAAGACACATATCATATCATATCACTTATAGGTGTTACCTAAAAGTGGATACCAGGGCAGATATTTCCACGGAGAAGGGCAATCACAGATTCATTAAACAAACTTATGGTTCACCAATGGAATGGTGTGAGGATTGGTTTCATTACGATATCGGGGTTAACAGACATATACAAACACAGGTGACATATATAATCACCAAAGACCTACAGAATACCAAGAGAGGACTACTCAACATTCTGTCATAACGTACATGGGAAAAGGATCCCAGGAAGTACAGACATCTGTATATGTGTAAAAGAACCACATCTTCCACACCTACAACAAGCCAAACATTGTAATCAAACTTGCTGTAATAAAAAATAAAAAAATTAAATTAAAAACACGAACAAGAAGTAGTGAGACAAACTTGAGGGGCATTCTCCTGGCACATTCCATTCTAAATTCCAATCTAGAACACCACTTCCACTGAGGCTCTCTTGCCCTAGTAACCAGATTTGGTAAGGGTGAACTGCTGCCACCTTGTGGCCGTTTCACACAACAGCAGCTTTAATCCCAGCGCTAATGGTCAGTTGATATTCAAAATCATTGCAGGCCTGTAAATGACACCTGCCCTGAAAACAAATCCTGGGGTCACATATCGACCAAAAAATTCAAAGGACGTCCATATTTCAAAACGACCGTTTCAAAAGGCATATTTTACGCACATTAGTGTTCTGCTTCTTTTCCTTTCTTTCCTTTTTTGTTAGAAAAAACGGGAATGGAAAAAGGCATCCCTCAGAATGGGCGAAAATCGTTGCAGACGAATCAATAGACAGAGGTTTAATCTCCAATATATATAAACAGCTCATGCAGCTTAATATTAAAAAAACAAACAACCCAATACAAAAATGGGCAGATCTAAAGAGACGTTTCTTCAAAGAAGACACAGAGATGGCCAAGACGCACATGAAAAGCTGCTCAACAGCACTAATTATTAGAGAAATGCAAATCAAAACTACAATGAGGTATCACCTCACACCTGTTAGAATCGGCATCATCAGAAAATCTACAAACAACCAATTCTGGGGAGGGTGTGGACAAAAGGAGCCCTCTTCCACTATTGGTGGGAATGTAAATTGATACAGTCACTATGGAGAAGAGTATGGAGTTTCCTTAAAAAATCTAGAAATAGAATTACCATCTGATCCAGCAATCCCACTTCTGGGCATATACCCAGAGAAAACCGTATTTCAAAAAGGCACATTCACCACAATGTTCGTTGCAGCACTATTTACAATAGCCAGGTAATGGAAGCAACCTAAATGCCCACAGACAGATGAATGGATAAAGATGTGGTACATATATAAAATGAAATATTACTCGGCCATAAACAGGAATGAAACTGGGTCATTTGTACAGACATCGATGGATCGAGAGACTGTCATACAGAATGAAGTAAGTCAGAAAGAGGAAAACAAATACTGTATATTAATACATATATGTGGAGCCTAAAAATGGTACAGATGAACTGGTTTGCAGGGAAGAAATAGAGACACAGAGGTAGAGAACAAACGTATGGACACCAAGTGTGGGAAGCCATGGGGTGGTGGTGGTGGGATGAGTTGGGAGATTGGGATTGACCTGTATACATGTATATGCATAAAATACATAACTAATAATAACGTGCTGTATAAAAAAAATAAAATTGAATTTCAAAATTTTAAAAAATAAAATTTAAAAATAAAACAGAAAAAAGTTCTTCCCGTCACACAGATGTATTTATAGGAATGAATTATTTCCATGCTTATATCTATAAATATATAAAAGAGGAATAAAATCTAACTTGAACCATAAAAGAAAAAAACACCTGAACCCATGAGTTATACAGAGGAAAACCCTAACAGCGCACTAGCTCCAGCGGTAAACAATTCTGAAATTGGTCAGAGGTGGGAAACCATCTCCCATACAGCCAGCAACACACGCCCCACGCAAGGAGCGTCCTCATTGCAAAGCTGGGGGACCGTGCCGAGGCATCTGTGAGTAAACGTGAGCTGAGCCCCAGGCCAGCTGCTGCTGAACTGTTCCCACCCTTCCCAGGTAAAACACCTGAATATGTACAAGGGCTTGAAAGCCTAGAGGAAGGGCCGTCGAGCCACACCAGGGACAGCACGCAGGCCAACTTGGTGCCTGCAGGCCAGCCAGCGTGGTCTTGGCCCCGGGCGCTCTTCCAGAAGCTTTCCATTGCCCTGCCTGAGATACACCTCCTGTCCCGGCCCCCACTGCTTTTTTCCTTCCTCACCTCTGTCCGGAGAGAAATTCCAGCGGAAGGTATGGGTGACACATCCTCTTCTTTACAGGCGGCAGCCTGGCAACTCGTGCAGAAAGGCCAGCAGAGCCACACTCACACCAGGCCACCCACAAAGCTGTGGCCCCTCACTCCCTCCCACCAGCACAGACCCGAGACTGCTGACGGGGCAGAGAATATGGAGTCAGGCACAGCTTCACGGGCTATTGCTGCCTGGAGCGCTGTTTATATTGACCTCAACGAGGCACACCTGTGGAGGGCTGGCCGGCAGGGTAAGGCTGCCCCGGTCAGCTAATCCACAACCCTCAGAGAATCACATTGTTGAAAATGGACCTCGCTAAGGCAGAAGAGAAGCCAAGGCAAAAAAGGACACAATGCCATTTGCAGCAACGTAAATGAGTCTAGAACTAATCACGTGACTTGTAGTAAGTCAGAAAGTTAAAGACACATATCATATCATATCACTTATAGGTGTTACCTAAAAGTGGATACCAGGGCAGATATTTCCACGGATAAGGGCAATCACAGATTCATTAAACAAACTTATGGTTCACCAATGGAATGGTGTGAGGATTGGTTTCATTACGATATCGGGGTTAACAGACATATACAAACACAGGTGACATATATAATCACCAAAGACCTACAGAATACCAAGAGAGGACTACTCAACATTCTGTCATAACGTACATGGGAAAAGGATCCCAGGAAGTACAGACATCTGTATATGTGTAAAAGAACCACATCTTCCACACCTACAACAAGCCAAACATTGTAATCACACTTGCTGTAATAAAAAATAAAAAAATTAAATTAAAAACACGAAGAAGAAGTAGTGAGACAAACTTGAGGGGCATTCTCCTGGCACATTCCATTCTAAATTCCAATCTAGAACACCACTTCCACTGAGGCTCTCTTGCCCTAGTAACCAGATTTGGTAAGGGTGAACTGCTGCCACCTTGTGGCCGTTTCACACAACAGCAGCTTTAATCCCAGCGCTAATGGTCAGTTGATATTCAAAATCATTGCAGGCCTGTAAATGACACCTGCCCTGAAAACAAATCCTGGGGTCACATATCGACCAAAAAATTCAAAGGACGTCCATATTTCAAAACGACCGTTTCAAAAGGCATATTTTACGCACATTAGTGTTCTGCTTCTTTTCCTTTCTTTCCTTTTTTGTTAGAAAAAACGGGAATGGAAAAAGGCATCCCTCAGAATGGGCAAAAATCGTTGCAAACGAATCAGTGGACAGAGGTTTAATCTCCAATATATATAAACAGCTCATGCAGCTTAATATTAAAAAAACAAACAACCCAATACAAAAATGGGCAGAAGATCTAAAGAGACGTTTCTTCAAAGGAGACACAGAGATGGCCAAGACGCACATGAAAAGCTGCTCAACAGCACTAATTATTAGTGAAATGCAAATCAAAACTACAATGAGGTATCACCTCACACCTGTTAGAATCGGCATCATCAGAAAATCTACAAACAACCAATTCTGGGGAGGGTGTGGACAAAAGGAGCCCTCTTCCACTATTGGTGGGAATGTAAATTGATACAGTCACTATGGAGAACAGTATGGAGTTTCCTTAAAAAAACTAGAAATAGAATTACCATCTGATCCAGCAATCCCACTTCTGGGCATATACCCAGAGAAAACGGTAAATCAAAAAGGCACATTCACCACAATGTTCGTTGCAGCACTATTTACAATAGCCAGGTAATGGAAGCAACCTAAATGCCCACAGACAGATGAATGGATAAAGATGTGGTACATATATAAAATGAAATATTACTCGGCCATAAACAGGAATGAAACTGGGTCATTTGTAGAGACATCGATGGATCGAGAGACTGTCATACAGAATGAAGTAAGTCAGAAAGAGGAAAACAAATACTGTATATTAATGCATATATGTGGAGCCTAAAAATGGTACAGATGAACTGGTTTGCAGGGAAGAAATAGAGACACAGAGGTAGAGAACAAACGTATGGACACCAAGTGTGGGAAGCCATGGGGTGGTGGTGGTGGGATGAGTTGGGAGATTGGGATTGACCTGTATACATGTATATGCATAAAATACATAACTAATAATAACGTGCTGTATAAAAAAAATAAAATTGAATTTCAAAATTTTAAAAAATAAAATTTAAAAATAAAACAGAAAAAAGTTCTTCCCGTCACACAGATGTATTTATAGGAATGAATTATTTCCATGCTTATATCTATAAATATATAAAAGAGGAATAAAATCTAACTTGAACCATAAAAGAAAAAAACACCTGAACCCATGAGTTATACAGAGGAAAACCCTAACAGCGCACTTGCTCCAGCGGTAAACAATTCTGAAATTGGTCAGAGGTGGGAAACCATCTCCCATACAGCCAGCAACCCACGCCCCACGCAAGGAGCGTCCTCATTGCAAAGCTGGGGGACCGTGCCGAGGCATCTGTGAGTAAACGTGAGCTGAGCCCCAGGCCAGCTGCTGCTGAACTGTTCCCACCCTTCCCAGGTAAAACACCTGAATATGTACAAGGGCTTGAAAGCCTAGAGGAAGGGCCGTCGAGCCACACCAGGGACAGCACGCAGGCCAACTTGGTGCCTGCAGGCCAGCCAGGGTGGTCTTGGCCCCGGGCGCCCTTCCAGAAGCTTTCCATTGCCCTGCCTGAGATACACCTCTTGTCCCGGCCCCCACTGCTTTTTTCCTTCCTCACCTCTGTCCGGAGAGTAATTCCAGCGGAAGGTATGGGTGACACATCCTCTTCTTTACAGGCGGCAGCCTGGCAACTCGTGCAGAAAGGCCAGCAGAGCCCCACTCACACCAGGCCACCCACAAAGCTGTGGCCCCTCACTCCCTCCCACCAGCACAGACCCGAGACTGCTGACGGGGCAGAGAATATTGAGTCAGGCACAGCTTCAGGGGCTATTGCTGCCTGGAGCGCTGTTTATATTGACCTCAACGAGGCACACCTGTGGAGGGCTGGCCGGCAGGGTAAGGCTGCCCAGGTCAGCTTATCCACAACCCTCAGGGAATCACATTGTTGAAAATGGACCTCGCTAAGGCAGAATAGAAGCCAAGGAAAAAAAGGACACAATGCCATTTGCAGCACCGTAAATGAGTCTAGAAGTAATCACGTGACTTGTAGTAAGTCAGAAAGTGAATGACACATATCATATCATATCACTTATAGGTGTTACCTAAAAATGGATACCAGGGCAGATATTTCCACGGAGAAGGGCAATCACAGATTCATTAAACAAACTTATGGTTCACCAATGGAAAGGTGTGAGGATTGGTTTCATTACAATATCGGGGTTAACAGACATATACAAACACAGGTGACATATATAATCCCCAAAGACCTACAGAATACCAAGACAGGACTACTCAACATTCTGTCATAACGTACATGGGAAATGGATCCCAGGAAGAACAGACATCTGTATATGTGTAAAAGAACCACATCTTCCACACCTACAACAAGCCAAACATTGTAATCAAACTTGCTGTAATAAAAAATAAAAAATTAAATTAAAAACACGAACAAGAAGTAGTGAGACAAACGTGAGGGGCTTTCTCCTGGCACATTCCATTCTAAACTCCAATCTAGAACACCACTTCCACTGAGGCTCTCTTGCCCTAGTAACCAGATTTGGTAAGGGAGAACTGCTGCCACCATGTGACCGTTTCACACAACAGCAGCTTTAATCCCAGCGCTAATGGTCAGTTGATATTCAAAATCATTGCAGGCCTGAAAATGACACCTGCCCTGAAAACAAATCCTGGGGTCACATATCGACCAAAAAATTCAAAGGACGTCCATATTTCAAAAGGACCGTTTCAAAAGGCATATTTTACGCACATTAGTGTTCTGCTTCTTTTCCTTTCTTTCCTTTTTTGTTAAAAAAACGGGAATGGAAAAAGGCATCCCTCAGAATGGGTGAAAATCGGTGCAAACGAATCAATGGACAGAGGTTTTATCTCCAATATATATAAACAGCTCATGCAGCTTAATATTAAAAAAAAACAAACAACCCAATACAAAAATGGGCAGAAGATCTAAAGAGACGTTTCTTCAAAGAAGACACAGAGATGGTCAAGACGCACATGAAAAGCTGCTCAACAGCACTAATTATTAGAGAAATGCAAATCAAAACTACAATGAGGTATCACCTCACACCTGTTAGAATCGGCATCATCAGAAAATCTACAAACAACAAATTCTGTGGAGGGTGTGGACAAAAGTAGCCCTCTTCCACTATTGGTGGGAATGTAAATTGATACAATCACTATGGAGAACAGTATGGAGTTTCCTTAAAAATACTATATATAGAATTACCATCTGATCCAGCAATCCCACTTCTGGGCATATACCCAGAGAAAACGGTAAATCAAAAAGGCACATTCACCACAATGTTCGTTGCAGCACTATTTACAATAGCCAGGTAATGGAAGCAACCTAAATGCCCACAGACAGATGAATGGATAAAGATGTGGTACATATATAAAATGGAATATTACTCGGCCATAAACAGGAATGAAACTGGGTCATTTGTAGAGACATCGATGGATCGAGAGACTGTCATACAGAATGAAGTAAGTCAGAAAGAGGAAAACAAATATTGTATATTAATGCATATATGTGGAGCCTAAAAAATGGTACAGATGAACTGGTTTGCAGGGAAGAAATAGAGACACAGAGGTAGAGAACAAACGTATGGACACCAAGTGTGGGAAGCCATGGGGTGGTGGTGGTGGGATGAGTTGGGAGATTGGGATTGACCTGTATACATGTATATGCATAAAATACATAACTAATAATAACGTGCTGTATAAAAAAAATAAAATTGAATTTCAAAATTTTAAAAAATAAAATTTAAAAATAAAAGAGAAAAAAGTTCTTCCCGTCACACAGATGTATTTATAGGAATGAATTATTTCCATGCTTATATCTATAAATATATAAAAGAGGAATAAAATCTAACTTGAAACAAAAAAGAAAAAAACACCTGAACCCATGAGTTATACAGAGGAAAACCCTATTAGTGCGCTTGCTCCAGCGGTAAACAATTCTGAAATTGGTCAGAGGTGGGAAACCATCTCCCATACAGCCAGCAACCCACGCCCCACGCAAGGATCGTCCTCATTGCAAAGCTGGGGGACCATGCCGAGGCATCTGTGAGTAAACGTGAGCTGAGCCCCAGGCCAGCTGCTCCTGAACTGTTCCCACCCTTCCCAGGTAAAACACCTGAATATGTACAAGGGCTTGAAAGCCTAGAGGAAGGGCCGTCGAGCCACACCAGGGACAGCACGCAGGCCAACATGGTGCCTGCAGGCCAGCCAGGGTGGTCTTGGCACCGGGCGCTCTTCCAGAATCTTTCCATTGCCCTGCCTGAGATACACCTCCTGTCCCGGCCCCCACTGCTTTTTTCCTTCCTCACCTCTATCTGGAGTGAAATTCCAGCGGAAGGTATGGGTGACACATCCTCTTATTTACAGGCGGAAGCCTGGCAACTCCTGCAGAAAGGCCAGCAGAGCCCCACTCACACCAGGCCACCCACAAAGCTGTGGCCCCTCACTCCCTCCCACCAGCACAGACCCGAGACTGCTGACGGGGCAGAGAATATGGAGTCAGGCACAGCTTCAGGGGCTATTGCTGCCTGGAGCGCTGTTTATATTGACCTCAACGAGGCACACCTGGGGAGGGCGGGCCGGCAGTGTAAGGCTGCCCGGCAGGGTAAGTCTGCCCAGGTCAGCTAATCCACAACCCTCAGGGAATCACATTGTTGAAAATGGACCCCGCTAAGGCAGAAGAGATGCCAAGGAAAAAAAGGACACAATGCCATTTGCAGCACCGTAGATGAGTCTAGAAGTAATCACGTGACTTGTAGTAAGTCAGAAAGTGAAAGACACATATCATATCATATCACTTATAGGTGTTACCTAAAAATGGATACCAGGGCAGATATTTCCACGGAGAAGGGCAATCATAGATTCATTAAACAAACTTATGGTTCACCAATGGAAAGGTGTGAGGATTGGTTTCATTACGATATCGGGGTTAAGAGACATATACAAACACAGGTGACATATATAATCACCAAAGACCTACAGAATACCAAGACAGGACTACTCAACATTCTGTCATAACATACATGGGAAAAGGATCCCAAGAAGAACAGTCATCTGTATATGTGTAAAAGAACCACATCTTCCACACCTACAAGAAGCCAAACATTGTAATCAAACTTGCTGTAATAAAAAATAAAAAATTAAATTAAAAACACGAACAAGAAGTAGTGAGACAAACGTGAGGGGCTTTCTCCTGGCACATTCCATTCTAAACTCCAATCTAGAACACCACTTCCACTGAGGCTCTCTTGCCCTAGTAACCAGATTTGGTAAGGGTGAACTGCTGCCACCTTGTGGCCGTTTCACACAACAGCAGCTTTAATCCCAGCGCTAATGGTCAGTTGATATTCAAAATCATTGCAGGCCTGTAAATGACATCTGCCCTGAAAACAAATCCTGTGGTCACATATCGACCAAAAAATTCAAAGGACGTCCATATTTCAAAACGACCGTTTCAAAAGGCATATTTTACGCACATTAGTGTTCTGCTTCTTTTCCTTTCTTTCCTTTTTTGTTAAAAAACACGGGAATGGAAAAAGGCATCCCTCAGAATGGGCGAAAATCGTTGCAGACGAATCAATGGACAGAGGTTTAATCTCCAATATATATAAACAGCTCATGCATCTTAATATTAAAAAAACAAACAACCCAAAAAAATGGGCAGAAGATCTAAAGAGACGTTTCTTCAAAGGAGACACAGAGATGGCCAAGACGCACATGAAAAGCTGCTCAACAGCACTAATTATTAGAGAAATGCAAATCAAAACTACAATGAGGTATCACCTCACTCCTGTTAGAATCGGCATCATCAGAAAATCTACAAACAACCAATTCTGGGGACGGTGTGGACAAAAGGAGCCCTCTTCCACTATTGGTGGGAATGTAAATTGATACAGTCGCTATGGAGAACAGTATGGAGTTTCCTTAAAAAAGCTAGAAATAGAATTACCATCTGATCCAGCAATCGCACTTCTGGGCATATACCCAGAGAAAACCGTATTTCAAAAAGGCACATTCACCACAATGTTCGTTGCAGCACTATTTACAATAGCCAGGTAATGGAAGCAACCTAAATGCCCACAGACAGATGATTGGATAAAGAGTGGTACATATATAAAATGGAATATTACTCGGCCATAAAAAGGAATGAAACTGGGTCATTTGTAGAGACATCGATGGATCGAGAGACTGTCATACAGAATGAAGTAAGTCAGAAAGAGGAAAACAAATATTGTATATTAATGCATATATGTGGAGCCTAAAAATGGTACAGATGAACTGGTTTGCAGGGAAGAAATAGAGACATAGAGGTAGAGAACAAACGTATGGACACCAAGTGTGGGAAGCCATGGGGTGGTGGTGGTGGGATGAGTTGGGAGTTTGGGATTGACCTGTATATATGTATATGCATAAAATACATAACTAATAATAACGTGCTGTATAAAAAAATAAATAAAATTAAATTTCAAAATTTTAAAAAATAAAATTTAAAAACAGAAAAAAGTTCTTCCCGTCACACAGATGTATTTATAGGAATGAATTATTTCCATGCTTATATCTATAAATACATAAAAGAGGAATAAAATCTAACTTGAACGATAAAAGAAGAAAAAAGTGAACCCACTAGTTATACAGAGGAAAACCCTATCTGGGCACTTGCTCCAGCGGTAAACAATTCTGAAATTGGTCGGAGGTGGGGAACCCTCTCACATACAGCCAGCAACCCACTCCCCACACAAGGAGCGTCCTCATTGCAAAGCTGGGGGACCGTGCCGAGGCATCTGTGAGTAAACGTGAGTTGAGCCCCAGGCCAGCTGCTGCTGAACTGTACCCACCCTTTCCAGGTAAAACACCTGAATATGTACAAGGGCTTGAAACCCTAGAGGAAGGACTGTGGAGCCACACCAGCGACAGCACGCAGGCCAACTTGGTGCCTGCAGGACAGCCAGGGTGGTCCTGGACCCTGGCGCTCTTCCAGAAGCTTTCCATTGCCCTGCCTGAGACACCCCTCATGTCCCGGCCCCCACTGCTTTTTTCCTTCCTCACCTCTGTCCGGAGAGAAATTCCAGCGGAAGGTATGGGTGACACATCCTCTTCTTTACAGGTGGCAGCCTGGCAACTCCTGCAGAAAGGCCAGCAGAACCCCACTCACTCCGGGCCACCCACAAAGCTGTGGCCCCTCACTCCCTCCCACCAGCACAGCCCCGAGACTGCTGACGGGGCAGAGAATATGGAGTCAGGCACAGCTTCAGGGGCTATTGCTGCCTGGAGCGCTGTTTATATTGACCTCAACGAGGCACACCTGGGGAGGGCGGGCCGGCAGGTTAAGGCTGCCCAGTTCAGCTAATCCACAACCCTCAGGGAATCACATTGTTGAAAATGGACCCCGCTAAGGCAGAAGAGAAGCCAAGGGAAAAAAGGACACAATGCCATTTGCAGCACCGTAGATGAGTCCAGAAGTAATCACGTGACTTGTAGTAAGTCAGAAAGTGGAAGACACATATCATATCATATCACTTATAGGTGTTACCTAAAAATGGATACCAGGGCAGATATTTCCACGGAGAAGGGCAATCACAGATTCATTAAACAAACTTATGGTTCACCAATGGAAAGGTGTGAGGATTGGTTTCATTACGATATCGGGGTTAACAGACATATACAAACACAGGTGACATATATAATCCCCAAAGACCTACAGAATACCAAGAGAGGACTACTCAACATTCTGTCATAACGTACATGGGAAAAGGATCCCAGGAAGAACAGACATCTGTATATGTGTAAAAGAACCACATCTTCCACACCTACAAGAAGCCAAACATTGTAATCAAACTTGCTGTAATAAAAAATAAAAAATTAAATTAAAAACACGAACAAGAAGTCGTGAGACACACGTGAGGGGCTTTCTCCTGGGACATTCCATTCTAAACTCCAATCTAGAACACCACTTCCACTGAGGCTCTCTTGCCCTAGTAACCAGATTTGGTAAGGGTGAACTGCTGCCACCTTGTGGCCGTTTCACACAACAGCAGCTTTAATCCCAACGCTAATGGTCAGTTGATATTCAAAATCATTGCAGGCCTGTAAATGACACCTGCCCTGAAAACAAATCCTGGGGTCACATATCGACCAAAATATTCAAAGGACGTCCATATTTCAAAACGACCGTTTCAAAAGGCATATTTTAGGCACATTAGTGTTCTGCTTCTTTTCCTTTCTTTCCTTTTTTGTTAAAAAATACGGGAATGGAAAAAAGCATCCCTCAGAATGGGCGAAAATCTTTGCAGACGAATCAATGGACAGAGGTTTAATCTCCAATATATATAAACAGCTCATGCAGCTTAATATTAAAAAAACAAACAACCCAAAAAAAATGGGCAGAAGATCTAAAGAGACGTTTCTTCAAAGGAGACACAGAGATGGCCAAGACGCACATGAAAAGCTGCTCAACAGCACTAATTATTAGAGAAATGCAAATCAAAACTACAATGAGGTTTCACCTCACACCTGTTAGAATCGGCATCATCAGAAAATCTACAAACAACCAATTCTGGGGAGGGTGTGGACAAAAGGAGCCCTCTTCCACTATTGGTGGGAATGTAAATTGATACAGTCACTATGGAGAACAGTATGGAGTTTCCTTAAAAAAGCTAGAAATAGAATTACCATCTGATCCAGCAATCCCACTTCTGGGCATATACCCAGAGAAAACCGTATTTCAAAAAGGCACATTCACCACAATGTTCGTTGCAGCACTATTTACAATAGCCAGGTAATGGAAGCAACCTAAATGCCCACAGACAGATGAGTGGATAAAGCTGTGGTACATATATAAAATGGAATATTACTCGGCCATAAAAAGGAATGAAACTGGGTCATTTGTAGAGACATCGATGGATCGAGAGACTGTCATACAGAATGAAGTAAGTCAGAAAGAGGAAAACAAATATTGTATATTAATGCATATATGTGGAGCCTAAAAATGGTACAGATGAACTGGTTTGCAGGGAAGAAATAGAGACACAGAGGTAGAGAACAAACGTATGGACACCAAGTGTGGGAAGCCATGGGGTGGTGGTGGTGGAATGAGTTGGGAGATTGGGATTGACCTGTATACATGTATATGCATAAAATACATAACTAATAATAACGTGGTGTTTAAAAAAAATAAATAAAATTAAATTTCAAAATTTTAAAAAATAAAATTTAATAATAAAACAGAAAAAAGTTCTTCCCGTCACACAGATGTATTTATAGGAGGGAAATATTTCCATGCTTATATCTATAAATACATAAAAGAGGAATAAAATCTAACTTGAACCATAAAAGAAAAAAAAAACCCTGAACCCACGAGTTATACAGAGGAAAACCCTATCAGGGCACTTGCTCCAGTGGTAAACAATTCTGAAATTGGTCAGAGGTGGGGAACCATCTCCCATACAGCCATCAACCCACCCCCCACGCAAGGAGCGTCCTCATTGCAAAGCTGGGGGACCGTGCCGAGGCATCTGTGAGTAAACGTGAGCTGAGCCCCAGGCCAGCTACTGCTGAACTGTTCCCACCCTTTCCAGGTAAAACACCTAAATATATACAAGGGCTTGAAAGCCTAGAGGAAGGACCGTGGAGCCACACCAGCGACAGCACGCAGGCCAACTTGGTGCCTGCAGGGCAGCCAGGGTGGTCCTGGCCCCGGAAGCTCTTCCAGAAGCTTTCCATGGCCCTGCCTGAGATACCCCTCCTGTCCCGTCCCCCACTGCTTTTTTCCTTCCTCACCTCTGTCCGAAGAGAAATTCCAGCGGAAAGTATGGGTGACACAACCTCTTCTTTACAGGCGGCAGCCTGGCAACTCCTGCAGAAAGGCCAGCAGAACCCCACTCACACCGGGCCACCCACAAAGCTGTGGCCCCTCACTCCCTCCCACCAGCACAGCCCCGAGACTGCTGACGGGGCAGAGAATATGGAGTCAGGCACAGATTCAGGGGCTATTGCTGCCTGGAGCGCTGTTTATATTGACCTCAACGAGGCACACCTGGGGAGGGCGGGCCGGCAGGTTAAGGCTGCCCAGGTCAGCTAATCCACAACCCTCATGGAATCACATTGTTGAAAATGGACCCCGCTAAGGCAGAAGAGAAGCCAAGGGAGAAAAGGACACAATGCCATTTGCAGCACCGTAGCTGAGTCCAGAAGTAATCACGTGACTTGTAGTAAGTCAGAAAGTGAAAGACACATATCATATCATATCACTTATAGGTGTTACCTAAAAATGGTTACCAGGGCAGATATTTCCACGGAGAAGGGCAATCACAGATTCATTAAACAAACTTATGGTTCACCAATGGAAAGGTGTGAGGATTGTTTTCATTAAGATATCGGGGTTAACACAGATATACAAACACAGGTGACATATATAATCACCAAAGGCCTACAGAATACCAAGAGTGGACTACTCAACATTCTGTCATAACGTACATGGGAAAGGGATCCCAGGAAGAACAGACACCTTTATATGTGTAAAAGAACCACATATTCCACACCTACAACAAGCCAAACATTGTAATCAAACTTGCTGTAATAAAAAATAAAAAATTAAATTAAAAACATGAACAAGAAGTAGTGAGACAAACTTGAGGGGCTTTCTCCTGGCATATTCCATTCTAAATTCCAATCTAGAACATCACTTCCACTGAGGCTCTGTTGCCCTAGTATCCAGATTTGGTAATGGAGAACTGCTGCCACCTTGTGGCCGTTTCACACAACAGCAGCTTTAATCCCAGCACTAATTGTCAGTTGATATTCAAAATCATTGCAGGCCTGTAAATGACACCTGCCCTGAAAACAAATCCTGGGGTCACATATCGACCAAAAAATTCAATGGACGTCCATATTTCAAAAGGACCGTTTCAAAAGGCATATTTTACGCACATTAGTGTTCTGCTTCTTTTCCTTTCTTTCCTTTTTTGTTAAAAAAAACGGGAATGGAAAAAGGCATCCCTCAGAATGGGCGAAAATCGTTGCAAACGAATCAATGGACACAGGTTTAATCTCCAATATATATAAACAGCTCATGCAGCTTAATATTAAAAAACAAACAACCCAATACAAAAATGGGCAGAAGATCTAAAGAGACGTTTCTTCAAGAAGACACAGAGATGGCCAAGACACACATGAAAAGCTGCTCAACAGCACTAATTATTAGAGAAATGCAAATCAAAACTACAATGAGGTATCACCTCACACCTGTTAGAATCGGCATCATCAGAAAATCTACAAACAACCAATTCTGGGGAGGGTGTGGACAAAAGGAGCCCTTTTCCACAATTGGTGGGAATGTAAATTGATACAGACACTATGGAGAACAGTATGGAGTTTCCTTAAAAAATCTAGAAATAGAATTACCATGTGATCCAGCAATCCCACTTCTGGGCATATACCCAGAGAAAACCGTACTTCAAAAGGGCACATTCACCACAATGTTCGTTGCAGCACTATTTACAATTGCCAGGTAATGGAAGCAACCTAAATACCCACAGACAGATGAATGGATAAAGATGTGGTACATATATAAAATGGAATATTACTCGGCCATAAAAAGGAATGAAACTGGGTCATTTGTAGAGACATCGATGGATCGAGAGACTGTCATACAGAATGAAGTAAGTCAGAAAGAGGAAAACAAATATTGTTTATTAACGCATATATGTGGAGCCTAAAAATGGTACAGATTAACTGGTTTGCAGGTAAGAAATAGAGACACAGAGGTAGAGAACAAACGTATGGACACCAAGTGTGGGAAGCCATAGGGTGGTGGTGGTGGGATGAGTTGGGAGTTTGGGATTGACCTGTATACATGTATATGCATAAAATACATAACTAATAATAACGTGCTGTATAAAAAAGAAAATAAATAAAATAAAATTTCAAAATTTTAAAAAATAAAATTTAAAAATAAAACAGAAAAAAGTTCTTCCCGTCACACAGATGTATTTATAGGAATGAATTATTTCCATGCTTATATCTATAAATACATAAAAGAGGAATAAAATCTAACTTGAACCATAAAAGAAAAAAAAATCCTGAACCCAAGAGTTATACAGAGGAAAAGCCTATCAGGGCACTTGATCCAGTGGTAAAATATTCTGAAATTGGTCAGAGGTGGGGAATCATCTCCCATACAGCCAGCAACCCACCCCCCACGCAAGGAGCGTCCTCATTGCAAAGCTGGGGGAACGTGCCGAGGCATCTGTGAGTAAACGTGAGCTGAGCCCCAGGCCAGCTGCTGCTGAACTGTTCCCACCCTTTCCAGGTAAAACACCTGAATATGTACAAGGGCTTGAAAGCCTAGAGGAAGGACCGTGGTGCCACACCAGTGACAGCACGCAGGCCAACTTGGTGCCTGCAGGCCAGCCAGCGTGGTCCTGGCCCCGGGCGCTCTTCCAGAAGCTTTCAATTGCCCTGCCTGAGATACCCCTCCTGTCCCGGACCCCACTGCTTTTTTCCTTCCTCACCTCTGTCCGGAGAGAAATTCCAGTGGAAGGTATGGGTGACACATCCTCTTCTTTACAGGCGGCAGCCTGGCAACTCCTGCAGAAAGGCCAGCAGAACCCCACTCACACCGGGCCACCCACAAAGCTGTGGCCCCTCACTCCCTCCCACCAGCAGCGCCCCGAGACTGCTGACGCGGCAGAGAATATGGAGTCAGGCACAGCTTCAGGGGCTATTGCTGCCTGGAGCTCTGTTTAGATTGACCTCAACAAGGCAAACCTGGGGAGGGCGGGCCTGCAGGGTAAGGCTGCCCAGGTCAGCTAATCCACAACCCTCAGGGAATCACATTGTTGAAAATGGACCCCGCTAAGGCAGAAGAGAAGCCAAGGGAAAAAAGGACACAATGCCATTTGCAGCACCGTAGATGAGTCTAGAAGTAATCACGTGACTTGTAGTAAGTCAGAACGTGAAAGACACATATCATATCATATCACTTATAGGTGTTACCTAAAAATGGATACCAGGGCAGATATGTCCACGTAGAAAGGCAATCACAGATTCATTAAACAAACTTATGGTTCACCAATGGAAAGGTGTGAGGATTGGTTTCATTACGATATCGGGGTTAACAGACATATTCAAACACAGGTGACATATATAATCACCAAAGACCTACAGAATACCAAGAGAGGACTACTCAACATTCTGTCATAACGTACATGGGAAAAGGATCCCAGGAAGAACAGACATCTGTATATGTGGAAAAGAACCACATCTTCCACACCTACAGCAAGCCAAACATTGTAATCAAACTTGCTGTAATATAAAATAAAAAATTAAATTAAAAACACGAACAAGAAGTAGTGAGACAAACGTGAGGGGCTTTCTCCTGGCACATTCCATTCTAAACTCCAATCTAGAACACCACTTCCACTGAGGCTCTCTTGCCCTAGTACCCAGATTTGGTAAGGGTGAACTGCTGCCACCTTGTGGCCGTTTCACACAACAGCAGCTTTAATCCCAAAGCTAATGGTCAGTTGATATTCAAAATCATTGCAGGCCTGTAAATGACACCTGCCCTGAAAACAAATCCTGGGGTCACATATCGACCAAAAAATTCAAAGGACGTCCATATTTCAAAACGACCGTTTCAAAAGGCATATTTTACGCACATTAGTGTTCTGCTTCTTTTCCTTTCTTTCCTTTTTTGTTAAAAAAAAACGGGAATGGAAAAAGGCATCCCTCAGGATGGGTGAAAATCGTTGCAAACGAATCAACGGACACAGGTTCAATCTCCAATATATATAAACAGCTCATGCAGCTTAATATTAAAAAAACAAACATCCCAAAAAAATGGGCAGAAGATCTAAAGAGACGTTTCTTCAAAGGAGACACAGAGATGGCCAAGACACACATGAAAAGCTGCTCAACAGCACTAATTTTTAGAGAAATGCAAATCAAAACTACAATGAGGTATCACCTCACACCTGTTAGAATCGGCATCATCAGAAAATCTACAAACAACCAATTCTGGGGAGGGTGTGGACAAAAGGAGCCCTCTTCCACTATTGGTGGGAATGTAAATTGATACAGTCCCTATGTAGAACAGTATGGAGTTTCCTTAAAAAAAATTAGAAATAGAATTACCATCTGATCCAGCAATCCCACTTCTGGGCATATACCCAGAGAAAACCATATTTCAAAAAGGCACATTCACCACAATGTTCGTTGCAGCACTATTTACAATAGCCAAGTAATGGAAGCAACATAAATGCCCACAGACAGATGAATGGATAAAGATGTGGTACATATATAAAATGGAATATGACTCGGCCATAAAATGGAATGAAACTGGGTCATTTGTAGAGACATCGATGGATCGAGAGACTGTCATACAAAATGAAGTAAGTCAGAAAGAGGATAACAAATATTGTATATTAATGCATATATGTGGAGCCTAAAAATGGTACAGATGAACTGGTTTGCAGGGAACAAATAGAGACACAGAGGTAGAGAACAAACGTATGGACACCAAGTGTGGGAAGCCATGGGGTGGTGGTGGTGGGATGAGTTGGGAGATTGGGATTGACCTGTATACATGTATATGCATAAAATACATAACTAATAATAACCTGCTGTATAAAAACATAAATAAAATTAAATTTCAAAATTTTAAAAAATAAAATTTAAAAATAAAACAGAAAAATTTCTTCCCGTCACACAGATGTATTTATAGGAATGAATTATTTCCATGCTTATATTTATAAATACATAAAAGAGGAATAAAATCTAACTTGAACCATAAAAGGAAAAAAAATTGAACCCACGAGTTATACAGAGGAAAACCCTATCACGGCACTTGCTCCAGCGGTAAACAGTTCTGAAATTGGTCAGAGGTGGGGAACCATCTCCCATACAGCCAGCCACTCACCCCCCACGCAAGGAGCGTCCTCATTGCACAGCTTGGGGACCGTGCCGAGGCATCTGTGAGTAAACGTGAGCTGAGCCCCAGGCCAGATGATGCTGTACTGTTCCCACCCTTTCCAGGTAAAACACCTGAATATGTACAAGGGCTTGAAAGCCTAGAGGAAGGACCGTGGAGCAACACCAGCGACAGCACGCAGGCCAACTTGGTGCCTGCAGGCCAGCCAGCGGGATCCTGGACCCTGGCGCTCTTCCAGAAGCTTTCCATTGCCCTGCCTGAGATACCCCTCCTGTCCCGCCCCCAACTGCTTTTTTCCTTCCTCACCTCTGTCCGGAGAGAAATTCCAGCGGAAGGTATGGGTGACACATCCTCTTCTTTACAGGCGGCAGCCTGGCAACTCCTGCAGAAAGGCCAGCAGAACCCCACTCATACCGGGCCACCCACAAAGCTGTGGCCCCTCACTCCCTCCCACCAGCACAGCCCCGAGACTGCTGACGGGGCAGAGAATATGGAGGCAGGCAAAGCTTCAGGGGCTATTGCTGCCTGGAGCGCTATTTATATTGACCTCAACGAGGCACACCTGGGGAGGGCGGGCCGGCAGGGTAAGGCTGCCCAGGTCAGCTAATCCACAACCCTCAGGGAATCACATTGTTGAAAATGGACCCCGCTAAGGCAGAAGAGAAGCCAAGGGAAAAAAGGACACAATGCCATTTGCAGCACCGTAGATGAGTCTAGAAGTAATCACGTGACTTGTAGTAAGTCAGAAAGTGAAAGACACATATCATATCATATCACTTATAGGTGTTACCTAAAAATGGATACCAGGGCAGATATTTCCACGGAGAAGGGCAATCACAGATTCATTAAACAAACTTATGGTTCACCAATGCAAAGGTGTGAGGATTGGTTTCATTGCGATATCGGGGTTAACAGACATATACAAACACAGGTGACATATATAATCACCAAAGACCTACAGAATACCAAGAGAGGACTACTCAACATTCTGTCATAACGTACATGGGAAAAGGATCCGAGGAAGAACAGTCATCTGTATATGTGTAAAAGAACCACATCTTCCACACCTACAACAAGCCAAACATTGTAATCAAACTTGCTGTAATAAAAAATAAAAACTTAAATTAAAAACACGAACAAGAAGTAGTGAGACAAACGTGAGGGGCTTTCTCCTGGCACATTCCATTCTAAACTCCAATCTAGAACACCACTTCCACTGAGGCTCTCTTGCCCTAGTAACCAGATTTGGTAAGGGTGAACTGCTGCCACCTTGTGGCCGTTTCACACAACAGCAGCTTTAATCCCAGCGCTAATGGTCAGTTGATATTCAAAATCATTGCAGGCCTGTAAATGACACCTGCCCTGAAAACAATTCCTGGGGTCACATATCGAACAAAAATTTCAAAGGACGTCCATATTTCAAAAGGACCGTTTCAAAAGGCATATTTTACGCACATGAGTGTTCTGCTTCTTTTCCTTTCTTTCCTTTTTTGTTAAAAAACACGGGAATGGAAAAAGGCATCCCTCAGAATGGGCGAAAATCGTTGCAGACGAATCAATGGACAGAGGTTTAATCTCCAATATATATAAACAGCTCATGCAGCTTAATATTAAAAAAACAAACAACCTCCAAAAAAATGGGCAGAAGATCTAAAGAGACGTTGCTTCAAAGGAGACACAGAGATGGCCAAGACGCACATGAAAAGCTGCTCAACAGCACTAATTATTAGAGAAATGCAAATCAAAACTACAATGAGGTATCACCTCACACCTGTTAGAATCGGCATCATCAGAAAATCTACAAACAACCAATTCTGGGGAGGGTGTGGAGAAAAGGAGCCCTCTTCCACTATTGGTGGGAATGTAAATTGATACAGTCCCTATGGAGAACAGTATGGAGTTTCCTTAAAAAAATTAGAAATAGAATTACCATCTGATCCAGCAATCCCACTTCTGGGCATATACCCAGAGAAAACCGTATTTCAAAAAGGCACATTCACCACAATGTTCTTTGCAGCACTATTTACAATAGCCAGGTAATGGAAGCAACCTAAATGCCCACAGACAGATGAATGGATAAAGATGTGGTACATATATAAAATGGAATATGACTCGGCCATAAAAAGGAATGAAACTAGGTCATTTGTAGAGACATCGATGGATCGAGAGACTGTCATACAAAATGAAGTAAGTCAGAAAGAGGAAAACAAATATTGTATATTAATGAATATATGTGGAGCCTAAAAATGGTACAGATGAACTGGTTTGCAGGGAAGAAATAGAGACACAGAGGTAGAGAACAAACGTATGGACACCAAGTGTGGGAAGCCATGGGGTGGTGGTGGTGGGATGAGTTGGGAGTTTGGGATTGACCTGTATACATGTATATGCATAAAATACATAACTAATAATAACGTGCTGTATAAAAAAATAAATAAAATTTCAAAATTTAAAAAAATAAAATTTAAAAATAAAACAGAAAAAACTTCTTCCCGTCACACAGATGTATTTATAGGAATGGATTATTTTCATGCTTCTATCTATAAATACATAAAAGAGGAATAACATCTAACTTGAAACATAAAAGAAAAAAAAAGTGAACCCACGAGTTATACAGAGGAAAACCCTATCACGGCACTTGCTCCAGTGGTAAACATTGCTGAAATTGGTCAGAGGTGGGGAACCATCTCCCATACAGCCAGCAACCCAACCCCCACTCAAGGAGCGTCCTCATTGCAAAGCTGGGGGTCCGTGCCGAGGCATCTGTGAGTAAACGTGAGCTGAGCCCCAGGCCAGGTGCTGCTGAACTGTTCCCACCGTTTCCAGGTAAAACACCTGAATATGTACAAGGGCTTGAAAGCCTAGAGGAAGGACCGTGGAGCCACACCAGCGACAGCACGCAGGCCAACTTGGTGCCTGCAGGCCAGCCAGCGTGGTCCTGGACCCTGGCGCTCTTCCAGAAGCTTTCCATTGCCCTGCCTGAGATACCCCTCCTGTCCCGGCCCCCACTGCTTCTTTCCTTCCTCACCTCTGTCCGGAGAGAAATTCCAGCGGAAGGTATGGGTGACACATCCTCTTCTTTACAGGCGGCAGCCTGGCAACTCCTGCAGAAAGGCCAGCAGAACCCCACTCACACCGGGCCACCCACAAAGCTGTGGCCCCTCACTCCCTCCCACCAGCACAGCCCCGAGAATGCTGACGGGGCAGAGAATATGGAGTCAGGCACAGCTTCAGGGGCTATTGCTGCCTGGAGCTCTGTTTATATTGACCTCAACGAGGCACACCTGGGGAGGGCGGGCCGGCAGGGTAAGGCTGCCCAGGTCAGCTAATCCACAACCCTCAGGGAATCACATTGTTGAAAACGGACCCCGCTAAGGCAGAAGAGAAGCCAAGGGAAAAAAGGACACAATGCCATTTGCAGCACCGTAGATGAGTCTAGAAGTAATCACGTGACTTGTAGTAAGTCAGAAAGTGAAAGACACATATCATATCATATCACTTATAGGTGTTACCTAAAAATGGATACCAGGGCAGATATTTCCATGGAGAAGGGCAATCACAGATTCATTAAACAAACTTATGGTTCACCAATGGTAAGGTGTGAGGATTGGTTTCATTATGATATCAGGGTTAACAGACATATACAAACACAGGTGACATATATAATCACCAAAGACCTACAGAATACCAAGAGAGGACTACTCAACATTCTGTCATAACGTACATGGGAAAAGGATCCCAAGAAAAACAGTCACTTGTATATGTAAAAGAACCACATCTTCCACATCTACAACAAGCCAAACATTGTAATCAAACTTGCTGTAATAAAAAATAAAAACTTAAATTAAAAACACGAACAAGAAGTAGTGAGACAAACGTGAGGGGCTTTCTCCTGGTACATTCCATTCTAAACTCCAATCTAGAACACCACTTCCACTGAGGCTCTCTTGCCCTAGTAACCAGATTTGGTAAGGGTGAACTGCTGCCACCTTGTGGCCGTTTCACACAACAGCAGCTTTAATCCCAACGCTAATGGTCAGTTGATATTCAAAATCATTGCAGGCCTGTAAATGACACCTGCCCTGAAAACAAATCCTGAGGTCACATATCGACCAGAAATTTCAAAGGACGTCCATATTTCAAAACGACCGTTTCAAAAGGCATATTTTACGCACATTAGTGTTCTGCTTCTTTTCCTTTCTTTCCTTTTTTGTTAAAAAACACGGGAATGGAAAAAGGCATCCCTCAGAATGGGCGAAAATCGTTGCAGACGAATCAATGGACAGAGGTTTAATCTCCAATATATATAAACAGCTCATGCAGCTTAATATTATAAAAACAAACATCCCCAAAAAAATGGGCAGAAGATCTAAAGAGACGTTTCTTCAAAGGAGACACAGAGATGGCCAAGACACACATGAAAAGCTGCTCAACAGCACTAATTTTTAGAGAAATGCAAATCAAAACTACAATGAGGTATCACCTCACACCTGTTAGAATCGGCATCATCAGAAAATCTACAAACAACCAATTCTGGGGAGGGTGTGGACAAAAGGAGCCCTCTTCCACTATTGGTGGGAATGTAAATTGATACAGTCCCTATGTAGAACAGTATGGAGTTTCCTTAAAAGAATTAGAAATAGAATTACCATCTGATCCAGCAATCCCACTTCTGGGCATATACCCAGAGAAAACCATATTTCAAAAAGGCACATTCACCACAATGTTCGTTGCAGCACTATTTACAATAGCCAAGTAATGGAAGCAACATAAATGCCCACAGACAGATGAATGGATAAAGATGTGGTACATATATAAAATGGAATATGACTCGGCCATAAAATGGAATGAAACTGGGTCATTTGTAGAGACATCGATGGATCGAGAGACTGTCATACAAAATGAAGTAAGTCAGAAAGAGGATAACAAATATTGTATATTAATGCATATATGTGGAGCCTAAAAATGGTACAGATGAACTGGTTTGCAGGGAACAAATAGAGACACAGAGGTAGAGAACAAACGTATGGACACCAAGTGTGGGAAGCCATGGGGTGGTGGTGGTGGGATGAGTTGGGAGATTGGGATTGACCTGTATACATGTATATGCATAAAATACATAACTAATAATAACCTGCTGTATAAAAACATAAATAAAATTAAATTTCAAAATTTTAAAAAATAAAATTTAAAAATAAAACAGAAAAATTTCTTCCCGTCACACAGATGTATTTATAGGAATGAATTATTTCCATGCTTATATCTATAAATACATAAAAGAGGAATAAAATCTAACTTGAACCATAAAAGGAAAAAAAATTGAACCCACGAGTTATACAGAGGAAAACCCTATCACGGCACTTGCTCCAGCGGTAAACAGTTCTGAAATTGGTCAGAGGTGGGGAACCATCTCCCATACAGCCAGCCACTCACCCCCCACGCAAGGAGCGTCCTCATTGCAAAGCTTGGGGACCGTGCCGAGGCATCTGTGAGTAAACGTGAGCTGAGCCCCAGGCCAGATGATGCTGTACTGTTCCCACCCTTTCCAGGTAAAACACCTGAATATGGGCTTGAAAGCCTAGAGGAAGGACCGTGGAGCCACACCAGCGACAGCACGCAGGCCAACTTGGTGCCTGCAGGGCAGCCAGCGGGATCCTGGACCCTGGCGCTCTTCCAGAAGCTTTCCATTGCCCTGCCTGAGATACCCCTCCTGTCCCGCCCCCAACTGCTTTTTTCCTTCCTCACCTCTGTCCGGAGAGAAATTCCAGCGGAAGGTATGGGTGACACATCCTCTTCTTTACAGGCGGCAGCCTGGCAACTCCTGCAGAAAGGCCAGCAGAACCCCACTCATACCGGGCCACCCACAAAGCTGTGGCCCCTCACTCCCTCCCACCAGCACAGCCCCGAGACTGCTGACGGGGCAGAGAATATGGAGGCAGGCACAGCTTCAGGGGCTATTGCTGCCTGGAGCGCTATTTATATTGACCTCAACGAGGCACACCTGGGGAGGGCGGGCCGGCAGGGTAAGGCTGCCCAGGTCAGCTAATCCACAACCCTCAGGGAATCACATTGTTGAAAATGGACCCCGCTAAGGCAGAAGAGAAGCCAAGGGAAAAAAGGACACAATGCCATTTGCAGCACCGTAGATGAGTCTAGAAGTAATCACGTGACTTGTAGTAAGTCAGAAAGTGAAAGACACATATCATATCATATCACTTATAGGTGTTACCTAAAAATGGATACCAGGGCATATATTTCCACGGAGAAGGGCAATCACAGATTCATTAAACAAACTTATGGTTCACCAATGCAAAGGTGTGAGGATTGGTTTCATTGCGATATCGGGGTTAACAGACATATACAAACACAGGTGACATATATAATCACCAAAGACCTACAGAATACCAAGAGAGGACTACTCAACATTCTGTCATAACGTACATGGGAAAAGGATCCGAGGAAGAACAGTCATCTGTATATGTGTAAAAGAACCACATCTTCCACACCTACAACAAGCCAAACATTGTAATCAAACTTGCTGTAATAAAAAATAAAAACTTAAATTAAAAACACGAACAAGAAGTAGTGAGACAAACGTGAGGGGCTTTCTCCTGGCACATTCCATTCTAAACTCCAATCTAGAACACCACTTCCACTGAGGCTCTCTTGCCCTAGTAACCAGATTTGGTAAGGGTGAACTGCTGCCACCTTGTGGCCGTTTCACACAACAGCAGCTTTAATCCCAGCGCTAATGGTCAGTTGATATTCAAAATCATTGCAGGCCTGTAAATGACACCTGCCCTGAAAACAATTCCTGGGGTCACATATCGAACAAAAATTTCAAAGGACGTCCATATTTCAAAAGGACCGTTTCAAAAGGCATATTTTACGCACATGAGTGTTCTGCTTCTTTTCCTTTCTTTCCTTTTTTGTTAAAAAACACGGGAATGGAAAAAGGCATCCCTCAGAATGGGCGAAAATCGTTGCAGACGAATCAATGGACAGAGGTTTAATCTCCAATATATATAAACAGCTCATGCAGCTTAATATTAAAAAAACAAACAACCCCCAAAAAAATGGGCAGAAGATCTAAAGAGACGTTGCTTCAAAGGAGACACAGAGATGGCCAAGACGCACATGAAAAGCTGCTCAACAGCACTAATTATTAGAGAAATGCAAATCAAAACTACAATGAGGTATCACCTCACACCTGTTAGAATCGGCATCATCAGAAAATCTACAAACAACCAATTCTGGGGAGGGTGTGGACAAAAGGAGCCCTCTTCCACTATTGGTGGGAATGTAAATTGATACAGTCCCTATGGAGAACATTATGGAGTTTCCTTAAAAAAATTAGAAATAGAATTACCATCTGATCCAGCAATCCCACTTCTGGGCATATACCCAGAGAAAACCGTATTTCAAAAAGGCACATTCACCACAATGTTCTTTGCAGCACTATTTACAATAGCCAGGTAATGGAAGCAACCTAAATGCCCACAGACAGATGAATGGATAAACATGTGGTACATATATAAAATGGAATATGACTCGGCCATAAAAAGGAATGAA
This sequence comes from Mesoplodon mirus, assembly GCF_964341445.2. NCBI lineage: Eukaryota > Metazoa > Chordata > Mammalia > Artiodactyla > Ziphiidae > Mesoplodon > Mesoplodon mirus. Next base: position 580,225 of record NW_028295739.1, read on the forward strand.
ACTAGGTCATTTGTAGAGACATCGATGGATCGAGAGACTGTCATACAAAATGAAGTAAGTCAGAAAGAGGAAAACAAATATTGTATATTAATGAATATATGTGGAGCCTAAAAATGGTACAGATGAACTGGTTTGCAGGGAAGAAATAGAGACACAGAGGTAGAGAACAAACGTATGGACACCAAGTGTGGGAAGCCATGGGGTGGTGGTGGTGGGATGAGTTGGGAGTTTGGGATTGACCTGTATACATGTATATGCATAAAATACATAACTAATAATAACGTGCTGTATAAAAAAATAAATAAAATTTCAAAATTTTAAAAAATAAAATTTAAAAATAAAACAGAAAAAAGTTCTTCCCGTCACACAGATGTATTTATAGGAATGAATTATTTTCATGCTTCTATCTATAAATACATAAAAGAGGAATAACATCTAACTTGAAACATAAAAGAAAAAAAAAGTGAACCCACGAGTTATACAGAGGAAAACCCTATCACGGCACTTGCTCCAGTGGTAAACATTGCTGAAATTGGTCAGAGGTGGGGAACCATCTCCCATACAGCCAGCAACCCAACCCCCACTCAAGGAGCGTCCTCATTGCAAAGCTGGGGGACCGTGCCGAGGCATCTGTGAGTAAACGTGAGCTGAGCCCCAGGCCAGCTGCTGCTGAACTGTTCCCACCGTTTCCAGGTAAAACACCTGAATATGTACAAGGGCTTGAAAGCCTAGAGGAAGGACCGTGGAGCCACACCAGCGACAGCACGCAGGCCAACTTGGTGCCTGCAGGGCAGCCAGCATGGTCCTGGACCCTGGCGCTCTTCCAGAAGCTTTCTATTGCCCTGCCTGAGATACCCCTCCTCTCCCGGCCCCCACTGCTTCTTTCGTTCCTCACCTCTGTCCGGAGAGAAATTCCAGCGGAAGGTATGGGTGACACATCCTCTTCTTTACAGGCGGCAGCCTGGCAACTCCTGCAGAAAGGCCAGCAGAACCCCACTCACACCGGGCCACCCACAAAGCTGTGGCCCCTCACTCCCTCCCACCAGCACAGCCCCGAGACTGCTGACGGGGCAGAGAATATGGAGTCAGGCACAGCTTCAGGGGCTATTGCTGCCTGGAGCTCTGTTTATATTGACCTCAACGAGGCACACCTGGGGAGGGCGGGCCGGCAGGGTAAGGCTGCCCAGGTCAGCTAATCCACAACCCTCAGGGAATCACATTGTTGAAAATGGACCCCGCTAAGGCAGAAGAGAAGCCAAGGGAAAAAAGGACACAATGCCATTTGCAGCACCATAGATGAGTCTAGAAGTAATCACGTGACTTGTAGTAAGTCAGAAAGTGAAAGACACATATCATATCATATCACTTATAGGTGTTACCTAAAAATGGATACCAGGGCAGATATTTCCACGGAGAAGGGCAATCACAGATTCATTAAACAAACTTATGGTTCACCAATGGAAAGGTGTGAGGATTGGTTTCATTATGATATCGGGGTTAACAGACATATACAAACACAGGTGACATATATAATCACCAAAGACCTACAGAATACCAAGAGAGGACTACTCAACATTCTGTCATAACGTACATGGGAAAAGGATCCCAAGAAAAACAGTCACTTGTATATGTAAAAGAACCACATCTTCCAGACCTACAACAAGCCAAACATTGTAATCAAACTTGCTGTAATAAAAAATAAAAACTTAAATTAAAAACACGAACAAGAAGTAGTGAGACAAACGTGAGGGGCTTTCTCCTGGTACATTCCATTCTAAACTCCAAACTAGAACACCACTTCCACTGAGGCTCTCTTGCCCTAGTAACCAGATTTGGTAAGGGTGAACTGCTGCCACCTTGTGGCCGTTTCACACAACAGCAGCTTTAATCCCAACGCTAATGGTCAGTTGATATTCAAAATCATTGCAGGCCTGTAAATGACACCTGCCCTGAAAACAAATCCTGGGGTCACATATTGACCAGAAATTTCAAAGGACGTCCATATTTCAAAACGACCGTTTCAAAAGGCATATTTTACGCACATTAGTGTTCTGCTTCTTTTCCTTTCTTTCCTTTTTTGTTAAAAAACACGGGAATGGAAAATGGCATCCCTCAGAATGGGCGAAAATCGTTGCAGACGAATCAATAGACAGAGGTTTAATCTCCAATATATATAAACAGCTCATGCAGCTTAATATTAAAAAAACAAACAACCCAAAAAAAATGGGCAGAAGATCTAAAGAGACGTTTCTTCAAAGGAGACACAGAGATGGCCAAGACGCACATGAAAAGCTACTCAACAGCACTAATTATTAGAGAAATGCAAATCAAAACTACAATGAGGTATCACCTCACACCTGTTAGAATCAGCATCATCAGAAAATCTACAAACAACCAATTCTGGGGAGGGTGTGGACAAAAGGAGCCCTCTTCCACTATTGGTGGGAATGTAAATTGATACAGTCCCTATGGAGAACAGTATGGAGTTTCCTTAAAAAAATTAGAAATAGAATTACCATCTGATCCAGCAATCCCACTTCTGGGCATATACCCAGAGAAAACCGTATTTCAAAAAGGCACATTCACAACAATGTTCGTTGCAGCACTATTTACAATAGCCAGGTAATGGAAGCAACCTAAATGCCCACAGACAGATGAATGGATAAAGATGTGGTACATATATAAAATGGAATATGACTCGGCCATAAAAAGGAATGAAACTGGGTCATTTGTAGAGACATCGATGGATCGAGAGACTGTCATACAGAATGAAGTAAGTCAGAAAGAGGAAAACAAATATTGTATATTAATGCATATATGTGGAGCCTAAAAATGGTACAGATGAACTGGTTTGCAGGGAAGAAATAGAGACACAGAGGTAGAGAACAAACGTATGGACACCAAGTGTGGGAAGCCATGGGGTGGTGGTGGTGGGATGAGTTGGGAGTTTGGGATTGACCTGTATACATGTATATGCATAAAATACATAACTAATAATAACGTGCTGTATAAAAAAATAAATAAAATTTCAAAATTTTAAAAAATAAAATTTAAAAATAAAACAGAAAAAAGTTCTTCCCGTCACACAGATGTATTTATAGGAATGAATTATTTCCATGCTTATATCTATAAATACATAAAAGGGGAATAAAATTTAACTTGAACCATAAAAGAAAAAAAAAAAACCTGAACCCATGAGTTATACATAGGAAAACCCTATCAGGGCACTTGCTCCAGCGGTAAACAATTCTGAAATTGTCAGAGGTGGGGAACCATCTCCCATACAGCCAGCCACCCGCCCCCCACGCAAGGAGCATCCTCATTGCAAAGCTGGGGGACCGTGCCGAGGCATCTGTGAGTAAACGTGAGCTGAGCCCCAGGCCAGCTGCTGCTGAACTGTTCCCACCCTTTCCAGGTAAAACACCTGAATATGTACAAGGGCTTGAAAGCCTAGAGGAAGGACCGTGCAGCCACACCAGCGACAGCACGCAGGCCAACTTGGTGCCTGCAGGCCAGCCATCGTGGTCCTGGCCCTGGGCGCTCTTCCATTAGCTTTCCATTGCCCTGCCTGAGATTCCCCTCCTGTCCCAGCCCCGACTGCATTTTTCCTTCCTCACCTCTGTCCGGAGAGAAATTCTACCTGAAGGTATGTGTGACACATCCTCTTCTTTACAGGCGGCAGCCTGGCATATCCTACAGAAAGGCCAGCAGAATCCCACTCACACCGGGCCACCCACAAAGCTGTGGCCCCTCACTCCCTCCCACCAGCACAGCCCCGAGACTGCTGACGAGTCAGAGAATATGGAGTCAGGCACAGCTTCAGTGGCTATTGCTGCCTGGAGCGCTGTTTATATTGACCTCAACGAGGCACACCTGGGGAGGGCGGGCCGGCAGGGTAAGGCTGCCCAGGTCAGCTAATCCACAACCCTCAGGGAATCACATTGTTGAAAATGGACCCCGCTAAGGCAGAAGAGAGGCCAAGGGAAAAAAGGACACAATGCCATTTGCAGCACCGTAGATGAGTCTAGAAGTAATCACGTGACTTGTAGTAAGTCAGAAAGTGAGAGACACATATCATATCACTTATAGGTGTTACCTAAAAATGGATACCAGGGCAGATATTTCCACGGAGAAGGGCAATCACAGATTCATTAAACAAACTTATGGTTCACCAATGGAAAGGTGTGAGGATTGGTTTCATTACGATATCGGGGTTAACAGACATATACAAACACAGGTGACATATATAATCACCAAAGACCTACAGAATACCAAGAGAGGACTACTCAACATTCTGTCATAACGTACATGGGAAAAGGATCCCAGGAAGAACAGACATCTGTATATGTGTAAAAGAACCACATCTTCCACACCTACAACAAGCCAAACATTGTAATCAAACTTGCTGTAATAAAAAATAAAAAAAATTAAATTAAAACACGAACAACAAGTAGTGAGACAAACGTGAGGGGCTTTCTCCTGGCACATTCCATTCTAAACTCCAATCTAGAACACCACTTCCACTGAGGCACTCTAGCACTAGTAACCAGATTTGGTAAGGGTGAACTGCTGCCACCTTGTGGCCGTTTCACACAACAGCAGCTTTAATCCCAACGCTAATGGTCAGTTGATATTCAAAATCATTGCAGGCCTGTAAATGACACCTGCCCTGAAAACAAATCCTGGGGTCACATATCGACCAAAAAATTCAAAGGACGTCCATATTTCAAAAGGACCGTTTCAAAAGGCATATTTTACGCACATGAGTGTTCTGCTTCTTTTCCTTTCTTTCCTTTTTTGTTAAAAAACACGGGAATGGCAAAAGGCATCCCTCAGAATGGGCGAAAATCGTTGCAGACGAATCAATGGACAGAGGTTTAATCTCCAATATATATAAACAGCTCATGCAGCTTAATATTAAAAAAACAAACAACCCCCCAAAAAATGGGCAGATGATCTAAAGAGACGTTTCTTCAAAGGAGACACAGAGATGGCCAAGACACACATGAAAAGCTGCTCAACAGCACTAATTATTAGAGAAATGCAAATCAAAACTACAATGAGGTATCACCTCACACCTGTTAGAATCGACATCATCAGAAAATCTACAAACAACCAATTCTGGGGAGGGTGTGGACAAAAGGAGCCCTCTTCCACTATTGGTGGGAATGTAAATTGATACAGTCACTATGGAGAACAGTATGGAGTTTCCTTAAAAAATCTAGAAATAGAATTACCATCTAATCCAGCAATCCCACTTCTGGGCATATACCCAGAGAAAACCGTATTTCAAAAAGGCACATTCACCACAATGTTCGTTGCAGCACTATTTACAATAGCCAGGTAATGGAAGCAACCTAAATGCCCACAGACAGATGAATGGATAAAGATGTGGTACATATATAAAATGGAATATTACTCGGCCCTAAAAAGGAATGAAACTGGGTCATTTGTTGAGACATCGATGGATCGAGAGACTGTCATACAGAATGAAGTAAGTCAGAAAGAGGAAAACAAATATTGTATATTAATGCATATATGTGGAGCCTAAAAATGGTACAGATGAACTGGTTTGCAGGGAAAAAATAGAGACACAGAGGTAGAGAACAAACGTATGGACACCAAGTGTGGGAAGCCATGGGGTGGTGGTGGTGGGATGAGTTGGGAGTTTGGGATTTACCTGTATACATGTATATGCATAAAATACATAACTAATAATAACGTGCTGTATAAAAAAATAAATAAAATTTCAAAATTTTAAAAAATAAAATTTAAAAACAAAAGAGAAAAAAGTTCTTCCCGTCACACAGATGTATTTATAGGAATGAATTATTTCCATGCTTATATCTATAAATACATAAAAGAGGAATAACATCTAACTTGAAACATAAAAGAAAAAAAATGTGAACCCACGAGTTATACAGAGGAAAACCCTATCACGGCACTTGCTCCAGCGGTAAACAATTCTGAAATTGGTCAGAGGTGGGGAACCATCTCCCATACAGCCAGCAACCCAACCCCCACGCAAGGAGCGTCCTCATTGCAAAGCTGGGGGACCGTGCCGAGGCATCTGTGAGTAAACGTGAGCTGAGCCCCAGGCCAGCTGCTGCTGAACTGTTCCCACCCTTTCCAGGTAAAACACCTGAATATGTACAAGGGCTTGAAAGCCTAGAAGAAGGACCGTGGAGCCACACCAGCGACAGCACGCAGGCCAACTTGGTGCCTGCAGGCCAGCCAGCGTGGTCCTGGACCCTGGCGCTCTTCCAGAAGCTTTCCATTGCCCTGCCTGAGATACCCCTCCTTTCCCGGCCCCCACTGCTTCTTTCCTTCCTCACCTCTGTCCGGAGAGAAATTCCAGCGGAAGGTATGGGTGACACATCCTCTTCTTTACAGGCGGCAGCCTGGCAACTCCTGCAGAAAGGCCAGCAGAACCCCACTCACACCGGGCCACCCACAAAGCTGTGGCCCCTCACTCCCTCCACCAGCACAGCCCCGAGACCGCTGACGGGGCAGAGAATATGGTGTCAGGCACAGCTTCAGGGGCTATTGCTGCCTGGAGCTCTGTTTATATTGACCTCAACGAGGCACACCTGGGGAGGGCGGGCCGGCAGTGTAAGGCTGCCCAGGTCAGCTAATCCACAACCCTCATGGAATCACATTGTTGAAAATGGACCCCACTAAGGCAGAAGAGAAGCCAAGGGAAAAAAGGACACAATGCCATTTGCAGCACCGTAGATGAGTCTAGAAGTAATCACGTGACTTGTAGTAAGTCAGAGAGTGAAAGACACATATCATATCATATCACTTATAGGTGTTACCTAAAAATGGATACCAGGGCAGATATTTCCACGGAGAAGGGCAATCACAGATTCATTAAACAAACTTATGGTTCACCAAAGGAAAGGTGTGAGGATTGGTTTCATTACGATATCGGGGTTAACAGACATATACAAACACAGGTGACATATATAATCACCAAAGACCTACAGAATACCAAGAGAGGACTACTCAACATTCTGTCATAACGTACATGGGAAAAGGATCCCAAGAAGAACAGTCATCTGTATATGTGTAAAAGAACCACATCTTCCACACCTACAACAAGCCAAACATTGTAATCAAACTTGCTGTAATAAAAAATAAAAACTTAAATTAAAAACACGAACAAGAAGAAGTGAGACAAACGTGAGGGGCTTTCACCTGGTACATTCCATTCTAAACTCCAATCTAGAACACCACTTCCACTGAGGCTCTCTTGCCCTAGTAACCAGATTTGGTAAGGGTGAACTGCTGCCACCTTGTGGCCGTTTCACACAACAGCAGCTTTAATCCCAATGCTAATGGTCAGTTGATATTCAAAATCATTGCAGGCCTGTAAATGACACCTGCCCTGAAAACAAATCCTGGGGTCACATATCGACCAAAAATTTCAAAGGACGTCCATATTTCAAAACGACCGTTTCAAAAGGCATATTTTACGCACATTAGTGTTCTGCTTCTTTTCCTTTCTTTCCTTTTTTGTTAAAAAACACGGGAATGGAAAAAGGCATCCCTCAGAATGGGCGAAAATCATTGCAGACGAATCAATGGACAGAGGTTTAATCTCCAATATATATAAACAGCTCATGCAGCTTAATATTAAAAAAACAAACAACCCAAAATAAATGGGCAGAAGATCTAAAGACACGTTTCTTCAAAGGAGACACAGAGATGGCCAAGACGCACATGAAAAGCTGCTCAACAGCACTAATTATTAGATAAATGCAAATCAAAACTACAATGAGGTATCACCTCACACCTGTTAGAATCGGCATCATCAGAAAATCTCCACAAACAACCAATTCTGGGGAGGGTGTGGACAAAAGGAGCCCTCTTCCACTATTGGTGGGAATGTAAATTGATACAGTCACTATGGAGAACAGTATGGAGTTTCCTTAAAAAAATTAGAAATAGAATTACCATCTGATCCAGCAATCCCACTTCTGGGCATATACCCAGAGAAAACCGTATTTCAAAAAGGCACATTCACCACAATGTTCGTTGCAGCACTATTTACAATAGCCAGGTAATGGAAGCAACCTAAATGCCCACAGACAGATGAATGGATAAAGATGTGGTACATATATAAAATGGAATATGACTCGGCCATAAAAAGGAATGAAACTGGGTCATTTGTAGAGACATCGATGGATCGAGAGACTGTCATACAGAATGAAGTAAGTCAGAAAGAGGAAAACAAATATTGTATATTAATGCATATATGTGGAGCCTAAAAATGGTACAGATGAACTGGTTTGCAGGGAAGAAATAGAGACACAGAGGTAGAGAACAAACGTATGGACACCAAGTGTGGGAAGCCATGGGGTGGTTGTGGTGGGATGAGTTGGGAGTTTGGGATTGACCTGTATACATGTATATGCATAAAATACATAACTAATAATAACGTGCTGTATAAAAAAATAAATAAAATTTCAAAATTTTAAAAAATAAAATTTAAAAATAAAAGAGAAAAAAGTTCTTCCCGTAACACAGATGTATTTATAGGAATGAATTATTTCCATGCTTATATCTATAAATACATAAAAGGGGAATAAAATTTAACTTGAACCATAAAAGAAAAAAAAAAACCTGAACCCATGAGTTATACAGAGGAAAACCCTATCAGGGCACTTGCTCCAGTGGTAAACAATTCTGAAATTGGTCAGAGGTCGGGAACCATCTCCCATACAGCCAGCAACCCACCCCCCACGCAAGGAGCGTCCTCATTGCAAAGCTGGGGGACCGTGCCGAGGCATCTGTGAGTAAACGTGAGCTGAGCCCCAGGCCAGCTGCTGCTGAACTGTTCCCACGCTTTCCAGGTAAAACACCTGAATATGTACAAGGCCTTGAAAGCCTAGAGGAAGGAACGTGGAGTCACACCAGCGACAGCACACAGGCCAACTTGGTACCTGCAGGCCAGCCAGCGTGGTCCTGGCCCCGGGCGCTGTTCCAGGAGCTTTCCATTGCCCTGCCTGAGATACCCATCCTGTCCCGGACCCCACTGCTTTTTTCCTTCCTCACCTCTGTCCGGAGAGAAATTCCAGCGGATGGTATGTGTGACACATCCTCTTCTTTACAGGCGGCAGCCTGGCATCTCCTGAAGAAAGGCCAGCAGAACCCCACTCACACGGGGCCACCCACAAAGCTGTGGCCCCTCACTCCCTCCCACCAGCACAGCCCCCAGACTGCTGACGGGTCAGAGAATATGGAGTCAGGCACAGCTTCAGGGGCTATTGCTGCCTGGAGCTCTGTTTATATTGACCTCAACGTGGCACACCTGGGGAGCGCGGGCCGGCAGGGTAAAGCTGCCCAGGTCAGCTAATCCACAAACCTCAGGGAATCACATTGTTGAAAATGGACCCCGCTAAGGCAGAAGAGAAGCCAAGGGAAAAAAGGACACAATGCCATTTGCAGCACCTTAGATGAGTCTAGAAGTAATCACGTGACTTGTAGTAAGTCAGAAAGTGAAAGACACATATCATATCACTTATAGGTGTTACCTAAAAATGGATACCAGGGCAGATATTTCCACGGAGAAGGGCAATCACAGATTCATTAAACAAACTTATGGTTCACCAATGGAAAGGTGTGAGGATTGGTTTCATTACGATATCGGGGTTAACAGACATATACAAACACAGGTGACATATATAATCACCAAAAACCTACAGAATACCAACAGAGGACTACTCAACATTCTGTCATAACGTACATGGGAATAGGATCCCAGGAAGAACAGACATCTGTATATGTGTAAAAGAACCACATCTTCCACACCTACAACAAGCCAAACATTGTAATCAAACTTTCTGTAATAAAAAATAAAAAAAATTAAATAAAAAATCGAACAAGTTGTAGTGAGACAAACGTGAGGGGCTTTCTCCTGGCACACTCCATTCTAAATTCGAATCTAGAACACCACTTCCACTGAGGCTCTCTTGCCCTAGTAACCAGATTTGGTAAGGGTGAACTGCTGCCACCTTGTGGCCGTTTCACACAACAGCAGCTTTAATCCCAACGCTAATGGTCAGTTGATATTCAAAATCATTGCAGGCCTGTAAATGACACCTGCCCTGAAAACAAATCCTGGGGTCACATATCGACCAAAAAATTCAAAGGAGGTCCATATTTCAAAAGGACCGTTTCAAAAGGCATATTTTACGCACATGAGTGTTCTGCTTCTTTTCCTTTTTTCCTTTTTTGTTAAAAAAGACGGGAATGGAAGAAGGCATCCCTCAGGCTGGGTGAAAATCGTTGCAAACGAATCAATGGACACAGGTTTAATCTCCAATATATATAAACAGCTCATGCAGCTTAATATTAAAAAAACAAACAACCCAATACAAAAATGGGCAGAAGATCTAAAGAGACGTTTCTTCAAAGAAGACACAGAGATGGCCAAGACGCACATGAAAAGCTGCTAAACAGCACTAATTATTAGAGAAATGCAAATCAAAACTACAATGAGTTATCACCTCAAACCTGTTAGAATCGGCATCATCAGAAAATCTACAAACAACCAATTCTGGGGAGGGTGTGGACAAAAGGAGCCCTCTTCCACTATTGGTGGGAATGTAACTTGATACAGTCACTATGGAGAACAGTATGGAGTTTCCTTAAAAAAATTAGAAATAGTATTACCATCTGATCCAGCAATCCCACTTCTGGGCATATACCCAGAGAAAACCATATTTCAAAAAGGCACATTCACCACAATGTTCGTTGCAGCACTATTTACAATAGCCAGGTAATGGAAGCAACCTAAATGCCCACAGACAGATGAATGGATAAAGATGTGGTACATATATAAAATGGAATATTACTCGGCCATAAAAAGGAATGAAACTGGGTCATTTGTAGAGACATCGATGGATCGAGAGACTGTCATACAAAATGAAGTAAGTCAGAAAGAGGAAAACAAATATTGTATATTAATGCATATATGTGGAGCCTAAAAATGATACAGATGAAAAGGTTTGCAGGGAAGAAATAGACACAGAGGTAGAGAACAAACGTATGGACACCAAGTGTGGGAAGCCATGGGGTGGTGGTGGTGGGATGAGTTGGGAGATTGGGATTGACCTGTATACATGTATATGCATAAAATACATAACTAATAATAACGTGGTGTATAAAAAAAATAAATAAAATTAAATTTCAAAATTTTAAAAAATAAAAATTAAAAATAAAACAGAAAAAATTCTTCCCGTCACACAGATGTATTTATAGGAATGAATTATTTCCATGCTTATATTTATAAATACATAAAAGAGGAATAAAATCTAACTTGAACCATAAAAGAAAAAAAAAATTGAACCCACGAGTTATACAGAGGAAAACCCTATCACGGCACTTGCTCCAGCGGTAAACAATTCTGAAATTGTCACAGGTGGGGAACCATCTCCCATACAGCCAGCCACCCACCCCCCACGCTTGGAGCGTCCTCATTGCAAAGCTGGGGGACCGTGCCGAGGCATCTGTGAGTAAACGTGAGCTGAGCCCCAGGGCAGCTGCTGCTGAACTGTTCCCACCCTTTCCAGGTAAAACACCTGAATATGTACAAGGGCTTGAAAGCCTAGAGGAAGGACCGTGCAGCCACACCAGTGACAGCACGCAGGCCAACTTGGTGCCTGCAGGCCAGCCATCGTGGTCTTGGCCCTGGGCGCTCTTCCTTTAGCTTTCCATTGCCCTGCCTGAGATTCCCCTCCTGTCCCAGCCCCGACTGCATTTTTCCTTCCTCACCTCTGTCCGGAGAGAAATTCTACCTGAAGGTATGTGTGACACATCCTCTTCTTTACAGGCGGCAGCCTGGCAACTCCTACAGAAAGGCCAGCAGAATCCCACTCACACCGGGCCACCCACAAAGCTGTGGTCCCTCACTCCCTCCCACCAGCACAGCCCCGAGACTGCTGACGGGGCAGACAATATGGAATCAGGCACAGCTTCAGGGGCTATTGCTGCCTGGAGCGCTGTTTATATTGACCTCAACGAGGCACACCTGGGGAGGGCGGGCTGGCAGTGTAAGCCTGCCCAGTTCAGCTAATCCACAACCCTCAGGGAATCACATTGTTGAAAATGGACCCCGCTAAGGCAGAAGAGAAGGCAAGGGAAAAAAGGACACAATGCCATTTGCAGCACCGTAGATGAGTCTAGAAGTAATCACGTGACTTGTAGTAAGTCAGAAAGTGAAAGATACATATCCTATCATATCACTTATAGGTGTTACCTAAAAATGGATACCAGGGCAGATATTTCCACGGAGAAGGGCAATCACAGATTCATTAAACAAACTTATGGTTCACCAATGGAAAGGTGTGAGGATTGGTTTCATTATGATATCAGGGTTAACAGACATATACAAACACAGGTGACATATATAATCACCAAAAACCTACAGAATACCAAGAGAGGACTACTCAACATTCTGTCATAACGTACATGGGAAAAGGATCCCAAGAAGAACAGTCATCTGTATATGTGTAAAAGAACCACATCTTCCACACCTACAACAAGCCAAACATTGTAATCAAACTTGCTGTAAAAAAAATAAAAAATTAAATTAAAAGCACGAACAAGAAGTAGTGAGACAAACGTGAGGGGCTTTCTCCTGGTACATTCCATTCTAAACTCCAATCTAGAACACCACTTTCACTGAGGCTCTCTTGCCCTAGTAACCAGATTTGGTAAGGGTGAACTGCTGCCACCTTGTGGCCGTTTCACACAACAGCAGCTTTAATCCCAACGCTAATGGTCAGTTGATATTCAAAATCATTGCAGGCCTGTAAATGACACCTGCCCTGAAAACAAATCCTGGGGTCACATATCGACCAAAAAATTCAAAGGACGTCCATATTTCAAAACGACCGTTTCAAAAGGCATATTTTACGCACATTAGTGTTCTGCTTCTTTTCCTTTCTTTCCTTTTTTGTTAAAAAACACGGGAATGGAAAAAGGCATCCCTCAGAATGGGCGAAAATCGTTGCAGACGAATCAATGGACAGAGGTTTCATCTCCAATATATATAAACAGCTCATGCAGCTTAATATTAAAAAAACAAACAACCCAAAAAAATGGGCAGAAGATCTAAAGAGACGTTTCTTCAAAGGAGACACAGAGATGGCCAAGACGCACATGAAAAGCTGCTCAACAGCACTAATTATTAGAGAAATGCAAATCAAAACTACAATGAGGTATCACCTCACACCTGTTAGAATCGGCATCATCAGAAAATCTACAAACAACCAATTCTGGGGAGGGTGTGGACAAAAGGAGCCCTCTTCCACTATTGGTGGGAATGTAAATTGATACAGTCACTATGGAGAACAGTATGGAGTTTCCTTAAAAAAACTAGAAATAGAATTACCATCTGATCCAGCAATCCCACTTCTGGGCATATACCCAGAGAAAACCGTATTTCAAGAAGGCACATTCACCACAATGTTCGTTGCAGCACTATTTACAATAGCCAGGTAATGGAAGCAACCTAAATGCCCACAGACAGATGAATGGATAAAGATGTGGTACATATATAAAATGGAATATTACTCGGCCATAAAAAGGAATGAAACTGGGTCATTTGTAGAGACATCGATGGATCGAGAGACTGTCATACAGAATGAAGTAAGTCAGAAAGAGGAAAACAAATATTGTATATTAATGCATATATGTGGAGCCTAAAAATGGTACAGATGAACTGGTTTGCAGGGAACAAATAGAGACACAGAGGTAGAGAACAAACGTATGGACACCAAGTGTGGGAAGCCATGGGGTGGTGGTGGTGGGATGAGTTGGGAGATTGGGATTGACCTGTATACATGTATATGCATAAAATACATAACTAATAATAACCTGCTGTATAAAAACATAAATAAAATTAAATTTCAAAATTTTAAAAAATAAAATTTAAAAATAAAACAGAAAAATTTCTTCCCGTCACACAGATGTATTTATAGGAATGAATTATTTCCATGCTTATATCTATAAATACATAAAAGAGGAATAAAATCTAACTTGAACCATAAAAGGAAAAAAAATTGAACCCACGAGTTATACAGAGGAAAACCCTATCACGGCACTTGCTCCAGTGGTAAACAATTCTGAAATTGGTCAGAGGTGGGGAACCATCTCCCATACAGCCATCAACCCACCCCCCACGCAAGGAGCGTCCTCATTGCAAAGCTGGGGGACCGTGCCGAGGCATCTGTGAGTAAACGTGAGCTGAGCCCCAGGCCAGCTACTGCTGAACTGTTCCCACCCTTTCCAGGTAAAACACCTAAATATATACAAGGGCTTGAAAGCCTAGAAGAAGGACCGTGGAGCCACACCAGCGACAGCAAGCAGGCCAACTTGGTGCCTGCAGGGCAGCCAGGGTGGTCCTGGCCCCGGAAGCTCTTCCAGAAGCTTTCCATGGCCCTGCCTGAGATACCCCTCCTGTCCCGTCCCCCACTGCTTTTTTCCTTCCTCACCTCTGTCCGAAGAGAAATTCCAGCGGAAAGTATGGGTGACACAACCTCTTCTTTACAGGCGGCAGCCTGGCAACTCCTGCAGAAAGGCCAGCAGAACCCCACTCACACCGGGCCACCCACAAAGCTGTGGCCCCTCACTCCCTCCCACCAGCACAGCCCCGAGACTGCTGACGGGGCAGAGAATATGGAGTCAGGCACAGATTCAGGGGCTATTGCTGCCTGGAGCGCTGTTTATATTGACCTCAACGAGGCACACCTGGGGAGGGCGGGCCGGCAGGTTAAGGCTGCCCAGGTCAGCTAATCCACAACCCTCATGGAATCACATTGTTGAAAATGGACCCCGCTAAGGCAGAAGAGAAGCCAAGGGAGAAAAGGACACAATGCCATTTGCAGCACCGTAGCTGAGTCCAGAAGTAATCACGTGACTTGTAGTAAGTCAGAAAGTGAAAGACACATATCATATCATATCACTTATAGGTGTTACCTAAAAATGGTTACCAGGGCAGATATTTCCACGGAGAAGGGCAATCACAGATTCATTAAACAAACTTATGGTTCACCAATGGAAAGGTGTGAGGATTGTTTTCATTAAGATATCGGGGTTAACACAGATATACAAACACAGGTGACATATATAATCACCAAAGACCTACAGAATACCAAGAGTGGACTACTCAACATTCTGTCATAACGTACATGGGAAAGGGATCCCAGGAAGAACAGACACCTTTATATGTGTAAAAGAACCACATATTCCACACCTACAACAAGCCAAACATTGTAATCAAACTTGCTGTAATAAAAAATAAAAAATTAAATTAAAAACATGAACAAGAAGTAGTGAGACAAACTTGAGGGGCTTTCTCCTGGCATATTCCATTCTAAATTCCAATCTAGAACATCACTTCCACTGAGGCTCTGTTGCCCTAGTATCCAGATTTGGTAATGGAGAACTGCTGCCACCTTGTGGCCGTTTCACACAACAGCAGCTTTAATCCCAGCACTAATTGTCAGTTGATATTCAAAATCATTGCAGGCCTGTAAATGACACCTGCCCTGAAAACAAATCCTGGGGTCACATATCGACCAAAAAATTCAATGGACGTCCATATTTCAAAAGGACCGTTTCAAAAGGCATATTTTACGCACATTAGTGTTCTGCTTCTTTTCCTTTCTTTCCTTTTTTGTTAAAAAAAACGGGAATGGAAAAAGGCATCCCTCAGAATGGGCGAAAATCGTTGCAAACGAATCAATGGACACAGGTTTAATCTCCAATATATATAAACAGCTCATGCAGCTTAATATTAAAAAACAAACAACCCAGTACAAAAATGGGCAGAAGATCTAAAGAGACGTTTCTTCAAGAAGACACAGAGATGGCCAAGACGCACATGAAAAGCTGCTCAACAGCACTAATTATTAGAGAAATGCAAATCAAAACTACAATGAGGTATCACCTCACACCTGTTAGAATCGGCATCATCAGAAAATCTACAAACAACCAATTCTGGGGAGGGTGTGGACAAAAGGAGCCCTTTTCCACAATTGGTGGGAATGTAAATTGATACAGTCACTATGGAGAACAGTATGGAGTTTCCTTAAAAAATCTAGAAATAGAATTACCATGTGATCCAGCAATCCCACTTCTGGGCATATACCCAGAGAAAACCGTACTTCAAAAGGGCACATTCACCACAATGTTCGTTGCAGCACTATTTACAATTGCCAGGTAATGGAAGCAACCTAAATACCCACAGACAGATGAATGGATAAAGATGTGGTACATATATAAAATGGAATATTACTCGGCCATAAAAAGGAATGAAACTGGGTCATTTGTAGAGACATCGATGGATCGAGAGACTGTCATACAGAATGAAGTAAGTCAGAAAGAGGAAAACAAATATTGTTTATTAAGGCATATATGTGGAGCCTAAAAATGGTACAGATTAACTGGTTTGCAGGTAAGAAATAGAGACACAGAGGTAGAGAACAAACGTATGGACACCAAGTGTGGGAAGCCATGGGGTGGTGGTGGTGGGATGAGTTGGGAGTTTGGGATTGACCTGTATACATGTATATGCATAAAATACATAACTAATAATAACGTGCTGTATAAAAAAGAAAATAAATAAAATAAAATTTCAAAATTTTAAAAAATAAAATTTAAAAATAAAACAGAAAAAAGTTCTTCCCGTCACACAGATGTATTTATAGGAATGAATTATTTCCATGCTTATATCTATAAATACATAAAAGAGGAATAAAATCTAACTTGAACCATAAAAGAAAAAAAAATCCTGAACCCAAGAGTTATACAGAGGAAAAGCCTATCAGGGCACTTGATCCAGTGGTAAAATATTCTGAAATTGGTCAGAGGTGGGGAACCATCTCCCATACAGCCAGCAACCCACCCCCCACGCAAGGAGCGTCCTCATTGCAAAGCTGGGGGAACGTGCCGAGGCATCTGTGAGTAAACGTGAGCTGAGCCCCAGGCCAGCTGCTGCTGAACTGTTCCCACCCTTTCCAGGTAAAACACCTGAATATGTACAAGGGCTTGAAAGCCTAGAGGAAGGACCGTGGTGCCACACCAGCGACAGCACGCAGGCCAACTTGGTGCCTGCAGGCCAGCCAGCGTGGTCCTGGCCCCGGGCGCTCTTCCAGAAGCTTTCAATTGCCCTGCCTGAGATACCCCTCCTGTCCCGGACCCCACTGCTTTTTTCCTTCCTCACCTCTGTCCGGAGAGAAATTCCAGTGGAAGGTATGGGTGACACATCCTCTTCTTTACAGGCGGCAGCCTGGCAACTCCTGCAGAAAGGCCAGCAGAACCCCACTCACACCGGGCCACCCACAAAGCTGTGGCCCCTCACTCCCTCCCACCAGCAGCGCCCCGAGACTGCTGACGGGGCAGAGAATATTGAGTCAGGCACAGCTTCAGGGGCTATTGCTGCCTGGAGCTCTGTTTAGATTGACCTCAACAAGGCAAACCTGGGGAGGGCGGGCCGGCAGGGTAAGGCTGCCCAGGTCAGCTAATCCACAACCCTCAGGGAATCACATTGTTGAAAATGGACCCCGCTAAGGCAGAAGAGAAGCCAAGGGAAAAAAGGACACAATGCCATTTGCAGCACCGTAGATGAGTCTAGAAGTAATCACGTGACTTGTAGTAAGTCAGAAAGTGAAAGACACATATCATATCATATCACTTATAGGTGTTACCTAAAAATGGATACCAGGGCAGATATGTCCACGTAGAAAGGCAATCACAGATTCATTAAACAAACTTATGGTTCACCAATGGAATGGTGTGAGGATTGGTTTCATTACGATATCGGGGTTAACAGACATATTCAAACACAGGTGACATATATAATCACCAAAGACCTACAGAATACCAAGAGAGGACTACTCAACATTCTGTCATAACGTACATGGGAAAAGGATCCCAGGAAGAACAGACATCTGTATATGTGGAAAAGAACCACATCTTCCACACCTACAGCAAGCCAAACATTGTAATCAAACTTGCTGTAATATAAAATAAAAAATTAAATTAAAAACACGAACAAGAAGTAGTGAGACAAACGTGAGGGGCTTTCTCCTGGCACATTCCATTCTAAACTCCATTCTAGAACACCACTTCCACTGAGGCTCTCTTGCCCTAGTACCCAGATTTGGTAAGGGTGAACTGCTGCCACCTTGTGGCCGTTTCACACAACAGCAGCTTTAATCCCAAAGCTAATGGTCAGTTGATATTCAAAATCATTGCAGGCCTGTAAATGACACCTGCCCTGAAAACAAATCCTGGGGTCACATATCGACCAAAAAATTCAAAGGACGTCCATATTTCAAAACGACCGTTTCAAAAGGCATATTTTACGCACATTAGTGTTCTGCTTCTTTTCCTTTCTTTCCTTTTTTGTTAAAAAAAAACGGGAATGGAAAAAGGCATCCCTCAGAATGGGCGCAAATCGTTGCAAACGAATCAATGGACACAGGTTCAATCTCCAATATATATAAACAGCTCATGCAGCTTAATATTAAAAAAACAAACATCCCAAAAAAAATGGGCAGAAGATCTAAAGAGACGTTTCTTCAAAGGAGACACAGAGATGGCCAAGACACACATGAAAAGCTGCTCAACAGCACTAATTTTTAGAGAAATGCAAATCAAAACTACAATGAGGTATCACCTCACACCTGTTAGAATCGGCATCATCAGAAAATCTACAAACAACCAATTCTGGGGAGGGTGTGGACAAAAGGAGCCCTCTTCCACTATTGGTGGGAATGTAAATTGATACAGTCCCTATGTAGAACAGTATGGAGTTTCCTTAAAAAAAATTAGAAATAGAATTACCATCTGATCCAGCAATCCCACTTCTGGGCATATACCCAGAGAAAACCATATTTCAAAAAGGCACATTCACCACAATGTTCGTTGCAGCACTATTTACAATAGCCAAGTAATGGAAGCAACATAAATGCCCACAGACAGATGAATGGATAAAGATGTGGTACATATATAAAATGGAATATGACTCGGCCATAAAATGGAATGAAACTGGGTCATTTGTAGAGACATCGATGGATCGAGAGACTGTCATACAAAATGAAGTAAGTCAGAAAGAGGATAACAAATATTGTATATTAATGCATATATGTGGAGCCTAAAAATGGTACAGATGAACTGGTTTGCAGGGAACAAATAGAGACACAGAGGTAGAGAACAAACGTATGGACACCAAGTGTGGGAAGCCATGGGGTGGTGGTGGTGGGATGAGTTGGGAGATTGGGATTGACCTGTATACATGTATATGCATAAAATACATAACTAATAATAACCTGCTGTATAAAAACATAAATAAAATTAAATTTCAAAATTTTAAAAAATAAAATTTAAAAATAAAACAGAAAAATTTCTTCCCGTCACACAGATGTATTTATAGGAATGAATTATTTCCATGCTTATATTTATAAATACATAAAAGAGGAATAAAATCTAACTTGAACCATAAAAGGAAAAAAAATTGAACCCACGAGTTATACAGAGGAAAACCCTATCACGGCACTTGCTCCAGTGGTAAACAATTCTGAAATTGGTCAGAGGTGGGGAACCATCTCCCATACAGCCATCAACCCACCCCCCACGCAAGGAGCGTCCTCATTGCAAAGCTGGGGGACCGTGCCGAGGCATCTGTGAGTAAACGTGAGCTGAGCCCCAGGCCAGCTACTGCTGAACTGTTCCCACCCTTTCCAGGTAAAACACCTAAATATATACAAGGGCTTGAAAGCCTAGAGGAAGGACCGTGGAGCCACACCAGCGACAGCAAGCAGGCCAACTTGGTGCCTGCAGGGCAGCCAGGGTGGTCCTGGCCCCGGAAGCTCTTCCAGAAGCTTTCCATGGCCCTGCCTGAGATACCCCTCCTGTCCCGTCCCCCACTGCTTTTTTCCTTCCTCACCTCTGTCCGAAGAGAAATTCCAGCGGAAAGTATGGGTGACACAACCTCTTCTTTACAGGCGGCAGCCTGGCAACTCCTGCAGAAAGGCCAGCAGAACCCCACTCACACCGGGCCACCCACAAAGCTGTGGCCCCTCACTCCCTCCCACCAGCACAGCCCCGAGACTGCTGACGGGGCAGAGAATATGGAGTCAGGCACAGATTCAGGGGCTATTGCTGCCTGGAGCGCTGTTTATATTGACCTCAACGAGGCACACCTGGGGAGGGCGGGCCGGCAGGTTAAGGCTGCCCAGGTCAGCTAATCCACAACCCTCATGGAATCACATTGTTGAAAATGGACCCCGCTAAGGCAGAAGAGAAGCCAAGGGAGAAAAGGACACAATGCCATTTGCAGCACCGTAGCTGAGTCCAGAAGTAATCACGTGACTTGTAGTAAGTCAGAAAGTGAAAGACACATATCATATCATATCACTTATAGGTGTTACCTAAAAATGGTTACCAGGGCAGATATTTCCACGGAGAAGGGCAATCACAGATTCATTAAACAAACTTATGGTTCACCAATGGAAAGGTGTGAGGATTGTTTTCATTAAGATATCGGGGTTAACACAGATATACAAACACAGGTGACATATATAATCACCAAAGACCTACAGAATACCAAGAGTGGACTACTCAACATTCTGTCATAACGTACATGGGAAAGGGATCCCAGGAAGAACAGACACCTTTATATGTGTAAAAGAACCACATATTCCACACCTACAACAAGCCAAACATTGTAATCAAACTTGCTGTAATAAAAAATAAAAAATTAAATTAAAAACATGAACAAGAAGTAGTGAGACAAACTTGAGGGGCTTTCTCCTGGCATATTCCATTCTAAATTCCAATCTAGAACATCACTTCCACTGAGGCTCTGCTGCCCTAGTATCCAGATTTGGTAATGGAGAACTGCTGCCACCTTGTGGCCGTTTCACACAACAGCAGCTTTAATCCCAGCACTAATTGTCAGTTGATATTCAAAATCATTGCAGGCCTGTAAATGACACCTGCCCTGAAAACAAATCCTGGGGTCACATATCGACCAAAAAATTCAATGGACGTCCATATTTCAAAAGGACCGTTTCAAAAGGCATATTTTACGCACATTAGTGTTCTGCTTCTTTTCCTTTCTTTCCTTTTTTGTTAAAAAAAACGGGAATGGAAAAAGGCATCCCTCAGAATGGGCGAAAATCGTTGCAAACGAATCAATGGACACAGGTTTAATCTCCAATATATATAAACAGCTCATGCAGCTTAATATTAAAAAACAAACAACCCAATACAAAAATGGGCAGAAGATCTAAAGAGACGTTTCTTCAAGAAGACACAGAGATGGCCAAGACGCACATGAAAAGCTGCTCAACAGCACTAATTATTAGAGAAATGCAAATCAAAACTACAATGAGGTATCACCTCACACCTGTTAGAATCGGCATCATCAGAAAATCTACAAACAACCAATTCTGGGGAGGGTGTGGACAAAAGGAGCCCTTTTCCACAATTGGTGGGAATGTAAATTGATACAGTCACTATGGAGAACAGTATGGAGTTTCCTTAAAAAATCTAGAAATAGAATTACCATGTGATCCAGCAATCCCACTTCTGGGCATATACCCAGAGAAAACCGTACTTCAAAAGGGCACATTCACCACAATGTTCGTTGCAGCACCATTTACAATTGCCAGGTAATGGAAGCAACCTAAATACCCACAGACAGATGAATGGATAAAGATGTGGTACATATATAAAATGGAATATTACTCGGCCATAAAAAGGAATGAAACTGGGTCATTTGTAGAGACATCGATGGATCGAGAGACTGTCATACAGAATGAAGTAAGTCAGAAAGAGGAAAACAAATATTGTTTATTAAGGCATATATGTGGAGCCTAAAAATGGTACAGATTAACTGGTTTGCAGGTAAGAAATAGAGACACAGAGGTAGAGAACAAACGTATGGACACCAAGTGTGGGAAGCCATGGGGTGGTGGTGGTGGGATGAGTTGGGAGTTTGGGATTGACCTGTATACATGTATATGCATAAAATACATAACTAATAATAACGTGCTGTATAAAAAAGAAAATAAATAAAATAAAATTTCAAAATTTTAAAAAATAAAATTTAAAAATAAAACAGAAAAAAGTTCTTCCCGTCACACAGATGTATTTATAGGAATGAATTATTTCCATGCTTATATCTATAAATACATAAAAGAGGAATAAAATCTAACTTGAACCATAAAAGAAAAAAAAATCCTGAACCCAAGAGTTATACAGAGGAAAAGCCTATCAGGGCACTTGATCCAGTGGTAAAATATTCTGAAATTGGTCAGAGGTGGGGAATCATCTCCCATACAGCCAGCAACCCACCCCCCACGCAAGGAGCGTCCTCATTGCAAAGCTGGGGGAACGTGCCGAGGCATCTGTGAGTAAACGTGAGCTGAGCCCCAGGCCAGCTGCTGCTGAACTGTTCCCACCCTTTCCAGGTAAAACACCTGAATATGTACAAGGGCTTGAAAGCCTAGAGGAAGGACCGTGGTGCCACACCAGCGACAGCACGCAGGCCAACTTGGTGCCTGCAGGCCAGCCAGCGTGGTCCTGGCCCCGGGCGCTCTTCCAGAAGCTTTCAATTGCCCTGCCTGAGATACCCCTCCTGTCCCGGACCCCACTGCTTTTTTCCTTCCTCACCTCTGTCCGGAGAGAAATTCCAGTGGAAGGTATGGGTGACACATCCTCTTCTTTACAGGCGGCAGCCTGGCAACTCCTGCAGAAAGGCCAGCAGAACCCCACTCACACCGGGCCACCCACAAAGCTGTGGCCCCTCACTCCCTCCCACCAGCAGCGCCCCGAGACTGCTGACGCGGCAGAGAATATGGAGTCAGGCACAGCTTCAGGGGCTATTGCTGCCTGGAGCTCTGTTTAGATTGACCTCAACAAGGCAAACCTGGGGAGGGCGGGCCGGCAGGGTAAGGCTGCCCAGGTCAGCTAATCCACAACCCTCAGGGAATCACATTGTTGAAAATGGACCCCGCTAAGGCAGAAGAGAAGCCAAGGGAAAAAAGGACACAATGCCATTTGCAGCACCGTAGATGAGTCTAGAAGTAATCACGTGACTTGTAGTAAGTCAGAAAGTGAAAGACACATATCATATCATATCACTTATAGGTGTTACCTAAAAATGGATACCAGGGCAGATATGTCCACGTAGAAAGGCAATCACAGATTCATTAAACAAACTTATGGTTCACCAATGGAATGGTGTGAGGATTGGTTTCATTACGATATCGGGGTTAACAGACATATTCAAACACAGGTGACATATATAATCACCAAAGACCTACAGAATACCAAGAGAGGACTACTCAACATTCTGTCATAACGTACATGGGAAAAGGATCCCAGGAAAAACAGACATCTGTATATGTGGAAAAGAACCACATCTTCCACACCTACAGCAAGCCAAACATTGTAATCAAACTTGCTGTAATATAAAATAAAAAATTAAATTAAAAACACGAACAAGAAGTAGTGAGACAAACGTGAGGGGCTTTCTCCTGGCACATTCCATTCTAAACTCCAATCTAGAACACCACTTCCACTGAGGCTCTCTTGCCCTAGTACCCAGATTTGGTAAGGGTGAACTGCTGCCACCTTGTGGCCGTTTCACACAACAGCAGCTTTAATCCCAAAGCTAATGGTCAGTTGATATTCAAAATCATTGCAGGCCTGTAAATGACACCTGCCCTGAAAACAAATCCTGGGGTCACATATCGACCAAAAAATTCAAAGGACGTCCATATTTCAAAACGACTGTTTCAAAAGGCATATTTTACGCACATTAGTGTTCTGCTTCTTTTCCTTTCTTTCCTTTTTTGTTAAAAAAAAACGGGAATGGAAAAAGGCATCCCTCAGGATGGGTGAAAATCGTTGCAAACGAATCAATGGACACAGGTTCAATCTCCAATATATATAAACAGCTCATGCAGCTTAATATTAAAAAAACAAACATCCCAAAAAAAATGGGCAGAAGATCTAAAGAGACGTTTCTTCAAAGGAGACACAGAGATGGCCAAGACACACATGAAAAGCTGCTCAACAGCACTAATTTTTAGAGAAATGCAAATCAAAACTACAATGAGGTATCACCTCACACCTGTTAGAATCGGCATCATCAGAAAATCTACAAACAACCAATTCTGGGGAGGGTGTGGACAAAAGGAGCCCTCTTCCACTATTGGTGGGAATGTAAATTGATACAGTCCCTATGTAGAACAGTATGGAGTTTCCTTAAAAAAAATTAGAAATAGAATTACCATCTGATCCAGCAATCCCACTTCTGGGCATATACCCAGAGAAAACCATATTTCAAAAAGGCACATTCACCACAATGTTCGTTGCAGCACTATTTACAATAGCCAAGTAATGGAAGCAACATAAATGCCCACAGACAGATGAATGGATAAAGATGTGGTACATATATAAAATGGAATATGACTCGGCCATAAAATGGAATGAAACTGGGTCATTTGTAGAGACATCGATGGATCGAGAGACTGTCATACAAAATGAAGTAAGTCAGAAAGAGGATAACAAATATTGTATATTAATGCATATATGTGGAGCCTAAAAATGGTACAGATGAACTGGTTTGCAGGGAACAAATAGAGACACAGAGGTAGAGAACAAACGTATGGACACCAAGTGTGGGAAGCCATGGGGTGGTGGTGGTGGGATGAGTTGGGAGTTTGGGATTGACCTGTATACATGTATATGCATAAAATACATAACTAATAATAACCTGCTGTATAAAAACATAAATAAAATTAAATTTCAAAATTTTAAAAAATAAAATTTAAAAATAAAACAGAAAAATTTCTTCCCGTCACACAGATGTATTTATAGGAATGAATTATTTCCATGCTTATATTTATAAATACATAAAAGAGGAATAAAATCTAACTTGAACCATAAAAGGAAAAAAAATTGAACCCACGAGTTATACAGAGGAAAACCCTATCACGGCACTTGCTCCAGCGGTAAACAGTTCTGAAATTGGTCAGAGGTGGGGAACCATCTCCCATACAGCCAGCCACTCACCCCCCACGCAAGGAGCGTCCTCATTGCACAGCTTGGGGACCGTGCCGAGGCATCTGTGAGTAAACGTGAGCTGAGCCCCAGGCCAGATGATGCTGTACTGTTCCCACCCTTTCCAGGTAAAACACCTGAATATGTACAAGGGCTTGAAAGCCTAGAGGAAGGACCGTGGAGCCACACCAGCGACAGCACGCAGGCCAACTTGGTGCCTGCAGGCCAGCCAGCGGGATCCTGGACCCTGGCGCTCTTCCAGAAGCTTTCCATTGCCCTGCCTGAGATACCCCTCCTGTCCCGCCCCCAACTGCTTTTTTCCTTCCTCACCTCTGTCCGGAGAGAAATTCCAGCGGAAGGTATGGGTGACACATCCTCTTCTTTACAGGCGGCAGCCTGGCAACACCTGCAGAAAGGCCAGCAGAACCCCACTCATACCGGGCCACCCACAAAGCTGTGGCCCCTCACTCCCTCCCACCAGCACAGCCCCGAGACTGCTGACGGGGCAGAGAATATGGAGGCAGGCACAGCTTCAGGGGCTATTGCTGCCTGGAGCGCTATTTATATTGACCTCAACGAGGCACACCTGGGGAGGGCGGGCCGGCAGGGTAAGGCTGCCCAGGTCAGCTAATCCACAACCCTCAGGGAATCACATTGTTGAAAATGGACCCCGCTAAGGCAGAAGAGAAGCCAAGGGAAAAAAGGACACAATGCCATTTGCAGCACCGTAGATGAGTCTAGAAGTAATCACGTGACTTGTAGTAAGTCAGAAAGTGAAAGACACATATCATATCATATCACTTATAGGTGTTACCTAAAAATGGATACCAGGGCAGATATTTCCACGGAGAAGGGCAATCACAGATTCATTAAACAAACTTATGGTTCACCAATGGAAAGGTGTGAGGATTGGTTTCATTATGATATCGGGGTTAACAGACATATACAAACACAGGTGACATATATAATCACCAAAGACCTACAGAATACCAAGAGAGGACTACTCAACATTCTGTCATAACGTACATGGGAAAAGGATCCGAGGAAGAACAGTCATCTGTATATGTGTAAAAGAACCACATCTTCCACACCTACAACAAGCCAAACATTGTAATCAAACTTGCTGTAATAAAAAATAAAAACTTAAATTAAAAACACGAACAAGAAGTAGTGAGACAAACGTGAGGGGCTTTCTCCTGGCACATTCCATTCTAAACTCCAATCTAGAACACCACTTCCACTGAGGCTCTCTTGCCCTATTAACCAGATTTGGTAAGGGTGAACTGCTGCCACCTTGTGGCCGTTTCACACAACAGCAGCTTTAATCCCAGCGCTAATGGTCAGTTGATATTCAAAATCATTGCAGGCCTGTAAATGACACCTGCCCCGAAAACAATTCCTGGGGTCACATATCGAACAAAAATTTCAAAGGACGTCCATATTTCAAAAGGACCGTTTCAAAAGGCATATTTTACGCACATGAGTGTTCTGCTTCTTTTCCTTTCTTTCCTTTTTTGTTAAAAAACACGGGAATGGAAAAAGGCATCCCTCAGAATGGGCGAAAATCGTTGCAGACGAATCAATGGACAGAGGTTTAATCTCCAATATATATAAACAGCTCATGCAGCTTAATATTAAAAAAACAAACAACCTCCAAAAAAATGGGCAGAAGATCTAAAGAGACGTTGCTTCAAAGGAGACACAGAGATGGCCAAGACGCACATGAAAAGCTGCTCAACAGCACTAATTATTAGAGAAATGCAAATCAAAACTACAATGAGGTATCACCTCACACCTGTTAGAATCGGCATCATCAGAAAATCTACAAACAACCAATTCTGGGGAGGGTGTGGACAAAAGGAGCCCTCTTCCACTATTGGTGGGAATGTAAATTGATACAGTCCCTATGTAGAACAGTATGGAGTTTCCTTAAAAGAATTAGAAATAGAATTACCATCTGATCCAGCAATCCCACTTCTGGGCATATACCCAGAGAAAACCATATTTCAAAAAGGCACATTCACCACAATGTTCGTTGCAGCACTATTTACAATAGCCAAGTAATGGAAGCAACATAAATGCCCACAGACAGATGAATGGATAAAGATGTGGTACATATATAAAATGGAATATGACTCGGCCATAAAATGGAATGAAACTGGGTCATTTGTAGAGACATCGATGGATCGAGAGACTGTCATACAAAATGAAGTAAGTCAGAAAGAGGATAACAAATATTGTATATTAATGCATATATGTGGAGCCTAAAAATGGTACAGATGAACTGGTTTGCAGGGAACAAATAGAGACACAGAGGTAGAGAACAAACGTATGGACACCAAGTGTGGGAAGCCATGGGGTGGTGGTGGTGGGATGAGTTGGGAGATTGGGATTGACCTGTATACATGTATATGCATAAAATACATAACTAATAATAACCTGCTGTATAAAAACATAAATAAAATTAAATTTCAAAATTTTAAAAAATAAAATTTAAAAATAAAACAGAAAAATTTCTTCCCGTCACACAGATGTATTTATAGGAATGAATTATTTCCATGCTTATATCTATAAATACATAAAAGAGGAATAAAATCTAACTTGAACCATAAAAGGAAAAAAAATTGAACCCACGAGTTATACAGAGGAAAACCCTATCACGGCACTTGCTCCAGCGGTAAACAGTTCTGAAATTGGTCAGAGGTGGGGAACCATCTCCCATACAGCCAGCCACTCACCCCCCACGCAAGGAGCGTCCTCATTGCAAAGCTTGGGGACCGTGCTGAGGCATCTGTGAGTAAACGTGAGCTGAGCCCCAGGCCAGATGATGCTGTACTGTTCCCAACCTTTCCAGGTAAAACACCTGAATATGGGCTTGAAAGCCTAGAGGAAGGACCGTGGAGCCACACCAGCGACAGCACGCAGGCCAACTTGGTGCCTGCAGGCCAGCCAGCGGGATCCTGGACCCTGGCGCTCTTCCAGAAGCTTTCCATTGCCCTGCCTGAGATACCCCTCCTGTCCCGCCCCCAACTGCTTTTTTCCTTCCTCACCTCTGTCCGGAGAGAAATTCCAGCGGAAGGTATGGGTGACACATCCTCTTCTTTACAGGCGGCAGCCTGGCAACTCCTGCAGAAAGGCCAGCAGAACCCCACTCATACCGGGCCACCCACAAAGCTGTGGCCCCTCACTCCCTCCCACCAGCACAGCCCCGAGACTGCTGACGGGGCAGACAATATGGAGGCAGGCAAAGCTTCAGGGGCTATTGCTGCCTGGAGCGCTATTTATATTGACCTCAACGAGGCACACCTGGGGAGGGCGGGCCGGCAGGGTAAGGCTGCCCAGGTCAGCTAATCCACAACCCTCAGGGAATCACATTGTTGAAAATGGACCCCGCTAAGGCAGAAGAGAAGCCAAGGGAAAAAAGGACACAATGCCATTTGCAGCACCGTAGATGAGTCTAGAAGTAATCACGTGACTTGTAGTAAGTCAGAAAGTGAAAGACACATATCATATCATATCACTTATAGGTGTTACCTAAAAATGGATACCAGGGCAGATATTTCCACGGAGAAGGGCAATCACAGATTCATTAAACAAACTTATGGTTCACCAATGCAAAGGTGTGAGGATTGGTTTCATTGCGATATCGGGGTTAACAGACATATACAAACACAGGTGACATATATAATCACCAAAGACCTACAGAATACCAAGAGAGGACTACTCAACATTCTGTCATAACGTACATGGGAAAAGGATCCGAGGAAGAACAGTCATCTGTATATGTGTAAAAGAACCACATCTTCCACACCTACAACAAGCCAAACATTGTAATCAAACTTGCTGTAATAAAAAATAAAAACTTAAATTAAAAACACGAACAAGAAGTAGTGAGACAAACGTGAGGGGCTTTCTCCTGGCACATTCCATTCTAAACTCCAATCTAGAACACCACTTCCACTGAGGCTCTCTTGCCCTAGTAACCAGATTTGGTAAGGGTGAACTGCTGCCACCTTGTGGCCGTTTCACACAACAGCAGCTTTAATCCCAGCGCTAATGGTCAGTTGATATTCAAAATCATTGCAGGCCTGTAAATGACACCTGCCCTGAAAACAATTCCTGGGGTCACATATCGAACAAAAATTTCAAAGGACGTCCATATTTCAAAAGGACCGTTTCAAAAGGCATATTTTACGCACATGAGTGTTCTGCTTCTTTTCCTTTCTTTCCTTTTTTGTTAAAAAACACGGGAATGGAAAAAGGCATCCCTCAGAATGGGCGAAAATCGTTGCAGACGAATCAATGGACAGAGGTTTAATCTCCAATATATATAAACAGCTCATGCAGCTTAATATTAAAAAAACAAACAACCCCCAAAAAAATGGGCAGAAGATCTAAAGAGACGTTGCTTCAAAGGAGACACAGAGATGGCCAAGACGCACATGAAAAGCTGCTCAACAGCACTAATTATTAGAGAAATGCAAATC
Source organism: Mesoplodon mirus (assembly GCF_964341445.2). Classification (NCBI taxonomy): domain Eukaryota; kingdom Metazoa; phylum Chordata; class Mammalia; order Artiodactyla; family Ziphiidae; genus Mesoplodon; species Mesoplodon mirus. The sequence goes on from NW_028295739.1 coordinate 609,804, forward strand.
AAAACTACAATGAGGTATCACCTCACACCTGTTAGAATCGGCATCATCAGAAAATCTACAAACAACCAATTCTGGGGAGGGTGTGGACAAAAGGAGCCCTCTTCCACTATTGGTGGGAATGTAAATTGATACAGTCCCTATGGAGAACATTATGGAGTTTCCTTAAAAAAATTAGAAGTAGAATTACCATCTGATCCAGCAATCCCACTTCTGGGCATATACCCAGAGAAAACCGTATTTCAAAAAGGCACATTCACCACAATGTTCTTTGCAGCACTATTTACAATAGCCAGGTAATGGAAGCAACCTAAATGCCCACAGACAGATGAATGGATAAACATGTGGTACATATATAAAATGGAATATGACTCGGCCATAAAAAGGAATGAAACTAGGTCATTTGTAGAGACATCGATGGATCGAGAGACTGTCATACAAAATGAAGTAAGTCAGAAAGAGGAAAACAAATATTGTACATTAATGAATATATGTGGAGCCTAAAAATGGTACAGATGAACTGGTTTGCAGGGAAGAAATAGAGACACAGAGGTAGAGAACAAACGTATGGACACCAAGTGTGGGAAGCCATGGGGTGGTGGTGGTGGGATGAGTTGGGAGTTTGGGATTGACCTGTATACATGTATATGCATAAAATACATAACTAATAATAACGTGCTGTATAAAAAAATAAATAAAATTTCAAAATTTTAAAAAATAAAATTTAAAAATAAAACAGAAAAAAGTTCTTCCCGTCACACAGATGTATTTATAGGAATGAATTATTTTCATGCTTCTATCTATAAATACATAAAAGAGGAATAACATCTAACTTGAAACATAAAAGAAAAAAAAAGTGAACCCACGAGTTATACAGAGGAAAAGCCTATCACGGCACTTGCTCCAGTGGTAAACATTGCTGAAATTGGTCAGAGGTGGGGAACCATCTCCCATACAGCCAGCAACCCAACCCCCACTCAAGGAGCGTCCTCATTGCAAAGCTGGGGGACCGTGCCGAGGCATCTGTGAGTAAACGTGAGCTGAGCCCCAGGCCAGCTGCTGCTGAACTGTTCCCACCGTTTCCAGGTAAAACACCTGAATATGTACAAGGGCTTGAAAGCCTAGAGGAAGGACCGTGGAGCCACACCAGCGACAGCACGCAGGCCAACTTGGTGCCTGCAGGGCAGCCAGCATGGTCCTGGACCCTGGCGCTCTTCCAGAAGCTTTCTATTGCCCTGCCTGAGATACCCCTCCTCTCCCGGCCCCCACTGCTTCTTTCGTTCCTCACCTCTGTCCGGAGAGAAATTCCAGCGGAAGGTATGGGTGACACATCCTCTTCTTTACAGGCGGCAGCCTGGCAACTCCTGCAGAAAGGCCAGCAGAACCCCACTCACACCGGGCCACCCACAAAGCTGTGGCCCCTCACTCCCTCCCACCAGCACAGCCCCGAGACTGCTGACGGGGCAGAGAATATGGAGTCAGGCACAGCTTCAGGGGCTATTGCTGCCTGGAGCTCTGTTTATATTGACCTCAACGAGGCACACCTGGGGAGGGCGGGCCGGCAGGGTAAGGCTGCCCAGGTCAGCTAATCCACAACCCTCAGGGAATCACATTGTTGAAAATGGACCCCGCTAAGGCAGAAGAGAAGCCAAGGGAAAAAAGGACACAATGCCATTTGCAGCACCATAGATGAGTCTAGAAGTAATCACGTGACTTGTAGTAAGTCAGAAAGTGAAAGACACATATCATATCATATCACTTATAGGTGTTACCTAAAAATGGATACCAGGGCAGATATTTCCACGGAGAAGGGCAATCACAGATTCATTAAACAAACTTATGGTTCACCAATGGAAAGGTGTGAGGATTGGTTTCATTACGATATCGGGGTTAACAGACATATACAAACACAGGTGACATATATAATCACCAAAGACCTACAGAATACCAAGAGAGGACTACTCAACATTCTGTCATAACGTACATGGGAAAAGGATCCCAAGAAGAACAGTCATCTGTATATGTGTAAAAGAACCACATCTTCCACACCTACAACAAGCCAAACATTGTAATCAAACTTGCTGTAATAAAAAATAAAAACTTAAATTAAAAACACGAACAAGAAGAAGTGAGACAAACGTGAGGGGCTTTCACCTGGTACATTCCATTCTAAACTCCAAGCTAGAACACCACTTCCACTGAGGCTCTCTTGCCCTAGTAACCAGATTTGGTAAGGGTGAACTGCTGCCACCTTGTGGCCGTTTCACACAACAGCAGCTTTAATCCCAATGCTAATGGTCAGTTGATATTCAAAATCATTGCAGGCCTGTAAATGACACCTGCCCTGAAAACAAATCCTGGGGTCACATATCGACCAAAAATTTCAAAGGACGTCCATATTTCAAAAGGACCGTTTCAAAAGGCATATTTTACGCACATGAGTGTTCTGCTTCTTTTCCTTTCTTTCCTTTTTTGTTAAAAAACACGGGAATGGAAAAAGGCATCCCTCAGAATGGGCGAAAATCATTGCAGACGAATCAATGGACAGAGGTTTAATCTCCAATATATATAAACAGCTCATGCAGCTTAATATTAAAAAAACAAACAACCCAAAATAAATGGGCAGAAGATCTAAAGAGACGTTTCTTCAAAGGAGACACAGAGATGGCCAAGACGCACATGAAAAGCTGCTCAACAGCACTAATTATTAGATAAATGCAAATTAAAACTACAATGAGGTATCACCTCACACCTGTTAGAATCGGCATCATCAGAAAATCTCCACAAACAACCAATTCTGGGGAGGGTGTGGACAAAAGGAGCCCTCTTCCACTATTGGTGGGAATGTAAATTGATACAGTCACTATGGAGAACAGTATGGAGTTTCCTTAAAAAAATTAGAAATAGAATTACCATCTGATCCAGCAATCCCACTTCTGGGCATATACCCAGAGAAAACCGTATTTCAAAAAGGCACATTCACCACAATGTTCGTTGCAGCACTATTTACAATAGCCAGGTAATGGAAGCAACCTAAATGCCCACAGACAGATGAATGGATAAAGATGTGGTACATATATAAAATGGAATATGACTCGGCCATAAAAAGGAATGAAACTGGGTCATTTGTAGAGACATCGATGGATCGAGAGACTGTCATACAGAATGAAGTAAGTCAGAAAGAGGAAAACAAATATTGTATATTAATGCATATATGTGGAGCCTAAAAATGGTACAGATGAACTGGTTTGCAGGGAAGAAATAGAGACACAGAGGTAGAGAACAAACTTATGGACACCAAGTGTGGGAAGCCATGGGGTGGTGGTGGTGGGATGAGTTGGGAGTTTGGGATTGACCTGTATACATGTATATGCATAAAATACATAACTAATAATAACGTGCTGTATAAAAAAATAAATAAAATTTCAAAATTTTAAAAAATAAAATTTAAAAATAAAAGAGAAAAAAGTTCTTCCCGTAACACAGATGTATTTATAGGAATGAATTATTTCCATGCTTATATCTATAAATACATAAAAGGGGAATAAAATTTAACTTGAACCATAAAAGAAAAAAAAAACCTGAACCCATGAGTTATACAGAGGAAAACCCTATCAGGGCACTTGCTCCAGTGGTAAACAATTCTGAAATTGGTCAGAGGTCAGGAACCATCTCCCATACAGCCAGCAACCCACCCCCCACGCAAGGAGCGTCCTCATTGCAAAGCTGGGGGACCGTGCCGAGGCATCTGTGAGTAAACGTGAGCTGAGCCCCAGGCCAGCTGCTGCTGAACTGTTCCCACTCTTTCCAGGTAAAACACCTGAATATGTACAAGGCCTTGAAAGCCTAGAGGAAGGAACGTGGAGTCACACCAGCGACAGCACACAGGCCAACTTGGTACCTGCAGGCCAGCCAGCGTGGTCCTGGCCCCGGGCGCTGTTCCAGGAGCTTTCCATTGCCCTGCCTGAGATACCCATCCTGTCCCGGACCCCACTGCTTTTTTCCTTCCTCACCTCTGTCCGGAGAGAAATTCCAGCGGATGGTATGTGTGACACATCCTCTTCTTTACAGGCGGCAGCCTGGCATCTCCTGAAGAAAGGCCAGCAGAACCCCACTCACACGGGGCCACCCACAAAGCTGTGGCCCCTCACTCCCTCCCACCAGCACAGCCCCGAGACTGCTGACGGGTCAGAGAATATGGAGTCAGGCACAGCTTCAGGGGCTATTGCTGCCTGGAGCTCTGTTTATATTGACCTCAACGTGGCACACCTGGGGAGCGCGGGCCGGCAGGGTAAAGCTGCCCAGGTCAGCTAATCCACAAACCTCAGGGAATCACATTGTTGAAAATGGACCCCGCTAAGGCAGAAGAGAAGCCAAGGGAAAAAAGGACACAATGCCATTTGCAGCACCGTAGATGAGTCTAGAAGTAATCACGTGACTTGTAGTAAGTCAGAAAGTGAAAGACACATATCATATCACTTAGAGGTGTTACCTAAAAATGGATACCAGGGCAGATATTTCCACGGAGAAGGGCAATCACAGATTCATTAAACAAACTTATGGTTCACCAAGGGAAAGGTGTGAGGATTGGTTTCATTACGATATCGGGGTTAACAGACATATACAAACACAGGTGACATATATAATCACCAAAAACCTATAGAATACCAACAGAGGACTACTCAACATTCTGTCATAACGTACATGGGAATAGGATCCCAGGAAGAACAGACATCTGTATATGTGTAAAAGAACCACATCTTCCACACCTACAACAAGCCAAACATTGTAATCAAACTTTCTGTAATAAAAAATAAAAAAAATTAAATTAAAAAACGAACAAGTTGTAGTGAGACAAACGTGAGGGGCTTTCTCCTGGCACACTCCATTCTAAATTCGAATCTAGAACACCACTTCCACTGAGGCTCTCTTGCCCTAGTAACCAGATTTGGTAAGGGTGAACTGCTGCCACCTTGTGGCCGTTTCACACAACAGCAGCTTTAATCCCAACACTAATGGTCAGTTGATATTCAAAATCATTGCAGGCCTGTAAATGACACCTGCCCTGAAAACAAATCCTGGGGTCACATATCGACCAAAAAATTCAAAGGAGGTCCATATTTCAAAAGGACCGTTTCAAAAGGCATATTTTACGCACATGAGTGTTCTGCTTCTTTTCCTTTTTTCCTTTTTTGTTAAAAAAGACGGGAATGGAAGAAGGCATCCCTCAGGCTGGGTGAAAATCGTTGCAAACGAATCAATGGACACAGGTTTAATCTCCAATATATATAAACAGCTCATGCAGCTTAATATTAAAAAAACAAACAACCCAATACAAAAATGGGCAGAAGATCTAAAGAGACGTTTCTTCAAAGAAGACACAGAGATGGCCAAGACGCACATGAAAAGCTGCTAAACAGCACTAATTATTAGAGAAATGCAAATCAAAACTACAATGAGTTATCACCTCAAACCTGTTAGAATCGGCATCATCAGAAAATCTACAAACAACCAATTCTGGGGAGGGTGTGGACAAAAGGAGCCCTCTTCCACTATTGGTGGGAATGTAACTTGATACAGTCACTATGGAGAACAGTATGGAGTTTCCTTAAAAAAATTAGAAATAGTATTACCATCTGATCCAGCAATCCCACTTCTGGGCATATACCCAGAGAAAACCATATTTCAAAAAGGCACATTCACCACAATGTTCGTTGCAGCACTATTTACAATAGCCAGGTAATGGAAGCAACCTAAATGCCCACAGACAGATGAATGGATAAAGATGTGGTACATATATAAAATGGAATATTACTCGGCCATAAAAAGGAATGAAACTGGGTCATTTGTAGAGACATCGATGGATCGAGAGACTGTCATACAAAATGAAGTAAGTCAGAAAGAGGAAAACAAATATTGTATATTAATGCATATATGTGGAGCCTAAAAATGATACAGATGAAAAGGTTTGCAGGGAAGAAATAGACACAGAGGTAGAGAACAAACCTATGGACGCCAAGTGTGGGAAGCCATGGGGTGGTGGTGGTGGGATGAGTTGGGAGATTGGGATTGACCTGTATACATGTATATGCATAAAATACATAACTAATAATAACCTGCTGTATAAAAACATAAATAAAATTAAATTTCAAAATTTTAAAAAATAAAAATTAAAAATAAAACAGAAAAAATTCTTCCCGTCACACAGATGTATTTATAGGAATGAATTATTTCCATGCTTATATTTATAAATACATAAAAGAGGAATAAAATCTAACTTGAACCATAAAAGAAAAAAAAATTGAACCCACGAGTTATACAGAGGAAAACCCTATCACGGCACTTGCTCCAGCGGTAAACAATTCTGAAATTGTCACAGGTGGGGAACCATCTCCCATACAGCCAGCCACCCACCCCCCACGCAAGGAGCGTCCTCATTGCAAAGCTGGGGGACCGTGCCGAGGCATCTGTGAGTAAACGTGAGCTGAGCCCCAGGGCAGCTGCTGCTGAACTGTTCCCACCCTTTCCAGGTAAAACACCTGAATATGTACAAGGGCTTGAAAGCCTAGAGGAAGGACCGTGCAGCCACACCAGTGACAGCACGCAGGCCAACTTGGTGCCTGCAGGCCAGCCATCGTGGTCTTGGCCCTGGGCGCTCTTCCTTTAGCTTTCCATTGCCCTGCCTGAGATTCCCCTCCTGTCCCAGCCCCGACTGCATTTTTCCTTCCTCACCTCTGTCCGGAGAGAAATTCTACCTGAAGGTATGTGTGACACATCCTCTTCTTTACAGGCGGCAGCCTGGCAACTCCTACAGAAAGGCCAGCAGAATCCCACTCACACCGGGCCACCCACAAAGCTGTGGCCCCTCACTCCCTCCCACCAGCACAGCCCCGAGACTGCTGACGAGTCAGAGAATATGGAGTCAGGCACAGCTTCAGTGGCTATTGCTGCCTGGAGCGCTGTTTATATTGACCTCAACGAGGCACACCTGGGGAGGGCGGGCCGGCAGGGTAAGGCTGCCCAGGTCAGCTAATCCACAACCCTCAGGGAATCACATTGTTGAAAATGGACCCCGCTAAGGCAGAAGAGAGGCCAAGGGAAAAAAGGACACAATGCCATTTGCAGCACCGTAGATGAGTCTAGAAGTAATCACGTGACTTGTAGTAAGTCAGAAAGTGAGAGACACATATCATATCACTTATAGGTGTTACCTAAAAATGGATACCAGGGCAGATATTTCCACGGAGAAGGGCAATCACAGATTCATTAAACAAACTTATGGTTCACCAATGGAAAGGTGTGAGGATTGGTTTCATTACGATATCGGGGTTAACAGACATATACAAACACAGGTGACATATATAATCACCAAAGACCTACAGAATACCAAGAGAGGACTACTCAACATTCTGTCATAACGTACATGGGAAAAGGATCCCAGGAAGAACAGACATCTGTATATGTGTAAAAGAACCACATCTTCCACACCTACAACAAGCCAAACATTGTAATCAAACTTGCTGTAACAAAAAATAAAAAAAATTAAATTAAAACACGAACAAGAAGTAGTGAGACAAACGTGAGGGGCTTTCTCCTGGCACATTCCATTCTAAACTCCAATCTAGAACACCACTTCCACTGAGGCACTCTAGCACTAGTAACCAGATTTGGTAAGGGTGAACTGCTGCCACCTTGTGGCCGTTTCACACAACAGCAGCTTTAATCCCAGCGCTAATGGTCAGTTGATATTCAAAATCATTGCAGGCCTGTAAATGACACCTGCCCTGAAAACAAATCCTGGGGTCACATATCGACCAAAAAATTCAAAGGACGTCCATATTTCAAAAGGACCGTTTCAAAAGGCATATTTTACGCACAATAGTGTTCTGCTTCTTTTCCTTTCTTTCCTTTTTTGTTAAAAAACACGGGAATGGCAAAAGGCATCCCTCAGAATGGGCGAAAATCATTGCAGACGAATCAATGGACAGAAGTTTAATCTCCAATATATATAAACAGCTCATGCAGCTTAATATTAAAAAAACAAGCAACCACCCAAAAAATGGGCAGATGATCTAAAGAGACGTTTCTTCAAAGGAGACACAGAGATGGCCAAGACGCACATGAAAAGCTGCTCAACAGCACTAATTATTAGAGAAATGCAAATCAAAACTACAATGAGGTATCACCTCACACCTGTTAGAATCGACATCATCAGAAAATCTACAAACAACCAATTCTGGGGAGGGTGTGGACAAAAGGAGCCCTCTTCCACTATTGGTGGGAATGTAAATTGATACAGTCGCTATGGAGAACAGTATGGAGTCTCCTTAAAAAATCTAGAAATAGAATTACCATCTAATCCAGCAATCCCACTTCTGGGCATATACCCAGAGAAAACCGTATTTCAAAAAGGCACATTCACCACAATGTTCGTTGCAGCACTATGTACAATAGCCAGGTAATGGAAGCAACCTAAATGCCCACAGACAGATGAATGGATAAAGATGTGGTACATATATAAAATGGAATATTACTCGGCCCTAAAAAGGAATGAAACTGGGTCATTTGTTGAGACATCGATGGATCGAGAGACTGTCATACAGAATGAAGTAAGTCAGAAAGAGGAAAACAAATATTGTATATTAATGCATATATGTGGAGCCTAAAAATGGTACAGATGAACTGGTTTGCAGGGAAGAAATAGAGACACAGAGGTAGAGAACAAACGTATGGACACCAAGTGTGGGAAGCCATGGGGTGGTGGTGGTGGGATGAGTTGGGAGTTTGGGATTGACCTGTATACATGTATATGCATAAAATACATAACTAATAATAACGTGCTGTATAAAAAAATAAATAAAATTTCAAAATTTTAAAAAATAAAATTTAAAAATAAAACAGAAAAAAGTTCTTCCCGTCACACAGATGTATTTATAGGAATGAATTATTTCCATGCTTATATCTATAAATACATAAAAGAGGAATAACATCTAACTTGAAACATAAAAGAAAAAAAAAGTGAACCCACGAGTTATACAGAGGAAAACCCTATCACGGCACTTGCTCCAGCGGTAAACAATTCTGAAATTGGTCAGAGGTGGGGAGCCATCTCCCATACAGCCATCCACCCACCCCAAACACAAGGAGCGTCCTAATTGATAAGCTGGGGGTCTGTGCCGAGGCATCTGTGAGTAAACGTGAGCTGAGCCCCAGGCCAGCTGCTGCTGATCTGTTCCCACCCTTTCCAGGTAAAACACCTGAATATGTACAAGGGCTTGAAAGCCTAGAGGAAGGACCGTGGAGCCACACCAGCGACAGCACGAAGGCCAACTTGGTGCCTGCAGGCCAGCCAGCGTGGTCCTGGATCCAGGCGCTCTTCCAGAATCTTTCCATTGCCCTGCCTGAGATACCCCTCCTGTCCCGGGCCCCACTGCTATTTTCCTTCATCACCTCTGTCCGGAGAGAAATTCCATCGGAAGGTATGGGTGACACATCCTCTTCTTTACAGGCGGCAGCCTGGCAACTCCTGCAGAAAGGCCAGCAGAACCCCACTCACACCAGGCCACCCACAAAGCTGTGGTCCCTCACTCCCTCCCACCAGCACAGCCCCGAGACTGCTGACGGGGCAGACAATATGGAATCAGGCACAGCTTCAGGGGCTATTGCTGCCTGGAGCGCTGTTTATATTGACCTCAACGAGGCACACCTGGGGAGGGCGGGCTGGCAGTGTAAGCCTGCCCAGTTCAGCTAATCCACAACCCTCAGGGAATCACATTGTTGAAAATGGACCCCGCTAAGGCAGAAGAGAAGGCAAGGGAAAAAAGGACACAATGCCATTTGCAGCACCGTAGATGAGTCTAGAAGTAATCACGTGACTTGTAGTAAGTCAGAAAGTGAAAGATACATATCCTATCATATCACTTATAGGTGTTACCTAAAAATGGATACCAGGGCAGATATTTCCACGGAGAAGGGCAATCACAGATTCATTAAACAAACTTATGGTTCACCAATGGAAAGGTGTGAGGATTGGTTTCATTATGATATCAGGGTTAACAGACATATACAAACACAGGTGACATATATAATCACCAAAGACCTACAGAATACCAAGAGAGGACTACTCAACATTCTGTCATAACGTACATGGGAAAAGGATCCCAAGAAGAACAGTCATCTGTATATGTGTAAAAGAACCACATCTTCCACACCTACAACAAGCCAAACATTGTAATCAAACTTGCTGTAAAAAAAATAAAAAATTAAATTAAAAACACGAACAAGAAGTAGTGAGACAAACGTGAGGGGCTTTCTCCTGGTACATTCCATTCTAAACTCCAATCTAGAACACCACTTTCACTGAGGCTCTCTTGCCCTAGTAACCAGATTTGGTAAGGGTGAACTGCTGCCACCTTGTGGCCGTTTCACACAACAGCAGCTTTAATCCCAACGCTAATGGTCAGTTGATATTCAAAATCATTGCAGGCCTGTAAATGACACCTGCCCTGAAAACAAATCCTGGGGTCACATATCGACCAAAAAATTCAAAGGACGTCCATATTTCAAAACGACCGTTTCAAAAGGCATATTTTACGCACATTAGTGTTCTGCTTCTTTTCCTTTCTTTCCTTTTTTGTTAAAAAACACGGGAATGGAAAAAGGCATCCCTCAGAATGGGCGAAAATCGTTGCAGACGAATCAATGGACAGAGGTTTCATCTCCAATATATATAAACAGCTCATGCAGCTTAATATTAAAAAAACAAACAACCCAAAAAAATGGGCAGAAGATCTAAAGAGACGTTTCTTCAAAGGAGACACAGAGATGGCCAAGACGCACATGAAAAGCTGCTCAACAGCACTAATTATTAGAGAAATGCAAATCAAAACTACAATGAGGTATCACCTCACACCTGTTAGAATCGGCATCATCAGAAAATCTACAAACAACCAATTCTGGGGAGGGTGTGGACAAAAGGAGCCCTCTTCCACTATTGGTGGGAATGTAAATTGATACAGTCACTATGGAGAACAGTATGGAGTTTCCTTAAAAAAACTAGAAATAGAATTACCATCTGATCCAGCAATCCCACTTCTGGGCATATACCCAGAGAAAATCGTATTTCAAGAAGGCACATTCACCACAATGTTCGTTGCAGCACTATTTACAATAGCCAGGTAATGGAAGCAACCTAAATGCCCACAGATAGATGAATGGATAAAGATGTGGTACATATATAAAATGGAATATTACTCGGCCATAAAAAGGAATGAAACTGGGTCATTTGTAGAGACATCGAAGGATCGAGAGACTGTCATACAGAATGAAGTAAGTCAGAAAGAGGAAAACAAATATTGTATATTAATGCATATATGTGGAGCCTAAAAATGGTACAGATGAAATGGTTTGCAGGGAAGAAATAGAGACACAGAGGTAGAGAACAAACGTATGGACACCAAGTGTGGGAAGCCATGGGGTGGTGGTGGTGGGATGAGTTGGGAGTTTGGGATTGACCTGTATACATGTATATGCATAAAATACATAACTAATAATAACGTGCTGTATAAAAAAATAAATAAAATTTCAAAATTTTAAAAAATAAAATTTAAAAATAAAAGAGAAAAAAGTTCTTCCCGTCACACAGATGTATTTATAAGAATGAATTATTTCCATGCTTATATCTATAAATACATAAAAGGGGAATAAAATCTAACTTGAACCATAAAAGAAAAAAAAAACTGAACCCAGGAGTTATACAGAGGAAAACCCTATCAGGGCACTTGCTCCAGTGGTAAACAATTCTGAAATTGGTCAGAGGTGGGGAACCATCTCCCATACAGCCAGCAACCCAACCCCCACGCAAGGAGCGTCCTCATTGTAAAGCTGGGGGACCATGCCGCGGCATCTGTGAGTAAACGTGAGCTGAGCCCCAGGCCAGCTGCTGCTGAACTGTTCCCACCCTTTCCAGGTAAAACACCTGAATATGTACAAGGGCTTGAAAGCCTAGAGGAAGGACCGTGGAGCCACACCAGCGACAGCACGCAGGCCAACTTGGTGCCTGCAGGCCAGCCAGCGTGGTCCTGGACCCTGGGGCTCTTCCAGAATCTTTCCATTGCCCTGCCTGAGATACCCCTCCTGTCCCGGCCCCCACTGCTTTTTTTCTTTCCTCACCTCTGTCCGGAGAGAAATTCCAGCGGAAGGTATGGGTGACACATTCTCTTCTTTACAGGTGGCAGCCTGGCAACTCCTGCAGAAAGGCCAGCAGAGTCCCACTCACACCGGGCCACCCACAAAGCTGTGGCCCCTCACTCCCTCCCACCAGCACAGCCCCGAGACTGCTGACGGGGCAGAGAATATGGAGTCAGGCACAGCTTCAGGGGCTATTGCTGCCTGGAGCGCTGTTTATATTGACCTCAACGAGGCACACCTGGGGAGGGTGGGCCGGCAGTGTAAGGCTGCCTGGCAGGGTAAGGCTGCCCAGGTCAGCTAATCCACAACCCTCAGGGAATCACATTGTTGAAAATGGACCTCACTAAGGCAGAATAGAAGCCAAGGAAAAAAAGGACACAATGCCATTTGCAGCACCGTAAATGAGTCTAGAACTAATCACGTGACTTGTAGTAAGTCAGAAAGTGAAAGACACATATCATATCATATCACTTATAGGTGTTACCTAAAAATGGATACCAGGGCAGATATTTCCACGGAGAAGGGCAATCACAGATTCATTAAACAAACTTATGGTTCACCAGTGGAAAGGTGTGAGGATTGGTTTCATTAAGATATCGGGGTTAACAGACATATACAAACACAGGTGACATATATAATCACCAAAGACCTACAGAATACCAAGACAGGACTACTCAACATTCTGTCATAACGTACATGGGAAATGGATCCCAGGAAGAACAGACATCTGTATATGTGTAAAAGAACCACATCTTCCACACCTACAACAAGCCAAACTTTGTAATCAAACTTGCTGTAATAAAAAATAAAAAATTAAATTAAAAACACGAACAAGAAGTAGTGAGACAAACTTGAGGGGCTTTCTCCTGGCACATTCCATTCTAAATTCCAATCTAGAACACCACTTCCACTGAGGCTCTCTTGCCCTAGTAACCAGATTTGGTAAGGGAGAACTGCTGCCACCTTGTGGCCGTTTCACACAACAGCAGCTTTAATCTCAGCGCTAATGGTCAGTTGATATTCAAAATCATTGCAGGCCTGTAAATGACACCTGCCCTGAAAACAAATCCTGGGGTCACATATCGACCAAAAAATTCAAAGGACGTCCATATTTCAAAAGGACCGTTTCAAAAGGCATATTTTACGCACATTAGTGTTCTGCTTCTTTTCCTTTCTTTCCTTTTTTGTTAAAAAAACGGGAATGGAAAAAGGCATCCCTCAGAATGGGTGAAAATCGGTGCAAACGAATCAATGGACAGAGGTTTAATCTCCAATATATATAAACAGCTCATGCAGCTTAATATTAAAAAAAACCAAACAATCCAATACAAAAATGGGCAGAAGATCTAAAGAGACGTTTCTTCAAAGAAGACACAGAGATGGCCAAGACGCACATGAAAAGCTGCTCAACAGCACTAATTATTAGAGAAATGCAAATCAAAACTACAATGAGGTATCACCTCACACCTGTTAGAATCGGCATCATCAGAAAATCTACAAACAACAAATTCTGTGGAGGGTGTGGACAAAAGTAGCCCTCTTCCACTATTGGTGGGAATGTAAATTGATACAATCACTATGGAGAACAGTATGGAGTTTCCTTAAAAAAACTATAAATAGAATTACCATCTGATCCAGCAATCCCACTTCTGGGCATATACCCAGAGAAAACGGTAAATCAAAAAGGCACATTCACCACAATGTTTGTTGCAGCACTATTTACAATAGCCAGGTAATGGAAGCAACCTAAATGCCCACAGACAGATGAATGGATAAAGATGTGGTACATATATAAAATGGAATATTACTCGGCCATAAAAAGGAATGAAACTGGGTCATTTGTAGAGACATCGATGGATCGAGAGACTGTCATACAGAATGAAGTAAGTCAGAAAGAGGAAAACAAATATTGTATATTAATGCATATATGTGGAGCCTAAAAAATGGTACAGATGAACTGGTTTGCAGGGAAGAAATAGAGACACAGAGGTAGAGAACAAACGTATGGACACCAAGTGTGGGAAGCCATGGGGTGGTGGTGGTGGGATGAGTTGGGAGATTGGGATTGACCTGTATACATGTATATGCATAAAATACATAACTAATAATAACGTGCTGTATAAAAAAAATAAAATTGAATTTCAAAATTTTAAAAAATAAAATTTAAAAATAAAAGAGAAAAAAGTTCTTCCCGTCACACAGATGTATTTATAAGAATGAATTATTTCCATGCTTATATCTATAAATACATAAAAGGGGAATAAAATCTAACTTGAACCATAAAAGAAAAAAAAAACTGAACCCAGGAGTTATACAGAGGAAAACCCTATCAGGGCACTTGCTCCAGTGGTAAACAATTCTGAAATTGGTCAGAGGTGGGGAACCATCTCCCATACAGCCAGCAACCCAACCCCCACGCAAGGAGCGTCCTCATTGTAAAGCTGGGGGACCATGCCGCGGCATCTGTGAGTAAACGTGAGCTGAGCCCCAGGCCAGCTGCTGCTGAACTGTTCCCACCCTTTCCAGGTAAAACACCTGAATATGTACAAGGGCTTGAAAGCCTAGAGGAAGGACCGTGGAGCCACACCAGCGACAGCACGCAGGCCAACTTGGTGCCTGCAGGCCAGCCAGCGTGGTCCTGGACCCTGGGGCTCTTCCAGAATCTTTCCATTGCCCTGCCTGAGATACCCCTCCTGTCCCGGCCCCCACTGCTTTTTTTCTTTCCTCACCTCTGTCCGGAGAGAAATTCCAGCGGAAGGTATGGGTGACACATTCTCTTCTTTACAGGTGGCAGCCTGGCAACTCCTGCAGAAAGGCCAGCAGAGTCCCACTCACACCGGGCCACCCACAAAGCTGTGGCCCCTCACTCCCTCCCACCAGCACAGCCCCGAGACTGCTGACGGGGCAGAGAATATGGAGTCAGGCACAGCTTCAGGGGCTATTGCTGCCTGGAGCGCTGTTTATATTGACCTCAACGAGGCACACCTGGGGAGGGTGGGCCGGCAGTGTAAGGCTGCCTGGCAGGGTAAGGCTGCCCAGGTCAGCTAATCCACAACCCTCAGGGAATCACATTGTTGAAAATGGACCTCACTAAGGCAGAATAGAAGCCAAGGAAAAAAAGGACACAATGCCATTTGCAGCACCGTAAATGAGTCTAGAACTAATCACGTGACTTGTAGTAAGTCAGAAAGTGAAAGACACATATCATATCATATCACTTAT
The DNA here is from genome assembly GCF_964341445.2 of Mesoplodon mirus. Lineage (NCBI taxonomy): Eukaryota > Metazoa > Chordata > Mammalia > Artiodactyla > Ziphiidae > Mesoplodon > Mesoplodon mirus. Next base: position 625,212 of record NW_028295739.1, read on the forward strand.
AGGTGTTACCTAAAAATGGATACCAGGGCAGATATTTCCACGGAGAAGGGCAATCACAGATTCATTAAACAAACTTATGGTTCACCAGTGGAAAGGTGTGAGGATTGGTTTCATTAAGATATCGGGGTTAACAGACATATACAAACACAGGTGACATATATAATCACCAAAGACCTACAGAATACCAAGACAGGACTACTCAACATTCTGTCATAACGTACATGGGAAATGGATCCCAGGAAGAACAGACATCTGTATATGTGTAAAAGAACCACATCTTCCACACCTACAACAAGCCAAACTTTGTAATCAAACTTGCTGTAATAAAAAATAAAAAATTAAATTAAAAACACGAACAAGAAGTAGTGAGACAAACTTGAGGGGCTTTCTCCTGGCACATTCCATTCTAAATTCCAATCTAGAACACCACTTCCACTGAGGCTCTCTTGCCCTAGTAACCAGATTTGGTAAGGGAGAACTGCTGCCACCTTGTGGCCGTTTCACACAACAGCAGCTTTAATCTCAGCGCTAATGGTCAGTTGATATTCAAAATCATTGCAGGCCTGTAAATGACACCTGCCCTGAAAACAAATCCTGGGGTCACATATCGACCAAAAAATTCAAAGGACGTCCATATTTCAAAAGGACCGTTTCAAAAGGCATATTTTACGCACATTAGTGTTCTGCTTCTTTTCCTTTCTTTCCTTTTTTGTTAAAAAAACGGGAATGGAAAAAGGCATCCCTCAGAATGGGTGAAAATCGGTGCAAACGAATCAATGGACAGAGGTTTAATCTCCAATATATATAAACAGCTCATGCAGCTTAATATTAAAAAAACAAACAACCCAAAAAAATGGGCAGAAGATCTAAAGAGACGTTTCTTCAAAGGAGACACAGAGATGGCCAAGACGCACATGAAAAGCTGCTCAACAGCACTAATTATTAGAGAAATGCAAATCAAAACTACAATGAGGTATCACCTCACACCTGTTAGAATCGGCATCATCAGAAAATCTACAAACAACCAATTCTGGGGAGGGTGTGGACAAAAGGAGCCCTCTTCCACTATTGGTGGGAATGTAAATTGATACAGTCACTATGGAGAACTGTATGGAGTTTCCTTAAAAAAATTAGAAATAGAATTACCATCTGATCCAGCAATCGCACTTCTGGGCATGTACCCAGAGAAAACCGTATTTCAAAAAGGCACATTCACCACAATGTTCGTTGCAGCACTATTTACAATAGCCAGGTAATGGAAGCAACCTAAATGCCCACAGACAGATGAATGGATAAAGATGTGGTACATATATAAAATGGAATATTACTCGGCCATAAAAAGGAATGAAATTGGGTCATTTGTAGAGACATCGATGGATCGAGAGACTGTCATACAGAATGAAGTAAGTCAGAAAGAGGAAAACAAATATTGTATATTAATGCATATATGTGGAGCCTAAAAATGGTACAGATGAACTGGTTTGCAGGGAAGAAATAGAGACATAGAGGTAGAGAACAAACGTATGGACACCAAGTGTGGGAAGCCAAGGGGTGGTGGTGGTGGGATGAGTTGGGAGTTTGGGATTGACCTGTATACATGTATATGCATAAAATACATAACTAATAATAACGTGCTGTATAAAAAAATAAATAAAATTAAATTTCAAAATTTTAAAAAGTAAAATTTAAAAATAAAACAGAAAAAAGTTCTTCCCGTCACACAGATGTATTTATAGGAATGAATTATTTCCATGATTATATCTATGAATACATAAAAGAGGAATAAAATCTAACTTGAACGATAAAAGAAGAAAAAAGTGAACCCACGAGTTATACAGAGGAAAACCCTATCACAGCACTTGCTCCAGCGGCAAACAATTCTGAAATTGGTCAGAGGTGGGGAACCCTCTCACATACAGCCAGCAACACACCCCCCACACAAGGAGCGTCCTCATTGCAAAGCTGGGGGACAGTGCCGAGGCATCTGTGAGTAAACGTGAGTTGAGCCCCAGGCCAGCTGCTGCTGAACTGTCCCCACCCTTTCCAGGTAAAACACCTGAATATGTACAAGGGCTTGAAACCCTAGAGGAAGGACTGTGGAGCCACACCAGCGACAGCACGCAGGCCAACTTGGTGCCTGCAGGACAGCCAGGGTGGTCCTGGATCCTGGCGCTCTTCCAGAAGCTTTCCATTGCCCTGCCTGAGATACCCCTCCTGTCCCGGCCCCCACTGCTTTTTTCCTTCCTCACCTCTGTCCAGAGAGAAATTCCAGTGGAAGGTATGGGTGACACATCCTCTTCTTTACAGGCGGCAGCCTGGCAACTCCTGCAGAAAGGCCAGCAGAACCCCACTCACACCGGGCCACCCACAAAGCTGTGGCCCCTCACTCATTCCCACCAGCACAGCCCCGAGGCTGCTGACGGGGCAGAGAATATGGAGTCAGTCACAGATTCAGGGGCTATTGCTGCCTGGAGCTCTGTTTATATTGACCTCAAAGAGGCACACCTGGGGAGGGCAGGCCGGCAGGGTAAGGCTGCCCATGTCAGCTAATCCACAACCCTCAGGGAATCACATTGTTGAAAATGGACCCCGCTAAGGCAGAAGAGAAGCCAAGGGAAAAAAGGACAGAATGCCATTTGCAGCACCGTAGATGAGTCTAGAAGTAATCACGTGACTTGTAGTAAGTCAGAAAGTGAAAGACACATATCATATCATATCACTTATATGTGTTACCTAAAAATGGATACCAGGGCAGATATTTCCACGGAGAAGGGCAATCACAGATTCATTAAACAAACTTATGGTTCACCCATGGAAAGGTGTGAGGATTGGTTTCATTACGATATCGGGGTTAACAGACATATACAAATACATGTGACATATATAATCACCAAAGACCTACAGAATACCAAGAGAGGAGTACTCAACATTCTGTCATAACGTACATGGGAAAAGGATCCCAGGAAGAACAGTCATCTGTATATGTGTAAAAGAACCACATCTTCCACACCTACAAGAAGCCAAACATTGTAATCAAACTTGCTGTAATAAAAAATAAAAAATTAAATTAAAAACATGAACAAGAAGTAGTGAGACAAAGGTGAGGGGCTTTCTCCTGGCACATTCCATTCTAAACTCCAATCTAGAACACCACTTCCACTGAGGCTCTCTTGCCCTAGTAACCAGATTTGGTAAGGGTGAACTGCTGCCACCTTGTGGCCGTTTCACACAACAGCAGCTTTAATCCCAGCGCTAATGGTCAATTGATATTCAAAATCATTGCAGGCCTGTAAATGACACCTGCCCTGAAAACAAATCCTGGGGTCACATATCGACCAAAATATTCAAAGGACGTCCATATTTCAAAACGACCATTTCAAAAGGCATATTTTACGCACATTAGTGTTCTGCTTCTTTTCCTTTCTTTCCTTTTTTGTTAAAAAACACGGGAATGGAAAAAGGCATCCCTCAGAATGGGCGAAAATCGTTGCAGACGAATCAATGGACAGAGGTTTAATCTCCAATATATATAAACAGCTCATGCAGCTTAATATTAAAAAAAACAAACAACCAAATACAAAAATGGGCAGAAGATCTAAAGAGACGTTTCTTCAAAGGAGACACAGAGATGGCCAAGACGCACGTGAAAAGCTGCTCAACAGCTCTAATTATTAGAGAAATGCAAATCAAAACTACAATGAGGTATCACCTCACACCTGTTAGAATAAGCATCATTAGAAAATCTACAAACAACCAATTCTGGGGAGGGTGTGGACAAAAGGAGCCCTCTTCCACTATTGGTGGGAATGTAAATTGATACAGTCACTATGGAGAACAGTATGGAGTTTCCTTAAAAAAATTAGAAATAGAATTACCATCTGATCCAGCAATCCCACTTCTGGGCATATACCCAGAGAAAACCGTATTTCAAAAAGGCACATTCACCACAATGTTCGTTGCAGCACTATTTACAATAGCCAGGTAATGGAAGCAACCTAAATGCCCACAGACAGATGAATGGATAAAGATGTGGTACATATATAAAATGGAATATTACTCGGCCATAAAAAGGAATGAAACTGGGTCATTTGTAGAGACATCGATGGATCGAGAGACTGTCATACAGAATGAAGTAAGTCAGAAAGAGGAAAACAAATATTGTATATTAACGCATATATGTGGAGCCTAAAAATGGTACAGATGAACTGGTTTGCAGGGAAGAAATAGAGACACAGATGTAGAGAACAAACATATGGACACCAAGTGTGGGAAGCCATGGGGTGGTGGTGGTGGGATGAGTTGGGAGTTTGGGATTGACCTGTATACATGTATATGCATAAAATACATAACTAATAATAACGTGCTGTATAAAAAAAATAAATAAAATTAAATTTCAAAATTTTAAAAAATAAAATTTAAAAATAAAACAGAAAAAAGTGCTTCCCAACACACAGATGTATTTATAGGAATGAATTATTTCCATGCTTATATCTATAAATACATAAAAGAGGAATAAAATCTAACTTGAACGATAAAAGAAAAAAAAAGTGAACCCACGAGTTATACAGAGGAAAACCCTACCACGGCACTTGCTCCAGCGGTAAACAATTCTGAAATTGGTCAGAGGTGGGGAACCATCTCCCATACAGCCAGCAACCCACCCCCCACGCAAGAGCGTCCTCATTGCAAAGCTGGGGGACCGTGCTGAGGCATCTGTGAGTAAACGTGAGCTGAGCCCCAGGCCAGCTCCTGCTGAACTGTCCCTACCCTTTCCAGGTAAAACACCTGAATATGTACAAGGACTTGAAAGCCTAGAGGAAGGACCGTGGAGCCACACCAGTGAAAGCACGCAGGCCAACTTGGTGCCTGTCGGCCAGCCAGGGTGGTCCTGGACCCTGGCGCTCTACCAGAAGCTTTCCATTGCCCTGCCTGAGATACCCCTCCTGTCCCGGCCCCCACTGCTTTTTTCCTTCCTCACCTCTGTCCGGAGAGAAATTCCAGCGGAAGGTATGGGTGACACAACCTCTTCTTTACAGGCGGCAGCCTGGCAACTCCTGCAGAAAGGCCAGCAGAACCCCACTCACACCGGGCCACCCACAAAGCTGTGGACCCGCACTCCCTCCCACCAGCACAGCCCCGAGACTGCGGACGGGGCAGAGAATATGGAGTCAGGCACAGCTTCAGGGGCTATTGCTGCCTGGATCGCTGTTTATATTGACCTCAAAGAGGCACACCTGTGGAGGGCGGGCCGGCAGTGTAAGGCTGCCCAGGTCAGCTAATCCACAACCCTCAGGGAATCACATTGTTGAAAATGGACCCCACTAAGGCAGAAGAAAAGCCAAGGGAGAAAAGGACACAATGCCATTTGCAGCACCGTAGATGAGTCTAGAAGTATTCACGTGACTTGTAGTAAGTCTGAAAGTGAAAGACACATATCATATCATATCACTTATAGGTGTTACCTAAAAATGGATACCAGGGCAGATATTTCCACGGAGAAGGGCAATCACAGATTTATTAAACAAACTTATGGTTCACCAATGGAAAGGTGTGAGGATTGGTTTCATTACGATATCGGGGTTAACACACATATACAAACACAGGTGACATATATAATCACCTAAGACCTACAGAATACCAAGAGAGGACTACTCAACATTCTGTCATAACGTACATGGGAAAAGGATCCCAGGAAGTACAGTCATCTGTATATGTGTAAAAGAACCACATCTTCCACACCTACAAGAAGCCAAACATTGTAATCAAACTTGCTGTAATAAAAAATAAAAAAATAAATTAAAAACACGAACAAGAAGTAGTGAGACAAACGTGAGGGGCTTTCTCCTGGCACATTCCATTCTAAACTCCAATCTAGAACACCACTTCCACTGAGGCTCTCTTGCCCTAGTAACCAGATTTGGTAAGGGTGAACTGCTGCCACCTTGTGGCCGTTTCACGCAACAGCAGCTTTAATCACAGCGCTAATGGTCAGTTGATATTCAAAATCATTGCAGGCCTGTAAATGACACCTGCCCTGAAAACAAATCCTGGGGTCACATATCGACCAAAAAATTCAAAGGACGTCCATATTTCAAAACGACCGTTTCAAAAGGCATATTTTACGCACATTAGTGTTCTGCTTCTTTTCCTTTCTTTCCTTTTTTGTTATAAAACACGGGAATGGAAAAAGGCATCCCTCAGAATGGGCGAAAATCGTTGCAGACGAATCAATGGACAGAGGTTTAATCTCCAATATATATAAACAGCTCATGCCGCTTAATATTAAAAAAACAAACAACCCAAAAAAAATGGGCAGAAGATCTAAAGAGACGTTTCTTCAAAGGAGACACAGAGATGGCCAAGACGCACGTGAAAAGCTGCTCAACAGCTCTAATTATTAGAGAAATGCAAATCAAAACTACAATGAGCTATCACCTCACACCTGTTAGAATAAGCATCATTAGAAAATCTACAAACAACCAATTCTGGGGAGGGTGTGGACAAAAGGAGCCCTCTTCCACTATTGGTGGGAATGTAAATTGATACAGTCACTATGGAGAACAGTATGGAGTTTCCTTAAAAAAATTAGAAATAGAATTACCATCTGATCCAGCAATCCCACTTCTGGGCATATACCCAGAGAAAACCGTATTTCAAAAAGGCACATTCACCACAATGTTCGTTGCAGCACTATTTACAATAGCCTGGTAATGGAAGCAACCTAAATGCCCACAGACAGATGAATGGATAAAGATGTGGTACATATATAAAATGGAATATTACTCGGCCATAAAAATGAATGAAACTGGGTCATTTGTAGAGACATCGATGGATCGAGAGACTGTCATACAGAATGAAGTAAGTCAGAAAGAGGAAAACAAATATTGTATATTAACGCATATATGTGGAGCCTAAAAATGGTACAGATGAACTGGTTTGCAGGGAAGAAATAGAGACACAGAGGTAGAGAACAAACGTATGGACACCAAGTGTGGGAAGCCATGGGGTGGTGGTGGTGGGATGAGTTGGGAGTTTGGGATTGACCTGTATACATGTATATGCATAAAATACATAACTAATAATAACGTGCTGTATAAAAAAATAAATAAAATTACATTTCAAAATTAAAAAAAATAAAATTTAAAAATAAAACAGAAAAAAGTGCTTCCCATCACACAGATGTATTTATAGGAATGAATTATTTCCATGCTTATATCTATAAATACATAAAAGAGGAATAAAATCTAACTTGAACGATAAAAGAAAAAAAAAGTGAACCCACGAGTTATACAGAGGAAAACCCTACCACGGCACTTGCTCCAGCGGTAAACAATTCTGAAATTGGTCAGAGGTGGGGAACCATCTCCCATACAGCCAGCAACCCACCCCCCACGCAAGGAGCGTCCTCATTGCAAAGCTGGGGGACCGTGCTGAGGCATCTGTGAGTAAACGTGAGCTGAGCCCCAGGCCAGCTGCTGCTGAACTGTCCCCACCCTTTCCAGGTAAAACACCTGAATATATACAAGGGCTTGAAAGCCTAGAGGAAGGACCGTGGAGCCACACCAGTGAAAGCACGCAGGCCAACTTGGTGCCTGCCGGCCAGCCAGGGTGGTCCTGGACCCTGGCGCTCTACCAGAAGCTTTCCATTGCCCTGCCTGAGATACCCCTCCTGTCCCGGCCCCCACTGCTTTTTTCCTTCCTCACCTCTGTCCGGAGAGAAATTCCAGCGGAAGGTATGGGTGACACATCCTCTTCTTTACAGGCGGCAGCCTGGCAACTCCTGCAGAAAGGCCAGCAGAGCCCCACTCACACCGGGCCACCCACAAAGCTGTGGCCCCTCACTCCCTCCCACAAGCACAGCCCCGAGACTGATGACGGGGCAGAGAATATGGAGTCAGTCACAGCTTCAGGGGCTATTGCTGCCTGGAGCTCTGTTTATATTGACCTCAACGAGGCACACCTGGGGAGGGCGGGACGGCAGGGTAAGGCTGCCCAGGTCAGCTAATCCACAACCCTCAGGGAATCATATTTTTGAAAATGGACCTCGCTAAGACAGAATAGAAGCCAAGGGAGAAAAGGACACAATGCCATTTGCAGCACCGTAGATGAGTCTAGAAGTAATCACGTGACTTGTAGTAAGTCAGAAAGTGAAAGACACATATCATATCATATCACTTATAGGTGTTACCTAAAAATGGTTACCAGGGCAGATATTTCCACGGAGAAGGGCAATCACAGATTCATTAAACAAACTTATGGTTCACCAATGGAAAGGTGTGAGGATTGTTTTCATTAAGATATTGGGGTTAACACAGATATACAAACACAGGTGACATATATAATCACCAAAGACCTACAGAATACCAAGAGAGGACTACTCAACATTCTGTCATAACGTACATGGGAAAAGGATCCCAGGAAGAACAGACATCTGTATATGTGTAAAAGAACCACATCTTCCACACCTACAACAAGCCAAACATTGTAATCAAACTTGCTGTAATAAAAAATAAAAAATTAAATTAAAAACACGAACAAGAAGTAGTGAGACAAACTTGAGGGGTTTTCTCCTGGCATATTCCATTCTAAATTCCAATCTAGAACATCACTTCCACTGAGGCTCTGTTGCCCTAGTATCCAGATTTGGTAAGGGAGAACTGCTGCCACCTTGTGGCCGTTTCACACAACAGCAGCTTTAATCCCAGCACTAATTGTCAGTTGATATTCAAAATCATTGCAGGCCTGTAAATGACACCTGCCCTGAAAACAAATCCTGGGGTCACATATCGACCAAAAAATTCAAACGACGTCCATATTTCAAAACGACCGTTTCAAAAGGCATATTTTACGCACATTAGTGTTCTGCTACTTTTCCTTTCTTTCCTTTTTTGTTAAGAAAAACAGGAATGGAAAAAGGCATCCCTCAGAATGGGCGAAAATCGTTGCAAACGAATCAATGGACAGAGGTTTAATCTCCAATATATATAAACAGCTCATGCAGCTTAATATTAAAAAACAAACAACCCAATACAAAAATGGGCAGAAGATCTAAAGAGACGTTTCTTCAAAGGAGACACAGAGATGGCCAAGACGCACATGAAAAGCTGCTCAACAGCACTAATTATTAGAGAAATGCAAATCAAAACTACAATGAGGTATCACCTCACACCCGTTAGAATCGGCATCATCAGAAAATATACAAACAAGAAATTCTGGGGAGGGTGTGGACAAAAGGAGCCCTCTTCCACTATTGGTGGGAATGTAAATTGATACAGTCACTATGGAGAACAGTATGGAGTTTCCTTAAAAAAACTAGAAATAGAATTACCATCTGATCCAGCAATCCCACTTCTGGGTATATACCCAGAGAAAACCGTAAATCTAAAAGGCATATTCACCACAATGTTCATTTCAGCACTATTTACAATAGCCAGGTAATGGAAGCAACCTAAATGCCCACAGACAGATGAATGGATAAAGATGTGGTACATATATAAAATGGAATATTACTCGGCCATAAAAAGGAATGAAACTGGGTCATTTGTAGAGACATCGATGGATCGAGAGACTGTCATACAGAATGAAGTAAGTCAGAAAGAGGAAAACAAATATTGTATATTAATGCATATATGTGGAGCCTAAAAAATGGTACAGATGAACTGGTTTGCAGGGAAGAAATAGAGACACAGAGGTAGAGAACAAACGTATGGCCACCAAGTGTGGGAAACCATGGGGTGGTGGTGGTGGGATGAGTTGGGAGTTTGGGATTGACCTGAATACATATATATGCATAAAGTACATAACTAATAATAACGTGCTGTATAAAAAAAATAAATAAAATTAAATTTCAAAATTTTAAAAAATAAAATTTAAAAATAAAACAGAAAAAAGTTATTCCCGTCACACAGATGTATTTATAGGAATGAATTATTTCCATGCTTATATCTATAAATACATAAAAGAGGAATAAAATCTAACTTGAACCATAAAAGAAAAAAAAACTGAACCCACGAGTTATAAAGAGGAAAACCCTATCAGCGCACTTGCTCCAGCAGTAAACAATTCTGAAATTGGTCAGAGGTGGGGAACCATCTCCCATACAGCCCTCAACCCACCCCCCACGCAAGGAGCGTCCTCATTGCAAAGCTGGGGGACCGTGCTGAGGCATCTGTGAGTAAACGTGAGCTGAGCCCCAGGCCAGCTGCTGCTGAACTGTTCCCAACTTTCCAGGTAAAACACCTGAATATGTACAAGGGCTTGAAAGCCTAAAGGAAGGACTGTGGAGCCACACCAGTGACAGCACGCAGGCCAACATGGTGCCTGCAGGCCAGCCAGTGTGGTCCTGGACCCTGGCGCTCTTCCAGAATCTTTCCATTGCCCTGCCTGAGATACCCCTCCTGTCCCGGCCCCCACTGCATTTTTCCTTCCTCACCTCTGTCCGGAGAGAAATTCCAGCGGAAGGTATGGGTGACACATCCTGTTCTTTACAGGCGGCTTCTTGGCAACTCCTGCAGAAAGGCCAGCAGAGCCCCACTCACACCGGGCCACCCAAAAAGTTGTGGATCCTCACTCCCTCCCACCAGCACAGCCCCGAGACTGCTGACAGGGCAGAGAATATGGAGTCAGGCACAGCTTCAGGGACTATTGCTGCCTGGAGCGCTGTTTATATTGACGTCAATGAGGCACACCTGGGGAGGGTGGGCAGGCAGGGTAAGGCTGCCCAGGTCAGCTAATCCACAACCCTCAGGGAATCACATTGTTGAAAATGGACCTCGCTAAGGCAGAATAGAAGCCAAGGGAAAAAAGGACACAATGCCATTTGCAGCACCGTAGATGAGTCTAGAAGTAATCACGTGACTTGTAGTAAGTCAGAAAGTGAAAGACACATATCATATCATATCACTTATAGGTGTTACCTAAAAATGGATACCAGGGCAGATATTTCCACGGAGAAGGGCCATCACAGATTCGTTAAACAAACTTATGGTTCACCAATGGATAGGTGTGAGGATTGGTTTCATCACTATATTGGGGTTAACAGACATATACAAACAGAGGTGACATATATAATCACCAAAGACCTACAGAATACCAAGAGTGGACTACTCAACATTCTTTCATAACGTACATGGGAAAAGGATCCCAGGAAGAACAGACATCTGTATATGTGTAAAAGAACCACATCTTCCACACCTACAACAAGCCAAACATTGTAATCAAACTTGCTGTAATAAAAAATAAAAAATTAAATTAAAAACACGAAAAAGAAGTAGTGAGACAAACTTGAGGGGCTTTCTCCTGGCACATTCCATTCTAAATTCCAATCTAGAACACCACTTCCCCTGAGGCTCTCTTGCCCTAGTAACCAGATTTGGTAAGGGAGAACTGCTGCCACATTGTGGCCGTTTCACACAACAGCAGCTTTTATGTCAGTGCTAATGGTCAGTTGATATTCAAAACCATTGCAAGCCTGTAAATGACACCTGCCCTGAAAACAAATCCTGGGGTCACATATCGACCAAAAAATTCAAAGGACGTCGATATTTCAAAACGACCGTTTCAAAAGGCATATTTTACGCACATTAGTGTTCTGCTTCTTTTCCTTTCTTTCCTTTTTTGTTAAAAAAACGGGAATGGAAAAAGGCATCCCTCAGAATGGGCGAAAATCGTTGCAAACAAATCAATGGACAGAGGTTTAATCTCCAATATATATAAACAGCTCATGCAGCTTAATATTAAAAAAACAAACAACCCAATACAAAAATGGGCAGAAGATCTAAAGAGACGTTTCTTCAAAGAAGACACAGAGATGGCCAAGACGCACATGAAAAGCTGCTCAACAGCACTAATTATTAGAGAAATGCAAATCAAAACTACAATGAGGTATCACCTCACACCTGTTAGAATCGGCATCATCAGAAAATCTACAAACAACAAATTCTGGGGAGGGTGTGGACAAAAGGAGCCCTCTTCCACTATTGGTCGGAATGTAAATTGATACAGTCACTATGGAGAACAGTATGGAGTTTCCTTAAAAAAACTAGAAATAGAATTACCATCTGATCCAGCAATCCTACTTCTTGGCATATACCCAGAGAAAACCGTAAATCAAAAAGGCACATTCACCACAATGTTCGTTGCAGCACTATTTACATTAGCCAGGTAATGGAAGCTACCTAAATGCCCACAGACAGATGAATGGATAAAGATGTGGTACATGTATAAAATGGAATATTTCTCGGCCATAAAAAGGAATGAAACTGAGTCATTTGTAGAGACATCGATGGATGGAGAGACTGTTATACAGAATGAAGTAAGTCAGAAAGAGGAAAACAAATATTGTATATTAATGCATATGTAGAGCCTAAAAAATGGTACAGATGAACTGGTTTGCAGGGAAGAAATAGAGACACAGAGGTAGAGAACAAACGTATGGACACCAAGTGTGGGAAACCATGGGGTGGTGGTGGTGGGATGAGTTGGGAGTTTGGGATTGACCTGAATACATATATATGCATAAAGTACATAACTAATAATAACGTGCTGTATAAAAAAAATAAATAAAATTAAATTTCAAAATTTTAAAAAATAAAATTTAAAAATAAAACAGAAAAAAGTTCTTCCCGTCACACAGATGTATTTATAGGAATGAATTATTTCCATGCTTATATCTATAAATACATAAAAGAGGAATAAAATCTAACTTGAACCATAAAAGAAAAAAAAACTGAACCCACGAGTTATACAGAGGAAAACCCTATCAGCGCACTTGCTCCAGCGGTAAACAATTCTGAAATTGGTCAGAGGTGGGGAACCATCTCCCATACAGCCAGCAACCCACCCCCCACGCAAGGAGCGTCTTCATTGCAAAGCTGGGGGACCGTGCCGAGGCATCTGTGAGTAAACGTGAGCTGAGCCCCAGGCCAGCTGCTGCTGAACTGTCCCCACCCTTTCCAGGTAAAACATCTGAATATGTACAAGGGCTTGAAAGCCTAGAGGAAGGACCGTGGAACCACACCAGCGACAGCACGCAGGCCAACTTGGTGCCTGCAGGCCAGCCAGGGTGGTCCTGGATCCTGGCGCTCTTCCAGAAGCTTTCCATTGCCCTGCCGGAGATAACCCTCCTGTCCCGGCCCCCACTGCTTTTTTCCTTCCTCAACTCTGTCCGGAGAGAAATTCCAGTGGAATGTATGCGTGACACATCCTGTTCTTTACAGGCGGCTTCCTGGCAACTCCTGCAGAAAGGCCAGCAGAGCCCCACTCACACCGGGCCACCCACAAAGTTGTGGCTCCTCACTCCGTCCCACCAGCACAGCCCCGAGACGGCTGACAGGGCAGAGAATATGGAGTCAGGCACAGCTTCAGGGGCTATTGCTGCCTGGAGCTCTGTTTATATTGACTTCAACGAGGCACACCTGGGGAGGGCGGGCCGGAAGAGTAAGGCTGCCCAGGTCAGCTAATCCACAACCCTCAGGGAATCACATTGTTGAAAATGGACCTCGCTAAGGCAGAATAGAAGCCAAGGGAAAAAAGGACACAATGCCATTTGCAGCACCGTAGATGAGTCTAGAAGTAATCACGTGACTTGTAGTAATTCAGAAAGTGAAAGACACATATCATATCATATCACTTATAGGTGTTACCTAAAAATGGATACCAGGGCAGATATTTCCACGGAGAAGGGCAATCACAGATTCGTTAAACAAACTTATGGTTCACCAATGGAAAGGTGTGTGGATTGGTTTCATTACGATATTGGGGTTAACAGACATATACAAACAGAGGTGACATATATAATCACCAAAGACCTACAGAATACCAAGAGTGGACTACTCAACATTCTTTCATAATGTACATGGGAAAAGGATCCCAGGAAGAACAGACATCTGTATATGTGTAAAAGAACCACATCTTCCACACCTACAACAAGCCAAACATTGTAATCAAACTTGCTGTAATAAAAAATAAAAAATTAAATTAAAAACACGAACAAGAAGTAGTGAGACAAACTTGAGGGGCTTTCTCCTGGCTCATTCCATTCTAAATTCCAATCTAGAACACCACTTCCCCTGAGGCTCTCTTGCCCTAGTAACCAGATTTGGTAAGGGAGAACTGCGGCCACATTGTGGCCGTTTCACACAACAGCAGCTTTAATCCCAGTGCTAATGGTCAGTTGATATTCAAAATCATTGCAGGCCTGTAAATGACACCTGCCCTGAAAACAAATCCTGGGGTCACATATCGACCAAAAAATTCAAAGGACGTCCATATTTCTAAAGGACCGTTTCAAAAGGCATATTTTACGCACATTAGTGTTCTGCTTCTTTTCCTTTCTTTCCTTTTTTGTTAACAAAAACGGGAATGGAAAAAGGCATCCCTCATAATGGGCGAAAATCGTTGCAAACGAATCAATGGACAGAGGTTTAATCTCCAATATATATAAACAGCTCATGCAGCTTAATATTAAAAAACAAACAACCCAATACAAAAATGGGCAGAAGATCTAAAGAGACGTTTCTTCAAAGAAGACACAGAGATGGACAAGACGCACATGAAAAGCTGCTCAACAGCACTAATTATTAGAGAAATGCAAATCAAAACTACAATGAGGTATCACCTCACACCTGTTAGAATCGGCATCATCAGAAAATCTACAAACAACAAATTCTGGGGAGGGTGTGGACAAAAGGAGCCCTCTTCCACTATTGGTGGGAATGTAAATTGATACAGTCACTATGGAGAACAGTATGGAGTTTCCTTAAAAAAATTAGAAATAGAATTACCATCTGATCCAGCAATCCCACTTCTGGGCATATACCCAGAGAAAACCGTATTTCAAAAAGGCACATTCACCACAATGTTCGTTGCAGCACTATTTACAATAGCCAGGTAATGGAAGCAACCTAAATGCCCACAGACAGATGAATGGATAAAGATGTGGTACATATATAAAATGGAATATTACTCGGCCATAAAAAGGAATGAAACTGGGTCATTTGTTGAGACATCGATGGATCGAGAGACTGTCATACAGAATGAAGTAAGTCAGAAAGAGGAAAACAAATATTGTATATTAATGCATATATGTGGAGCCTAAAAATGGTACAGATGAACTGGTTTGCAGGGAAGAAATAGAGACACAGAGGTAGAGAACAAACGTATGGACACCAAGTGTGGGAAGCCATGGGGTGGTGGTGGTGGGATGAGTTGGGAGTTTGGGATTGACCTGTATACATGTATATGCATGAAATACATAACTAATAATAACGTGCTGTATAAAAAAATAAATAAAATTTCAAAATTTTAAAAAATAAAATTTAAAAATAAAACAGAAAAAAGTTCTTCCCGTCACACAGATGTATTTATAGGAATGAATTATTTCCATGCTTATATGTATAAATACATAAAAGAGGAATAACATCTAACTTGAAACATAAAAGAAAAAAAAAGTGAACCCACGAGTTATACAGAGGAAAACCCTATCACGGCACTTGCTCCAGTGGTAAACAATTCTGAAATTGGTCAGAGGTGGGGAACCATCTCCCATACAGCCAGCAACCCAACCCCCACGCAAGGAGCGTCCTCATTGCAAAGCTGGGGGACCGTGCCGAGGCATCTGTGAGTAAACGTGAGCTGAGCCCCAGGCCAGCTGCTGCTGAACTGTTCCCACCCTTTCCAGGTAAAACACCTGAATATGTACAAGGGCTTGAAAGCCTAGAGGAAGGACCGTGGAGCCACACCAGCGACAGCACGCAGGCCAACTTGGTGCCTGCAGGCCAGCCAGCGTGGTCCTGGACCCTGGCGCTCTTCCAGAAGCTTTCCATTGCCCTGCCTGAGATACCCCTCCTGTCCCGGCCCCCACTGCTTTTTTCCTTCCTCACCTCTGTCCGGAGAGAAATTCCAGCGGAAGGTATGGGTGACACATCCTCTTCTTTACAGGCGGCAGCCTGGCAACTCCTGCAGAAAGGCCAGCAGAACCCCACTCACACCGGGCCACCCACAAAGCTGTGGCCCCTCACTCCCTCCCACCAGCACAGCCCCGAGACTGCTGACGGGGCAGAGAATATGGTGTCAGGCACAGCTTCAGGGGCTATTGCTGCCTGGAGCTCTGTTTATATTGACCTCAACGAGGCACACCTGGGGAGGGCGGGCCGGCAGGGTAAGGCTGCCCAGGTCAGCTAATCCACAACCCTCAGGGAATCACATTGTTGAAAATGGACCCCACTAAGGCAGAAGAGAAGCCAAGGGAAAAAAGGACACAATGCCATTTGCAGCACCGTAGATGAGTCTAGAAGTAATCACGTGACTTGTAGTAAGTCAGAAAGTGAAAGACACATATCATATCATATCACTTATAGGTGTTACCTAAAAATGGATACCAGGGCAGATATTTCCACGGAGAAGGGCAATCACAGATTCCTTAAACAAACTTATGGTTCACCAATGGAAAGGTGTGAGGATTGGTTTCATTACGATATCGGGGTTAACAGACATATACAAACACAGGTGACATATATAATCACCAAAGACCTACAGAATACCAAGAGAGGACTACTCAACATTCTGTCATAACGTACATGGGAAAAGGATCCCAAGAAGAACAGTCATCTGTATATGTGTAAAAGAACCACATCTTCCACACCTACAACAATCCAAATATTGTAATCAAACTTGCTGTAATAAAAAATAAAAACTTAAATTAAAAACACGAACAAGAAGTAGTGAGACAAACGTGAGGGGCTTTCTCCTGGTACATTCCATTCTAAACTCCAATCTAGAACACCACTTCCACTGAGGCTCTCTTGCCCTAGTAACCAGATTTGGTAAGGGTGAACTGCTGCCACCTTGTGGCCGTTTCACACAACAGCAGCTTTAATCCTAATGCTAATGGTCAGTTGATATTCAAAATCATTGCAGGCCTGTAAATGACACCTGCCCTGAAAACAAATCCTGGGGTCACATATCGACCAAAAATTTCAAAGGACGTCCATATTTCAAAACGACCGTTTCAAAAGGCATATTTTACGCACATTAGTGTTCTGCTTCTTTTCCTTTCTTTCCTTTTTTGTTAAAAAACACGGGAATGGCAAAAAGCATCCCTCAGAATGGGCGAAAATCATTGCAGACGAATCAATGGACAGAGGTTTAATCTCCAATATATATAAACAGCTCATGCAGCTTAATATTAAAAAAACAAACAACCCAAAATAAATGGGCAGAAGATCTAAAGAGACGTTTCTTCAAAGGAGACACAGAGATGGCCAAGACGCACATGAAAAGCTGCTCAACAGCACTAATTATTAGATAAATGCAAATCAAAACTACAATGAGGTATCACCTCACACCTGTTAGAATCGGCATCATCAGAAAATCTCCACAAACAACCAATTCTGGGGAGGGTGTGGACAAAAGGAGCCCTCTTCCACTATTGGTGGGAATGTAAGTTGATACAGTCACTATGGAGAACAGTATGGAGTTTCCTTTAAAAAATTAGAAATAGAATTACCATCTGATCCAGCAATCCCACTTCTGGGCATATACCCAGAGAAAACCGTATTTCAAAAAGGCACATTCACCACAATGTTCGTTGCAGCACTATTTACAATAGCCAGGTAATGGAAGTAACCTAAATGCCCACAGACAGATGAATGGATAAAGATGTGGTACATATATAAAATGGAATATGACTCGGCCATAAAAAGGAATGAAACTGGGTCATTTGTAGAGACATCGATGGATCGAGAGACTGTCATACAGAATGAAGTAAGTCAGAAAGAGGAAAACAAATATTGTATATTAATGCATATATGTGGAGCCTAAAAATGGTACAGATGAACTGGTTTGCAGGGAAGAAATAGAGACACAGAGGTAGAGAACAAACGTATGGACACCAAGTGTGGGAAGCCATGGGGTGGTGGTGGTGGGATGAGTTGGGAGTTTCGGATTGACCTGTATACATGTATAGGCATAAAATACATAACTAATAATAACGTGCTGTATAAAAAAATAAATAAAATTTCAAAATTTTAAAAAATAAAATTTAAAAATAAAACAGAAAAAAGTTCTTCCCGTCACACAGATGTATTTATAGGAATGAATTATTTCCATGCTTATATCTATAAATACATAAAAGAGGAATAACATCTAACTTGAAACATAAAAGAAAAAAAAGTGAACCCACGAGTTATACAGAGGAAAACCCTATCACGGCACTTGCTCCAGTGGTAAACAATTCTGAAATTGGTCAGAGGTGGGGAACCATCTCCCATACAGCCAGCAACCCAACCCCCACGCAAGGAGCGTCCTCATTGCAAAGCTGGGGGACCGTGCCGAGGCATCTGTGAGTAAACGTGAGCTGAGCCCCAGGCCAGCTGCTGCTGAACTGTTCCCACCCTTTCCAGGTAAAACACCTGAATATGTACAAGGGCTTGAAAGCCTAGAGGAAGGACCGTGGAGCCACACCAGCGACAGCACGCAGGCCAACTTGGTGCCTGCAGGCCAGCCAGCGTGGTCCTGGACCCTGGCGCTCTTCCAGAAGCTTTCCATTGCCCTGCCTGAGATACCCCTCCTGTCCCGGCCCCCACTGCTTTTTTCCTTCCTCACCTCTGTCCGGAGAGAAATTCCAGCGGAAGGTATGGGTGACACATCCTCTTCTTTACAGGCCGCAGCCTGGCAACTCCTGCAGAAAGGCCAGCAGAACCCCACTCACACCGGGCCACCCACAAAGCTGTGGCCCCTCACTCCCTCCCACCAGCACAGCCCCGAGACTGCTGACGGGGCAGAGAATATGGTGTCAGGCACAGCTTCAGGGGCTATTGCTGCCTGGAGCTCTGTTTATATTGACCTCAACGAGGCACACCTGGGGAGGGCGGGCCGGCAGGGTAAGGCTGCCCAGGTCAGCTAATCCACAACCCTCAGGGAATCACATTGTTGAAAATGGACCCCACTAAGGCAGAAGAGAAGCCAAGGGAAAAAAGGACACAATGCCATTTGCAGCACCGTAGATGAGTCTAGAAGTAATCACGTGACTTGTAGTAAGTCAGAAAGTGAAAGACACATATCATATCATATCACTTATAGGTGTTACCTAAAAATGGATACCAGGGCAGATATTTCCACGGAGAAGGGCAATCACAGATTCATTAAACAAACTTATGGTTCACCAATGGAAAGGTGTGAGGATTGGTTTCATTACGATATCAGGGTTAACAGACATATACAAACACAGGTGACATATATAATCACCAAAGACCTACAGAATACCAAGAGAGGACTACTCAACATTCTGTCATAACGTACATGGGAAAAGGATCCCAAGAAGAACAGTCATCTGTATATGTGTAAAAGAACCACATCTTCCACACCTACAACAAGCCAAACATTGTAATCAAACTTGCTGTAATAAAAAATAAAAACTTAAATTAAAAACACGAACAAGAATTAGTGAGACAAACGTGAGGGGCTTTCTCCTGGTACATTCCATTCTAAACTCCAATCTAGAACACCACTTCCACTGAGGCTCTCTTGCCCTAGTAACCAGATTTGGTAAGGGTGAACTGCTGCCACCTTGTGGCCGTTTCACACAACAGCAGCTTTAATCCCAATGCTAATGGTCAGTTGATATTCAAAATCATTGCAGGCCTGTAAATGACACCTGCCCTGAAAACAAATCCTGGGGTCACATATCGACCAAAAATTTCAAAGGACGTCCATATTTCAAAACGACCGTTTCAAAAGGCATATTTTACGCACATTAGTGTTCTGCTTCTTTTCCTTTCTTTCCTTTTTTGTTAAAAAACACGGGAATGGAAAAAGGCATCCCTCAGAATGGGCGAAAATCATTGCAGACGAATCAATGGACAGAGGTTTAATCTCCAATATATATAAGCAGCTCATGCAGCTTAATATTAAAAAAACAAACAACCCAAAAAAAATGGGCAGAAGATCTAAAGAGACGTTTCTTCAAAGGAGACACAGAGATGGCCAAGACGCACATGAAAAGCTGCTCAACAGCACTAATTATTAGAGAAATGCAAATCAAATCTACAATGAGGTATCACCTCACACCTGTTAGAATCGGCATCATCAGAAAATCTCCACAAACAACCAATTCTGGGGAGGGTGTGGACAAAAGGAGCCCTCTTCCACTATTGGTGGGAATGTAAATTGATACAGTCACTATGGAGAACAGTATGGAGTTTCCTTAAAAAAATTAGAAATAGAATTACCATCTGATCCAGCAATCCCACTTCTGGGCATATACCCAGAGAAAACCGTATTTCAAAAAGGCACATTCACCACAATGTTCTTTGCAGCACTATTTACAATAGCCAGGTAATGGAAGCAACCTAAATGCCCACAGACAGATGAATGGATAAAGATGTGGTACATATATAAAATGGAATATGACTCGGCCATAAAAAGGAATGAAACTGGGTCATTTGTAGAGACATCGATGGATCGAGAGACTGTCATACAGAATGAAGTAAGTCAGAAAGAGGAAAACAAATATTGTATATTAATGCATATATGTGGAGCCTAAAAATGGTACAGATGAACTGGTTTGCAGGGAAGAAATAGAGACACAGAGGTAGAGAACAAACGTATGGACACCAAGTGTGGGAAGCCATGGGGTGGTGGTGGTGGGATGAGTTGGGAGTTTGGGATTGACCTGTATACATGTATATGCATAAAATACATAACTAATAATAACGTGCTGTATAAAAAAATAAATAAAATTTCAAAATATTAAAAAATAAAATTTAAAAATAAAACAGAAAAAAGTTCTTCCCGTCACACAGATGTATGTATAGGAATGAATTATTTCCATGCTTATATCTATAAATACATAAAAGAGGAATAACATCTAAATTGAAACATAAAAGAAAAAAAAAGTGAACCCACGAGTTATACAGAGGAAAACCCTATCCCGGCACTTGCTCCAGTGGTAAACAATTCTGAAATTGGTCAGAGGTGGGGAACCATCTCCCATACAGCCAGCAACCCAACCCCCACGCAAGGAGCGTCCTCATTGCAAAGCTGGGGTACCGTGCCGAGGCATCTGTGAGTAAACGTGAGCTGAGCCCCAGGCCAGCTGCTGCTGAACTGTTCCCACCCTTTCCAGGTAAAACACCTGAATATGTACAAGGGCTTGAAAGCCTAGAGGAAGGACCGTGGAGCCACACCAGCGACAGCACGCAGGCCAACTTGGTGCCTGCAGGCCAGCCAGCGTGGTCCTGGACCCTGGCGCTCTTCCAGAAGCTTTCCATTGCCCTGCCTGAGATACCCCTCCTGTCCCGGCCCCCACTGCTTTTTTCCTTCCTCACCTCTGTCCGGAGAGAAATTCCAGCGGAAGGTATGGTTGACACATCCTCTTCTTTACAGGCGGCAGCCTGGCAACTCCTGCAGAAAGGCCAGCAGAACCCCACTCACACCGGGCCACCCACAAAGCTGTGGCCCCTCACTCCCTCCCACCAGCACAGCGCCGAGACTGCTGACGGGGCAGAGAATATGGTGTCAGGCACAGCTTCAGGGGCTATTGCTGCCTGGAGCTCTGTTTATATTGACCTCAACGAGGCACACCTGGGGAGGGCGGGCCGGCAGGGTAAGGCTGCCCAGGTCAGCTAATCCACAACCCTCAGGGAATCACATTGTTGAAAATGGACCCCGCTAAGGCAGAAGAGAAGCCAAGGGAAAAAAGGACACAATGCCATTTGCAGCACCGTAGATGATTCTAGAAGTAATCACGTGACTTGTAGTAAGTCAGAAAGTGAAAGACATATCATATCATATCACTTATAGGTGTTACCTAAAAATGGATACCAGGGCAGATATTTCCACGGAGAAGGGCAATCAAAGATTCATTAAACAAACTTATGGTTCACCAATGGAAAGGTGTGAGGATTGGTTTCATTACGATATCGGGGTTAACAGACATATACAAACACAGGTGACATATATAATCACCAAAGACCTACAGAATACCAAGAGAGGACTACTCAACATTCTGTCATAACGTACATGGGAAAAGGATCCCAAGAAGAACAGTCATCTGTATATGTGTAAAAGAACCACATCTTCCACACCTACAACAAGCCAAACATTGTAATCAAACTTGCTGTAATAAAAAATAAAAACTTAAATTAAAAACACGAACAAGAATTAGTGAGACAAACGTGAGGGGCTTTCTCCTGGTACATTCCATTCTAAACTCCAATCTAGAACACCACTTCCACTGAGGCTCTCTTGCCCTAGTAACCAGATTTGGTAAGGGTGAACTGCTGCCACCTGGTGGCCGTTTCACACAACAGCAGCTTTAATCCCAGCGCTAATGGTCAGTTGATATTCAAAATCATTGCAGGCCTGTAAATGACACCTGCCCTGAAAACAAATCCTGGGGTCACATATCGACCAAAAATTTCAAAGGACGTCCATATTTCAAAACGACCGTTTCAAAAGGCATATTTTACGCACATTAGTGTTCTGCTTCTTTTCCTTTCTTTCCTTTTTTTTTAAAAATCACGGGAATGGAAAAAGGCATCCCTCAGAATGGGCGAAAATCGTTGCAGACGAATCAATGGACAGAGGTTTAATCTCCAATATATATAAACAGCTCATTCAGCTTAATATTAAAAAACAAACAACCCCAAAAAAATGGGCAGAAGATCTAAAGAGACGTTTCTTCAAAGGAGACACAGAGATGGCCAAGACGCACATGAAAAGCTGCTCAACAGCACTAATTATTAGAAAAATGCAAATCAAAACTACAATGAGGTATCACCTCACACCTGTTAGAATCGGCATCATCAGAAAATCTTCAAACAACCAATTCTGGGGAGGGTGTGGACAAAAGGAGCCCTCTTCCACTATTGGTGGGAATGTAAATTGATACAGTCACTATGGAGAACAGTATGGAGTTTCCTTAAAAAAATTAGAAATAGAATTACCATCTGATCCAGCAATCCCACTTCTGGGCATATACCCAGAGAAAACCGTATTTCAAAAAGGCACATTCACCACAATGTTCGTTGCAGCACTATTTACAATAGCCAGGTAATGGAAGCAACCTAAATGCCCACAGACAGATGAATGGATAAAGATGTGGTACATATATAAAATGGAATATGACTCGGCCATAAAAAGGAATGAAACTGGGTCATTTGTAGAGACATCGATGGATCGAGAGACTGTCATACAGAATGAAGTAAGTCAGAAAGAGGAAAACAAATATTGTATATTAATGCATATATGTGGAGCCTAAAAATGGTACAGATGAACTGGTTTGCAGGGAAGAAATAGAGACACAGAGGTAGAGAACAAACGTATGGACACCAAGTGTGGGAAGCCATGGGGTGGTGGTGGTGGGATGATTTGGGAGTTTGGGATTGACCTGTATACATGTATATGCATAAAATACATAACTAATAATAACGTGCTGTATAAAAAAATAAATAAAATTTCAAAATTTTAAAAAATAAAATTTAAAAATAAAAGAGAAAAAAGTTCTTCCCGTCACACAGATGTATTTATAGGAATGAATTATTTCCATGCTTATATCTATAAATATATAAAAGAGGAATAAAATTTAACTTGAACCATAAAAGAAAAAAAAAAACCTGAACCCAGGAGTTATACAGAGGAAAACCCTATCAGGGCACTTGCTCCAGTGGTAAACAATTTTGAAATTGGTCAGAGGTGGGGAACCATCTCCCATACAGCCGGCAACCCACCCCCCACGCAAGGAGCGTCCTCATTGCAAAGCTGGGGGACCGTGCCGTGGCATCTGTGAGTTAACGTGAGCTGAGCCCCAGGCCAGCTGCTGCTGAACTGTTCCCACGCTTTCCAGGTAAAACACCTGAATATGTCCAAGGCCTTGAAAGCCTAGAGGAAGGAACGTGGAGTCACACCAGCGACAGCACACAGGCCAACTTGGTGCCTGCAGGCCAGCCAGCGGGATCCTGGACCCTGGCGCTCTTCCAGAAGCTTTCCATTGCCCTGTCTGAGATACCCCTCCTGTCCCGGCCCCCACTGCTTTTTTCCTTCCTCACCTCTGTCCGGAGAGAAATTCCAGCGGATGGTATGGGTGACACATCCTCTTCTTTACAGGCGGCAGCCTGGAATCTCCTGAAGAAAGGCCAGCAGAACCCCACTCACACCGGGCCACCCACAAAGCTGTGGCCCCTCACTCCCTCCCACCAGCACAGCCCCGAGACTGCTGACGGGTCAGAGAATATGGAGTCAGGCACAGCTTCAGGGGCTATTGCTGCCTGGAGCTCAGTTTATATTGACCTCAACGAGGCACACCTGGGGAGCGCGGGCCGGCAGGGTAAAGCTGCCCAGGTCAGCTAATCCACAAACCTCAGGGAATCACATTGTTGAAAATGGACCCCGCTAAGGCAGAAGAGAAGCCAAGGGAAAAAAGGACACAATGCCATTTGCAGCACCTTAGATGAGTCTAGAAGTAATCACGTGACTTGTAGTTAGTCAGAAAGTGAAAGACACATATCATATCACTTAGAGGTGTTACCTAAAAATGGATACCAGGGCAGATATTTCCACGGAGAAGGGCAATCACAGATTCATTAAACAAACTTATGGTTCACCAATGGAAAGGTGTGAGGATTGGTTTCATTACGATATCGGGGTTAACAGACATATACAAACACAGGTGACATATATAATCACCAAAAACCTACAGAATACCAACAGAGGACTACTCAACATTCTGTCATAACGTATATGGGAATAGGATCCCAGGAAGAACAGACATCTGTATATGTGTAAAAGAATCACATCTTCCACACCTACAACAAGCCAAACATTGTAATCAAACTTTCTGTAATAAAAAATAAAAAAAATTAAATTAAAAAACGAACAAGTTGTAGTGAGACAAACGTGAGGGGCTTTCTCCTGGCACACTCCATTCTAAATTCGAATCTAGAACACCACTTCCACTGAGGCTCTCTTGCCCTAGTAACCAGATTTGGTAAGGGTGAACTGCTGCCACCTTGTGGCCGTTTCACACAACAGCAGCTTTAATCCCAACGCTAATGGTCAGTTGATATTCAAAATCATTGCAGGCCTGTAAATGACACCTGCCCTGAAAACAAATCCTGGGGTCACATATCGACCAAAAAATTCAAAGGACGTCCATATTTCAAAACGACCGTTTCAAAAGGCATATTTTACGCACATTAGTGTTCTGCTTCTTTTCCTTTCTTTCCTTTTTTGTTAAAAAAGACGGGAATGGAAGAAGGCATCCCTCAGGCTGGGTGAAAATCGTTGCAAAAGAATCAATGGACACAGGTTTAATCTCCAATATATATAAACAGCTCATGCAGCTTAATATTAAAAAAACAAACAACCCAAAAAATGGGCAGAAGATCTAAAGAGACGTTTCTTCAAAGGAGACACAGAGATGGCCAAGACGCACATGAAAAGCTGCTCAACAGCACTAATTATTAGAGAAATGCAAATCAAAACTACAATGAGGTATCACCTCACACCTGTTAGAATCGGCATCATCAGAAAATCTTCAAACAACCAATTCTGGGGAGGGTGTGGACAAAAGGAGCCCTCTTCCACTATTGGTGGGAATGTAAATTGATACAGTCACTATGGAGAACAGTATGGAGTTTCCTTAAAAAAAATTAGAAATAGAATTACCATCTGATCCAGCAATCCCACTTCTGGGCATATACCCAGAGAAAACCGTATTTCAAAAAGGCACATTCACCACAATGTTCGTTGCAGCACTATTTACAATAGCCAGGTAATGGAAGCAACCTAAATGCCCACAGACAGATGAATGGATAAAGATGTGGTACATATATAAAATGGAATATTACTCGGCCATAAAAAGGAATGAACCTGGGTCATTTGTAGAGACATCGATGGATCGAGAGACTGTCATACAGAATGAAGTAAGTCAGAAAGAGGAAAACAAATATTGAATATTAATGCATATATGTGGAGCCTAAAAATGATACAGATGAAAAGATTTGCAGGGAAGAAATAGACACAGAGGTAGAGAACAAACGTATGGACACCAAGTGTGGGAAGCCATGGGGTGGTGTTGGTGGGATGAGTTGGGAGATTGGGATTGACCTGTATACATGTATATGCATAAAATACATAACTAATAATAACCTGCTGTATAAAAACATAAATAAAATTAAATTTCAAAATTTTAAAAAATAAAAATTAAAAATAAAACAGAAAAAATTCTTCCCGTCACACAGATGTATTTATAGGAATGAATTATTTCCATGCTTATATTTATAAATACATAAAAGAGGAATAAAATCTAACTTGAACCATAAAAGAAAAAAAATTGAACCCACGAGTTATACAGAGGAAAACCCTATCAGGGCACTTGCTCCAGCGGTAAACAATCCTGAAATTGTCAGAGGTGGGGAACCATCTCCCATACAGCCAGCCACCCACCCCCCACGCAAGGAGCGTCCTCATGGCAAAGCTGGGGGACCGTGCCGAGGCATCTGTGAGTAAACGTGAGCTGAGCCCCAGGCCAGCTGCTGCTGAACTGTTCCCACCCTTTCCAGGTAAAACACCTGAATATGTACAAGGGCTTGAAAGCCTAGAGGAAGGACCGTGCAGCCACACCAGCGACAGCACGCAGGCCAACTTGGTGCCTGCAGGCCAGCCATCGTGGTCCTGGCCCTGGGCGCTCTTCCATTAGCTTTCCATTGCCCTGCCTGAGATTCCCCTCCTGTCCCGGCCCCCACTGCTTTTTTCCTTCCTCACCTCTGTCCGGAGAGAAATTCTACCTGAAGGTATGGGTGACACATCCTCTTCTTTACAGGCGGCAGCCTGGCAACTCCTACAGAAAGGCCAGCAGAATCCCACTCACACCGGGCCACCCACAAAGCTGTGGCCCCTCACTCCCTCCCACCAGCACAGCCCCGAGACTGCTGACGAGTCAGAGAATATGGAGTCAGGCACAGCTTCAGTGGCTATTGCTGCCTGGAGCGCTGTTTATATTGACCTCAACGAGGCACACCTGGGGAGGGCGGGCCGGCAGGGTAAGGCTGCCCAGGTCAGCTAATCCACAACCCTCAGGGAATCACATTGTTGAAAATGGACCCCGCTAAGGCAGAAGAGAAGCCAAGGGAAAAAAGGACACAATGCCATTTGCAGCACCGTAGATGAGTCTAGAAGTAATCACGTGACTTGTAAAGTGAAAGACACATATCATATCATATCACTTATAGGTGTTACCTAAAAATGGATACCAGGGCAGATATTGCCACGGAGAAGGGCAATCACAGATTCATTAAACAAACTTATGGTTCACCAATGGAAAGGTGTGAGGATTGGTTTCATTACGATATCGGGGTTAACAGACATATACAAACACAGGTGACATATATAATCACCAAAGACCTACAGAATACCAAGAGAGGACTACTCAACATTCTGTCATAACGTACATGGGAAAAGGATCCCAAGAAGTACAGTCATCTGTATATGTGTAAAAGAACCACATCTTCCACACCTACAACAAGCCAAACATTGTAATCAAACTTGCTGTAATAAAAAATAAAAACTTAAATTAAAAACACGAACAAGAAGTAGTGAGACAAACGTGAGGGGCTTTCTCCTGGTACATTCCATTCTAAACTCCAATCTAGAACACCACTTCCACTGAGGCTCTCTTGCCCTAGTAACCAGATTTGGTAAGGGTGAACTGCTGCCCCCTTGTGGCCGTTTCACACAACAGCAGCTTTAATCCCAACGCTAATGGTCAGTTGATATTCAAAATCATTGCAGGCCTGTAAATGACACCTGCCCTGAAAACAAATCCTGGGGTCACATATCGACCAAAATATTCAAAGGACGTCCATATTTCAAAACGACCGTTTCAAAAGGCATATTTTACGAACATTAGTGTTCTGCTTCTTTTCCTTTCTTTCCTTTTTTGTTAAAAAACACGGGAATGGAAAAAGGCATCCCTCAGAATGGGCGAAAATCGTTGCAGACGAATCAATGGACAGAGGTTTAATCTCCAATATATATAAACAGCTCATGCAGCTTAATATTAAAAAAACAAACAACCCCAAAAAAATGGGCAGAAGATCTCAAGAGACGTTTCTTCAAAGGAGACACAGAGATGGCCAAGTCACACATGAAAAGCTGCTCAACAGCACTAATTATTAGAGAAATGCAAATCAAAAGTACAATGAGCTATCACCTCACACCTGTTAGAATCGGCATCATCAGAAAATCTACAAAGAACCAATTCTGGGTAGGGTGTGGACAAAAGGAGCCCTCTTCCACTATTGGTGGGAATGTAAATTGATACAGTCACTATGGAGAACAGTATGGAGTTTCCTTAAAAAAACTAGAAATAGAATTACCATCTGATCCAGCAATCCCACTTCTGGGCATATACCCAGAGAAAACCGTATTTCAAAAAGGCACATTCACCACAATGTTCGTTGCAGCACTATTTACAATAGCCAGGTAATGGAAGCAACCTAAATGCCCACAGACAGATGAATGGATAAAGATGTGGTACATATATAAAATGGAATATTACTCGGCCATAAAAAGGAATGAAACTGGGTCATTTGTAGAGACATCGATGGATCGAGAGACTGTCATACAGAATGAAGTAAGTCAGAAAGAGGAAAACAAATATTGTATATTAACGCATATATGTGGAGCCTAAAAATGGTACAGATGAACTGGTTTGCAGGGAAGAAATAGAGACACAGAGGTAGAGAACAAACGTATGGACACCAAGTGTGGGAAGCCATGGGGTGGTGGTGGTGGGATGAGTTGGGAGTTTGGGATTGACCTGTATACATGTATAGGCATAAAATACATAACTAATAATAACGTGCTGTATAAAAAAAATAAATAAAATTAAATTTCAAAATTTTAAAAAATAAAATTTAAAAATAAAACAGAAAAAAGTTCTTCCCGTGAAACTGATGTATTTATAGGAATGAATTATTTCCATGCTTATATCTATAAATACATAAAAGAGGAATAAAATCTAACTTGAACCATAAAAGAAAAAAAAATCCTGAACCCACGAGTTATACAGAGGAAAACCCTATCAGGGCACTTGCTCCAGTGGTAAACAATACTGAAATTGGTCAGAGGTGGGGAACCATCTCCCATACCGCCAGCAACCCACCCCCGATGCAAGGAGTGTCCTCATTGCAAAGCTGGGGGACCGTGCCGAGGCATCTGTGAGTAAACGTGAGCTGAGCCCCAGGCCAGCTGCTGCTGAACTGTTCCCACCCTTTCCAGGTAAAACACCTGAATATGTACAAGGGCTTGAAAGCCTAGAGGAAGGACCGTGGAGCCACACCAGCGACAGCACGCAGGCCAACTTGGTGCCTGCAGGCCAGCCAGCGTGGTCCTGGCCCCGGGCGCTCTTCTAGAAGCTTTCAATTGCCCTGCCTGAGATACCCCTCCTGTCCCGGCCCCCACTGCTTTTTTCCTTCCTCACCTCTGTCCGGAGAGAAATTCGAGTGGAAGGTATGGGCGACACATCCTCTTCTTTACAGGCGGCAGCCTGGCATCTCCTGCAGAAAGGCCAGCAGAACCCCACTCACACCGGGCCACCCACAAAGCTGTGGCCCCTCACTCCCTCCCACCAGCACAGCCCCGAGACTGCTGACGGGGCAGAGAATATGGAGTCAGGCACAGTTTCAGGGGCTATTGCTGCCTGGAGCTCTGTTTATATTGACCTCAACGAGGCACACCTGGGGAGGGCGGGCAGGCAGGGTAAGGCTGCCCAGGTCAGCTAATCCACAAACCTCAGGGAATCACATTGTTGAAAATGGACCCCGCTAAGGCAGAAGAGAAGCCAAGGGAAAAAAGAACAAAATGCCATTTGCAGCCCCGTAGATGAGTCTAGAAGTAATCACGTGACTTGTAGTAAGTCAGAAAGTGAGAGACACATATCATATCACTTATAGGTGTTACCTAAAAATGGATACCAGGGCAGATATTTCCACGGAGAAGGGCAATCACAGATTCATTAAACAAACTTATGGTTCACCAAAGGAAAGGTGTGAGGATTGGTTTCATTACGATATCGGGGTTAACAGACATATACAAACACAGGTGACATATATAATCACCAAAGACCTACAGAATACCAAGAGAGGACTACTCAACATTCTGTCATAACGTACATGGGAAAAGGATCCCAGGAAGAACAGACATCTGTATATGTGTAAAAGAACCACATCTTCCACACCTACAACAAGCCAAACATTGTAATCAAACTTGCTTTAATAAAAAATAAAAAAAATTAAATTAAAACACGAACAAGAAGTAGTGATACAAACGTGAGGGGCTTTCTCCTGGCACATTCCATTCTAAACTCCAATCTAGAACACCACTTCCACTGAGGCTCTCTTGCACTAGTAACCAGATTTGGTAAGGGTGAACTGCTGCCACCTTGTGGCCGTTTCACACAACAGCAGCTTTAATCCCAACGCTAATGGTCAGTTGATATTCAAAATCATTGCAGGCCTGTAAATGACACCTGCCCTGAAAACAATTCCTGGGGTCACATATCGACCAAAAAACTCAAAGGACGTCCATATTTCAAAAGGACCGTTTCAAAAGGCATATTTTACGCACAATAGTGTTCTGCTTCTTTTCCTTTCTTTCCTTTTTTGTTAAAAAACACGGGAATGGCAAAAGGCATCCCTCAGAATGGGCGAAAATCGTTGCAGACGAATCAATGGACAGAGGTTTAATCTCCAATATATATAAACAGCTCATGCAGCTTAATATTAAAAAAACAAACAACCCAAAAAAAATGGGCAGAAGATCTAAAGAGACGTTTCTTCAAAGGAGACACAGAGATGGCCAAGTCACACATGAAAAGCTGCTCAACAGCACTAATTATTAGAGAAATGCAAATCAAAACTACAATGAGGTATCACCTCACACCTGTTAGAATCGACATCATCAGAAAATCTACAAACAACCAATTCTGGGGAGGGTGTGGACAAAAGGAGCCCTCTTCCACTATTGGTGGGAATGTAAATTGATACAGTCATTATGGAGAACAGTATGGAGTTTCCTTAAAAAATCTAGAAATAGAATTACCATCTAATCCAGCAATCCCACTTCTGGGCATATACCCAGAGAAAACCGTATTTCAAAAAGGCACATTCACCACAATGTTCGTTGCAGCACTATTTACAATAGCCAGGTAATGGAAGCAACCTAAATGCCCACAGACAGATGAATGGATAAAGATGTGGTACATATATAAAATGGAATATTACTCGGCCCTAAAAATGAATGAAACTGGGTCATTTGTTGAGACATCGATGGATCGAGAGACTGTCATACAGAATGAAGTAAGTCAGAAAGAGGAAAACAAATATTGTATATTAATGCATATATGTGGAGCCTAAAAATGGTACAGATGAACTGGTTTGCAGGGAAGAAATAGAGACACAGAGGTAGAGAACAAACGTATGGATACCAAGTGTGGGAAGCCATGGGGTGGTGGTGGTGGGATGAGTTGGGAGTTTGGGATTGACCTGTATACATGTATATGCATAAAATACATAACTAATAATAACGTGCTGTATAAAAAAATAAATAAAATTTCAAAATTTAAAAAAAAAAATTTAAAAATAAAACAGAAAAAAGTTCTTCCCGTCACACAGATGTATTTATAGGAATGAATTATTTTCATGCTTATATCTATAAATACATAAAAGAGGAATGACATCTAACTTGAAACATAAAAGAAAAAAAAAGTGAACCCACGAGTTATACAGAGGAAAACCCTATCACGGCACTTGCTCCAGCGGTAAACAATTCTGAAATTGGTCAGAGGTGGGGAACCATCTCCCATACAGCCAGCCAAACACCCCAAACACAAGGAGCGTCCTAATTGAAAAGCTGGGGGACTGTGCCGAGGCATCTGTGAGTAAACGTGAGCTGAGCCCCAGGCCAGCTGCTGCTGATCTGTTCCCACCCTTTCCAGGTAAAACACCTGAATATGTACAAGGGCTTGAAAGCCTAGAGGAAGGACCGTGGAGCCACACCAGCGACAGCACGCAGGCCAACTTGGTGCCTGCAGGCCAGCCAGCGTGGTCCTGGATCCGGGCGCTCTTCCAGAATCTTTCCATTGCCCTGCCTGAGATACCCCTCCTGTCCCGGCCCCCACTGCTTTTTTCCTTCATCACCTCTGTCCGGAGAGAAATTCCAGCGGAAAGTATGGGTGACACATCCTCTTCTTTACAGGCGGCAGCCTGGCAACTCCTGCAGAAAGGCCAGCAGAACCCCACTCACACCAGGCCACGCACAAAGCTGTGGTCCCTCACTCCCTCCCACCAGTACAGCCACGAGACTGCTGACGGGGCAGACAATATGGAGTCAGGCACAGCTTCAGGGGCTATTGCTGCCTGGAGCGCTGTTTATATTGACCTCAACGAGGCACACCTGTGGAGGGCGGGCTGGCAGTGTAAGCCTGCCCAGTTCAGCTAATCCACAACCCTCAGGGAATCACATTGTTGAAAATGGACCCCGCTAAGGCAGAAGAGAAGCCAAGGGAAAAAAGGACACAATGCCATTTGCATCACTGTAGATGAGTCTAGAAGTAATCACGTGACTTGTAGTAAGTCAGAAAGTAAAAGACACATATCCTATCATATCACTTATAGGTGTTACCTAAAAATGGATACCAGGGCAGATATTTCCACGGAGAAGGGCAATCACAGATTCATTAAACAAACTTATGGTTCACCAATGGAAAGGTGTGAGGATTGGTTTCATTACGATATCGGGGTTAACAGACATATACAAACACAGGTGACATATATAATCACCAAAGACCTACAGAATACCAAGAGAGGACTACTCAACATTCTGTCATAACGTACATGGGAAAAGGATCCCAAGAAGAACAGTCATCTGTATATGTGTAAAAGAACCACATCTTCCACACCTACAACAAGCCAAACATTGTAATCAAACTTGCTGTAATAAAAAATAAAAACTTAAATTAAAAACACGAACAAGAAGTAGTGAGACAAACGTGACGGGCTTTCTCCTGGTACATTCCATTCTAAACTCCAATCTAGAACACCACTTCCACTGAGGCTCTCTTGCCCTTGTAACCAGATTTGGTAAGGGTGAACTGCTGCCACCTTGTGGCCGTTTCACACAACAGCAGCTTTAATCCCAACGCTAATGGTCAGTTGATATTCAAAATCATTGTAGGCCTGTAAATGACACCTGCCCTGAAAACAAATCCTGGGGTCACATATCGACCAAAAATTTCAAAGGACGTCCATATTTCAAAACGACCGTTTCAAAAGGCATATTTTACGCACATTAGTGTTCTGCTTCTTTTCCTTTCTTTCCTTTTTTGTTAAAAAACACGGGAATGGAAAAAGGCATCCCTCAGAATGGGCGAAAATCGTTGCAGACGAATCAATGGACAGAGGTTTAATCTCCAATATATATAAACAGCTCATGCAGCTTAATATTAAAAAAACAAACAACCCAAAAAAAATGGGCAGAAGATCTAAAGAGACGTTTCTTCAAAGGAGACACAGAGATGGCCAAGACGCACATGAAAAGCTGCTCAACAGCACTAATTATTAGAGAAATGCAAATCAAAACTACAATGAGGTATCACCTCACACCTGTTAGAATCGACATCATCAGAAAATCTACAAACAACCAATACTGGGGAGGGTGTGGACAAAAGGAGCCCTCTTCCACTATTGGTGGGAATGTAAACTGATACAGTCACTATGGAGAACAGTATGGAGTTTCCTTAAAAAAACTAGAAATAGAATTACCATCTGATCCAGCAATCCCACTTCTGGGCATATACCCAGAGAAAACCATATTTCAAGAAGGCACATTCACCACAATGTTCGTTGCAGCACTATTTACAATAGCCAGGTAATGGAAGCAACCTAAATGCCCACAGACAGATGAATGGATAAAGATGTGGTACATATATAAAATGGAATATTACTCGGCCATAAAAAGGAATGAAACTGGGTCATTTGTAGAGACATCGATGGATCGAGAGACTGTCATACAGAATGAAGTAAGTCAGAAAGAGGAAAACAAATATTGTATATTAATGCATATATGTGGAGCCTAAAAATGGTACAGATGAACTGGTTTGCAGGGAAGAAATAGAGACACAGAGGTAGAGAACAAACGTATGGACACCAAGTGTGGGAAGCCATGGGGTGGTGGTGGTGGGATGAGTTGGGAGTTTGGGATTGACCTGTATACATGTATATGCATAAAATACATAACTAATAATAACGTGCTGTATAAAAAAATAAATAAAATTTCAAAATATTAAAAAATAAAATTTAAAAATAAAACAGAAAAAAGTTCTTCCCGTCACACAGATGTATGTATAGGAATGAATTATTTCCATGCTTATATCTATAAATACATAAAAGAGGAATAACATCTAAATTGAAACATAAAAGAAAAAAAAAGTGAACCCACGAGTTATACAGAGGAAAACCCTATCCCGGCACTTGCTCCAGTGGTAAACAATTCTGAAATTGGTCAGAGGTGGGGAACCATCTCCCATACAGCCAGCAACCCAACCCCCACGCAAGGAGCGTCCTCATTGCAAAGCTGGGGGACCGTGCCGAGGCATCTGTGAGTAAACGTGAGCTGAGCCCCAGGCCAGCTGCTGCTGAACTGTTCCCACCCTTTCCAGGTAAAACACCTGAATATGTACAAGGGCTTGAAAGCCTAGAGGAAGGACCGTGGAGCCACACCAGCGACAGCACGCAGGCCAACTTGGTGCCTGCAGGCCAGCCAGCGTGGTCCTGGACCCTGGCGCTCTTCCAGAAGCTTTCCATTGCCCTGCCTGAGATACCCCTCCTGTCCCGGCCCCCACTGCTTTTTTCCTTCCTCACCTCTGTCCGGAGAGAAATTCCAGCGGAAGGTATGGTTGACACATCCTCTTCTTTACAGGCGGCAGCCTGGCAACTCCTGCAGAAAGGCCAGCAGAACCCCACTCACACCGGGCCACCCACAAAGCTGTGGCCCCTCACTCCCTCCCACCAGCACAGCCCCGAGACTGCTGACGGGGCAGAGAATATGGTGTCAGGCACAGCTTCAGGGGCTATTGCTGCCTGGAGCTCTGTTTATATTGACCTCAACGAGGCACACCTGGGGAGGGCGGGCCGGCAGGGTAAGGCTGCCCAGGTCAGCTAATCCACAACCCTCAGGGAATCACATTGTTGAAAATGGACCCTGCTAAGGCAGAAGAGAAGCCAAGGGAAAAAAGGACACAATGCCATTTGCAGCACCGTAGATGATTCTAGAAGTAATCACGTGACTTGTAGTAAGTCAGAAAGTGAAAGACATATCATATCATATCACTTATAGGTGTTACCTAAAAATGGATACCAGGGCAGATATTTCCACGGAGAAGGGCAATCACAGATTCATTAAACAAACTTATGGTTCACCAATGGAAAGGTGTGAGGATTGGTTTCATTACGATATCGGGGTTAACAGACATATACAAACACAGGTGACATATATAATCACCAAAGACCTACAGAATACCAAGAGAGGACTACTCAACATTCTGTCATAACGTACATGGGAAAAGGATCCCAAGAAGAACAGTCATCTGTATATGTGTAAAAGAACCACATCTTCCACACCTACAACAAGCCAAACATTGTAATCAAACTTGCTGTAATAAAAAATAAAAACTTAAATTAAAAACACGAACAAGAATTAGTGAGACAAACGTGAGGGGCTTTCTCCTGGTACATTCCATTCTAAACTCCAATCTAGAACACCACTTCCACTGAGGCTCTCTTGCCCTAGTAACCAGATTTGGTAAGGGTGAACTGCTGCCACCTGGTGGCCGTTTCACACAACAGCAGCTTTAATCCCAGCGCTAATGGTCAGTTGATATTCAAAATCATTGCAGGCCTGTAAATGACACCTGCCCTGAAAACAAATCCTGGGGTCACATATCGACCAAAAATTTCAAAGGACGTCCATATTTCAAAACGACCGTTTCAAAAGGCATATTTTACGCACATTAGTGTTCTGCTTCTTTTCCTTTCTTTCCTTTTTTTTTAAAAATCACGGGAATGGAAAAAGGCATCCCTCAGAATGGGCGAAAATCGTTGCAGACGAATCAATGGACAGAGGTTTAATCTCCAATATATATAAACAGCTCATTCAGCTTAATATTAAAAAACAAACAACCCAAAAAAAATGGGCAGAAGATCTAAAGAGACGTTTCTTCAAAGGAGACACAGAGATGGCCAAGACGCACATGAAAAGCTGCTCAACAGCACTAATTATTAGAAAAATGCAAATCAAAACTACAATGAGGTATCACCTCACACCTGTTAGAATCGGCATCATCAGAAAATCTTCAAACAACCAATTCTGGGGAGGGTGTGGACAAAAGGAGCCCTCTTCCACTATTGGTGGGAATGTAAATTGATACAGTCACTATGGAGAACAGTATGGAGTTTCCTTAAAAAAATTAGAAATAGAATTACCATCTGATCCAGCAATCCCACTTCTGGGCATATACCCAGAGAAAACCGTATTTCAAAAAGGCACATTCACCACAATGTTCGTTGCAGCACTATTTACAATAGCCAGGTAATGGAAGCAACCTAAATGCCCACAGACAGATGAATGGATAAAGATGTGGTACATATATAAAATGGAATATTACTCGGCCATAAAAAGGAATGAAACTGGGTCATTTGTAGAGACATCGATGGATCGAGAGACTGTCATACAGAATGAAGTAAGTCAGAAAGAGGAAAACAAATATTGTATATTAATGCATATATGTGGAGCCTAAAAATGGTACAGATGAACTGGTTTGCAGGGAAGAAATAGAGACACAGAGGTAGAGAACAAACGTATGGACACCAAGTGTGGGAAGCCATGGGGTGGTGGTGGTGGGATGATTTGGGAGTTTGGGATTGACCTGTATACATGTATATGCATAAAATACATAACTAATAATAACGTGCTGTATAAAAAAATAAATAAAATTTCAAAATTTTAAAAAATAAAATTTAAAAATAAAAGAGAAAAAAGTTCTTCCCGTCACACAGATGTATTTATAGGAATGAATTATTTCCATGCTTATATCTATAAATATATAAAAGAGGAATAAAATTTAACTTGAACCATAAAAGAAAAAAAAAAACCTGAACCCAGGAGTTATACAGAGGAAAACCCTATCAGGGCACTTGCTCCAGTGGTAAACAATTTTGAAATTGGTCAGAGGTGGGGAACCATCTCCCATACAGCCAGCAACCC
This sequence comes from Mesoplodon mirus, assembly GCF_964341445.2. Lineage (NCBI taxonomy): Eukaryota > Metazoa > Chordata > Mammalia > Artiodactyla > Ziphiidae > Mesoplodon > Mesoplodon mirus. The sequence continues at coordinate 662,532 of NW_028295739.1, forward strand.
AACCCCCACGCAAGGAGCGTCCTCATTGCAAAGCTGGGGGACCGTGCCAAGGCATCTGTGAGTTAACGTGAGCTGAGCCCCAGGCCAGCTGCTGCTGAACTGTTCCCACGCTTTCCAGGTAAAACACCTGAATATGTCCAAGGCCTTGAAAGCCTAGAGGAAGGAACGTGGAGTCACACCAGCGACAGCACACAGGCCAACTTGGTGCCTGCAGGCCAGCCAGCGGGATCCTGGACCCTGGCGCTCTTCCAGAAGCTTTCCATTGCCCTGTCTGAGATACCCCTCCTGTCCCGGCCCCCACTGCTTTTTTCCTTCCTCACCTCTGTCCGGAGAGAAATTCCAGCGGATGGTATGGGTGACACATCCTCTTCTTTACAGGCGGCAGCCTGGAATCTCCTGAAGAAAGGCCAGCAGAACCCCACTCACACCGGGCCACCCACAAAGCTGTGGCCCCTCACTCCCTCCCACCAGCACAGCCCCGAGACTGCTGACGGGTCAGAGAATATGGAGTCAGGCACAGCTTCAGGGGCTATTGCTGCCTGGAGCTCAGTTTATATTGACCTCAACGAGGCACACCTGGGGAGCGCGGGCCGGCAGGGTAAAGCTGCCCAGGTCAGCTAATCCACAAACCTCAGGGAATCACATTGTTGAAAATGGACCCCGCTAAGGCAGAAGAGAAGCCAAGGGAAAAAAGGACACAATGCCATTTGCAGCACCTTAGATGAGTCTAGAAGTAATCACGTGACTTGTAGTTAGTCAGAAAGTGAAAGACACATATCATATCACTTAGAGGTGTTACCTAAAAATGGATACCAGGGCAGATATTTCCACGGAGAAGGGCAATCACAGATTCATTAAACAAACTTATGGTTCACCAATGGAAAGGTGTGAGGATTGGTTTCATTACGATATCGGGGTTAACAGACATATACAAACACAGGTGACATATATAATCACCAAAAACCTACAGAATACCAACAGAGGACTACTCAACATTCTGTCATAACGTATATGGGAATAGGATCCCAGGAAGAACAGACATCTGTATATGTGTAAAAGAACCACATCTTCCACACCTACAACAAGCCAAACATTGTAATCAAACTTTCTGTAATAAAAAATAAAAAAAATTAAATTAAAAAACGAACAAGTTGTAGTGAGACAAACGTGAGGGGCTTTCTCCTGGCACACTCCATTCTAAATTCGAATCTAGAACACCACTTCCACTGAGGCTCTCTTGCCCTAGTAACCAGATTTGGTAAGGGTGAACTGCTGCCACCTTGTGGCCGTTTCACACAACAGCAGCTTTAATCCCAACGCTAATGGTCAGTTGATATTCAAAATCATTGCAGGCCTGTAAATGACACCTGCCCTGAAAACAAATCCTGGGGTCACATATCGACCAAAAAATTCAAAGGACGTCCATATTTCAAAACGACCGTTTCAAAAGGCATATTTTACGCACATTAGTGTTCTGCTTCTTTTCCTTTCTTTCCTTTTTTGTTAAAAAACACGGGAATGGAAGAAGGCATCCCTCAGGCTGGGTGAAAATCGTTGCAAAAGAATCAATGGACACAGGTTTAATCTCCAATATATATAAACAGCTCATGCAGCTTAATATTAAAAAAACAAACAACCCAAAAAATGGGCAGAAGATCTAAAGAGACGTTTCTTCAAAGGAGACACAGAGATGGCCAAGACGCACATGAAAAGCTGCTCAACAGCACTAATTATTAGAGAAATGCAAATCAAAACTACAATGAGGTATCACCTCACACCTGTTAGAATTGGCATCATCAGAAAATCTACAAACAACCAATTCTGGGGAGGGTGTGGACAAAAGGAGCCCTCTTCCATTATTGGTGGGAATGTAAATTGATACAGTCACTATGGAGAACAGTATGGAGTTTCCTTAAAAAAATTAGAAATAGAATTACCATCTGATCCAGCAATCCCACTTCTGGGCATATACCCAGAGAAAACCGTATTTCAAAAAGGCACATTCACCACAATGTTCGTTGCAGCACTATTTACAATAGCCAGGTAATGGAAGCAACCTAAATGCCCACAGACAGATGAATGGATAAAGATGTGGTACATATATAAAATGGAATATTACTCGGCCATAAAAAGGAATGAACCTGGGTCATTTGTAGAGACATCGATGGATCGAGAGACTGTCATACAGAATGAAGTAAGTCAGAAAGAGGAAAACAAATATTGTATATTAATGCATATATGTGGAGCCTAAAAATGATACAGATGAAAAGATTTGCAGGGAAGAAATAGACACAGAGGTAGAGAACAAACGTATGGACACCAAGTGTGGGAAGCCATGGGGTGGTGTTGGTGGGATGAGTTGGGAGATTGGGATTGACCTGTATACATGTATATGCATAAAATACATAACTAATAATAACCTGCTGTATAAAAACATAAATAAAATTAAATTTCAAAATTTTAAAAAATAAAAATTAAAAATAAAACAGAAAAAATTCTTCCCGTCACACAGATGTATTTATAGGAATGAATTATTTCCATGCTTATATTTATAAATACATAAAAGAGGAATAAAATCTAACTTGAACCATAAAAGAAAAAAAATTGAACCCACGAGTTATACAGAGGAAAACCCTATCAGGGCACTTGCTCCAGCGGTAAACAATTCTGAAATTGTCAGAGGTGGGGAACCATCTCCCATACAGCCAGCCACCCACCCCCCACGCAAGGAGCGTCCTCATGGCAAAGCTGGGGGACCGTGCCGAGGCATCTGTGAGTAAACGTGAGCTGAGCCCCAGGCCAGCTGCTGCTGAACTGTTCCCACCCTTTCCAGGTAAAACACCTGAATATGTACAAGGGCTTGAAAGCCTAGAGGAAGGACCGTGCAGCCACACCAGCGACAGCACGCAGGCCAACTTGGTGCCTGCAGGCCACCCATCGTGGTCCTGGCCCTGGGCGCTCTTCCATTAGCTTTCCATTGCCCTGCCTGAGATTCCCCTCCTGTCCCGGCCCCCACTGCTTTTTTCCTTCCTCACCTCTGTCCGGAGAGAAATTCTACCTGAAGGTATGGGTGACACATCCTCTTCTTTACAGGCGGCAGCCTGGCAACTCCTACAGAAAGGCCAGCAGAATCCCACTCACACCGGGCCACCCACAAAGCTGTGGCCCCTCACTCCCTCCCACCAGCACAGCCCCGAGACTGCTGACGAGTCAGAGAATATGGAGTCAGGCACAGCTTCAGTGGCTATTGCTGCCTGGAGCGCTGTTTATATTGACCTCAACGAGGCACACCTGGGGAGGGCGGGCCGGCAGGGTAAGGCTGCCCAGGTCAGCTAATCCACAACCCTCAGGGAATCACATTGTTGAAAATGGACCCCGCTAAGGCAGAAGAGAAGCCAAGGGAAAAAAGGACACAATGCCATTTGCAGCACCGTAGATGAGTCTAGAAGTAATCACGTGACTTGTAAAGTGAAAGACACATATCATATCATATCACTTATAGGTGTTACCTAAAAATGGATACCAGGGCAGATATTGCCACGGAGAAGGGCAATCACAGATTCATTAAACAAACTTATGGTTCACCAATGGAAAGGTGTGAGGATTGGTTTCATTACGATATCGGGGTTAACAGACATATACAAACACAGGTGACATATATAATCACCAAAGACCTACAGAATACCAAGAGAGGACTACTCAACATTCTGTCATAACGTACATGGGAAAAGGATCCCAAGAAGTACAGTCATCTGTATATGTGTAAAAGAACCACATCTTCCACACCTACAACAAGCCAAACATTGTAATCAAACTTGCTGTAATAAAAAATAAAAACTTAAATTAAAAACACGAACAAGAAGTAGTGAGACAAACGTGAGGGGCTTTCTCCTGGTACATTCCATTCTAAACTCCAATCTAGAACACCACTTCCACTGAGGCTCTCTTGCCCTAGTAACCAGATTTGGAAAGGGTGAACTGCTGCCCCCTTGTGGCCGTTTCACACAACAGCAGCTTTAATCCCAACGCTAATGGTCAGTTGATATTCAAAATCATTGCAGGCCTGTAAATGACACCTGCCCTGAAAACAATTCCTGGGGTCACATATCGACCAAAATATTCAAAGGACGTCCATATTTCAAAACGACCGTTTCAAAAGGCATATTTTACGCACATTAGTGTTCTGCTTCTTTTCCTTTCTTTCCTTTTTTGTTAAAAAACACGGGAATGGAAAAAGGCATCCCTCAGAATGGGCGAAAATCGTTGCAGACGAATCAATGGACAGAGGTTTAATCTCCAATATATATAAACAGCTCATGCAGCTTAATATTAAAAAAACAAACAACCCCAAAAAAATGGGCAGAAGATCTCAAGAGACGTTTCTTCAAAGGAGACACAGAGATGGCCAAGACGCACATGAAAAGCTGCTCAACAGCACTAATTATTAGAGAAATGCAAATCAAAACTACAATGAGCTATCACCTCACACCTGTTAGAATCGGCATCATCAGAAAATCTACAAACAACCAATTCTGGGTAGGGTGTGGACAAAAGGAGCCCTCTTCCACTATTGGTGGGAATGTAAATTGATACAGTCACTATGGAGAACAGTATGGAGTTTCCTTAAAAAAACTAGAAATAGAATTACCATCTGATCCAGCAATCCCACTTCTGGGCATATACCCAGAGAAAACCGTATTTCAAAAAGGCACATTCACCACAATGTTCGTTGCAGCACTATTTACAATAGCCAGGTAATGGAAGCAACCTAAATGCCCACAGACAGATGAATGGATAAAGATGTGGTACATATATAAAATGGAATATTACTCGGCCATAAAAAGGAATGAAACTGGGTCATTTGTAGAGACATCGATGGATCGAGAGACTGTCATACAGAATGAAGTAAGTCAGAAAGAGGAAAACAAATATTGTATATTAACGCATATATGTGGAGCCTAAAAATGGTACAGATGAACTGGTTTGCAGGGAAGAAATAGAGACACAGAGGTAGAGAACAAACGTATGGACACCAAGTGTGGGAAGCCATGGGGTGGTGGTGGTGGGATGAGTTGGGAGTTTGGGATTGACCTGTATACATGTATATGCATAAAATACATAACTAATAATAACGTGCTGTATAAAAAAATAAATAAAATTAAATTTCAAAATTTTAAAAAATAAAATTTAAAAATAAAACAGAAAAAAGTTCTTCCCGTCAAACTGATGTATTTATAGGAATGAATTATTTCCATGCTTATATCTATAAATACATAAAAGAGGAATAAAATCTAACTTGAACCATAAAAGAAAAAAAAATCCTGAACCCACGAGTTATACAGAGGAAAACCCTATCAGGGCACTTGCTCCAGTGGTAAACAATACTGAAATTGGTCAGAGGTGGGGAACCATCTCCCATACCGCCAGCAACCCACCCCCGATGCAAGGAGTGTCCTCATTGCAAAGCTGGGGGACCGTGCCGAGGCATCTGTGAGTAAACGTGAGCTGAGCCCCAGGCCAGCTGCTGCTGAACTGTTCCCACCCTTTCCAGGTAAAACACCTGAATATGTACAAGGGCTTGAAAGCCTAGAGGAAGGACCGTGGAGCCACACCAGCGACAGCACGCAGGCCAACTTGGTGCCTGCAGGCCAGCCAGCGTGGTCCTGGCCCCGGGCGCTCTTCTAGAAGCTTTCAATTGCCCTGCCTGTGATACCCCTCCTGTCCCGGCCCCCACTGCTTTTTTCCTTCCTCACCTCTGTCCGGAGAGAAATTCGAGTGGAAGGTATGGGCGACACATCCTCTTCTTTACAGGCGGCAGCCTGGCATCTCCTGCAGAAAGGCCAGGAGAACCCCACTCACACCGGGCCACCCACAAAGCTGTGGCCCCTCACTCCCTCCCACCAGCACAGCCCCGAGACTGCTGACGGGGCAGAGAATATGGAGTCAGGCACAGCTTCAGGGGCTATTGCTGCCTGGAGCTCTGTTTATATTGACCTCAACGAGGCACACCTGGGGAGGGCGGGCAGGCAGGGTAAGGCTGCCCAGGTCAGCTAATCCACAACCCTCAGGGAATCACATTGTTGAAAATGGACCCCGCAAAGGCAGAAGAGAAGCCAAGGGAAAAAAGAACAAAATGCCATTTGCAGCCCCGTAGATGAGTCTAGAAGTAATCACGTGACTTGTAGTAAGTCAGAAAGTGAGAGACACATATCATATCACTTATAGGTGTTACCTAAAAATGGATACCAGGGCAGATATTTCCACGGAGAAGGGCAATCACAGATTCATTAAACAAACTTATGGTTCACCAATGGAAAGGTGTGAGGATTGGTTTCATTACGATATCGGGGTTAACAGACATATACAAACACAGGTGACATATATAATCACCAAAGACCTACAGAATACCAAGAGAGGACTACTCAACATTCTGTCATAACGTACATGGGAAAAGGATCCCAGGAAGAACAGACATCTGTATATGTGTAAAAGAACCACATCTTCTACACCTACAACAAGCCAAACATTGTAATCAAACTTGCTTTAATAAAAAATAAAAAAAATTAAATTAAAACACGAACAAGAAGTAGTGAGACAAACGTGAGGGGCTTTCTCCTGGCACATTCCATTCTAAACTCCAATCTAGAACACCACTTCCACTGAGGCTCTCTTGCACTAGTAACCAGATTTGGTAAGGGTGAACTGCTGCCACCTTGTGGCCGTTTCACACAACAGCAGCTTTAATCCCAACGCTAATGGTCAGTTGATATTCAAAATCATTGCAGGCCTGTAAATGACACCTGCCCTGAAAACAATTCCTGGGGTCACATATCGACCAAAAAACTCAAAGGACGTCCATATTTCAAAAGGACCGTTTCAAAAGGCATATTCTACGCACAATAGTGTTCTGCTTCTTTTCCTTTCTTTCCTTTTTTGTTAAAAAACACGGGAATGGCAAAAGGCATCCCTCAGAATGGGCGAAAATCGTTGCAGACGAATCAATGGACAGAGGTTTAATCTCCAATATATATAAACAGCTCATGCAGCTTAATATTAAAAAAACAAACAACCCCCCAAAAAATGGGCAGAAGATCTAAAGAGACGTTTCTTCAAAGGAGACACAGAGATGGCCAAGTCACACATGAAAAGCTGCTCAACAGCACTAATTATTAGAGAAATGCAAATCAAAACTACAATGAGGTATCACCTCACACCTGTTAGAATCGACATCATCAGAAAATCTACAAACAACCAATTCTGGGGAGGGTGTGGACAAAAGGAGTCCTCTTCCACTATTGGTGGGAATGTAAATTGATACAGTCACTATGGAGAACAGTATGGAGTTTCCTTAAAAAATCTAGAAATAGAATTACCATCTAATCCAGCAATCCCACTTCTGGGCATATACCCAGAGAAAACCGTATTTCAAAAAGGCACATTCACCACAATGTTCGTTGCAGCACTATTTACAATAGCCAGGTAATGGAAGCAACCTAAATGCCCACAGACAGATGAATGGATAAAGATGTGGTACATATATAAAATGGAATATTACTCGGCCCTAAAAATGAATGAAACTGGGTCATTTGTTGAGACATCGATGGATCGAGAGACTGTCATACAGAATGAAGTAAGTCAGAAAGAGGAAAACAAATATTGTATATTAATGCATATATGTGGAGCCTAAAAATGGTACAGATGAACTGGTTTGCAGGGAAGAAATAGAGACACAGAGGTAGAGAACAAACGTATGGATACCAAGTGTGGGAAGCCATGGGGTGGTGGTGGTGGGATGAGTTGGGAGTTTGGGATTGACCTGTATACATGTATATGCATAAAATACATAACTAATAATAACGTGCTGTATAAAAAAATAAATAAAATTTCAAAATTTAAAAAAAAAAAATTTAAAAATAAAACAGAAAAAAGTTCTTCCCGTCACACAGATGTATTTATAGGAATGAATTATTTTCATGCTTATATCTATAAATACATAAATGAGGAATAACATCTAACTTGAAACATAAAAGAAAAAAAAAGTGAACCCACGAGTTATACAGAGGAAAACCCTATCACGGCACTTGCTCCGGAGGTAAACAATTCTGAAATTGGTCAGAGGTGGGGAACCATCTCCCATACAGCCAGCCAAACACCCCAAACACAAGGAGCGTCCTAATTGAAAAGCTGGGGGACTGTGCCGAGGCATCTGTGAGTAAACGTGAGCTGAGCCCCAGGCCAGCTGCTGCTGATCTGTTCCCACCCTTTCCAGGTAAAACACCTGAATATGTACAAGGGCTTGAAAGCCTAGAGGAAGGACCGTGGAGCCACACCAGCGACAGCACGCAGGCCAACTTGGTGCCTGCAGGCCAGCCAGCGTGGTCCTGGATCCGGGCGCTCTTCCAGAATCTTTCCATTGCCCTGCCTGAGATACCCCTCCTGTCCCGGCCCCCACTGCTTTTTTCCTTCATCACCTCTGTCCGGAGAGAAATTCCAGCGGAAAGTATGGGTGACACATCCTCTTCTTTACAGGCGGCAGCCTGGCAACTCCTGCAGAAAGGCCAGCAGAACCCCACTCACACCAGGCCACGCACAAAGCTGTGGTCCCTCACTCCCTCCCACCAGTACAGCCACGAGACTGCTGACGGGGCAGACAATATGGAGTCAGGCACAGCTTCAGGGGCTATTGCTGCCTGGAGCGCTGTTTATATTGACCTCAACGAGGCACACCTGTGGAGGGCGGGCTGGCAGTGTAAGCCTGCCCAGTTCAGCTAATCCACAACCCTCAGGGAATCACATTGTTGAAAATGGACCCCGCTAAGGCAGAAGAGAAGCCAAGGGAAAAAAGGACACAATGCCATTTGCATCACTGTAGATGAGTCTAGAAGTAATCACGTGACTTGTAGTATGTCAGAAAGTAAAAGACACATATCCTATCATATCACTTATAGGTGTTACCTAAAAATGGATACCAGGGCAGATATTTCCACGGAGAAGGGCAATCACAGATTCATTAAACAAACTTATGGTTCACCAATGGAAAGGTGTGAGGATTGGTTTCATTACGATATCGGGGTTAACAGACATATACAAACACAGGTGACATATATAATCACCAAAGACCTACAGAATACCAAGAGAGGACTACTCAACATTCTGTCATAACGTACATGGGAAAAGGATCCCAAGAAGAACAGTCATCTGTATATGTGTAAAAGAACCACATCTTCCACACCTACAACAAGCCAAACATTGTAATCAAACTTGCTGTAATAAAAAATAAAAACTTAAATTAAAAACACGAACAAGAAGTAGTGAGACAAACGTGACGGGCTTTCTCCTGGTACATTCCATTCTAAACTCCAATCTAGAACACCACTTCCACTGAGGCTCTCTTGCCCTTGTAACCAGATTTGGTAAGGGTGAACTGCTGCCACCTTGTGGCCGTTTCACACAACAGCAGCTTTAATCCCAACGCTAATGGTCAGTTGATATTCAAAATCATTGTAGGCCTGTAAATGACACCTGCCCTGAAAACAAATCCTGGGGTCACATATCGACCAAAAATTTCAAAGGACGTCCATATTTCAAAACGACCGTTTCAAAAGGCATATTTTACGCACATTAGTGTTCTGCTTCTTTTCCTTTCTTTCCTTTTTTGTTAAAAAACACGGGAATGGAAAAAGGCATCCCTCAGAATGGGCGAAAATCGTTGCAGACGAATCAATGGACAGAGGTTTAATCTCCAATATATATAAACAGCTCATGCAGCTTAATATTAAAAAAACAAACAACCCAATACAAAAATGGGCAGAAGATCTAAAGAGACGTTTCTTCAAAGAAGACACAGAGATGGCCAAGACGCACATGAAAAGCTGCTCAACAGCACTAATAATTAGAGAAATGCAAATCAAAACTACAATGAGGTATCACCTCACACCTGTTAGAATCGGCATCATCAGAAAATCTACAAACGACCAATTCTGGGGAGGGTGTGGACAAAAGGAGCCCTCTTCCACTATTGGTGGGAATGTAAATTGATACAGTCACTATGGAGAACAGTATGGCGTTTCCTTAAAAAAACTAGAAATAGAATTACCATCTGATCCAGCAATCCCACTTCTGGGCATATACCCAGAGAAAACGGTAAATCAAAAAGGACCATTCAACACAATGTTCGTTGCAGCACCATTTACAATAGCCAGGTAATGGAAGCAACCTAAATGCCCACAGACAGATGAATGGATAAAGATGTGGTACATATATAAAATGAAATATTACTCGGCCATAAACAGGAATGAAACTGGGTCATTTGTAGAGACATCGATGGATCGAGAGACTGTCATACAGAATGAAGTAACTCAGAAAGAGGAAAACAAATACTGTATATTAGTGCATATATGTGGAACCTAAAAAATGGTACAGATGAACTGGTTTGCAGGGAAGAAATAGAGACACAGAGGTAGAGAACAAACGTATGGACACCATGTGTGGGAAGCCATGGGGTGGTGGTGGTGGGATGAGTTGGGAGATTGGGATTGACCTGTATACATGTATATGCATAAAATTCATAACTAATAATAACGTGCTGTATAAAAAATAAAATTTAATTTCAAAATTTTAAAAAATAAAATTTAAAAATAAAAGAGAAAAAAGTTCTTCCCGTCACACAGATGTATTTATAGGAATGAATTATTTCCATGCTTATATCTATAAATATATAAAAGAGGAATAAAATCTAACTTGAACCATAAAAGAAAAAAAACACCTGAACCCATGAGTTATACAGAGGAAAACCCTATCAGCGCACTTGCTCCAGCGGTAAACAATTCTGAAATTGGTCAGAGGTGGGAAACCATCTCCCATACAGCCAGCAACCCACGCCCCACGCAAGGAGCGTCCTCATTGCAAAGCTGGGGGACCGTGCCGAGGCTTCTGTGAGTAAACGTGAGCTGAGCCCCAGGCCAGCTGCTGCTGAACTGTTCCCATCCTTCCCAGGTAAAACACCTGAATATGTACAAGGGCTTGAAAGCCTAGAGGAAGGGCCGTCGAGCCACACCAGGGACAGCACGCAGGGCAACTTGGTGCCTGCAGGCCAGCCAGGGTGGTCTTGGCCCCGGGCGCTCTTCCAGAAGCTTTCCATTGCCCTGCCTGAGATACACCTCTTGTCCCGGCCCCCACTGCTTTTTTCCTTCCTCACCTCTGTCCGGAGTGAAATTCCAGTGGAAGGTATGGGTGACACATCCTCTTCTTTACAGGCGGCAGCCTGGCAACTCCTGCAGAAAGGCCAGCAGAGCCCCACTCACACCAGGCCACCCACAAAGCTGTGGCCCCTCACTCCCTCCCACCAGCACAGACCCGAGACTGCTGACTGGGCAGAGAATATGGAGTCAGGCACAGCTTCAGGGGCTATTGCTGCCTGGAGCGCTGTTTATATTGACCTCAACGAGGCACACCTGGGGAGGGCGGGCCGGCAGGTTAAGGCTGCCCAGGTCAGCTAATCCACAACCCTCAGGGAATCACATTGTTGAAAATGGACCTCACTAAGGCAGAATAGAAGCCAAGGAAAAAAAGGACACAATGCCATTTGCAGCACCGTAAATGAGTCTAGAAGTAATCACGTGACTTGTAGTAAGTCAGAAAGTGAAAGACACATATCATATCATATCACTTATAGGTGTTACCTAAAAATGGATACCAGGGCAGATATTTCCACGGAGAAGGGCAATCACAGATTCATTAAACAAACTTATGGTTCACCAATGGAAAGGTGTGAGGATTGGTTTCATTACAATATCGGGGTTAACAGACATATACAAACACAGGTGACATATATAATCAACAAAGACCTACAGAATAACAAGACAGGACTACTCAACATTCTGTCATAACGTACATGGGAAATGGATCCCAGGAAGAACAGACATCTGTATATGTGTAAAAGAACCACATCTTCCACACCTACAACAAGCCAAACATTGTAATCAAACTTGCTGTAATAAAAAAATAAAAAAATTAAATTAAAAACACGAACAAGAAGTAGTGAGACAAACTTGAGGGGCTTTCTCCTGGCACATTCCATTCTAAATTCCAATCTAGAACACCACTTCCACTGAGGCTCTCTTGCCCTAGTAACCAGATTTGGTAAGGGAGAACTGCTGCCACCTTGTGGCCGTTTCACACAACAGCAGCTTTAATCCCAGCGCTAATGGTAAGTTGATATTCAAAATCATTGCAGGCCTGTAAATGACACCTGACCTGAAAACAAATCCTGGGGTCACATATCGACCAAAAAATTCAAAGGACGTCCATATTTCAAAACGACCGGTTCAAAAGGCATATTTTACGCACATTAGTGTTCTGCTTCTTTTCCTTTCTTTCCTTTTTTGTTAGAAAACACGGGAATGGAAAATGGCATCCCTCAGAATGGGCAAAAATCGTTGCAGAGGAATCAATGGACAGAGGTTTAATCTCCAATATATATAAACAGCTCATGCAGCTTAATATTAAAAAAACAAACAACCCAATACAAAAATGGGCAGAAGATCTAAAGAGACGTTTCTTCAAAGGAGACACAGAGATGGCCAAGACGCACAGGAAAAGCTGCTCAACAGCACTAATTATTAGAGAAATGCAAATCAAAACTACAATGAGGTATCACCTCACACCTGTTAGAATCGGCATCATCAGAAAATCTACAAACAACCAATTCTGGGGAGGGTGTGGACAAAAGGAGCCCTCTTCCACTATTGGTGGGAATGTAAATTGATACAGTCCCTATGGAGAACAGTATGGAGTTTCCTTAAAAAAATTAGAAATAGAATTACCATCTGATCCAGCAATCCCACTTCTGGGCATATACCCAGAGAAAACCGTATTTCAAAAAGGCACATTCGGGGCCTCCCTGGTGGCGCAGTGGTTGAGAGTCCGCCTGCCGATGCAGGGGATACGGGTTCGTGCCCCGGTCTGGGAGGATCCCATATGCCGCGGAGCGGCTGGGCCCGTGAGCCATGGCCGCTGAGCCTGTGCGTCCGGAGCCTGTGCTCCGCAACGGGAGAGGCCACAACAGTGAGAGGCCCGCGTAGAGCAAAAAAAAAAAAAAAAAAAAAAAAAAAAGGCACATTCACCACAATGTTCGTTGCAGCACTATTTACAATAGCCAGGTAATGGAGGCAACCTAAATGCCCACAGACAGATGAATGGATAAAGATGTGGTACATATATAAAATGGAATATTACTCGGCCATAAAAAGGAATGAAACTGGGTCATTTGTAGAGACATCGATGGATCGAGAGACTGTCATACAGAATGAAGTAAGTCAGAAAGAGGAAAACAAATATTGTATATTAATGCATATATGTGGAGCCTAAAAATGGTACAGATGAACTGGTTTGCAGGGAAGAAATAGAGACATAGACGTAGAGAACAAACGTATGGACACCAAGTGTGGGAAGCCATGGGGTGGTGGTGGTGGGATGAGTTGGGAGTTTGGGATTGACCTGTATACATGTATATGCATAAAATACATAACTAATAATAACGTGCTGTATAAAAAAATAAATAAAATTAAATTTCAAAATTTTAAAAAATAAAATTTAAAAACAGAAAAAAGTTCTTCCCGTCACACAGATGTATTTATAGGAATGAATTATTTCCATGCTTATATCTATAAATACATAAAAGAGGAATAAAATCTAACTTGAACGATAAAAGAAGAAAAAAGTGAACCCACTAGTTATACAGAGGAAAACCCTATCACGGCACTTGCTCCAGCGGTAAACAATTCTGAAATTGGTCGGAGGTGGGGAACCCTCTCACATACAGCCAGCAACCCACCCCCCACACAAGGAGCGTCCTCATTGCAAAGCTGGGGGACCGTGCCGAGGCATCTGTGAGTAAACGTGAGTTGAGCCCCAGGCCAGCTGCTGCTGAACTGTCCCCACCCTTTCCAGGTAAAACACCTGAATATGTACAAGGGCTTGAAACCCTAGAGGAAGGACTGTGGAGCCACACAAGTGACAGCACGCAGGCCAACTTGGTGCCTGCAGGACAGCCAGGGTGGTCCTGGACCCTGGCGCTCTTCCAGAAGCTTTCCATTGCCCTGCCTGAGATACCCCTCATGTCCCGGCCCCCACTGCTTTTTTCCTTCCTCACCTCTGTCCGGAGAGAAATTCCAGCGGAAGGTATGGGTGACACATCCTCTTCTTTACAGGTGGCAGCCTGGCAACTCCTGCAGAAAGGCCAGCAGAACCCCACTCACACCGGGCCACCCACAAAGCTGTGGCCCCTCACTCCCTCCCACCAGCACAGCCCTGAGACTGCTGACGGGGCAGAGAATATGGAGTCAGGCACAGCTTCAGGGGCTATTGCTGCCTGGAGCGCTGTTTATATTGACCTCAACGAGGCACACCTGGGGAGGGCGGGCCGGCAGGTTAAGGCTGCCCAGGTCAGCTAATCCACAACCCTCAGGGAATCACATTGTTGAAAATGGACCCCGCTAAGGCAGAAGAGAAGCCAAGGGAAAAAAGGACACAATGCCATTTGCAGCACCGTAGATGAGTCCAGAAGTAATCACGTGACTTGTAGTAAGTCAGAAAGTGGAAGACACATATCATATCATATCACTTATAGGTGTTACCTAAAAATGGATACCAGGGCAGATATTTCCACGGAGAAGGGCAATCACAGATTCATTAAACAAACTTATGGTTCACCAATGGAAAGGTGTGAGGATTGGTTTCATTACGATATCGGGGTTAACAGACATATACAAACACAGGTGACATATATAATCCCCAAACACCTACAGAATACCAAGAGAGGACTACTCAACATTCTGTCATAACGTACATGGGAAAAGGATCTCAGGAAAACAGACATCTGTATATGTGTAAAAGAACCACATCTTCCACACCTACAAGAAGCCAAACATTGTAATCAAACTTGTTGTAATAAAAAATAAAAAATTAAATTAAAAACACGAACAAGAAGTCGTGAGACACACGTGAGGGGCTTTCTCCTGGGACATTCCATTCTAAACTCCAATCTAGAACACCACTTCCACTGAGGCTCTCTTGCCCTAGTAACCAGGTTTGGTAAGGGTGAACTGCTGCCACCTTGTGGCCGTTTCACACAACAGCAGCTTTAATCCCAACGCTAATGGTCAGTTGATATTCAAAATCATTGCAGGCCTGTAAATGACACCTGCCCTGAAAACAAATCCTGGGGTCACATATCGACCAAAATATTCAAAGGACGTCCATATTTCAAAACGACCGTTTCAAAAGGAATATTTTAGGCACATTAGTGTTCTGCTTCTTTTCCTTTCTTTCCTTTTTTGTTAAAAAAAACGGGAATGGAAAAAAGCATCCCTCAGAATGGGCGAAAATCGTTGCAGACGAATCAATGGACAGAGGTTTAATCTCCAATATATATAAACAGCTCATGCAGCTTAATATTAAAAAAACAAACAACCCAAAAAAAATGGGCAGAAGATCTAAAGAGACGTTTCTTCAAAGGAGACACAGAGATGGCCAAGATGCACATGAAAAGCTGCTCAACAGCACTAATTATTAGAGAAATGCAAATCAAAACTACAATGAGGTTTCACCTCACACCTGTTAGAATCGGCATCATCAGAAAATCTACAAACAACCAATTCTGGGGAGGGTGTGGACAAAAGGAGCCCTCTTCCACTATTGGTGGGAATGTAAATTGATACAGTCACTATGGAGAACAGTATGGAGTTTCCTTAAAAAAGCTAGAAATAGAATTACCATCTGATCCAGCAATCCCACTTCTGGGCATATACCCAGAGAAAACCGTATTTCAAAAAGGCACATTCACCACAATGTTCGTTGCAGCACTATTTACAATAGCCAGGTAATGGAAGCAACCTAAATGCCCACAGACAGATGAGTGGATAAAGCTGTGGTACATATATAAAATGGAATATTACTCGGCCATAAAAAGGAATGAAACTGGGTCATTTGTTGAGACATCGATGGATCGAGAGACTGTCATACAGAATGAAGTAAGTCAGAAAGAGGAAAACAAATATTGTATATTAATGCATATATGTGGAGCCTAAAAATGGTACAGATGAACTGGTTTGCAGGGAAGAAATAGAGACACAGAGGTAGAGAACAAACGTATGGACACCAAGTGTGGGAAGCCATGGGGTGGTGGTGGTGGAATGAGTTGGGAGATTGGGATTGACCTGTATACATGTATATGCATAAAATTCATAACTAATAATAACGTGGTGTATAAAAAATATAAATAAAATTAAATTTCAAAATTTTAAAAAATAAAATTTAATAATAAAACAGAAAAAAGTTCTTCCCGTCACACAGATGTATTTATAGGAGGGAATTATTTCCATGCTTATATCTATAAATACATAAAAGAGGAATAAAATCTAACTTGAACCATAAAAGAAAAAAAAAACCCTGAACCCACGAGTTATACAGAGGAAAACCCTATCAGGGCACTTGCTCCAGTGGTAAACAATTCTGAAATTGGTCAGAGGTGGGGAACCATCTCCCATACAGCCATCAACCCACCCCCCACGCAAGGAGCGTCCTCATTGCAAAGCTGGGGGACCGTGCCGAGGCATCTGTGAGTAAACGTGAGCTGAGCCCCAGGCCAGCTACTGCTGAACTGTTCCCACCCTTTCCAGGTAAAACACCTAAATATATACAAGGGCTTGAAAGCCTAGAGGAAGGACCGTGGAGCCACACCAGCGACAGCACGCAGGCCAACTTGGTGCCTGCAGGGCAGCCAGGGTGGTCCTGGCCCCGGAAGCTCTTCCAGAAGCTTTCCATGGCCCTGCCTGAGATACCCCTCCTGTCCCGGCCCCCACTGCTTTTTTCCTTCCTCACCTCTGTCCGAAGAGAAATTCCAGCGGAAAGTATGGGTGACACAACCTCTTCTTTACAGGCGGCAGCCTGGCAACTCCTGCAGAAAGGCCAGCAGAACCCCACTCACACCGGGCCACCCACAAAGCTGTGGCCCCTCACTCCCTCCCACCAGCACAGCCCCGAGACTGCTGACGGGGCAGAGAATATGGAGTCAGGCACAGCTTCAGGGGCTATTGCTGCCTGGAGCGCTGTTTATATTGACCTCAACGAGGCACACCTGGGGAGGGCGGGCCGGCAGGTTAAGGCTGCCCAGGTCAGCTAATCCACAACCCTCAGGGAATCACATTGTTGAAAATGGACCCCGCTAAGGCAGAAGAGAAGCCAAGGGAAAAAAGGACACAATGCCATTTGCAGCACCGTAGATGAGTCCAGAAATAATCACGTGACTTGTAGTAAGTCAGAAAGTGGAAGACACATATCATATCATATCACTTATAGGTGTTACCTAAAAATGGATACCAGGGCAGATATTTCCACGGAGAAGGGCAATCACAGATTCATTAAACAAACTTATGGTTCACCAATGGAAAGGTGTGAGGATTGGTTTCATTACGATATCGGGGTTAACAGACATATACAAACACAGGTGACATATATAATCCCCAAAGACCTACAGAATACCAAGAGAGGACTACTCAACATTCTGTCATAACGTACATGGGAAAAGGATCCCAGGAAGAACAGACATCTGTATATGTGTAAAAGAACCACATCTTCCACACCTACAAGAAGCCAAACATTGTAATCAAACTTGCTGTAATAAAAAATAAAAAATTAAATTAAAAACACGAACAAGAAGTCGTGAGACACACGTGAGGGGCTTTCTCCTGGGACATTCCATTCTAAACTCCAATCTAGAACACCACTTCCACTGAGGCTCTCTTGCCCTAGTAACCAGGTTTGGTAAGGGTGAACTGCTGCCACCTTGTGGCCGTTTCACACAACAGCAGCTTTAATCCCAACGCTAATGGTCAGTTGATATTCAAAATCATTGCAGGCCTGTAAATGACACCTGCCCTGAAAACAATCCTGGGGTCACATATCGACCAAAAAATTCAAAGGACGTCCATATTTCAAAACGACCGTTTCAAAAGGCATATTTTACGCACATTAGTGTTCTGCTTCTTTTCCTTTCTTTCCTTTTTTGTTAAAAAAAACGGGAATGGAAAAAAGCATCCCTCAGAATGGGCGAAAATCGTTGCAGACGAATCAATGGACAGAGGTTTAATCTCCAATATATATAAACAGCTCATGCAGCTTAATATTAAAAAAACAAACAACCCAAAAAAAAAATGGGCAGAAGATCTAAAGAGACGTTTCTTCAAAGGAGACACAGAGATGGCCAAGACGCACATGAAAAGCTGCTCAACAGCACTAATTATTAGAGAAATGCAAATCAAAACTACAATGAGGTTTCACCTCACACCTGTTAGAATCGGCATCATCAGAAAATCTACAAACAACCAATTCTGGGGAGGGTGTGGACAAAAGGAGCCCTCTTCCACTATTGGTGGGAATGTAAATTGATACAGTCACTATGGAGAACAGTATGGAGTTTCCTTAAAAAAGCTAGAAATAGAATTACCATCTGATCCAGCAATCCCACTTCTGGGCATATACCCAGAGAAAACCGTATTTCAAAAAGGCACATTCACCACAATGTTCGTTGCAGCACTATTTACAATAGCCAGGTAATGGAAGCAACCTAAATGCCCACAGACAGATGAGTGGATAAAGCTGTGGTACATATATAAAATGGAATATTACTCGGCCATAAAAAGGAATGAAACTGGGTCATTTGTTGAGACATCGATGGATCGAGAGACTGTCATACAGAATGAAGTAAGTCAGAAAGAGGAAAACAAATATTGTATATTAATGCATATATGTGGAGCCTAAAAATGGTACAGATGAACTGGTTTGCAGGGAAGAAATAGAGACACAGAGGTAGAGAACAAACGTATGGACACCAAGTGTGGGAAGCCATGGGGTGGTGGTGGTGGAATGAGTTGGGAGATTGGGATTGACCTGTATACATGTATATGCATAAAATACATAACTAATAATAACGTGGTGTATAAAAAAATAAATAAAATTAAATTTCAAAATTTTAAAAAATAAAATTTAATAATAAAACAGAAAAAAGTTCTTCCCGTCACACAGATGTATTTATAGGAGTGAATTATTTCCATGCTTATATCTATAAATACATAAAAGAGGAATAAAATCTAACTTGAACCATAAAAGAAAAAAAAAAACCCTGAACCCACGAGTTATACAGAGGAAAACACTATCAGGGCACTTGCTCCAGTGGTAAACAATTCTGAAATTGGTCAGAGGTGGGGAACCATCTCCCATACAGCCATCAACCCACCCCCCACGCAAGGAGCGTCCTCATTGCAAAGCTGGGGGACCGTGCCGAGGCATCTGTGAGTAAACGTGAGCTGAGCCCCAGGCCAGCTACTGCTGAACTGTTCCCACCCTTTCCAGGTAAAACACCTAAATATATACAAGGGCTTGAAAGCCTAGAGGAAGGACCGTGGAGCCACACGAGCGACAGCACGCAGGCCAACTTGGTGCCTGCAGGGCAGCCAGGGTGGTCCTGGCCCCGGAAGCTCTTCCAGAAGCTTTCCATGGCCCTGCCTGAGATACCCCTCATGTCCCGGCCACCACTGCTTTTTTCCTTCCTCACCTCTGTCCGAAGAGAAATTCCAGCGGAAAGTATGGGTGACACAACCTCTTCTTTACAGGCGGCAGCCTGGCAACTCCTGCAGAAAGGCCAGCAGAACCCCACTCACACCGGGCCACCCACAAAGCTGTGGCCCCTCACTCCCTCCCACCAGCACAGCCCCGAGACTGCTGACGGGGCAGAGAATATGGAGTCAGGCACAGCTTCAGGGGCTATTGCTGCCTGGAGCGCTGTTTTTATTGACCTCAACGAGGCACACCTGGCGAGGGCGGGCCGGCAGGTTAAGGCTGCCCAGGTCAGCTAATCCACAACCCTCATGGAATCACATTGTTGAAAATGGACCCCGCTAAGGCAGAAGAGAAGCCAAGGGAGAAAAGGACACAATGCCATTTGCAGCACCGTAGATGAGTCCAGAAGTAATCACGTGACTTGTAGTAAGTCAGAAAGTGGAAGACACATATCATATCATATCACTTATAGGTGTTACCTAAAAATGGATACCAGGGCAGATATTTCCACGGAGAAGGGCAATCACAGATTCATTAAACAAACTTATGGTTCACCAATGGAAAGGTGTGAGGATTGGTTTCATTACGATATCGGGGTTAACAGACATATACAAACACAGGTGACATATATAATCCCCAAAGACCTACAGAATACCAAGAGAGGACTACTCAACATTCTGTCATAACGTACATGGGAAAAGGATCCCAGGAAGAACAGACATCTGTATATGTGTAAAAGAACCACATCTTCCACACCTACAAGAAGCCAAACATTGTAATCAAACTTGCTGTAATAAAAAATAAAAAATTAAATTAAAAACACGAACAAGAAGTAGTGAGACAAACGTGAGGGGCTTTCTCCTGGGACATTCCATTCTAAACTCCAATCTAGAACACCACTTCCACTGAGGCTCTCTTGCCCTAGTAACCAGGTTTGGTAAGGGTGAACTGCTGCCACCTTGTGGCCGTTTCACACAACAGCAGCTTTAATCCCAACGCTAATGGTCAGTTGATATTCAAAATCATTGCAGGCCTGTAAATGACACCTGCCCTGAAAACAAATCCTGGGGTCACATATCGACCAAAATATTCAAAGGACGTCCATATTTCAAAACGACCGTTTCAAAAGGCATATTTTAGGCACATTAGTGTTCTGCTTCTTTTCCTTTCTTTCCTTTTTCGTTAAAAAAAACGGGAATGG
Source organism: Mesoplodon mirus (assembly GCF_964341445.2). Lineage (NCBI taxonomy): Eukaryota > Metazoa > Chordata > Mammalia > Artiodactyla > Ziphiidae > Mesoplodon > Mesoplodon mirus. The sequence goes on from NW_028295739.1 coordinate 683,350, forward strand.
AAAAAATCATCCCTCAGAATGGGCGAAAATCGTTGCAGACGAATCAATGGACAGAGGTTTAATCTCCAATATATATAAACAGCTCATGCAGCTTAATATTAAAAAAACAAACAACCCAAAAAAAATGGGCAGAAGATCTAAAGAGACGTTTCTTCAAAGGAGACACAGAGACGGCCAAGACGCACATGAAAAGCTGCTCAACAGCACTAATTATTAGAGAAATGCAAATCAAAACTACAATGAGGTTTCACCTCACACCTGTTAGAATCGGCATCATCAGAAAATCTGCAAACAACCAATTCTGGGGAGGGTGTGGACAAAAGGAGCCCTCTTCCACTATTGGTGGGAATGTAAATTGATACAGTCACTATGGAGAACAGTATGGAGTTTCCTTAAAAAAGCTAGAAATAGAATTACCATCTGATCCAGCAATCCCACTTCTGGGCATATACCCAGAGAAAACCGTATTTCAAAAAGGCACATTCAGGGCCTCCCTGGTGGCGCAGTGGTTGAGAGTCCGCCTGCCGATGCAGGGGATACGGGTTCGTGCCCCGGTCTGGGAGGATCCCATATGCCGCGGAGCGGCTGGGCCTGTGAGCCATGGCCGCTGGGCTTGCGCATCCGGAGCCTGTGCTCCGCAACGGGAGAGGCCACAACAGTGAGAGGCCCGCATACCGCAAAAAAAAAAAAAAATAAGGCACATTCACCACAATGTTCGTTGCAGCACTATTTACAATAGCCAGGTAATGGAAGCAACCTAAATGCCCACAGACAGATGAGTGGATAAAGATGTGGTACATATATAAAATGGAATATTACTCGGCCATAAAAAGGAATGAAACTGGGTCATTTGTAGAGACATCGATGGATCGAGAGACTGTCATACAGAATGAAGTAAGTCAGAAAGAGGAAAACAAATATTGTATATTAATGCATATATGTGGAACCTAAAAAAATGGTACAGATGAACTGGTTTGCAGGGAAGAAATAGAGACACAGAGGTTGAGAACAAACCTATGGACACCAAGTGTGGGAAACCATGGTGTGGTGGTTGTGGGATGAGTTGGGAGATTGGGATTGACCTGTATACATGTATATGCATAAAATACATAACTAATAAAAACCTGCTGTATAAAAACATAAATAAAATTATCTTTCAAATTTTAAAAAAAATAGAATTTAACAATAAAACAGAAAAAAGTTCTTCCCGTCACACAGATGTATTTATAGGAATGAATTATTTCAATGCTTATATCTATAAATACATAAAAGAGGAATAAAATATAACTTGAACCATAAAAGAAAAAAAAACCTGAACTCACGAGTTTTACAGAGGAAAACCCTATCTGGGCACTTGCTCCAGCGGTAAACAATTCTGAAATTGGTCAGAGGTGGGGAACCATCTGCCATACAGCCAGCAACCCACCCCCCACGCAAGGAGTGTCCTCATTGCAAAGCTGGGGGACCGTGCCGAGGCATCTGTGAGTAAACATGAGCTGAGCCCCAGGGCAGCTGCTGCTGAACTGTTCCCACCATTCACAGGTAAAACACCTGAATATGTACAAGGGCTTGAAAGCCTAGAGGAAGGGCCGTGGAGCCACACCAGTGACAGCACGCAGGACAACTTGCTGCCTGCAGGACAGCCAGGGTGGTCCTGGCCCCAGGATCTCTTCCAGAAGATTTCCATTGCCCTGCCTGAGATACCCCTCCTGTCCCGGCACCCACTGCTTTTTTCCTTCCTCACCTCTGTCCGGAGAGAAATTCCAGCGGAAGGTATGGGTGACACACCCTGTTCTTTACAGGCGGCTTCCTGGCAACTCCTGCAGAAAGGCCAGCAGAGCCCCACTCACACCGGGCCACACACAACGTTGTGGCTCCTCACTCCCTCCCACCAGCACAGCCCTGAGACTGCTGACAGGGCAGAGAATATGGAGGCAGGCACAGCTTCAGGGGTTATTGCTGCCTGGAGCTCTGTTTATATTGACCTCAATGAGGCACACCTGGTGAGGGCGGGCCGGCAGGGTAATGCTGCCCAGGTCAGCTAATCCACAACCCTCAGGGAATCACATTGTTGAAAATGGACCTCGCTAAGGCAGAATAGAAGCCAAGGGAAAGAAGGACACAATGCCATTTGCAGCACCGTAGATGAGTCTAGAAGTAATCACGTGACTTGTAGTAAGTCAGAAAGTGAAAGACACATATCATATCATATCACTTATATCTGTTACCTAAAAATGAATACCAGGGCAGATATTTCCACGGAGAAGGGCCATCACAGATTCGTTAAACAAACTTATGGTTCACCAATGGAAAGGTGTGAGGATGGGTTTCATTACGATATCGGGGTTAACACACATATACAAACATAGGTGACATATATAATCACCAAAGACCTACAGAATACCAAGAGAGGACTACTCAACTCTGTCATAACGTACATGGGAAAAGGATCCCAGGAAGAACAGACATCTATATATGTGTAAAAGAACCACATCTTCCACACCTACCACAAGCCAACATTGTAATCAAACTTGCTGTAATAAAAAATATAAAAAATTAAATTAAAAACACGAACAAGAATTAGTGAGACAAACTTGAGGGGCTTTCTCCTGGCACATTCCATTCTAAATTCCAATCTAGAACACCACTTCCACTGAGGCTCTCTTGCCCTTGTAACCAGATTTGGCAAGGGAGAACTGCTGCCGCCTTGTGGCCGTTTCACACAACAGCAGCTTTAATCCCAGTGCTAATGGTCAGTTGATATTCAAAATCATTGCAGGCCTGTAAATGACACCTGCCCTGAAAACAAATCCTGGGGTCACATATCGACCAAAAACTTCAAAGCACGTCCATATTTCAAAAAGACCGTTTCAAAAGGCATATTTTAGGCACATTAGTGTTCTGCTTCTTTTCCTTTCTATCCTTTTTTGTTAAAAAAACGGGAATGGAAAAAGGCATCCCTCAGAATGGGCGAAAATCGTTGCAAATGAATCAATGGACAGAGGTTTAATCTCCAATATATATAAACAGCTCATGCAGCTTAATATTAAAAAAACCAACAACCCAATACAAAAATGGGCAGAAGATCTAAAGAGACGTTTCTTCAAAGGAGACACAGAGATGGCCAAGACGCACATGAAAAGCTGCTCAACAGCACTAATTATTAGAGAAATGCAAATCAAAACTACAATGAGGTATCACCTCACACCTGTTAGAATCGGCATCATCAGGAAATCTACAAACAACCAATTCTGGGGAGGGTGTGGACAAAAGGAGCCCTCATCCACTATTGGTGGGAATGTAAATTGATACAGTCACTATGGAGAACAGTATGGAGTTTCCTTAAAAAAATTAGAAATAGAATTACCATCTGATCCAGCAATCGCACTTCTGGGCATATACCCAGAGAAAACCGTATTTAAAAAAGGCACATTCACCACAATGTTCGTTGCAGCACTATTTACAATAGCCAGGTAATGAAAGCAACCTAAATGCCCACAGACAGATGAATGGATAAAGATGTGGTACATATATAAAATGGAATATTACTCTGCCATAAAAAGGAATGAAACTGGGTCATTTGTAGAGACATCGATGGATCGAGACACTGTCATACAGAATGAAGTAAGTCAGAAAGAGGAAAACAAATATTGTATATTAATGCATATATATGGAGCCTAAAAAATGGTACAGATGAACTGGTTTGCAGGGAACTAATAGAGACACAGAGGTAGAGAACAAACGTATGGACACCAAGTGTGGGAAACCATGGGGTGGTGGTGGTGGGATGAGTTGGGAGTTTGGGATTGACCTGAATTCATATATATGCATAAAGTACATAACTAATAATAACGTGCTGTATAAAAAATAAATAAAATTAAATTTCAAAATTTTAAAAAATAAAATTTAAAAATAAAACAGAAAAAAGTTCTTCCCGTCACACAGATGTATTTATAGGAATGAATTATTTCCATGCTTATATCTATAAATACATAAAAGAGGAATAAAATCTAACTTGAACCATAAAAGAAAAAAAAACTGAACACACGAGTTATACAGAGGAAAACCCTATCAGCACACTTGCTCCAGCGGTAAACAATTCTGAAATTGGTCAGAGGTGGGGAACCATCTCCCATACAGCCAGCAACCCACCCCCCACGCAAGGAGCGTCCTCATTGCAAAGCTGGGGGACCGTGCCGAGGCATCTGTGAGTAAACGTGAGCTGAGCCCCAGGCCAGCTGCTGCTGAACTGTTCCCAACATTTCCAGGTAAAACACCTGAATATGTACAAGGGCTTGAAAGCCTAGAGGAAGGACTGTGGAGCCACACCAGCGACAGCACGCAGGCCAACTTGGTGCCTGCAGGCCAGCCAGTGTGGTCCTGGACCCTGGCGCTCTTCCAGAAGCTTTCCATTGCCCTGCCTGAGATACCCCTCCTGTCCCGGACCCCACTGCTTTTTTCCTTCCTCACCTCTGTCCGGAGAGAAATTCCAGCGGAAGGTATGGGGGACACATCCTGTTCTTTACAGGCGGCTTCCTGGCAACTCCTGCAGAAAGGCCAGCAGAGCCCCACTCACACCGGGCCACCCATAAAGTTGTGGCTCCTCACTCCCTCTCTCCAGCACAGCCCCGAGACTGCTGACAGGGCAGAGAATATGGAGTCAGGCACAGCTTCAGGGGCTATTGCTGCCTGGAGCTCTGTTTATATTGACCTCAACGAGGCACACCTGGGGAGGGCGGGCCGGCAGGGTAAGGCTGCCCAGGTCAGCTAATCCACAACCCTCAGGGAATCACATTGTTGAAAATGGACCTCGATAAGGCAGAATAGAAGCCAAGGGAAAAAAGGACACAATGTCATTTGCAGCACCGTAGATGAGTCTAGAAGTAATCACGTGACTTGTAGTAAGTCAGAAAGTGAAAGACACATATCATATCATATCACTTATAGGTGTTACCTAAAAATGGATACCAGGGCAGATATTTCCACGGAGAAGGGCCATCACAGATTCGTTAAACAAACTTATGGTTCACCAATGGAAAGGTGTGAGGATTGGTTTCATTACGATATTGGGGTTAACAGACATATACAAACAGAGGTGACATATATAATCACCAAAGACCTACAGAATACCAAGAGTGGACTACTCAACATTCTCTCATAACGTACATGGGAAAAGGATCCCAGGAAGAACAGACATCTGTATATGTGTAAAAGAACCACATCTTCCACACCTACAACAAGCCAAACATTGTAATCAAACTTGCTGTAATAAAAAATAAAAAATTAAATTAAAAACACGAACAAGAAGTAGTGAGACAAACTTGAGGGGCTTTCTCCTGGCACATTCCATTCTAAATTCCAATCTAGAACACCACTTCCCCTGATGCTCCCTTGCCCTAGTAACCAGATTTGGTAAGGGAGAACTGCTGCCACATTGTGGCCGTTTCACACAACAGCAGCTTTAATCCCAGTGCTAATGGTCAGTTGATATTCAAAATCTTTGCAGGCCTGTAAATGACACCTGCCCTGAAAACAAATCCTGGGGTCACATATCGACCACAAAATTCAAAGGACGTCCATATTTCAAAAGGACCGTTTCAAAAGGCATATTTTACGCACATTAGTGTTCTGCTTCTTTTCCTTTCTTTCCTTTTTTGTTAAAAAAAACGGGAATGGAAAAAGGCATCCCTCAGAATGGGCAAAAATCGTTGCAAACGAATCAATGGTCAGAGGTTTAATCTCCAATATATATAAACAGCTCATGCAGCTTAATATTAAAAAACAAACAACCCAATACAAAAATGGGCAGAAGATCTAAAGAGACGTTTCTTCAAAGAAGACACAGAGATCGCCAAGACGCACATGAAAAGCTGCTCAACAGCACTAATTATTAGAGAAATGCAAATCAAAACTACAATGAGGTATCACCTCACACCTGTTAGAATCGGCATCATCAGAAAATCTACAAACAACAAATTCTGGGGAGGGTGTGGACAAAAGGAGCCCTCTTCCACTATTGGTGGGAATGTAAATTGATACAGTCACTATGGAGAACAGTATGGAGTTTCCTTAAAAAAAACTAGAAATAGAATTACCATCTGATCCAGCAATCCTACTTCTGGGCATATACCCAGAGAAAACCGTATTTCAAAAAGGCACATTCACCACAATGTTCGTTGCAGCACTATTTACATTAGCCAGGTAATGGAAGCTAACTAAATGCCCACAGACAGATGAATGGATAAAGATGTGGTACATATATAAAATGGAATATTACTCGGCCACAAAAAGGAATGAAACTGAGTCATTGGTAGAGACATCGATGGATGGAGAGACTGTTATACAGAATGAAGTAAGTCAGAAAGAGCAAAACAAATATTGTATATTAATGCATATAAGTGGAGCCTAAAAAATGGTACAGATGAACTGGTTTGCAGGGAAGAAATAGAGACACAGAGGTAGAGAACAAACGTATGGACACCAAGTGTGGGAAGCCATGGGGTGGTGGTGGTGGGATGAGTTGGGAGATTGGGATTGACCTGTATACATATATATGCATAGAATACATAAATAATAATAACGTGCTCTTTAAAAAAATAAATAAAATTAAATTTCAAAATTTTAAAAAATAAAATTTAAAAATAAAAGAGATAAAAGTTCTTCCCGTCACACAGATGTATTTATAGGAATGAATTATTTCCATGCTTATATCTATAAATACATAAAAGAGGAATAAAATCTAACTTGAACGATAAAAGAAAAAAAAGTGAACCCACGAGTTATACAGAGGAAAACCCTATCACGGCACTTGCTCCAGCGGTACACAATTGTGAAATTGGTCAGAGGTGGGGAACCATCTCCCATACAGGCAGCAACCCACCCTCCATGCAAGGAGCGTCCTAATTGCAAAGCTGGGGGTCCGTGCCGAGGCATCTGTGAGTAAACGTGAGCTGAGCCCCAGGCCAGCTGCTGCTGAACTGTTCCCACCCTTTCCAGGTAAAACACCTGAATATGTACAAGGGCTTGAAAGCCTAGAGGAAGGACCGTGGAGCCACACCAGCGACAGCATGCAGGCCAACTTGGTGCCTGCAGGCTAGCCAGGGTGGTCTTGGACCCTGGCGCTCTTCCAGAAGCTTTCCATTGCCCTGCCTGAGATAACCCTCTTGTTCTAGCCCCCACTGATTTTTTCCTTCATCACCTCAGTCCGGAGAGAAATTCCAGCGGAAGGTATGGGTGACACAACCTCTTCTTTACAGGCGGCAGCCTGGCAACTCCTGCAGAAAGGCCAGCAGAACCGCACTCACACCGGGCCACCCACAAAGCTGTGGCCCCTCACTCCCTCCTACCAGCACAGCCCCGAGACTGCTGACGGGGCAGAGAATATGGAGTCAGGCACAGCTTCAGGGGCTATTGCTGCCTGGAGCACTGTTTATATTGACCTCAACAGGCACACCTGGGGAGGGCGGGCCGGCAGGGTAAGGCTGCCCAGGTCAGCTAATCCACAACCCTCAGGGAATCACATTGTTGAAAATGGACCCCGCTAAGGCAGAAGAGATGCCAAGGAAAAAAAGGACACAATGCCATTTGCAGCACCGTAGATGAGTCTAGAAGTAATCACGTGACTTGTAGTAAGTCAGAAAGTGAAAGACACATATCATATCATATCACTTATAGGTGTTACCTAAAAATGGATACCAGGGCAGATATTTCCACGGAGAAGGGCAATCACAGATTCATTAAACAAACTTATGGTTCACCAATGGAAAGGTGTGAGGATTGGTTTCATTACGATATCGGGGTTAACAGACATATACAACCACAGGTGACATATATAATCACCAAAGACCTACAGAATACCAAGAGAGGACTACTCAACATTCTGTCATAACGTACATGGGAAAAGGATCCCAGGAAGAACAGACATCTGTATATGTGTAAAAGAACCACATCTTCCACACCTACAAGAAGCCAAACATTGTAATCAAACTTGCTGTAATAAAAAATAAAAAATTAAATTAAAAACACGAACAAGAAGTAGTGAGACAAACGTGAGGGGCTTTCTCCTGGCACATTCCATTCTAAACTCCAATCTAGAACACCACTTCTACTGAGGCTCTCTTGCCCTAGTAACCAGATTTGGTAAGGGTGAACTGCTGCCACCTTGTGGCCGTTTCACACAACAGCAGCTTTAATCCCAGCGCTAATGGTCAGTTGATATTCAAAATCATTGCAGGCCTGTAAATGACATCTGCCCTGAAAACAAATCCTGGGGTCACATATCGACCAAAAATTTCAAAGGACGTCCATATTTCAAAAGGACCGTTTCAAAAGGCATATTTTACGCACATTAGTGTTCTGCTTCTTCTCCTTTCTTTCCTTTTTTGTTAAAAAAAACGGGAATGGAAAAAGGCATCCCTCAGAATGGGCGAAAATCGTTGCAGACGAATCAATGGACAGAGGTTTAATCTCCAATATATATAAACAGCTCATGCATCTTAATATTAAAAAAAACAAACAACCCAAAAAAATGGGCAGAAGATCTAAAGAGACGTTTCTTCAAAGGAGACACAGAGATGGCCAAGACGCACATGAAAAGCTGCTCAACAGCACTAATTATTAGAGAAATGCAAATCAAAACTACAATGAGGTATCACCTCACTCCTGTTAGAATCGGCATCATCAGAAAATCTACAAACAACCAATTCTGGGGAGGGTGTGGACAAAAGGAGCCCTCTTCCACTATTGGTGGGAATGTAAATTGATACAGTCACTATGGAGAACAGTATGGAGTTTCCTTAAAAAAATTAGAAATAGAATTACCATCTGATGCAGCAATCGCACTTCTGGGCATATACCCAGAGAAAACCGTATTTCAAAAAGGCACATTCACCACAATGTTGTTGCAGTACTATTTACAATAGCCAGGTAATGGAAGCAACCTAAATGCCCACAGACAGATGAATGGATAAAGATGTGGTACATATATAAAACGGAATATTACTCTGCCATGAAAATGAATGAAACTGGGTCATTTGTAGAGACATCGATGGATCGAGAGACTGTCATACAGAATGAAGTAAGTCAGAAAGAGGAAAACAAATATTGTATATTAATGCATATATGTGGAGCCTAAAAATGGTACAGATGAACTGGTTTGCAGGGAAGAAATAGAGACATAGAGGTAGAGAACAAACGTATGGACACCAAGTGTGGGAAGCCATGGGGTGGTGGTGGTGGGATGAGTTGGGAGTTTGGGATTGACCTGTATACATGTATATGCATAAAATACATAACTAATAATAACGTGCTGTATAAAAATATAAATAAAATTAAATTTCAAAATTTTAAAAAATAAAATTTAAAAACAGAAAAAAGTTCTTCCCGTCACACAGATGTATTTATAGGAATGAATTATTTCCATGCTTATATCTATAAATACATAAAAGAGGAATAAAATCTAACTTGAACGATAAAAGAAGAAAAAAGTGAACCCACTAGTTATACAGAGGAAAACCCTATCACGGCACTTGCTCCAGCGGTAAACAATTCTGAAATTGGTCGGAGGTGGGGAACCCTCTCACATACAGCCAGCAACCCACCCCCCACACAAGGAGCGTCCTCATTGCAAAGCTGGGGGACCGTGCCGAGGCATCTGTGAGTAAACGTGAGTTGAGCCCCAGGCCAGCTGCTGCTGAACTGTCCCCACCCTTTCCAGGTAAAACACCTGAATATGTACAAGGGCTTGAAACCCTAGAGGAAGGACTGTGGAGCCACACAAGCGACAGCACGCAGGCCAACTTGGTGCCTGCAGGACAGCTAGGGTGGTCCTGGACCCTGGCGCTCTTCCAGAAGCTTTCCATTGCCCTGCCTGAGATACCCCTCATGTCCCGGCCCCCACTGCTTTTTTCCTTCCTCACCTCTGTCCGGAGAGAAATTCCAGCGGAAGGTATGGGTGACACATCCTCTTCTTTACAGGTGTCAGCCTGGCAACTCCTGCAGAAAGGCCAGCAGAACCCCACTCACACCGGGCCACCCACAAAGCTGTGGCCCCTCACTCCCTCCCACCAGCACAGCCCTGAGACTGCTGACGGGGCAGAGAATATGGAGTCAGGCACAGCTTCAGGGGCTATTGCTGCCTGGAGCGCTGTTTATATTGACCTCAACGAGGCACACCTGGGGAGGGCGGGCCGGCAGGTTAAGGCTGCCCAGGTCAGCTAATCCACAACCCTCAGGGAATCACATTGTTGAAAATGGACCCCGCTAAGGCAGAAGAGAAGCCAAGGAAAAAAGGACACAATGCCATTTGCAGCACCGTAGATGAGTCCAGAAGTAATCACGTGACTTGTAGTAAGTCAGAAAGTGGAAGACACATATCATATCATATCACTTATAGGTGTTACCTAAAAATGGATACCAGGGCAGATATTTCCACAGAGAAGGGCAATCACAGATTCATTAAACAAACTTATGGTTCACCAATGGAAAGGTGTGAGGATTGGTTTCATTACGATATCGGGGTTAACAGACATATACAAACACAGGTGACATATATAATCACCAAAGACCTACAGAATACCAAGAGAGGACTACTCAACATTCTGTCATAACGTACATGGGAAAAGGATCTCAGGAAAACAGACATCTGTATATGTGTAAAAGAACCACATCTTCCACACCTACAAGAAGCCAAACATTGTAATCAAACTTGCTGTAATAAAAAATAAAAAATTAAATTAAAAACACGAACAAGAAGTCGTGAGACAAACGTGAGGGGCTTTCTCCTGGGACATTCCATTCTAAACTCCAATCTAGAACACCACTTCCACTGAGGCTCTCTTGCCCTAGTAACCAGATTTGGTAAGGGTGAACTGCTGCCACCTTGTGGCCGTTTCACACAACAGCAGCTTTAATCCCAACGCTAATGGTCAGTTGATATTCAAAATCATTGCAGGCCTGTAAATGACACCTGCCCTGAAAACAAATCCTGGGGTCACATATCGACCAAAATATTCAAAGGACGTCCATATTTCAAAACGACCGTTTCAAAAGGAATATTTTAGGCACATTAGTGTTCTGCTTCTTTTCCTTTCTTTCCTTTTTTGTTAAAAAAAACGGGAATGGAAAAAAGCATCCCTCAGAATGGGCGAAAATCGTTGCAGACGAATCAATGGACAGAGGTTTAATCTCCAATATATATAAACAGCTCATGCAGCTTAATATTAAAAAAACAAACAACCCAAAAAAAATGGGCAGAAGATCTAAAGAGACGTTTCTTCAAAGGAGACACAGAGATGGCCAAGACGCACATGAAAAGCTGCTCAACAGCACTAATTATTAGAGAAATGCAAATCAAAACTACAATGAGGTTTCACCTCACACTTGTTAGAATCGGCATCATCAGAAAATCTACAAACAACCAATTCTGGGGAGGGTGTGGACAAAAGGAGCCCTCTTCCACTATTGGTGGGAATGTAAATTGATACAGTCACTATGGAGAACAGTATGGAGTTTCCTTAAAAAAGCTAGAAATAGAATTACCATCTGATCCAGCAATCCCACTTCTGGGCATATACCCAGAGAAAACCGTATTTCAAAAAGGCACATTCACCACAATGTTCGTTGCAGCACTATTTACAATAGCCAGGTAATGGAAGCAACCTAAATGCCCACAGACAGATGAGTGGATAAAGCTGTGGTACATATATAAAATGGAATATTACTCGGCCATAAAAAGGAATGAAACTGGGTCATTTGTAGAGACATCGATGGATCGAGAGACTGTCATACAGAATGAAGTAAGTCAGAAAGAGGAAAACAAATATTGTATATTAATGCATATATGTGGAGCCTAAAAATGGTACAGATGAACTGGTTTGCAGGGAAGAAATAGAGACACAGAGGTAGAGAACAAACGTATGGACACCAAGTGTGGGAAGCCATGGGGTGGTGGTGGTGGAATGAGTTGGGAGATTGGGATTGACCTGTATACATGTATATGCATAAAATTCATAACTAATAACAACGTGGTGTATAAAAAAATAAATAAAATTAAATTTCAAAATTTTAAAAAATAAAATTTAATAATAAAACAGAAAAAAGTTCTTCCCGTCACACAGATGTATTTATAGGAGGGAATTATTTCCATGCTTATATCTATAAATACATAAAAGAGGAATAAAATCTAACTTGAACCATAAAAGAAAAAAAAAAAACCTGAACCCACGAGTTATACAGAGGAAAACCCTATCAGGGCACTTGCTCCAGTGGTAAACAATTCTGAAATTGGTCAGAGGTGGGGAACCATCTCCCATACAGCCATCAACCCACCCCCCACGCAAGGAGCGTCCTCATTGCAAAGCTGGGGGACCGTGCCGAGGCATCTGTGAGTAAACGTGAGCTGAGCCCCAGGCCAGCTACTGCTGAACTGTACCCACCCTTTCCAGGTAAAACACCTGAATATGTACAAGGGCTTGAAACCCTAGAGGAAGGACTGTGGAGCCACACCAGCGACAGCACGCAGGCCAACTTGGTGCCTGCAGGGCAGCCAGGGTGGTCCTGGCCCCGGAAGCTCTTCCAGAAGCTTTCCATTGCCCTGCCTGAGATACCCCTCATGTCCCGGCCCCCACTGCTTTTTTCCTTCCTCATCTCTGTCCGAAGAGAAATTCCAGCGGAAAGTATGGGTGACACAACCTCTTCTTTACAGGCGGCAGCCTGGCAACTCCTGCAGAAAGGCCAGCAGAACCCCACTCACACCGGGCCACCCACAAAGCAGTGGCCCCTCACTCCCTCCCACCAGCACAGCCCCGAGACTGCTGACGGGGCAGAGAATATGGAGTCAGGCACAGCTTCAGGGGCTATTGCTGCCTGGAGCGCTGTTTATATTGACCTCAACGAGGCACACCTGGGGAGGGCGGGCCGGCAGGTTAAGGCTGCCCAGGTCAGCTAATCCACAACCCTCAGGGAATCACATTGTTGAAAATGGACCCCGCTAAGGCAGAAGAGAAGCCAAGGGAGAAAAGGACACAATGCCATTTGCAGCACCGTAGATGAGTCCAGAAGTAATCACGTGACTTGTAGTAAGTCAGAAAGTGGAAGACACATATCATATCATATCACTTATAGGTGTTACCTAAAAATGGATACCAGGGCAGATATTTCCACGGAGAAGGGCAATCACAGATTCATTAAACAAACTTATGGTTCACCAATGGAAAGGTGTGAGGATTGGTTTCATTACGATATCGGGGTTAACAGACATATACAAACACAGGTGACATATATAATCACCAAAGACCTACAGAATACCAAGAGAGGACTACTCAACATTCTGTCATAACGTACATGGGAAAAGGATCCCAGGAAGAACAGACATCTGTATATGTGTAAAAGAACCACATCTTCCACACCTACAAGAAGCCAAACATTGTAATCAAACTTGCTGTAATAAAAAATAAAAAATTAAATTAAAAACACGAACAAGAAGTAGTGAGACAAACGTGAGGGGCTTTCTCCTGGGACATTCCATTCTAAACTCCAATCTAGAACACCACTTCCACTGAGGCTCTCTTGCCCTAGTAACCAGGTTTGGTAAGGGTGAACTGCTGCCACCTTGTGGCCGTTTCACACAACAGCAGCTTTAATCCCAACGCTAATGGTCAGTTGATATTCAAAATCTTTGCAGGCCTGTAAATGACACCTGCCCTGAAAACAAATCCTGGGGTCACATATCGACCACAAAATTCAAAGGACGTCCATATTTCAAAAGGACCGTTTCAAAAGGCATATTTTACGCACATTAGTGTTCTGCTTCTTTTCCTTTCTTTCCTTTTTTGTTAAAAAAAACGGGAATGGAAAAAGGCATCCCTCAGAATGGGCAAAAATCGTTGCAAACGAATCAATGGTCAGAGGTTTAATCTCCAATATATATAAACAGCTCATGCAGCTTAATATTAAAAAACAAACAACCCAATACAAAAATGGGCAGAAGATCTAAAGAGACGTTTCTTCAAAGAAGACACAGAGATCGCCATGACGCACATGAAAAGCTGCTCAACAGCACTAATTATTAGAGAAATGCAAATCAAAACTACAATGAGGTATCACCTCACACCTGTTAGAATCGGCATCATCAGAAAATCTACAAACAACAAATTCTGGGGAGGGTGTGGACAAAAGGAGCCCTCTTCCACTATTGGTGGGAATGTAAATTGATACAGTCACTATGGAGAACAGTATGGAGTTTCCTTAAAAAAAACTAGAAATAGAATTACCATCTGATCCAGCAATCCTACTTCTGGGCATATACCCAGAGAAAACCGTATTTCAAAAAGGCACATTCACCACAATGTTCGTTGCAGCACTATTTACATTAGCCAGGTAATGGAAGCTACCTAAATGCCCACAGACAGATGAATGGATAAAGATGTGGTACATATATAAAATGGAATATTACTCGGCCACAAAAAGGAATGAAACTGAGTCATTGGTAGAGACATCGATGGATGGAGAGACTGTTATACAGAATGAAGTAAGTCAGAAAGAGCAAAACAAATATTGTATATTAATGCATATAAGTGGAGCCTAAAAAATGGTACAGATGAACTGGTTTGCAGGGAAGAAATAGAGACACAGAGGTAGAGAACAAACGTATGGACACCAAGTGTGGGAAGCCATGGGGTGGTGGTGGTGGGATGAGTTGGGAGATTGGGATTGACCTGTATACATATATATGCATAGAATACATAAATAATAATAACGTGCTCTTTAAAAAAATAAATAAAATTAAATTTCAAAATTTTAAAAAATAAAATTTAAAAATAAAAGAGATAAAAGTTCTTCCCGTCACACAGATGTATTTATAGGAATGAATTATTTCCATGCTTATATCTATAAATACATAAAAGAGGAATAAAATCTAACTTGAACGATAAAAGAAAAAAAAGTGAACCCACGAGTTATACAGAGGAAAACCCTATCACGGCACTTGCTCCAGCGGTACACAATTGTGAAATTGGTCAGAGGTGGGGAACCATCTCCCATACAGGCAGCAACCCACCCTCCATGCAAGGAGCGTCCTAATTGCAAAGCTGGGGGTCCGTGCCGAGGCATCTGTGAGTAAACGTGAGCTGAGCCCCAGGCCAGCTGCTGCTGAACTGTTCCCACCCTTTCCAGGTAAAACACCTGAATATGTACAAGGGCTTGAAAGCCTAGAGGAAGGACCGTGGAGCCACACCAGCGACAGCATGCAGGCCAACTTGGTGCCTGCAGGCTAGCCAGGGTGGTCTTGGACCCTGGCGCTCTTCCAGAAGCTTTCCATTGCCCTGCCTGAGATAACCCTCTTGTTCTAGCCCCCACTGATTTTTTCCTTCATCACCTCAGTCCGGAGAGAAATTCCAGCGTAAGGTATGGGTGACACAACCTCTTCTTTACAGGCGGCAGCCTGGCAACTCCTGCAGAAAGGCCAGCAGAACCGCACTCACACCGGGCCACCCACAAAGCTGTGGCCCCTCACTCCCTCCCACCAGCACGGCCCCGAGACTGCTGACGGGGCAGAGAATATGGAGTCAGGCACAGCTTCAGGGGCTATTGCTGCCTGGAGCACTGTTTATATTGACCTCAACAGGCACAACTGGGGAGGGCGGGCCGGCAGGGTAAGGCTGCCCAGGTCAGCTAATCCACAACCCTCAGGGAATCACATTGTTGAAAATGGACCCCGCTAAGGCAGAAGAGATGCCAAGGAAAAAAAGGACACAATGCCATTTGCAGCACCGTAGATGAGTCTAGAAGTAATCACGTGACTTGTAGTAAGTCAGAAAGTGAAAGACACATATCATATCATATCACTTATAGGTGTTACCTAAAAATGGATACCAGGGCAGATATTTCCACGGAGAAGGGCAATCACAGATTCATTAAACAAACTTATGGTTCACCAATGGAAAGGTGTGAGGATTGGTTTCATTACGATATCGGGGTTAACAGACATATACAAACACAGGTGACATATATAATCACCAAAGACCTACAGAATACCAAGAGAGGACTACTCAACATTCTGTCATAACGTACATGGGAAAAGGATCCCAGGAAGAACAGACATCTGTATATGTGTAAAAGAACCACATCTTCCACACCTACAAGAAGCCAAACATTGTAATCAAACTTGCTGTAATAAAAAATAAAAAATTAAATTAAAAACACGAACAAGAAGTAGTGAGACAAACGTGAGGGGCTTTCTCCTGGCACATTCCATTCTAAACTCCAATCTAGAACACCACTTCCACTGAGGCTCTCTTGCCCTAGTAACCAGATTTGTTAAGGGTGAACTGCTGCCACCATGTGGCCGTTTCACACAACAGCAGATTTAATCCCAGCGCTAATGGTCAGTTGATATTCAAAATCATTGCAGGCCTGTAAATGACATCTGCCCTGAAAACAAATCCTGGGGTCACATATCGACCAAAAAATTCAAAGGACGTCCATATTTCAAAACGACCGTTTCAAAAGGCATATTTTACGCACATTAGTGTTCTGCTTCTTTTCCTTTCTTTCCTTTTTTGTTAAAAAACACGGGAATGGAAAAAGGCATCCCTCAGAATGGGCGAAAATCGTTGCAGACGAATCAATGGACAGAGGTTTAATCTCCAATATATATAAACAGCTCATGCATCTTAATATTAAAAAAAACAAACAACCCAAAAAAATGGGCAGAAGATCTAAAGAGACGTTTCTTCAAAGGAGACACAGAGATGGCCAAGACGCACATGAAAAGCTGCTCAACAGCACTAATTATTAGAGAAATGCAAATCAAAACTACAATGAGGTATCACCTCACTCCTGTTAGAATCGGCATCATCAGAAAATCTACAAACAACCAATTCTGGGGAGGGTGTGGACAAAAGGAGCCCTCTTCCACTATTGGTGGGAATGTAAATTGATACAGTCACTATGGAGAACAGTATGGAGTTTCCTTAAAAAAATTAGAAATAGAATTACCATCTGATCCAGCAATCGCACTTCTGGGCATATACCCAGAGAAAACCGTATTTCAAAAAGGCACATTCACCACAATGTTCGTTGCAGCACTATTTACAATAGCCAGGTAATGGAAGCAACCTAAATGCCCACAGACAGATGAATGGATAAAGATGTGGTACATATATAAAATGGAATATTACTCGGCCAGTAAAATGAATGAAACTGGGTCATTTGTAGAGACATCGATGGATCGAGAGACTGTCATACAGAATGAAGTAAGTCAGAAAGAGGAAAACAAATATTGTATATTAATGCATATATGTGGAGCCTAAAAATGGTACAGATGAACTGGTTTGCAGGGAAGAAATAGAGACATAGAGGTAGAGAACAAACGTATGGACACCAAGTGTGGGAAGCCATGGGGTGGTGGTGGTGGGATGAGTTGGGAGTTTGGGATTGACCTGTATACATG
Organism: Mesoplodon mirus; assembly: GCF_964341445.2. Classification (NCBI taxonomy): domain Eukaryota; kingdom Metazoa; phylum Chordata; class Mammalia; order Artiodactyla; family Ziphiidae; genus Mesoplodon; species Mesoplodon mirus. The sequence continues at coordinate 700,799 of NW_028295739.1, forward strand.
TATATGCATAAAATACATAACTAATAATAACGTGCTGTATAAAAAAATAAATAAAATTAAATTTCAAAATTTTAAAAAATAAAATTTAAAAACAGAAAAAAGTTCTTCCCGTCACACAGATGTATTTATAGGAATGAATTATTTCCATGCTTATATCTATAAATACATAAAAGAGGAATAAAATCTAACTTGAACGATAAAAGAAGAAAAAAGTGAACCCACTAGTTATACAGAGGAAAACCCTATCACGGCACTTGCTCCAGCGGTAAACAATTCTGAAATTGGTCGGAGGTGGGGAACCCTCTCACATACAGCCAGCAACCCACCCCCCACACAAGGAGCGTCCTCATTGCAAAGCTGGGGGACCGTGCCGAGGCATCTGTGAGTAAACGTGAGTTGAGCCCCAGGCCAGCTGCTGCTGAACTGTCCCCACCCTTTCCAGGTAAAACACCTGAATATGTACAAGGGCTTGAAACCCTAGAGGAAGGACTGTGGAGCCACACAAGCGACAGCACGCAGGCCAACTTGGTGCCTGCAGGACAGCTAGGGTGGTCCTGGACCCTGGCGCTCTTCCAGAAGCTTTCCATTGCCCTGCCTGAGATACCCCTCATGTCCCGGCCCCCACTGCTTTTTTCCTTCCTCACCTCTGTACGGAGAGAAATTCCAGCGGAAGGTATGGGTGACACATCCTCTTCTTTACAGGTGTCAGCCTGGCAACTCCTGCAGAAAGGCCAGCAGAACCCCACTCACACCGGGCCACCCACAAAGCTGTGGCCCCTCACTCCCTCCCACCAGCACAGCCCTGAGACTGCTGACGGGGCAGAGAATATGGAGTCAGGCACAGCTTCAGGGGCTATTGCTGCCTGGAGCGCTGTTTATATTGACCTCAACGAGGCACACCCTGGGAGGGCGGGCCGGCAGGTTAAGGCTGCCCAGGTCAGCTAATCCACAACCCTCAGGGAATCACATTGTTGAAAATGGACCCCGCTAAGGCAGAAGAGAAGCCAAGGAAAAAAGGACACAATGCCATTTGCAGCACCGTAGATGAGTCCAGAAGTAATCACGTGACTTGTAGTAAGTCAGAAAGTGGAAGACACATATCATATCATATCACTTATAGGTGTTACCTAAAAATGGATACCAGGGCAGATATTTCCACAGAGAAGGGCAATCACAGATTCATTAAACAAACTTATGGTTCACCAATGGAAAGGTGTGAGGATTGGTTTCATTACGATATCGGGGTTAACAGACATATACAAACACAGGTGACATATATAATCACCAAAGACCTACAGAATACCAAGAGAGGACTACTCAACATTCTGTCATAACGTACATGGGAAAAGGATCTCAGGAAAACAGACATCTGTATATGTGTAAAAGAACCACATCTTCCACACCTACAAGAAGCCAAACATTGTAATCAAACTTGCTGTAATAAAAAATAAAAAAATTAAATTAAAAACACGAACAAGAAGTCGTGAGACAAACGTGAGGGGCTTTCTCCTGGGACATTCCATTCTAAACTCCAATCTAGAACACCACTTCCACTGAGGCTCTCTTGCCCTAGTAACCAGGTTTGGTAAGGGTGAACTGCTGCCACCTTGTGGCCGTTTCACACAACAGCAGCTTTAATCCCAACGCTAATGGTCAGTTGATATTCAAAATCATTGCAGGCCTGTAAATGACACCTGCCCTGAAAACAAATCCTGGGGTCACATATCGACCAAAATATTCAAAGGACGTCCATATTTCAAAACGACCGTTTCAAAAGGCATATTTTAGGCACATTAGTGTTCTGCTTCTTTTCCTTTCTTTCCTTTTTTGTTAAAAAAAACGGGAATGGAAAAAAGCATCCCTCAGAATGGGCGAAAATCGTTGCAGACGAATCAATGGACAGAGGTTTAATCTCCAATATATATAAACAGCTCATGCAGCTTAATATTAAAAAAACAAACAACCCAAAAAAAATGGGCAGAAGATCTAAAGAGACGTTTCTTCAAAGGAGACACAGAGATGGCCAAGACGCACATGAAAAGCTGCTCAACAGCACTAATTATTAGAGAAATGCAAATCAAAACTACAATGAGGTTTCACCTCACACTTGTTAGAATCGGCATCATCAGAAAATCTACAAACAACCAATTCTGGGGAGGGTGTGGACAAAAGGAGCCCTCTTCCACTATTGGTGGGAATGTAAATTGATACAGTCACTATGGAGAACAGTATGGAGTTTCCTTAAAAAAGCTAGAAATAGAATGACCATCTGATCCAGCAATCCCACTTCTGGGCATATACCCAGAGAAAACCGTATTTCAAAAAGGCACATTCACCACAATGTTCGTTGCAGCACTATTTACAATAGCCAGGTAATGGAAGCAACCTAAATGCCCACAGACAGATGAGTGGATAAAGCTGTGGTACATATATAAAATGGAATATTACTCGGCCATAAAAAGGAATGAAACTGGGTCATTTGTAGAGACATCGATGGATCGAGAGACTGTCATACAGAATGAAGTAAGTCAGAAAGAGGAAAACAAATATTGTATATTAATGCATATATGTGGAGCCTAAAAATGGTACAGATGAACTGGTTTGCAGGGAAGAAATAGAGACACAGAGGTAGAGAACAAACGTATGGACACCAAGTGTGGGAAGCCATGGGGTGGTGGTGGTGGAATGAGTTGGGAGATTGGGATTGACCTGTATACATGTATATGCATAAAATTCATAACTAATAATAACGTGGTGTATAAAAAAATAAATAAAATTAAATTTCAAAATTTTAAAAAATAAAATTTAATAATAAAACAGAAAAAAGTTCTTCCCGTCACACAGATGTATTTATAGGAGGGAATTATTTCCATGCTTATATCTATAAATACATAAAAGAGGAATAAAATCTAACTTGAACCATAAAAGAAAAAAAAAACCCTGAACCCACGAGTTATACAGAGGAAAACCCTATCAGGGCACTTGCTCCAGTGGTAAACAATTCTGAAATTGGTCAGAGGTGGGGAACCATCTCCCATACAGCCATCAACCCACCCCCCACGCAAGGAGCGTCCTCATTGCAAAGCTGGGGGACCGTGCCGAGGCATCTGTGAGTAAACGTGAGCTGAGCCCCAGGCCAGCTACTGCTGAACTGTACCCACCCTTTCCAGGTAAAACACCTAAATATATACAAGGGCTTGAAAGCCTAGAGGAAGGACCGTGGAGCCACACCAGCGACAGCACGCAGGCCAACTTGGTGCCTGCAGGGCAGCCAGGGTGGTCCTGGCCCCGGAAGCTCTTCCAGAAGCTTTCCATTGCCCTGCCTGAGATACCCCTCCTGTCCCGGCCCCCACTGCTTTTTTCCTTCCTCACCTCTGTCCGAAGAGAAATTCCAGCGGAAAGTATGGGTGACACAACCTCTTATTTACAGGCGGCAGCCTGGCAACTCCTGCAGAAAGGCCAGCAGAACCCCACTCACACCGGGCCACCCACAAAGCTGTGGCCCCTCACTCCCTCCCACCAGCACAGCCCCGAGACTGCTGACGGGGCAGAGAATATGGAGTCAGGCACAGCTTCAGGGGCTATTGCTGCCTGGAGCGCTGTTTATATTGACCTCAACGAGGCACACCTGGGGAGGGCGGGCCGGCAGGTTAAGGCTGCCCAGGTCAGCTAATCCACAACCCTCAGGGAATCACATTGTTGAAAATGGACCCCGCTAAGGCAGAAGAGAAGCCAAGGGAGAAAAGGACACAATGCCATTTGCAGCACCGTAGATGAGTCCAGAAGTAATCACGTGACTTGTAGTAAGTCAGAAAGTGGAAGACACATATCATATCATATCACTTATAGGTGTTACCTAAAAATGGATACCAGGGCAGATATTTCCACGGAGAAGGGCAATCACAGATTCATTAAACAAACTTATGGTTCACCAATGGAAAGGTGTGAGGATTGGTTTCATTACGATATCGGGGTTAACAGACATATACAAACACAGGTGACATATATAATCACCAAAGACCTACAGAATACCAAGAGAGGACTACTCAACATTCTGTCATAACGTACATGGGAAAAGGATCCCAGGAAGAACAGACATCTGTATATGTGTAAAAGAACCACATCTTCCACACCTACAAGAAGCCAAACATTGTAATCAAACTTGCTGTAATAAAAAATAAAAAATTAAATTAAAAACACGAACAAGAAGTAGTGAGACAAACGTGAGGGGCTTTCTCCTGGGACATTCCATTCTAAACTCCAATCTAGAACACCACTTCCACTGAGGCTCTCTTGCCCTAGTAACCAGGTTTGGTAAGGGTGAACTGCTGCCACCTTGTGGCCGTTTCACACAACAGCAGCTTTAATCCCAACGCTAATGGTCAGTTGATATTCAAAATCATTGCAGGCCTGTAAATGACACCTGCCCTGAAAACAAATCCTGGGGTCACATATCGACCAAAAAATTCAAAGGACGTCCATATTTCAAAACGACCGTTTCAAAAGGCATATTTTAGGCACATTAGTGTTCTGCTTCTTTTCCTTTCTTTCCTTTTTTGTTAAAAAAAACGGGAATGGAAAAAGCATCCGTCAGAATGGGCGAAAATCGTTGCAGACGAATCAATGGACAGAGGTTTAATCTCCAATATATATAAACAGCTCATGCAGCTTAATATTAAAAAAACAAACAACCCAAAAAAAAATGGGCAGAAGATCTAAAGAGACGTTTCTTCAAAGGAGACACAGAGATGGCCAAGACGCACATGAAAAGCTGCTCAACAGCACTAATTATTAGAGAAATGCAAATCAAAACTACAATGAGGTTTCACCTCACACCTGTTAGAATCGGCATCATCAGAAAATCTACAAACAACCAATTCTGGGGAGGGTGTGGACAAAAGGAGCCCTCTTCCACTATTGGTGGGAATGTAAATTGATACAGTCACTATGGAGAACAGTATGGAGTTTCCTTAAAAAAGCTAGAAATAGAATTACCATCTGATCCAGCAATCCCACTTCTGGGCATATACCCAGAGAAAACCGTATTTCAAAAAGGCACATTCACCACAATGTTCGTTGCAGCACTATTTACAATAGCCAGGTAATGGAAACAACCTAAATGCCCACAGACAGATGAGTGGATAAAGATGTGGTACATATATAAAATGGAATATTACTCGGCCACAAAAAGGAATGAAACTGAGTCATTGGTAGAGACATCGATGGATGGAGAGACTGTTATACAGAATGAAGTAAGTCAGAAAGTGCAAAACAAATATTGTATATTAATGCATATAAGTGGAGCCTAAAAAATGGTACAGATGAACTGGTTTGCAGGGAAGAAATAGAGACACAGAGGTAGAGAACAAACGTATGGACACCAAGTGTGGGAAGCCATGGGGTGGTGGTGGTGGGATGAGTTGGGAGATTGGGATTGACCTGTATACATATATATGCATAGAATACATAAATAATAATAACGTGCTCTTTAAAAAAATAAATAAAATTAAATTTCAAAATTTTAAAAAATAAAATTTAATAATAAAACAGAAAAAAGTTCTTCCCGTCACACAGATGTATTTATAGGAGGGAATTATTTCCATGCTTATATCTATAAATACATAAAAGAGGAATAAAATCTAACTTGAACCATAAAAGAAAAAAAAAAACCCTGAACCCACGAGTTATACAGAGGAACACCCTATCAGGGCACTTGCTCCAGTGGTAAACAATTCTGAAATTGGTCAGAGGTGGGGAACCATCTCCCATACAGCCATCAACCCACCCCCCACGCAAGGAGCGTCCTCATTGCAAAGCTGGGGGACCGTGCCGAGGCATCTGTGAGTAAACGTGAGCTGAGCCCCAGGCCAGCTACTGTTGAACTGTTCCCACCCTTTCCAGGTAAAACACCTAAATATATACAAGGGCTTGAAAGCCTAGAGGAAGGACCGTGGAGCCACACCAGCGACAGCACGCAGGCCAACTTGGTGCCTGCAGGGCAGCCAGGGTGGTCCTGGCCCCGGAAGCTCTTCCAGAAGCTTTCCATGGCCCTGCCTGAGATACCCCTCCTGTCCCGGCCCCCACTGCTTTTTTCCTTCCTCACCTCTGTCCGAAGAGAAATTCCAGCGGAAAGTATGGGTGACACAACCTCTTCTTTACAGGCGGCAGCCTGGCAACTCCTGCAGAAAGGCCAGCAGAACCCCACTCACACCGGGCCACCCACAAAGCTGTGGCCCCTCACTCCCTCCCACCAGCACAGCCCCGAGACTGCTGACGGGGCAGAGAATATGGAGTCAGGCACAGCTTCAGGGGCTATTGCTGCCTGGAGCGCTGTTTTTATTGACCTCAACGAGGCACACCTGGGGAGGGCGGGCCGGCAGGTTAAGGCTGCCCAGGTCAGCTAATCCACAACCCTCATGGAATCACATTGTTGAAAATGGACCCCGCTAAGGCAGAAGAGAAGCCAAGGGAGAAAAGGACACAATGCCATTTGCAGCACCGTAGATGAGTCCAGAAGTAATCACGTGACTTGTAGTAAGTCAGAAAGTGGAAGACACATATCATATCATATCACTTATAGGTGTTACCTAAAAATGGATACCAGGGCAGATATTTCCACGGAGAAGGGCAATCACAGATTCATTAAACAAACTTATGGTTCACCAATGGAAAGGTGTGAGGATTGGTTTCATTACGATATCGGGGTTAACAGACATATACAAACACAGGTGACATATATAATCACCAAAGACCTACAGAATACCAAGAGAGGACTACTCAACATTCTGTCATAACGTACATGGGAAAAGGATCCCAGGAAGAACAGACATCTGTATATGTGTAAAAGAACCACATCTTCCACACCTACAAGAAGCCAAACATTGTAATCAAACTTGCTGTAATAAAAAATAAAAAATTAAATTAAAAACACGAACAAGAAGTAGTGAGACAAACGTGAGGGGCTTTCTCCTGGGACATTCCATTCTAAACTCCAATCTAGAACACCACTTCCACTGAGGCTCTCTTGCCCTAGTAACCAGGTATGGTAAGGGTGAACTGCTGCCACCTTGTGGCCGTTTCACACAACAGCAGCTTTAATCCCAACGCTAATGGTCAGTTGATATTCAAAATCATTGCAGGCCTGTAAATGACACCTGCCCTGAAAACAAATCCTGGGGTCACATATCGACCAAAAAATTCAAAGGACGTCCATATTTCAAAACGACCGTTTCAAAAGGCATATTTTAGGCACATTAGTGTTCTGCTTCTTTTCCTTTCTTTCCTTTTTTGTTAAAAAAAACGGGAATGGAAAAAAGCATCCCTCAGAATGGGCGAAAATCGTTGCAGACGAATCAATGGACAGAGGTTTAATCTCCAATATATATAAACAGCTCATGCAGCTTAATATTAAAAAAACAAACAACCCAAAAAAAAAATGGGCAGAAGATCTAAAGAGACGTTTCTTCAAAGGAGACACAGAGACGGCCAAGACGCACATGAAAAGCTGCTCAACAGCACTAATTATTAGAGAAATGCAAATCAAAACTACAATGAGGTTTCACCTCACACCTGTTAGAATCGGCATCATCAGAAAATCTACAAACAACCAATTCTGGGGAGGGTGTGGACAAAAGGAGCCCTCTTCCACTATTGGTGGGAATGTAAATTGATACAGTCACTATGGAGAACAGTATGGAGTTTCCTTAAAAAAGCTAGAAATAGAATAACCATCTGATCCAGCAATCCCACTTCTGGGCATATACCCAGAGAAAACCGTATTTCAAAAAGGCACATTCACCACAATGTTCGTTGCAGCACTATTTACAATAGCCAGGTAATGGAAGCAACCTAAATGCCCACAGACAGATAAGTGGATAAAGATGTGGTACATATATAAAATGGAATATTACTCGGCCATAAAAAGGAATGAAACTGGGTCATTTGTAGAGACATCGATGGATCGAGAGACTGTCATACAGAATGAAGTAAGTCAGAAAGAGGAAAACAAATATTGTATATTAATGCATATATGTGGAGCCTAAAAATGGTACAGATGAACTGGTTTGCAGGGAAGAAATAGAGACACAGAGGTAGAGAACAAACGTATGGACACCAAGTGTGGGAAGCCATGGGGTGGTGGTGGTGGAATGAGTTGGGAGATTGGGATTGACCTGTATACATGTATATGCATAAAATACATAACTAATAATAACGTGGTGTATAAAAAAAATAAATAAAATTAAATTTCAAAATTTTAAAAAATAAAATTTAATAATAAAACAGAAAAAAGTTCTTCCCGTCACACAGATGTATTTATAGGAGGGAATTATTTCCATGCTTATATCTATAAATACATAAAAGAGGAATAAAATCTAACTTGAACCATAAAAGAAAAAAAAAAACCCTGAACCCACGAGTTATACAGAGGAACACCCTATCAGGGCACTTGCTCCAGTGGTAAACAATTCTGAAATTGGTCAGAGGTGGGGAACCATCTCCCATACAGCCATCAACCCACCCCCCACGCAAGGAGCGTCCTCATTGCAAAGCTGGGGGACCGTGCCGAGGCATCTGTGAGTAAACGTGAGCTGAGCCCCAGGCCAGCTACTGCTGAACTGTTCCCACCCTTTCCAGGTAAAACACCTAAATATATACAAGGGCTTGAAAGCCTAGAGGAAGGACCGTGGAGCCACACCAGCGACAGCACGCAGGCCAACTTGGTGCCTGCAGGGCAGCCAGGGTGGTCCTGGCCCCGGAAGCACTTCCAGAAGCTTTCCATGGCCCTGCCTGAGATACCCCTCCTGTCCCGGCCCCCACTGCTTTTTTCCTTCCTCACCTCTGTCCGAAGAGAAATTCCAGCGGAAAGTATGGGTGACACAACCTCTTCTTTACAGGCGGCAGCCTGGCAACTCCTGCAGAAATGCCAGCAGAACCCCACTCACACCGGGCCACCCACAAAGCTGTGGCCCCTCACTCCCTCCCACCAGCACAGCCCCGAGACTGCTGACGGGGCAGAGAATATGGAGTCAGGCACAGCTTCAGGGGCTATTGCTGCCTGGAGCGCTGTTTTTATTGACCTCAACGAGGCACACCTGGGGAGGGCGGGCCGGCAGGTTAAGGCTGCCCAGGTCAGCTAATCCACAACCCTCATGGAATCACATTGCTGAAAATGGACCCGGCTAAGGCAGAAGAGCAGCCAAGGGAGAGAAGGACACAATGCCATTTGCAGCACCGTAGATGAGTCCAGAAGTAATCACGTGACTTGTAGTAAGTCAGAAAGTGGAAGACACATATCATATCATATCACTTATAGGTGTTACCTAAAAATGGATACCAGGGCAGATATTTCCACGGAGAAGGGCAATCACAGATTCATTAAACAAACTTATGGTTCACCAATGGAAAGGTGTGAGGATTGGTTTCATTACGATATCGGGGTTAACAGACATATACAAACACAGGTGACATATATAATCCCCAAAGACCTACAGAATACCAAGAGAGGACTACTCAACATTCTGTCATAACGTACATGGGAAAAGGATCCCAGGAAGAACAGACATCTGTATATGTGTAAAAGAACCACATCTTCCACACCTACAAGAAGCCAAACATTGTAATCAAACTTGCTGTAATAAAAAATAAAAAATTAAATTAAAAACACGAACAAGAAGTAGTGAGACAAACGTGAGGGGCTTTCTCCTGGGACATTCCATTCTAAACTCCAATCTAGAACACCACTTCCACTGAGGCTCTCTTGCCCTAGTAACCAGGTTTGGTAAGGGTGAACTGCTGCCACCTTGTGGCCGTTTCACACAACAGCAGCTTTAATCCCAACGCTAATGGTCAGTTGATATTCAAAATCATTGCAGGCCTGTAAATGACACCTGCCCTGAAAACAAATCCTGGGGTCACATATCGACCAAAAAATTCAAAGGACGTCCATATTTCAAAACGACCGTTTCAAAAGGCATATTTTAGGCACATTAGTGTTCTGCTTCTTTTCCTTTCTTTCCTTTTTTGTTAAAAAAAAACGGGAATGGAAAAAAGCATCCCTCAGAATGGGCGAAAATCGTTGCAGACGAATCAATGGACAGAGGTTTAATCTCCAATATATATAAACAGCTCATGCAGCTTAATATTAAAAAAACAAACAACCCAAAAAAAAATGGGCAGAAGATCTAAAGAGACGTTTCTTCAAAGGAGACACAGAGACGGCCAAGACGCACATGAAAAGCTGCTCAACAGCACTAATTATTAGAGAAATGCAAATCAAAACTACAATGAGGTTTCACCTCACACCTGTTAGAATCGGCATCATCAGAAAATCTACAAACAACCAATTCTGGGGAGGGTGTGGACAAAAGGAGCCCTCTTCCACTATTGGTGGGAATGTAAATTGATACAGTCACTATGGAGAACAGTATGGAGTTTCCTTAAAAAAGCTAGAAATAGAATTACCATCTGATCCAGCAATCCCACTTCTGGGCATATACCCAGAGAAAACTGTATTTCAAAAAGGCACATTCACCACAATGTTCGTTGCAGCACTATTTACAATAGCCAGGTAATGGAAGCAACCTAAATGCCCACAGACAGATGAGTGGATAAAGATGTGGTACATATATAAAATGGAATATTACTCGGCCATAAAAAGGAATGAAACTGGGTCATTTGTAGAGACATCGATGGATCGAGAGACTGTCATACAGAATGAAGTAAGTCAGAAAGAGGAAAACAAATATTGTATATTAATGCATATATGTGGAGCCTAAAAATGGTACAGATGAACTGGTTTGCAGGGAAGAAATAGAGACACAGAGGTAGAGAACAAACGTATGGACACCAAGTGTGGGAAGCCATGGGGTGGTGGTGGTGGAATGAGTTGGGAGATTGGGATTGACCTGTATACATGTATATGCATAAAATACATAACTAATAATAACGTGGTGTATAAAAAAAATAAATAAAATTAAATTTCAAAATTTTAAAAAATAAAATTTAATAATAAAACAGAAAAAAGTTCTTCCCGTCACACAGATGTATTTATAGGAGGGAATTATTTCCATGCTTATATCTATAAATACATAAAAGAGGAATAAAATCTAACTTGAACCATAAAAGAAAAAAAAAAACCCTGAACCCACGAGTTATACAGAGGAACACCCTATCAGGGCACTTGCTCCAGTGGTAAACAATTCTGAAATTGGTCAGAGGTGGGGAACCATCTCCCATACAGCCATCAACCCACCCCCCACGCAAGGAGCGTCCTCATTGCAAAGCTGGGGGACCGTGCCGAGGCATCTGTGAGTAAACGTGAGCTGAGCCCCAGGCCAGCTACTGTTGAACTGTTCCCACCCTTTCCAGGTAAAACACCTAAATATATACAAGGGCTTGAAAGCCTAGAGGAAGGACCGTGGAGCCACACCAGCGACAGCACGCAGGCCAACTTGGTGCCTGCAGGGCAGCCAGGGTGGTCCTGGCCCCGGAAGCTCTTCCAGAAGCTTTCCATGGCCCTGCCTGAGATACCCCTCCTGTCCCGGCCCCCACTGCTTTTTTCCTTCCTCACCTCTGTCCGAAGAGAAATTCCAGCGGAAAGTATGGGTGACACAACCTCTTCTTTACAGGCGGCAGCCTGGCAACTCCTGCAGAAAGGCCAGCAGAACCCCACTCACACCGGGCCACCCACAAAGCTGTGGCCCCTCACTCCCTCCCACCAGCACAGCCCCGAGACTGCTGACGGGGCAGAGAATATGGAGTCAGGCACAGCTTCAGGGGCTATTGCTGCCTGGAGCGCTGTTTTTATTGACCTCAACGAGGCACACCTGGGGAGGGCGGGCCGGCAGGTTAAGGCTGCCCAGGTCAGCTAATCCACAACCCTCATGGAATCACATTGTTGAAAATGGACCCCGCTAAGGCAGAAGAGCAGCCAAGGGAGAAAAGGACACAATGCCATTTGCAGCACCGTAGATGAGTCCAGAAGTAATCACGTGACTTGTAGTAAGTCAGAAAGTGGAAGACACATATCATATCATATCACTTATAGGTGTTACCTAAAAATGGATACCAGGGCAGATATTTCCACGGAGAAGGGCAATCACAGATTCATTAAACAAACTTATGGTTCACCAATGGAAAGGTGTGAGGATTGGTTTCATTACGATATCGGGGTTAACAGACATATACAAACACAGGTGACATATATAATCCCCAAAGACCTACAGAATACCAAGAGAGGACTACTCAACATTCTGTCATAACGTACATGGGAAAAGGATCCCAGGAAGAACAGACATCTGTATATGTGTAAAAGAACCACATCTTCCACACCTACAAGAAGCCAAACATTGTAATCAAACTTGCTGTAATAAAAAATAAAAAATTAAATTAAAAACACGAACAAGAAGTAGTGAGACAAACGTGAGGGGCTTTCTCCTGGGACATTCCATTCTAAACTCCAATCTAGAACACCACTTCCACTGAGGCTCTCTTGCCCTAGTAACCAGGTATGGTAAGGGTGAACTGCTGCCACCTTGTGGCCGTTTCACACAACAGCAGCTTTAATCCCAACGCTAATGGTCAGTTGATATTCAAAATCATTGCAGGCCTGTAAATGACACCTGCCCTGAAAACAAATCCTGGGGTCACATATCGACCAAAAAATTCAAAGGACGTCCATATTTCAAAACGACCGTTTCAAAAGGCATATTTTAGGCACATTAGTGTTCTGCTTCTTTTCCTTTCTTTCCTTTTTTGTTAAAAAAAACGGGAATGGAAAAAAGCATCCCTCAGAATGGGCGAAAATCGTTGCAGACGAATCAATGGACAGAGGTTTAATCTCCAATATATATAAACAGCTCATGCAGCTTAATATTAAAAAAACAAACAACCCAAAAAAAAATGGGCAGAAGATCTAAAGAGACGTTTCTTCAAAGGAGACACAGAGACGGCCAAGACGCACATGAAAAGCTGCTCAACAGCACTAATTATTAGAGAAATGCAAATCAAAACTACAATGAGGTTTCACCTCACACCTGTTAGAATCGGCATCATCAGAAAATCTACAAACAACCAATTCTGGGGAGGGTGTGGACAAAAGGAGCCCTCTTCCACTATTGGTGGGAATGTAAATTGATACAGTCACTATGGAGAACAGTATGGAGTTTCCTTAAAAAAGCTAGAAATAGAATTACCATCTGATCCAGCAATCCCACTTCTGGGCATATACCCAGAGAAAACCGTATTTCAAAAAGGCACATTCACCACAATGTTCGTTGCAGCACTATTTACAATAGCCAGGTAATGGAAGCAACCTAAATGCCCACAGACAGATGAGTGGATAAAGATGTGGTACATATATAAAATGGAATATTACTCGGCCATAAAAAGGAATGAAACTGGGTCATTTGTAGAGACATCGATGGATCGAGAGACTGTCATACAGAATGAAGTAAGTCAGAAAGAGGAAAACAAATATTGTATATTAATGCATATATGTGGAGCCTAAAAATGGTACAGATGAACTGGTTTGCAGGGAAGAAATAGAGACACAGAGGTAGAGAACAAACGTATGGACACCAAGTGTGGGAAGCCATGGGGTGGTGGTGGTGGAATGAGTTGGGAGATTGGGATTGACCTGTATACATGTATATGCATAAAATACATAACTAATAATAACGTGGTGTATAAAAAAAATAAATAAAATTAAATTTCAAAATTTTAAAAAATAAAATTTAATAATAAAACAGAAAAAAGTTCTTCCCGTCACACAGATGTATTTATAGGAGGGAATTATTTCCATGCTTATATCTATAAATACATAAAAGAGGAATAAAATCTAACTTGAACCATAAAAGAAAAAAAAAAACCCTGAACCCACGAGTTATACAGAGGAACACCCTATCAGGGCACTTGCTCCAGTGGTAAACAATTCTGAAATTGGTCAGAGGTGGGGAACCATCTCCCATACAGCCATCAACCCACCCCCCACGCAAGGAGCGTCCTCATTGCAAAGCTGGGGGACCGTGCCGAGGCATCTGTGAGTAAACGTGAGCTGAGCCCCAGGCCAGCTACTGCTGAACTGTTCCCACCCTTTCCAGGTAAAACACCTAAATATATACAAGGGCTTGAAAGCCTAGAGGAAGGACCGTGGAGCCACACCAGCGACAGCACGCAGGCCAACTTGGTGCCTGCAGGGCAGCCAGAGTGGTCCTGGCCCCGGAAGCTCTTCCAGAAGCTTTCCATGGCCCTGCCTGAGATACCCCTCCTGTCCCGGCCCCCACTGCTTTTTTCCTTCCTCACCTCTGTCCGAAGAGAAATTCCAGCGGAAAGTATGGGTGACACAACCTCTTCTTTACAGGCGGCAGCCTGGCAACTCCTGCAGAAAGGCCAGCAGAACCCCACTCACACCGGGCCACCCACAAAGCTGTGGCCCCTCACTCCCTCCCACCAGCACAGCCCCGAGACTGCTGACGGGGCAGAGAATATGGAGTCAGGCACAGCTTCAGGGGCTATTGCTGCCTGGAGCGCTGTTTTTATTGACCTCAACGAGGCACACCTGGGGAGGGCGGGCCGGCAGGTTAAGGCTGCCCAGGTCAGCTAATCCACAACCCTCATGGAATCACATTGTTGAAAATGGACCCCGCTAAGGCAGAAGAGAAGCCAAGGGAGAAAAGGACACAATGCCATTTGCAGCACCGTAGATGAGTCCAGAAGTAATCACGTGACTTGTAGTAAGTCAGAAAGTGGAAGACACATATCATATCATATCACTTATAGATGTTACCTAAAAATGGATACCAGGGCAGATATTTCCACGGAGAAGGGCAATCACAGATTCATTAAACAAACTTATGGTTCACCAATGGAAAGGTGTGAGGATTGGTTTCATTACGATATCGGGGTTAACAGACATATACAAACACAGGTGACATATATAATCACCAAAGACCTACAGAATACCAAGAGAGGACTACTCAACATTCTGTCATAACGTACATGGGAAAAGGATCCCAGGAAGAACAGACATCTGTATATGTGTAAAAGAACCACATCTTCCACACCTACAAGAAGCCAAACATTGTAATCAAACTTGCTGTAATAAAAAATAAAAAATTAAATTAAAAACACGAACAAGAAGTAGTGAGACAAACGTGAGGGGCTTTCTCCTGGGACATTCCATTCTAAACTCCAATCTAGAACACCACTTCCACTGAGGCTCTCTTGCCCTAGTAACCAGGTATGGTAAGGGTGAACTGCTGCCACCTTGTGGCCGTTTCACACAACAGCAGCTTTAATCCCAACGCTAATGGTCAGTTGATATTCAAAATCATTGCAGGCCTGTAAATGACACCTGCCCTGAAAACAAATCCTGGGGTCACATATCGACCAAAAAATTCAAAGGACGTCCATATTTCAAAACGACCGTTACAAAAGGCATATTTTAGGCACATTAGTGTTCTGCTTCTTTTCCTTTCTTTCCTTTTTTGTTAAAAAAAACGGGAATGGAAAAAAGCATCCCTCAGAATGGGCGAAAATCGTTGCAGACGAATCAATGGACAGAGGTTTAATCTCCAATATATATAAACAGCTCATGCAGCTTAATATTAAAAAAACAAACAACCCAAAAAAAAATGGGCAGAAGATCTAAAGAGACGTTTCTTCAAAGGAGACACAGAGACGGCCAAGACGCACATGAAAAGCTGCTCAACAGCACTAATTATTAGAGAAATGCAAATCAAAACTACAATGAGGTTTCACCTCACACCTGTTAGAATCGGCATCATCAGAAAATCTACAAACAACCAATTCTGGGGAGGGTGTGGACAAAAGGAGCCCTCTTCCACTATTGGTGGGAATGTAAATTGATACAGTCACTATGGAGAACAGTATGGAGTTTCCTTAAAAAAGCTAGAAATAGAATTACCATCTGATCCAGCAATCCCACTTCTGGGCATATACCCAGAGAAAACCGTATTTCAAAAAGGCACATTCACCACAATGTTCGTTGCAGCACTATTTACAATAGCCAGGTAATGGAAGCAACCTAAATGCCCACAGACAGATGAGTGGATAAAGCTGTGGTACATATATAAAATGGAATATTACTCGGCCATAAAAAGGAATGAAACTGGGTCATTTGTAGAGACATTGATGGATCGAGAGACTGTCATACAGAATGAAGTAAGTCAGAAAGAGGAAAACAAATATTGTATATTAATGCATATATGTGGAGCCTAAAAATGGTACAGATGAACTGGTTTGCAGGGAAGAAATAGAGACACAGAGGTAGAGAACAAACGTATGGACACCAAGTGTGGGAAGCCATGGGGTGGTGGTGGTGGAATGAGTTGGGAGATTGGGATTGACCTGTATACATGTATATGCATAAAATACATAACTAATAATAACGTGGTGTATAAAAAAATAAATAAAATTAAATTTCAAAATTTTAAAAAATAAAATTTAAAAATAAAACAGACAAAACTTCTTCCCGTCACACAGATGTATTTATAGGAGGGAATTATTTCCATGCTTATATCTATAAATACATAAAAGAGGAATAAAATCTAACTTGAACCATAAAAGAAAAAAAAAAACCCTGAACCCACGAGTTATACAGAGGAAAACCCTATCAGGGCACTTGCTCCAGTGGTAAACAATTCTGAAGTTGGTCAGAGGTGGGGAACCATCTCCCATACAGCCATCAACCCACCCCCCACGCAAGGAGCGTCCTCATTGCAAAGCTGGGGGACCGTGCCGAGGCATCTGTGAGTAAACGTGAGCTGAGCCCCAGGCCAGCTACTGCTGAACTGTTCCCACCCTTTCCAGGTAAAACACCTGAATATATACAAGGGCTTGAAAGCCTAGAGGAAGGACCGTGGAGCCACACCAGCGACAGCACGCAGGCCAACTTGGTGCCTGCAGGGCAGCCAGGGTGGTCCTGGCCCCGGAAGCTCTTCCAGAAGCTTTCCATGGCCCTGCCTGAGATACCCCTCCTGTCCCGGCCCCCACTGCTTTTTTCCTTCCTCACCTCTGTCCGAAGAGAAATTCCAGCGGAAAGTATGGGTGACACAACCTCTTCTTTACAGGCGGCAGCCTGGCAACTCCTGCAGAAAGGCCAGCAGAACCCCACTCACACCGGGCCACCCACAAAGCTGTGGCCCCTCACTCCCTCCCACCAGCACAGCCCCGAGACTGCTGACGGGGCAGAGAATATGGAGTCAGGCACAGCTTCAGGGGCTATTGCTGCCTGGAGCGCTGTTTATATTGACCTCAACGAGGCACACCTGGGGAGGGCGGGCCGGCAGGTTAAGGCTGCCCAGGTCAGCTAATCCACAACCCTCATGGAATCACATTGTTGAAAATGGACCCCGCTAAGGCAGAAGAGAAGCCAAGGGAAAAAAGGACACAATGCCATTTGCTGCACCGTAGATGAGTCCAGAAGTAATCACGTGACTTGTAGTAAGTCAGAAAGTGGAAGACACATATCATATCATATCACTTATAGGTGTTACCTAAAAATGGATACCAGGGCAGATATTTCCACGGAGAAGGGCAATCACAGATTCATTAAACAAACTTATGGTTCACCAATGGAAAGGTGTGAGGATTGGTTTCATTACGATATCGGGGTTAACAGACATATACAAACACAGGTGACATATATAATCCCCAAAGACCTACAGAATACCAAGAGAGGACTACTCAACATTCTGTCATAACGTACATGGGAAAAGGATCCCAGGAAGAACAGACATCTGTATATGTGTAAAAGAACCACATCTTCCACACCTACAAGAAGCCAAACATTGTAATCAAACTTGCTGTAATAAAAAATAAAAAATTAAATTAAAAACACGAACAAGAAGTAGTGAGACAAACGTGAGGGGCTTTCTCCTGGGACATTCCATTCTAAACTCCAATCTAGAACACCACTTCCACTGAGGCTCTCTTGCCCTAGTAACCAGGTTTGGTAAGGGTGAACTGCTGCCACCTTGTGGCCGTTTCACACAACAGCAGCTTTAATCCCAACGCTAATGGTCAGTTGATATTCAAAATCATTGCAGGCCTGTAAATGACACCTGCCCTGAAAACAAATCCTGGGGTCACATATCGACCAAAAAATTCAAAGGACGTCCATATTTCAAAACGACCGTTTCAAAAGGCATATTTTAGGCACATTAGTGTTCTGCTTCTTTTCCTTTCTTTCCTTTTTTGTTAAAAAAAAACGGGAATGGAAAAAAGCATCCCTCAGAATGGGCGAAAATCGTTGCAGACGAATCAATGGACAGAGGTTTAATCTCCAATATATATAAACAGCTCATGCAGCATAATATTAAAAAAACAAACAACCCAAAAAAAAATGGGCAGAAGATCTAAAGAGACGTTTCTTCAAAGGAGACACAGAGATGGCCAAGACGCACATGAAAAGCTGCTCAACAGCACTAATTATTAGAGAAATGCAAATCAAAACTACAATGAGGTTTCACCTCACACCTGTTAGAATCGGCATCATCAGAAAATCTACAAACAACCAATTCTGGGGAGGGTGTGGACAAAAGGAGCCCTCTTCCACTATTGGTGGGAATGTAAATTGATACAGTCACTATGGAGAACAGTATGGAGTTTCCTTAAAAAAGCTAGAAATAGAATTACCATCTGATCCAGCAATCCCACTTCTGGGCATATACCCAGAGAAAACCGTATTTCAAAAAGGCACATTCACCACAATGTTCGTTGCAGCACTATTTACAATAGCCAGGTAATGGAAGCAACCTAAATGCCCACAGACAGATGAGTGGATAAAGCTGTGGTACATATATAAAATGGAATATTACTCGGCCATAAAAAGGAATGAAACTGGGTCATTTGTAGAGACATCGATGGATCGAGAGACTGTCATACAGAATGAAGTAAGTCAGAAAGAGGAAAACAAATATTGTATATTAATGCATATATGTGGAGCCTAAAAATGGTACAGATGAACTGGTTTGCAGGGAAGAAATAGAGACACAGAGGTAGAGAACAAACGTATGGACACCAAGTGTGGGAAGCCATGGGGTGGTGGTGGTGGAATGAGTTGGGAGATTGGGATTGACCTGTATACATGTATATGCATAAAATACATAACTAATAATAACGTGGTGTATAAAAAAAATAAATAAAATTAAATTTCAAAATTTTAAAAAATAAAATTTAAAAATAAAACAGAAAAAAGTTCTTCCCGTCACACAGATGTATTTATAGGAGTGAATTATTTCCATGCTTATATCTATAAATACATAAAAGAGGAATAAAATCTAACTTGAACCATAAAAGAAAAAAAAACCCTGATCCCACGAGTTATACAGAGGAAAACCCTATCAGGGCACTTGCTCCAGTGGTAAACAATTCTGAAATTGGTCAGAGGTGGGGAACCATCTCCCATACAGCCATCAACCCACCCCCCACGCAAGGAGCGTCCTCATTGCAAAGCTGGGGGACCGTGCCGAGGCATCTGTGAGTAAACGTGAGCTGAGCCCCAGGCCAGCTACTGCTGAACTGTTCCCACCCTTTCCAGTTGAAACACCTGAATATATACAAGGGCTTAAAGCCTAGAGGAAGGACAGTGGAGCCACACCAGCGACAGCACGCAGGCCAACTTGGTGCCTGCAGGGCAGCCAGGGTGGTCCTGGCCCCGGAAGCTCTTCCAGAAGCTTTCCATTGCCCTGGCTGAGATACCCCTCATGTCCCGGCCCCCACTGCTTTTTTCCTTCCTCACCTCTGTCTGAAGAGAAATTCCAGCGGAAAGTATGGGTGACACAACCTCTTCTTTACAGGCGGCAGCCTGGCAACTCCTGCAGAAAGGCCAGCAGAACCCCACTCACACCGGGCCACCCACAAAGCTGTGGCCCCTCACTCCCTCCCACCAGCACAGCCCCGAGACTGCTGACGGGGCAGAGAATATGGAGTCAGGCACAGCTTCAGGGGCTATTGCTGCCTGGAGCGCTGTTTATATTGACCTCAACGAGGCACACCTGGGGAGGGCGGGCCGGCAGGTTAAGGCTGCCCAGGTCAGCTAATCCACAACCCTCATGGAATCACATTGTTGAAAATGGACCCCGCTAAGGCAGAAGAGAAGCCAAGGGAAAAAAGGACACAATGCCATTTGCAGCACCGTAGATGAGTCCAGAAGTAATCACGTGACTTGTAGTAAGTCAGAAAGTGGAAGACACATATCATATCATATCACTTATAGGTGTTACCTAAAAATGGATACCAGGGCAGATATTGCCACGGAGAAGGGCAATCACAGATTCATTAAACAAACTTATGGTTCACCAATGGAAAGGTGTGAGGATTGGTTTCATTACGATATCGGGGTTAACAGACATATACAAACACAGGTGACATATATAATCCCCAAAGACCTACAGAATACCAAGAGAGGACTACTCAACATTCTGTCATAACGTACATGGGAAAAGGATCCCAGGAAGAACAGACATCTGTATATGTGTAAAAGAACCACATCTTCCACACCTACAACAAGCCAAACATTGTAATCAAACTTGCTGTAATAAAAAATAAAAAATTAAATTAAAAACACGAACAAGAAGTAGTGAGACAAACGTGAGGGGCTTTCTCCTGGGACATTCCATTCTAAATTCCAATCTAGAACACCACTTCCACTGAGGCTCTCTTGCCCTAGTAACCAGGTTTGGTAAGGGTGAACTGCTGCCACCTTGTGGCCGTTTCACACAACAGCAGCTTTAATCCCAACGCTAATGGTCAGTTGATATTCAAAATCATTGCAGGCCTGTAAATGACACCTGCCCTGAAAACAAATCCTGGGGTCACATATCGACCAAAAAATTCAAAGGACGTCCATATTTCAAAACGACCGTTTCAAAAGGCATATTTTAGGCATATTAGTGTTCTGCTTCTTTTCCTTTCTTTCCTTTTTTGTTAAAAAAAAACGGGAATGGAAAAAAGCATCCCTCAGAATGGGCGAAAATCGTTGCAGACGAATCAATGGACAGAGGTTTAATCTCCAATATATATAAACAGCTCATGCAGCTTAATATTAAAAAAACAAACAACCCAAAAAAAAATGGGCAGAAGATCTAAAGAGACGTTTCTTCAAAGGAGACACAGAGATGGCCAAGACGCACATGAAAAGCTGCTCAACAGCACTAATTATTAGAGAAATGCAAATCAAAAGTACAATGAGGTTTCACCTCACACCTGTTAGAATCGGCATCATCAGAAAATCTACAAACAACCAATTCTGGGGAGGGTGTGGACAAAAGGAGCCCTCTTCCACTATTGGTGGGAATGTAAATTGATACAGTGACTATGGAGAACAGTATGGAGTTTCCTTAAAAAAGCTAGAAATAGAATTACCATCTGATCCAGCAATCCCACTTCTGGGCATATACCCAGAGAAAACCGTATTTCAAAAAGGCACATTCACCACAATGTTCGTTGCAGCACTATTTACAATAGCCAGGTAATGGAAGCAACCTAAATGCCCACAGACAGATGAGTGGATAAAGCTGTGGTACATATATAAAATGGAATATTACTCGGCCATAAAAAGGAATGAAACTGGGTCATTTGTAGAGACATCGATGGATCGAGAGACTGTCATACAGAATGAAGTAAGTCAGAAAGAGGAAAACAAATATTGTATATTAATGCATATATGTGGAGCCTAAAAATGGTACAGATGAACTGGTTTGCAGGGAAGAAATAGAGACACAGAGGTAGAGAACAAACGTATGGACACCAAGTGTGGGAAGCCATGGGGTGGTGGTGGTGGAATGAGTTGGGAGATTGGGATTGACCTGTATACATGTATATGCATAAAATACATAACTAATAATAACGTGGTGTATAAAAAAAATAAATAAAATTAAATTTCAAAATTTTAAAAAATAAAATTTAAAAATAAAACAGAAAAAAGTTCTTCCCGTCACACAGATGTATTTATAGGAGTGAATTATTTCCATGCTTATATCTATAAATACATAAAAGAGGAATAAAATCTAACTTGAACCATAAAAGAAAAAAAACCCTGATCCCACGAGTTATACAGAGGAAAACCCTATCAGGGCACTTGCTCCAGTGGTAAACAATTCTGAAATTGGTCAGAGGTGGGGAACCATCTCCCATACAGCCATCAACCCACCCCCCACGCAAGGAGCGTCCTCATTGCAAAGCTGGGGGACCGTGCCGAGGCATCTGTGAGTAAACGTGAGCTGAGCCCCAGGCCAGCTACTGCTGAACTGTTCCCACCCTTTCCAGGTGAAACACCTGAATATATACAAGGGCTTAAAGCCTAGAGGAAGGACCGTGGAGCCACACCAGCGACAGCACGCAGGCCAACTTGGTGCCTGCAGGGCAGCCAGGGTGGTCCTGGCCCCGGAAGCTCTTCCAGAAGCTTTCCATGGCCCTGGCTGAGATACCCCTCATGTCCCGGCCCCCACTGCTTTTTTCCTTCCTCACCTCTGTCTGAAGAGAAATTCCAGCGGAAAGTATGGGTGACACAACCTCTTCTTTACAGGCGGCAGCCTGGCAACTCCTGCAGAAAGGCCAGCAGAACCCCACTCACACCGGGCCACCCACAAAGCTGTGGCCCCTCACTCCCTCCCACCAGCACAGCCCCGAGACTGCTGACGGGGCAGAGAATATGGAGTCAGGCACAGCTTCAGGGGCTATTGCTGCCTGGAGCGCTGTTTATATTGACCTCAACGAGGCACACCTGGGGAGGGCGGGCCGGCAGGTTAAGGCTGCCCAGGTCAGCTAATCCACAACCCTCATGGAATCACATTGTTGAAAATGGACCCCGCTAAGGCAGAAGAGAAGCCAAGGGAAAAAAGGACACAATGCCATTTGCAGCACTGTAGATGAGTCCAGAAGTAATCACGTGACTTGTAGTAAGTCAGAAAGTGGAAGACACATATCATATCATATCACTTATAGGTGTTACCTAAAAATGGATACCAGGGCAGATATTGCCACGGAGAAGGGCAATCACAGATTCATTAAACAAACTTATGGTTCACCAATGGAAAGGTGTGAGGATTGGTTTCATTACGATATCGGGGTTAACAGACATATACAAACACAGGTGACATATATAATCACCAAAGACCTACAGAATACCAAGAGAGGACTACTCAACATTCTGTCATAACGTACATGGGAAAAGGATCCCAGGAAGAACAGACATCTGTATATGTGTAAAAGAACCACATCTTCCACACCTACAAGAAGCCAAATATTGTAATCAAACTTGCTGTAATAAAAAATAAAAAATTAAATTAAAAACACGAACAAGAAGTAGTGAGACAAACGTGAGGGGCTTTCTCCTGGGACATTCCATTCTAAACTCCAATCTAGAACACCACATCCACTGAGGCTCTCTTGCCCTAGTAACCAGGTTTGGTAAGGGTGAACTGCTGCCACCTTGTGGCCGTTTCACACAACAGCAGCTTTAATCCCAACGCTAATGGTCAGTTGATATTCAAAATCATTGCAGGCCTGTAAATGACACCTGCCCTGAAAACAAATCCTGGGGTCACATATCGACCAAAAAATTCAAAGGACGTCCATATTTCAAAACGACCGTTTCAAAAGGCATATTTTAGGCATATTAGTGTTCTGCTTCTTTTCCTTTCTTTCCTTTTTTGTTAAAAAAAAACGGGAATGGAAAAAAGCATCCCTCAGAATGGGCGAAAATCGTTGCAGACGAATCAATGGACAGAGGTTTAATCTCCAATATATATAAACAGCTCATGCAGCTTAATATTAAAAAAACAAACAACCCAAAAAAAAATGGGCAGAAGATCTAAAGAGACGTTTCTTCAAAGGAGACACAGAGATGGCCAAGACGCACATGAAAAGCTGCTCAACAGCACTAATTATTAGAGAAATGCAAATCAAAAGTACAATGAGGTTTCACCTCACACCTGTTAGAATCGGCATCATCAGAAAATCTACAAACAACCAATTCTGGGGAGGGTGTGGACAAAAGGAGCCCTCTTCCACTATTGGTGGGAATGTAAATTGATACAGTCACTATGGAGAACAGTATGGAGTTTCCTTAAAAAAGCTAGAAATAGAATTACCATCTGATCCAGCAATCCCACTTCTGGGCATATACCCAGAGAAAACCGTATTTCAAAAAGGCACATTCACCACAATGTTCGTTGCAGCACTATTTACAATAGCCAGGTAATGGAAGCAACCTAAATGCCCACAGACAGATGAGTGGATAAAGCTGTGGTACATATATAAAATGGAATATTACTCGGCCATAAAAAGGAATGAAACTGGGTCATTTGTAGAGACATCGATGGATCGAGAGACTGTCATACAGAATGAAGTAAGTCAGAAAGAGGAAAACAAATATTGTATATTAATGCATATATGTGGAGCCTAAAAATGGTACAGATGAACTGGTTTGCAGGGAAGAAATAGAGACACAGAGGTAGAGAACATACGTATGGACACCAAGTGTGGGAAGCCATGGGGTGGTGGTGGTGGAATGAGTTGGGAGATTGGGATTGACCTGTATACATGTATATGCATAAAATACATAACTAATAATAACGTGGTGTATAAAAAAAATAAATAAAATTAAATTTCAAAATTTTAAAAAATAAAATTTAAAAATAAAACAGAAAAAAGTTCTTCCCGTCACACAGATGTATTTATAGGAGTGAATTATTTCCATGCTTATATCTATAAATACATAAAAGAGGAATAAAATCTAACTTGAACCATAAAAGAAAAAAAAACCCTGATCCCACGAGTTATACAGAGGAAAACCCTATCAGGGCACTTGCTCCAGTGGTAAACAATTCTGAAATTGGTCAGAGGTGGGGAACCATCTCCCATACAGCCATCAACCCACCCCCCACGCAAGGAGCGTCCTCATTGCAAAGCTGGGGGACCGTGCCGAGGCATCTGTGAGTAAACGTGAGCTGAGCCCCAGGCCAGCTACTGCTGAACTGTTCCCACCCTTTCCAGGTGAAACACCTGAATATATACAAGGGCTTAAAGCCTAGAGGAAGGACCGTGGAGCCACACCAGCGACAGCACGCAGGCCAACTTGGTGCCTGCAGGGCAGCCAGGGTGGTCCTGGCCCCGGAAGCTCTTCCAGAAGCTTTCCATTGCCCTGGCTGAGATACCCCTCATGTCCCAGCCCCCACTGCTTTTTTCCTTCCTCACCTCTGTCTGAAGAGAAATTCCAGCGGAAAGTATGGGTGACACAACCTCTTCTTTACAGGCGGCAGCCTGGCAACTCCTGCAGAAAGGCCAGCAGAACCCCACTCACACCGGGCCACCCACAAAGCTGTGGCCCCTCACTCCCTCCCACCAGCACAGCCCCGAGACTGCTGACGGGGCAGATAATATGGAGTCAGGCACAGCTTCAGGGGCTATTGCTGCCTGGAGCGCTGTTTATATTGACCTCAACGAGGCACACCTGGGGAGGGCGGGCCGGCAGGTTAAGGCTGCCCAGGTCAGCTAATCCACAACCCTCATGGAATCACATTGTTGAAAATGGACCCCGCTAAGGCAGAAGAGAAGCCAAGGGAAAAAAGGACACAATGCCATTTGCAGCACTGTAGATGAGTCCAGAAGTAATCACGTGACTTGTAGTAAGTCAGAAAGTGGAAGACACATATCATATCATATCACTTATAGGTGTTACCTAAAAATGGATACCAGGGCAGATATTGCCACGGAGAAGGGCAATCACAGATTCATTAAACAAACTTATGGTTCACCAATGGAAAGGTGTGAGGATTGGTTTCATTACGATATCGGGGTTAACAGACATATACAAACACAGGTGACATATATAATCACCAAAGACCTACAGAATACCAAGAGAGGACTACTCAACATTCTGTCATAACGTACATGGGAAAAGGATCCCAGGAAGAACAGACATCTGTATATGTGTAAAAGAACCACATCTTCCACACCTACAAGAAGCCAAATATTGTAATCAAACTTGCTGTAATAAAAAATAAAAAATTAAATTAAAAACACGAACAAGAAGTAGTGAGACAAACGTGAGGGGCTTTCTCCTGGGACATTCCATTCTAAACTCCAATCTAGAACACCACATCCACTGAGGCTCTCTTGCCCTAGTAACCAGGTTTGGTAAGGGTGAACTGCTGCCACCTTGTGGCCGTTTCACACAACAGCAGCTTTAATCCCAACGCTAATGGTCAGTTGATATTCAAAATCATTGCAGGCCTGTAAATGACACCTGCCCTGAAAACAAATCCTGGGGTCACATATCAACCAAAATATTCAAAGGACATCCATATTTCAAAACGACCGTTTCAAAAGGCATATTTTAGGCACATTAGTGTTCTGCTTCTTTTCCTTTCTTTCCTTTTTTGTTAAAAAAAACGGGAATGGAAAAAAGCATCCCTCAGAATGGGCGAAAATCGTTGCAGACGAATCAATGGACAGAGGTTTAATCTCCAATATATATAAACAGCTCATGCAGCATAATATTAAAAAAACAAACAACCCAAAAAAAAATGGGCAGAAGATCTAAAGAGACGTTTCATCAAAGGAGACACAGAGATGGCCAAGACGCACATGAAAAGCTGCTCAACAGCACTAATTATTAGAGAAATGCAAATCAAAACTACAATGAGGTTTCACCTCACACCTGTTAGAATCGGCATCATCAGAAAATCTACAAACAACCAATTCTGGGGAGGGTGTGGACAAAAGGAGCCCTCTTCCACTATTGGTGGGAATGTAAATTGATACAGTCACTATGGAGAACAGTATGGAGTTTCCTTAAAAAAGCTAGAAATAGAATTACCATCTGATCCAGCAATCCCACTTCTGGGCATATACCCAGAGAAAACCGTATTTCAAAAAGGCACATTCACCACAATGTTCGTTGCAGCACTATTTACAATAGCCAGGTAATGGAAGCAACCTAAATGCCCACAGACAGATGAGTGGATAAAGATGTGGTACATATATAAAATGGAATATTACTCGGCCATAAAAAGGAATGAAACTGGGTCATTTGTAGAGACATCGATGGATCGAGAGACTGTCATACAGAATGAAGTAAGTCAGAAAGAGGAAAACAAATATTGTATATTAATGCATATATGTGGAGCCTAAAAATGGTACAGATGAACTGGTTTGCAGGGAAGAAATAGAGACACAGAGGTAGAGAACAAACGTATGGACACCAAGTGTGGGAAGCCATGGGGTTGTGGTGGTGGAATGAGTTGGGAGATTGGGATTGACCTGTATACATGTATATGCATAAAATACATAACTAATAATAACGTGGTGTATAAAAAAAATAAATAAAATTAAATTTCAAAATTTTAAAAAATAAAATTTAATAATAAAACAGAAAAAAGTTCTTCCCGTCACACAGATGTATTTATAGGAGTGAATTATTTCCATGCTTATATCTATAAATACATAAAAGAGGAATAAAATCTAACTTGAACCATAAAAGAAAAAAAAACCCTGAACCCACGAGTTATACAGAGGAAAACCCTATCAGGGCACTTGCTCCAGTGGTAAACAATTCTGAAATTGGTCAGAGGTGGGGAACCATCTCCCATACAGCCATCAACCCACCCCCCACGCAAGGAGCGTCCTCATTGCAAAGCTGGGGGACCGTGCCGAGGCATCTGTGAGTAAACGTGAGCTGAGCCCCAGGCCAGCTACTGCTGAACTGTTCCCACCCTTTCCAGGTAAAACACCTAAATATATACAAGGGCTTGAAAGCCTAGAGGAAGGACCGTGGAGCCACACCAGCGACAGCACACAGGCCAACTTGGTGCCTGCAGGGCAGCCACGGTGGTCCTGGCCCCGGAAGCTCTTCCAGAAGCTTTCCATTGCCCTGCCTGAGATACCCCTCCTGTCCCGGCCCCCACTGCTTTTTTCCTTCCTCACCTCTGTCCGAAGAGAAATTCCAGCGGAAAGTATGGGTGACACAACCTCTTCTTTACAGGCGGCAGCCTGGCAACTCCTGCAGAAAGGCCAGCAGAACCCCACTCACACCGGGCCACCCACAAAGCTGAGGCCCCTCACTCCCTCCCACCAGCACAGCCCCGAGACTGCTGACGGGGCAGAGAATATGGAGTCAGGCACAGCTTCAGGGGCTATTGCTGCCTGGAGCGCTGTTTATATTGACCTCAACGAGGCACACCTGGGGAGGGCGGGCCGGCAGGTTAAGGCTGCCCAGGTCAGCTAATCCACAACCCTCATGGAATCACATTGTTGAAAATGGACCCCGCTAAGGCAGAAGAGAAGCCAAGGGAGAAAAGGACACAATGCCATTTGCAGCACCGTAGATGAGTCCAGAAGTAATCACGTGACTTGTAGTAAGTCAGAAAGTGGAAGACACATATCATATCATATCACTTATAGGTGTTACCTAAAAATGGATACCAGGGCAGATATTTCCACGGAGAAGGGCAATCACAGATTCATTAAACAAACTTATGGTTCACCAATGGAAAGGTGTGAGGATTGGTTTCATTACGATATCGGGGTTAACAGACATATACAAACACAGGTGACATATATAATCACCAAAGACCTACAGAATACCAAGAGAGGACTACTCAACATTCTGTCATAACGTACATGGGAAAAGGATCCCAGGAAGAACAGACATCTGTATATGTGTAAAAGAACCACATCTTCCACACCTACAAGAAGCCAAACATTGTAATCAAACTTGCTGTAATAAAAAATAAAAACTTAAATTAAAAACACGAACAAGAAGTAGTGAGACAAACGTGAGGGGCTTTCTCCTGGCACATTCCATTCTAAACTCCAATCTAGAACACCACTTCCACTGAGGCTCTCTTGCCCTAGTAACCAGGTTTGGTAAGGGTGAACGGCTGCCACCTTGTGGCCGTTTCACACAACAGCAGCTTTAATCCCAACGCTAATGGTCAGTTGATATTCAAAATCATTGCAGGCCTGTAAATGACACCTGCCCTGAAAACAAATCCTGGGGTCACATATCGACCAAAATATTCAAAGGACATCCATATTTCAAAACGACCGTTTCAAAAGGCATATTTTAGGCACATTAGTGTTCTGCTTCTTTTCCTTTCTTTCCTTTTTTGTTAAAAAAAACGGGAATGGAAAAAAGCATCCCTCAGAATGGGCGAATATCGTTGCAGACGAATCAATGGACAGAGGTTTAATCTCCAATATATATAAACAGCTCATGCAGCATAATATTAAAAAAACAAACAACCCAAAAAAAATGGGCAGAAGATCTAAAGAGACGTTTCATCAAAGGAGACACAGAGATGGCCAAGACGCACATGAAAAGCTGCTCAACAGCACTAATTATTAGAGAAATGCAAATCAAAACTACAATGAGGTTTCACCTCACACCTGTTAGAATCGGCATCATCAGAAAATCTACAAACAACCAATTCTGGGGAGGGTGTGGACAAAAGGAGCCCTCTTCCACTATTGGTGGGAATGTAAATTGATACAGTCACTATGGAGAACAGTATGGAGTTTCCTTAAAAAAGCTAGAAATAGAATTACCATCTGATCCAGCAATCCCACTTCTGGGCATATACCCAGAGAAAACCGTATTTCAAAAAGGCACATTCACCACAATGTTCGTTGCAGCACTATTTACAATAGCCAGGTAATGGAAGCAACCTAAATGCCCACAGACAGATGAGTGGATAAAGATGTGGTACATATATAAAATGGAATATTACTCGGCCATAAAAAGGAATGAAACTGGGTCATTTGTAGAGACATCGATGGATCGAGAGACTGTCATACAGAATGAAGTAAGTCAGAAAGAGGAAAACAAATATTGTATATTAATGCATATATGTGGAGCCTAAAAATGGTACAGATGAACTGGTTTGCAGGGAAGAAATAGAGACACAGAGGTAGAGAACAAACGTATGGACACCAAGTGTGGGAAGCCATGGGGTGGTGGTGGTGGAATGAGTTGGGAGATTGGGATTGACCTGTATACATGTATATGCATAAAATACATAACTAATAATAACGTGGTGTATAAAGAAAATAAATAAAATTAAATTTCAGAATTTTAAAAAATAAAATTTAATAATAAAACAGAAAAAAGTTCTTCCCGTCACACAGATGTATTTATAGGAGTGAATTATTTCCATGCTTATATCTATAAATACATAAAAGAGGAATAAAATCTAACTTGAACCATAAAAGAAAAAAAAACCCTGAACCCACGAGTTATACAGAGGAAAACCCTATCAGGGCACTTGCTCCAGTGGTAAACAATTCTGAAATTGGTCAGAGGTGGGGAACCATCTCCCATACAGCCATCAACCCAACCCCCACGCAAGGAGCGTCCTCATTGCAAAGCTGGGGGACCGTGCCGAGGCATCTGTGAGTAAACGTGAGCTGAGCCCCAGGCCAGCTACTGCTGAACTGTTCCCACCCTTTCCAGGTAAAACACCTAAATATATACAAGGGCTTGAAAGCCTAGAGGAAGGACCGTGGAGCCACACCAGCGACAGCACGCAGGCCAACTTGGTGCCTGCAGGGCAGCCAGGGTGGTCCTGGCCCCGGAAGCTCTTCCAGAAGCTTTCCATGGCCCTGCCTGAGATACCCCTCCTGTCCCGGCCCCCACTGCTTTTTTCCTTCCTCACCTCTGTCCGAAGAGAAATTCCAGCGGAAAGTATGGGTGACACAACCTCTTCTTTACAGGCGGCAGCCTGGCAACTCCTGCAGAAAGGCCAGCAGAACCCCACTCACACCGGGCCACCCACAAAGCTGTGGCCCCTCATTCCCTCCCACCAGCACAGCCCCGAGACTGCTGACGGGGCAGAGAATATGGAGTCAGGCACAGCTTCAGGGGCTATTGCTGCCTGGAGCGCTGTTTATATTGACCTCAACGAGGCACACCTGGGGAGGGCGGGCCGGCAGGTTAAGGCTGCCCAGGTCAGCTAATCCACAACCCTCATGGAATCACATTGTTGAAAATGGACCCCGCTAAGGCAGAAGAGAAGCCAAGGGAGAAAAGGACACAATGCCATTTGCAGCACCGTAGATGAGTCCAGAAGTAATCACGTGACTTGTAGTAAGTCAGAAAGTGGAAGACACATATCATATCATATCACTTATAGGTGTTACCTAAAAATGGATACCAGGGCAGATATTTCCACGGAGAAGGGCAATCACAGATTCATTAAACAAACTTATGGTTCACCAATGGAAAGGTGTGAGGATTGGTTTCATTACGATATCGGGGTTAACAGACATATACAAACACAGGTGACATATATAATCACCAAAGACCTACAGAATACCAAGAGAGGACTACTCAACATTCTGTCATAACGTACATGGGAAAAGGATCCCAGGAAGAACAGACATCTGTATATGTGTAAAAGAACCACATCTTCCACACCTACAAGAAGCCAAACATTGTAATCAAACTTGCTGTAATAAAAAATAAAAACTTAAATTATAAACACGAACAAGAAGTAGTGAGACAAACGTGAGGGGCTTTCTCCTGGCACATTCCATTCTAAACTCCAATCTAGAACACCACTTCCACTGAGGCTCTCTTGCCCTAGTAACCAGGTTTGGTAAGGGTGAACTGCTGCCACCTTGTGGCCGTTTCACACAACAGCAGCTTTAATCCCAACGCTAATGGTCAGTTGATATTCAAAATCATTGCAGGCCTGTAAATGACACCTGCCCTGAAAACAAATCCTGGGGTCACATATCGACCAAAATATTCAAAGGACGTCCATATTTCAAAACGACCGTTTCAAAAGGCATATTTTAGGCACATTAGTGTTCTGCTTCTTTTCCTTTCTTTCCTTTTTTGTTAAAAAAAACGGGAATGGAAAAAAGCATCCCTCAGAATGGGCGAATATCGTTGCAGACGAATCAATGGACAGAGGTTTAATCTCCAATATATATAAACAGCTCATGCAGCATAATATTAAAAAAACAAACAACCCAAAAAAAAATGGGCAGAAGATCTAAAGAGACGTTTCATCAAATGAGACACAGAGATGGCCAAGACGCACATGAAAAGCTGCTCAACAGCACTAATTATTAGAGAAATGCAAATCAAAACTACAATGAGGTTTCACCTCACACCTGTTAGAATCGGCATCATCAGAAAATCTACAAACAACCAATTCTGGGGAGGGTGTGGACAAAAGGAGCCCTCTTCCACTATTGGTGGGAATGTAAATTGATACAGTCACTATGGAGAACAGTATGGAGTTTCCTTAAAAAAGCTAGAAATAGAATTACCATCTGATCCAGCAATCCCACTTCTGGGCATATACCCAGAGAAAACCGTATTTCAAAAAGGCACATTCACCACAATGTTCGTTGCAGCACTATTTACAATAGCCAGGTAATGGAAGCAACCTAAATGCCCACAGACAGATGAGTGGATAAAGATGTGGTACATATATAAAATGGAATATTACTCGGCCATAAAAAGGAATGAAACTGGGTCATTTGTAGAGACATCGATGGATCGAGAGACTGTCATACAGAATGAAGTAAGTCAGAAAGAGGAAAACAAATATTGTATATTAATGCATATATGTGGAGCCTAAAAATGGTACAGATGAACTGGTTTGCAGGGAAGAAATAGAGACACAGAGGTAGAGAACAAACGTATGGACACCAAGTGTGGGAAGCCATGGGGTGGTGGTGGTGGAATGAGTTGGGAGATTGGGATTGACCTGTATACATGTATATGCATAAAATACATAACTAATAATAACGTGGTGTATAAAAAAATAAATAAAATTAAATTTCAAAATTTTAAAAAATAAAATTTAATAATAAAACAGAAAAAAGTTCTTCCCGTCACACAGATGTATTTATAGGAGTGAATTATTTCCATGCTTATATCTATAAATACATAAAAGAGGAATAAAATCTAACTTGAACCATAAAAGAAAAAAAAAACCCTGAACCCACGAGTTATACAGAGGAAAACCCTATCAGGGCACTTGCTCCAGTGGTAAACAATTCTGAAATTGGTCAGAGGTGGGGAACCATCTCCCATACAGCCATCAACCCACCCCCCACGCAAGGAGCGTCCTCATTGCAAAGCTGGGGGACCGTGCCGAGGCATCTGTGAGTAAACGTGAGCTGAGCCCCAGGCCAGCTACTGCTGAACTGTTCCCACCCTTTCCAGGTAAAACACCTAAATATATACAAGGGCTTGAAAGCCTAGAGGAAGGACCGTGGAGCCACACCAGCGACAGCACGCAGGCCAACTTGGTGCCTGCAGGGCAGCCAGGGTGGTCCTGGCCCCGGAAGCTCTTCCAGAAGCTTTCCATTGCCCTGCCTGAGATACCCCTCCTGTCCCGGCCCCCACTGCTTTTTTCCTTCCTCACCTCTGTCCGAAGAGAAATTCCAGCGGAAAGTATGGGTGACACAACCTCTTCTTTACAGGCGGCAGCCTGGCAACTCCTGCAGAAAGGCCAGCAGAACCCCACTCACACCGGGCCACCCACAAAGCTGTGGCCCCTCACTCCCTCCCACCAGCACAGCCCCGAGACTGCTGACGGGGCAGAGAATATGGAGTCAGGCACAGCTTCAGGGGCTATTGCTGCCTGGAGCGCTGTTTATATTGACCTCAACGAGGCACACCTGGGGAGGGCGGGCCGGCAGGTTAAGGCTGCCCAGGTCAGCTAATCCACAACCCTCATGGAATCACATTGTTGAAAATGGACCCCGCTAAGGCAGAAGAGAAGCCAAGGGAGAAAAGGACACAATGCCATTTGCAGCACCGTAGATGAGTCCAGAAGTAATCACGTGACTTGTAGTAAGTCAGAAAGTGGAAGACACATATCATATCATATCACTTATAGGTGTTACCTAAAAATGGATACCAGGGCAGATATTTCCACGGAGAAGGGCAATCACAGATTCATTAAACAAACTTATGGTTCACCAATGGAAAGGTGTGAGGATTGGTTTCATTACGATATCGGGGTTAACAGACATATACAAACACAGGTGACATATATAATCACCAAAGACCTACAGAATACCAAGAGAGGACTACTCAACATTCTGTCATAACGTACATGGGAAAAGGATCCCAGGAAGAACAGACATCTGTATATGTGTAAAAGAACCACATCTTCCACACCTACAAGAAGCCAAACATTGTAATCAAACTTGCTGTAATAAAAAATAAAAAATTAAATTAAAAACACGAACAAGAAGTAGTGAGACAAACGTGAGGGGCTTTCTCCTGGGACATTCCATTCTAAACTCCAATCTAGAACACCACTTCCACTGAGGCTCTCTTGCCCTAGTAACCAGGTTTGGTAAGGGTGAACTGCTGCCACCTTGTGGCCGTTTCACACAACAGCAGCTTTAATCCCAACGCTAATGGTCAGTTGATATTCAAAATCATTGCAGGCCTGTAAATGACACCTGCCCTGAAAACAAATCCTGGGGTCACATATCGACCAAAATATTCAAAGGACGTCCATATTTCAAAACGACCGTTTCAAAAGGCATATTTTAGGCACATTAGTGTTCTGCTTCTTTTCCTTTCTTTCCTTTTTTGTTAAAAAAAACGGGAATGGAAAAAAGCATCCCTCAGAATGGGCGAATATCGTTTCAGACGAATCAATGGACAGAGGTTTAATCTCCAATATATATAAACAGCTCATGCAGCATAATATTAAAAAAACAAACAACCCAAAAAAAAATGGGCAGAAGATCTAAAGAGACGTTTCATCAAATGAGACACAGAGATGGCCAAGACGCACATGAAAAGCTGCTCAACAGCACTAATTATTAGAGAAATGCAAATCAAAACTACAATGAGGTTTCACCTCACACCTGTTAGAATCGGCATCATCAGAAAATCTACAGACAACCAATTCTGGGGAGGGTGTGGACAAAAGGAGCCCTCTTCCACTATTGGTGGGAATGTAAATTGATACAGTCACTATGGAGAACAGTATGGAGTTTCCTTAAAAAAGCTAGAAATAGAATTACCATCTGATCCAGCAATCCCACTTCTGGGCATATACCCAGAGAAAACCGTATTTCAAAAAGGCACATTCACCACAATGTTCGTTGCAGCACTATTTACAATAGCCAGGTAATGGAAGCAACCTGAGTGCCCACAGACAGATGAGTGGATAAAGATGTGGTACATATATAAAATGGAATATTACTCGGCCATAAAAAGGAATGAAACTGGGTCATTTGTAGAGACATCGATGGATCGAGAGACTGTCATACAGAATGAAGTAAGTCAGAAAGAGGAAAACAAATATTGTATATTAATGCATATATGTGGAGCCTAAAAATGGTACAGATGAACTGGTTTGCAGGGAAGAAATAGAGACACAGAGGTAGAGAACAAACGTATGGACACCAAGTGTGGGAAGCCATGGGGTGGTGGTGGTGGAATGAGTTGGGAGATTGGGATTGACCTGTATACATGTATATGCATAAAATACATAACTAATAATAACGTGGTGTATAAAGAAAATAAATAAAATTAAATTTCAAAATTTTAAAAAATAAAATTTAATAATAAAACAGAAAAAAGTTCTTCCCGTCACACAGATGTATTTATAGGAGGGAATTATTTCCATGCTTATATCTATAAATACATAAAAGAGGAATAAAATCTAACTTGAACCATAAAAGAAAAAAAAAACCCTGAACCCACGAGTTATACAGAGGAAAACCCTATCAGGGCACTTGCTCCAGTGGTAAACAATTCTGAAATTGGTCAGAGGTGGGGAACCATCTCCCATACAGCCATCAACCCACCCCCCACGCAAGGAGCGTCCTCATTGCAAAGCTGGGGGACCGTGCCGAGGCATCTGTGAGTAAACGTGAGCTGAGCCCCAGGCCAGCTACTGCTGAACTGTTCCCACCCTTTCCAGGTAAAACACCTAAATATATACAAGGGCTTGAAAGCCTAGAGGAAGGACCGTGGAGCCACACCAGCGACAGCACGCAGGCCAACTTGGTGCCTGCAGGGCAGCCAGGGTGGTCCTGGCCCCGGAAGCTCTTCCAGAAGCTTTCCATTGCCCTGCCTGAGATACCCCACCTGTCCCGGCCCCCACTGCTTTTTTACTTCCTCACCTCTGTCCGAAGAGAAATTCCAGCGGAAAGTATGGGTGACACAACCTCTTCTTTACAGGCGGCAGCATGGCAACTCCTGCAGAAAGGCCAGCAGAACCCCACACACACCGGGCCACCCACAAAGCTGTGGCCCCTCACTCCCTCCCACCAGCACAGCCCCGAGACTGCTGACGGGGCAGAGAATATGGAGTCAGGCACAGCTTCAGGGGCTATTGCTGCCTGGAGCGCTGTTTATATTGACCTCAACGAGGCACACCTGGGGAGGGCGGGCCGGCAGGTTAAGGCTGCCCAGGTCAGCTAATCCACAACCCTCATGGAATCACATTGTTGAAAATGGACCCCGCTAAGGCAGAAGAGAAGCCAAGGGAGAAAAGGACACAATGCCATTTGCAGCACCGTAGATGAGTCCAGAAGTAATCACGTGACTTGTAGTAAGTCAGAAAGTGGAAGACACATATCATATCATATCACTTATAGGTGTTACCTAAAAATGGATACCAGGGCAGATATTTCCACGGAGAAGGGCAATCACAGATTCATTAAACAAACTTATGGTTCACCAATGGAAAGGTGTGAGGATTGGTTTCATTACGATATCGGGGTTAACAGACATATACAAACACAGGTGACATATATAATCCCCAAAGACCTACAGAATACCAAGAGAGGACTACTCAACATTCTGTCATAACGTACATGGGAAAAGGATCCCAGGAAGAACAGACATCTGTATATGTGTAAAAGAACCACATCTTCCACACCTACAAGAAGCCAAACATTGTAATCAAACTTGCTGTAATAAAAAATAAAAACTTAAATTAAAAACACGAACAAGAAGTCGTGAGACACACGTGAGGGGCTTTCTCCTGGGACATTCCTTTCTAAACTCCAATCTAGAACACCACTTCCACTGAGGCTCTCTTGCCCTAGTAACCAGGTTTGGTAAGGGTGAACTGCTGCCACCTTGTGGCCGTTTCACACAACAGCAGCTTTAATCCCAACGCTAATGGTCAGTTGATATTCAAAATCATTGCAGGCCTGTAAATGACACCTGCCCTGAAAACAAATCCTGGGGTCACATATCGACCAAAATATTCAAAGGACGTCCATATTTAAAAACGACCGTTTCAAAAGGCATATTTTAGGCACATTAGTGTTCTGCTTCTTTTCCTTTCTTTCCTTTTTTGTTAAAAAAAACGGGAATGGAAAAAAGCATCCCTCAGAATGGGCGAAAATCGTTGCAGACGAATCAATGGACAGAGGTTTAATCTCCAATATATATAAACAGCTCATGCAGCTTAATATTAAAAAAACAAACAACCCAAAAAAAAATGGGCAGAAGATCTAAAGAGACGTTTCTTCAAAGGAGACACAGAGATGGCCAAGACGCACATGAAAAGCTGCTCAACAGCACTAATTATTAGAGAAATGCAAATCAAAACTACAATGAGGTTTCACCTCACACCTGTTAGAATCGGCATCATCAGAAAATCTACAAACAACCAATTCTGGGGAGGGTGTGGACAAAAGGAGCCCTCTTCCACTATTGGTGGGAATGTAAATTGATACAGTCACTATGGAGAACAGTATGGAGTTTCCTTAAAAAAGCTAGAAATAGAATTACCATCTGATCCAGCAATCCCACTTCTGGGCATATACCCAGAGAAAACCGTATTTCAAAAAGGCACATTCACCACAATGTTCGTTGCAGCACTATTTACAATAGCCAGGTAATGGAAGCAACCTAAATGCCCACAGACAGATGAGTGGATAAAGCTGTGGTACATATATAAAATGGAATATTACTCGGCCATAAAAAGGAATGAAACTGGGTCATTTGTAGAGACATCGATGGATCGAGAGACTGTCATACAGAATGAAGTAAGTCAGAAAGAGGAAAACAAATATTGTATATTAATGCATATATGTGGAGCCTAAAAATGGTACAGATGAACTGGTTTGCAGGGAAGAAATAGAGACACAGAGGTAGAGAACAAACGTATGGACACCAAGTGTGGGAAGCCATGGGGTGGTGGTGGTGGAATGAGTTGGGAGATTGGGATTGACCTGTATACATGTATATGCATAAAATACATAACTAATAATAACGTGGTGTATAAAAAAAATAAATAAAATTAAATTTCAAAATTTTAAAAAATAAAATTTAATAATAAAACAGAAAAAAGTTCTTCCCGTCACACAGATGTATTTATAGGAGTGAATTATTTCCATGCTTATATCTATAAATACATAAAAGAGGAATAAAATCTAACTTGAACCATAAAAGAAAAAAAAACCCTGAACCCACGAGTTATACAGAGGAAAACCCTATCAGGGCACTTGCTCCAGTGGTAAACAATTCTGAAATTGGTCAGAGGTGGGGAACCATCTCCCATACAGCCATCAACCCACCCCCCACGCAAGGAGCGTCCTCATTGCAAAGCTGGGGGACCGTGCCGAGGCATCTGTGAGTAAACGTGAGCTGAGCCCCAGGCCAGCTACTGCTGAACTGTTCCCACCCTTTCCAGGTAAAACACCTAAATATATACAAGGGCTTGAAAGCCTAGAGGAAGGACCGTGGAGCCACACCAGCGACAGCACGCAGGCCAACTTGGTGCCTGCAGGGCAGCCAGGGTGGTCCTGGCCCCGGAAGCTCTTCCAGAAGCTTTCCATTGCCCTGCCTGAGATACCCCACCTGTCCCGGCCCCCACTGCTTTTTTACTTCCTCACCTCTGTCCGAAGAGAAATTCCAGCGGAAAGTATGGGTGACACAACCTCTTCTTTACAGGCGGCAGCATGGCAACTCCTGCAGAAAGGCCAGCAGAACCCCACACACACCGGGCCACCCACAAAGCTGTGGCCCCTCACTCCCTCCCACCAGCACAGCCCCGAGACTGCTGACGGGGCAGAGAATATGGAGTCAGGCACAGCTTCAGGGGCTATTGCTGCCTGGAGCGCTGTTTATATTGACCTCAACGAGGCACACCTGGGGAGGGCGGGCCGGCAGGTTAAGGCTGCCCAGGTCAGCTAATCCACAACCCTCATGGAATCACATTGTTGAAAATGGACCCCGCTAAGGCAGAAGAGAAGCCAAGGGAGAAAAGGACACAATGCCATTTGCAGCACCGTAGATGAGTCCAGAAGTAATCACGTGACTTGTAGTAAGTCAGAAAGTGGAAGACACATATCATATCATATCACTTATAGGTGTTACCTAAAAATGGATACCAGGGCAGATATTTCCACGGAGAAGGGCAATCACAGATTCATTAAACAAACTTATGGTTCACCAATGGAAAGGTGTGAGGATTGGTTTCATTACGATATCGGGGTTAACAGACATATACAAACACAGGTGACATATATAATCCCCAAAGACCTACAGAATACCAAGAGAGGACTACTCAACATTCTGTCATAACGTACATGGGAAAAGGATCCCAGGAAGAACAGACATCTGTATATGTGTAAAAGAACCACATCTTCCACACCTACAAGAAGCCAAACATTGTAATCAAACTTGCTGTAATAAAAAATAAAAAATTAAATTAAAAACACGAACAAGAAGTCGTGAGACACACGTGAGGGGCTTTCTCCTGGGACATTCCATTCTAAACTCCAATCTAGAACACCACTTCCACTGAGGCTCTCTTGCCCTAGTAACCAGGTTTGGTAAGGGTGAACTGCTGCCACCTTGTGGCCGTTTCACACAACAGCAGCTTTAATCCCAACGCTAATGGTCAGTTGATATTCAAAATCATTGCAGGCCTGTAAATGACACCTGCCCTGAAAACAAATCCTGGGGTCACATATCGACCAAAATATTCAAAGGACGTCCATATTTCAAAACGACCGTTTCAAAAGGCATATTTTAGGCACATTAGTGTTCTGCTTCTTTTCCTTTCTTTCCTTTTTTGTTAAAAAAAACGGGAATGGAAAAAAGCATCCCTCAGAATGGGCGAAAATCGTTGCAGACGAATCAATGGACAGAGGTTTAATCTCCAATATATATAAACAGCTCATGCAGCTTAATATTAAAAAAACAAACAACCCAAAAAAAAATGGGCAGAAGATCTAAAGAGACGTTTCTTCAAAGGAGACACAGAGATGGCCAAGACGCACATGAAAAGCTGCTCAACAGCACTAATTATTAGAGAAATGCAAATCAAAACTACAATGAGGTTTCACCTCACACCTGTTAGAATCGGCATCATCAGAAAATCTACAAACAACCAATTCTGGGGAGGGTGTGGACAAAAGGAGCCCTCTTCCACTATTGGTGGGAATGTAAATTGATACAGTCACTATGGAGAACAGTATGGAGTTTACTTAAAAAAGCTAGAAATAGAATTACCATCTGATCCAGCAATCCCACTTCTGGGCATATACCCAGAGAAAACCGTATTTCAAAAAGGCACATTCACCACAATGTTCGTTGCAGCACTATTTACAATAGCCAGGTAATGGAAGCAACCTAAATGCCCACAGACAGATGAGTGGATAAAGCTGTGGTACATATATAAAATGGAATATTACTCGGCCATAAAAAGGAATGAAACTGGGTCATTTGTAGAGACATCGATGGATCGAGAGACTGTCATACAGAATGAAGTAAGTCAGAAAGAGGAAAACAAATATTGTATATTAATGCATATATGTGGAGCCTAAAAATGGTACAGATGAACTGGTTTGCAGGGAAGAAATAGAGACACAGAGGTAGAGAACAAACGTATGGACACCAAGTGTGGGAAGCCATGGGGTGGTGGTGGTGGAATGAGTTGGGAGATTGGGATTGACCTGTATACATGTATATGCATAAAATACATAACTAATAATAACGTGGTGTATAAAAAAAATAAATAAAATTAAATTTCAAAATTTTAAAAAATAAAATTTAATAATAAAACAGAAAAAAGTTCTTCCCGTCACACAGATGTATTTATAGGAGTGAATTATTTCCATGCTTATATCTATAAATACATAAAAGAGGAATAAAATCTAACTTGAACCATAAAAGAAAAAAAAACCCTGAACCCACGAGTTATACAGAGGAAAACCCTATCAGGGCACTTGCTCCAGTGGTAAACAATTCTGAAATTGGTCAGAGGTGGGGAACCATCTCCCATACAGCCATCAACCCACCCCCCACGCAAGGAGCGTCCTCATTGCAAAGCTGGGGGACCGTGCCGAGGCATCTGTGAGTAAACGTGAGCTGAGCCCCAGGCCAGCTACTGCTGAACTGTTCCCACCCTTTCCAGGTAAAACACCTAAATATATACAAGGGCTTGAAAGCCTAGAGGAAGGACCGTGGAGCCACACCAGCGACAGCACGCAGGCCAACTTGGTGCCTGCAGGGCAGCCAGGGTGGTCCTGGCCCCGGAAGCTCTTCCAGAAGCTTTCCATTGCCCTGCCTGAGATACCCCACCTGTCCCGGCCCCCACTGCTTTTTTACTTCCTCACCTCTGTCCGAAGAGAAATTCCAGCGGAAAGTATGGGTGACACAACCTCTTCTTTACAGGCGGCAGCATGGCAACTCCTGCAGAAAGGCCAGCAGAACCCCACACACACCGGGCCACCCACAAAGCTGTGGCCCCTCACTCCCTCCCACCAGCACAGCCCCGAGACTGCTGACGGGGCAGAGAATATGGAGTCAGGCACAGCTTCAGGGGCTATTGCTGCCTGGAGCGCTGTTTATATTGACCTCAACGAGGCACACCTGGGGAGGGCGGGCCGGCAGGTTAAGGCTGCCCAGGTCAGCTAATCCACAACCCTCATGGAATCACATTGTTGAAAATGGACCCCGCTAAGGCAGAAGAGAAGCCAAGGGAGAAAAGGACACAATGCCATTTGCAGCACCGTAGATGAGTCCAGAAGTAATCACGTGACTTGTAGTAAGTCAGAAAGTGGAAGACACATATCATATCATATCACTTATAGGTGTTACCTAAAAATGGATACCAGGGCAGATATTTCCACGGAGAAGGGCAATCACAGATTCATTAAACAAACTTATGGTTCACCAATGGAAAGGTGTGAGGATTGGTTTCATTACGATATCGGGGTTAACAGACATATACAAACACAGGTGACATATATAATCCCCAAAGACCTACAGAATACCAAGAGAGGACTACTCAACATTCTGTCATAACGTACATGGGAAAAGGATCCCAGGAAGAACAGACATCTGTATATGTGTAAAAGAACCACATCTTCCACACCTACAAGAAGCCAAACATTGTAATCAAACTTGCTGTAATAAAAAATAAAAAATTAAATTAAA
Source organism: Mesoplodon mirus (assembly GCF_964341445.2). Lineage (NCBI taxonomy): Eukaryota > Metazoa > Chordata > Mammalia > Artiodactyla > Ziphiidae > Mesoplodon > Mesoplodon mirus. The sequence continues at coordinate 743,223 of NW_028295739.1, forward strand.
AACACGAACAAGAAGTCGTGAGACACACGTGAGGGGCTTTCTCCTGGGACATTCCATTCTAAACTCCAATCTAGAACACCACTTCCACTGAGGCTCTCTTGCCCTAGTAACCAGGTTTGGTAAGGGTGAACTGCTGCCACCTTGTGGCCGTTTCACACAACAGCAGCTTTAATCCCAACGCTAATGGTCAGTTGATATTCAAAATCATTGCAGGCCTGTAAATGACACCTGCCCTGAAAACAAATCCTGGGGTCACATATCGACCAAAATATTCAAAGGACGTCCATATTTCAAAACGACCGTTTCAAAAGGCATATTTTAGGCACATTAGTGTTCTGCTTCTTTTCCTTTCTTTCCTTTTTTGTTAAAAAAAACGGGAATGGAAAAAAGCATCCCTCAGAATGGGCGAAAATCGTTGCAGACGAATCAATGGACAGAGGTTTAATCTCCAATATATATAAACAGCTCATGCAGCTTAATATTAAAAAAACAAACAACCCAAAAAAAAATGGGCAGAAGATCTAAAGAGACGTTTCTTCAAAGGAGACACAGAGATGGCCAAGACGCACATGAAAAGCTGCTCAACAGCACTAATTATTAGAGAAATGCAAATCAAAACTACAATGAGGTTTCACCTCACACCTGTTAGAATCGGCATCATCAGAAAATCTACAAACAACCAATTCTGGGGAGGGTGTGGACAAAAGGAGCCCTCTTCCACTATTGGTGGGAATGTAAATTGATACAGTCACTATGGAGAACAGTATGGAGTTTCCTTAAAAAAGCTAGAAATAGAATTACCATCTGATCCAGCAATCCCACTTCTGGGCATATACCCAGAGAAAACCGTATTTCAAAAAGGCACATTCACCACAATGTTCGTTGCAGCACTATTTACAATAGCCAGGTAATGGAAGCAACCTAAATGCCCACAGACAGATGAGTGGATAAAGCTGTGGTACATATATAAAATGGAATATTACTCGGCCATAAAAAGGAATGAAACTGGGTCATTTGTAGAGACATCGATGGATCGAGAGACTGTCATACAGAATGAAGTAAGTCAGAAAGAGGAAAACAAATATTGTATATTAATGCATATATGTGGAGCCTAAAAATGGTACAGATGAACTGGTTTGCAGGGAAGAAATAGAGACACAGAGGTAGAGAACAAACGTATGGACACCAAGTGTGGGAAGCCATGGGGTGGTGGTGGTGGAATGAGTTGGGAGATTGGGATTGACCTGTATACATGTATATGCATAAAATACATAACTAATAATAACGTGGTGTATAAAAAAAATAAATAAAATTAAATTTCAAAATTTTAAAAAATAAAATTTAATAATAAAACAGAAAAAAGTTCTTCCCGTCACACAGATGTATTTATAGGAGTGAATTATTTCCATGCTTATATCTATAAATACATAAAAGAGGAATAAAATCTAACTTGAACCATAAAAGAAAAAAAAACCCTGAACCCACGAGTTATACAGAGGAAAACCCTATCAGGGCACTTGCTCCAGTGGTAAACAATTCTGAAATTGGTCAGAGGTGGGGAACCATCTCCCATACAGCCATCAACCCACCCCCCACGCAAGGAGCATCCTCATTGCAAAGCTGGGGGACCGTGCCGAGGCATCTGTGAGTAAACGTGAGCTGCCCCCAGGCCAGCTACTGCTGAACTGTTCCCACCCTTTCCAGGTAAAACACCTAAATATATACAAGGGCTTGAAAGCCTAGAGGAAGGACCGTGGAGCCACACCAGCGACAGCACGCAGGCCAACTTGGTGCCTGCAGGGCAGCCAGGGTGGTCCTGGCCCCGGAAGCTCTTCCAGAAGCTTTCCATGGCCCTGCCTGAGATACCCCTCCTGTCCCGGCCCCCACTGCTTTTTTCCTTCCTCACCTCTGTCCGAAGAGAAATTCCAGCGGAAAGTATGGGTGACACAACCTCTTCTTTACAGGCGGCAGCCTGGCAACTCCTGCAGAAAGGCCAGCAGAGCCCCACTCACACCGGGCCACCCACAAAGCTGTGGCCCCTCATTCCCTCCCACCAGCACAGCCCCGAGACTGCTGACGGGGCAGAGAATATGGAGTCAGGCACAGCTTCAGGGGCTATTGCTGCCTGGAGCGCTGTTTATATTGACCTCAACGAGGCACACCTGGGGAGCGCGGGCCGGCAGGTTAAGGCTGCCCAGGTCAGCTAATCCACAACCCTCATGGAATCACATTGTTGAAAATGGACCCCGCTAAGGCAGAAGAGAAGCCAAGGGAGAAAAGGACACAATGCCATTTGCAGCACCGTAGATGAGTCCAGAAGTAATCACGTGACTTGTAGTAAGTCAGAAAGTGGAAGACACATATCATATCATATCACTTATAGGTGTTACCTAAAAATGGATACCAGGGCAGATATTTCCACGGAGAAGGGCAATCACAGATTCATTAAACAAACTTATGGTTCACCAATGGAAAGGTGTGAGGATTGGTTTCATTACGATATCGGGGTTAACAGACATATACAAACACAGGTGACATATATAATCACCAAAGACCTACAGAATACCAAGAGAGGACTACTCAACATTCTGTCATAACGTACATGGGAAAAGGATCCCAGGAAGAACAGACATCTGTATATGTGTAAAAGAACCACATCTTCCACACCTACAACAAGCCAAACATTGTAATCAAACTTGCTGTAATAAAAAATAAAAACTTAAATTAAAAACATGAACAAGAAGTAGTGAGACAAACGTGAGGGGCTTTCTCCTGGCACATTCCATTCTAAACTCCAATCTAGAACACCACTTCCACTGAGGCTCTCTTGCCCTAGTAACCAGGTTTGGTAAGGGTGAACTGCTGCCACCTTGTGGCCGTTTCACACAACAGCAGCTTTAATCCCATCGCAAATGGTCAGTTGATATTCAAAATCATTGCAGGCCTGTAAATGACACCTGCCCTGAAAACAAATCCTGGGGTCACATATCGACCAAAATATTCAAAGGACATCCATATTTCAAAACGACCGTTTCAAAAGGCATATTTTAGGCACATTAGTGTTCTGCTTCTTTTCCTTTCTTTCCTTTTTTGTTAAAAAAAACGGGAATGGAAAAAAGCATCCCTCAGAATGGGCGAATATCGTTGCAGACGAATCAATGGACAGAGGTTTAATCTCCAGTATATATAAACAGCTCATGCAGCATAATATTAAAAAAACAAACAACCCAAAAAAAATGGGCAGAAGATCTAAAGAGACGTTTCATCAAAGGAGACACAGAGATGGCCAAGACGCACATGAAAAGCTGCTCAACAGCACTAATTATTAGAGAAATGCAAATCAAAACTACAATGAGGTTTCACCTCACACCTGTTAGAATCGGCATCATCAGAAAATCTACAAACAACCAATTCTGGGGAGGGTGTGGACAAAAGGAGCCCTCTTCCACTATTGGTGGGAATGTAAATTGATACAGTCACTATGGAGAACAGTATGGAGTTTCCTTAAAAAAGCTAGAAATAGAATTACCATCTGATCCAGCAATCCCACTTCTGGGCATATACCCAGAGAAAACCGTATTTCAAAAAGGCACATTCACCACAATGTTCGTTGCAGCACTATTTACAATAGCCAGGTAATGGAAGCAACCTAAATGCCCACAGACAGATGAGTGGATAAAGCTGTGGTACATATATAAAATGGAATATTACTCGGCCATAAAAAGGAATGAAACTGGTTCATTTGTAGAGACATCGATGGATCGAGAGACTGTCATACAGAATGAAGTAAGTCAGAAAGAGGAAAACAAATATTGTATATTAATGCATATATGTGGAGCCTAAAAATGGTACAGATGAACTGGTTTGCAGGGAAGAAATAGAGACACAGAGGTAGAGAACAAACGTATGGACACCAAGTGTGGGAAGCCATGGGGTGGTGGTGGTGGAATGAGTTGGGAGATTGGGATTGACCTGTATACATGTATATGCATAAAATACATAACTAATAATAACGTGGTGTATAAAAAAAATAAATAAAATTAAATTTCAAAATTTTAAAAAATAAAATTTAATAATAAAACAGAAAAAAGTTCTTCCCGTCACACAGATGTATTTATAGGAGGGAATTATTTCCATGCTTATATCTATAAATACATAAAAGAGGAATAAAATCTAACTTGAACCATAAAAGAAAAAAAAACCCTGAACCCACGAGTTATACAGAGGAAAACCCTATCAGGGCACTTGCTCCAGTGGTAAACAATTCTGAAATTGGTCAGAGGTGGGGAACCATCTCCCATACAGCCATCAACCCACCCCCCACGCAAGGAGCATCCTCATTGCAAAGCTGGGGGACCGTGCCGAGGCATCTGTGAGTAAACGTGAGCTGCCCCCAGGCCAGCTACTGCTGAACTGTTCCCACCCTTTCCAGGTAAAACACCTAAATATATACAAGGGCTTGAAAGCCTAGAGGAAGGACCGTGGAGCCACACCAGCGACAGCACGCAGGCCAACTTGGTGCCTGCAGGGCAGCCAGGGTGGTCCTGGCCCCGGAAGCTCTTCCAGAAGCTTTCCATGGCCCTGCCTGAGATACCCCTCCTGTCCCGGCCCCCACTGCTTTTTTCCTTCCTCACCTCTGTCCGAAGAGAAATTCCAGCGGAAAGTATGGGTGACACAACCTCTTCTTTACAGGCGGCAGCCTGGCAACTCCTGCAGAAAGGCCAGCAGAGCCCCACTCACACCGGGCCACCCACAAAGCTGTGGCCCCTCATTCCCTCCCACCAGCACAGCCCCGAGACTGCTGACGGGGCAGAGAATATGGAGTCAGGCACAGCTTCAGGGGCTATTGCTGCCTGGAGCGCTGTTTATATTGACCTCAACGAGGCACACCTGGGGAGCGCGGGCCGGCAGGTTAAGGCTGCCCAGGTCAGCTAATCCACAACCCTCATGGAATCACATTGTTGAAAATGGACCCCGCTAAGGCAGAAGAGAAGCCAAGGGAGAAAAGGACACAATGCCATTTGCAGCACCGTAGATGAGTCCAGAAGTAATCACGTGACTTGTAGTAAGTCAGAAAGTGGAAGACACATATCATATCATATCACTTATAGGTGTTACCTAAAAATGGATACCAGGGCAGATATTTCCACGGAGAAGGGCAATCACAGATTCATTAAACAAACTTATGGTTCACCAATGGAAAGGTGTGAGGATTGGTTTCATTACGATATCGGGGTTAACAGACATATACAAACACAGGTGACATATATAATCACCAAAGACCTACAGAATACCAAGAGAGGACTACTCAACATTCTGTCATAACGTACATGGGAAAAGGATCCCAGGAAGAACAGACATCTGTATATGTGTAAAAGAACCACATCTTCCACACCTACAACAAGCCAAACATTGTAATCAAACTTGCTGTAATAAAAAATAAAAACTTAAATTAAAAACATGAACAAGAAGTAGTGAGACAAACGTGAGGGGCTTTCTCCTGGCACATTCCATTCTAAACTCCAATCTAGAACACCACTTCCACTGAGGCTCTCTTGCCCTAGTAACCAGGTTTGGTAAGGGTGAACTGCTGCCACCTTGTGGCCGTTTCACACAACAGCAGCTTTAATCCCATCGCAAATGGTCAGTTGATATTCAAAATCATTGCAGGCCTGTAAATGACACCTGCCCTGAAAACAAATCCTGGGGTCACATATCGACCAAAATATTCAAAGGACATCCATATTTCAAAACGACCGTTTCAAAAGGCATATTTTAGGCACATTAGTGTTCTGCTTCTTTTCCTTTCTTTCCTTTTTTGTTAAAAAAAACGGGAATGGAAAAAAGCATCCCTCAGAATGGGCGAATATCGTTGCAGACGAATCAATGGACAGAGGTTTAATCTCCAATATATATAAACAGCTCATGCAGCATAATATTAAAAAAACAAACAACCCAAAAAAAATGGGCAGAAGATCTAAAGAGACGTTTCATCAAAGGAGACACAGAGATGGCCAAGACGCACATGAAAAGCTGCTCAACAGCACTAATTATTAGAGAAATGCAAATCAAAACTACAATGAGGTTTCAGCTCACACATGTTAGAATCGGCATCATCAGAAAATCTACAAACAACCAATTCTGGGGAGGGTGTGGACAAAAGGAGCCCTCTTCCACTATTGGTGGGAATGTAAATTGATACAGTCACTATGGAGAACAGTATGGAGTTTCCTTAAAAAAGCTAGAAATAGAATTACCATCTGATCCAGCAATCCCACTTCTGGGCATATACCCAGAGAAAACCGTATTTCAAAAAGGCACATTCACCACAATGTTCGTTGCAGCACTATTTACAATAGCCAGGTAATGGAAGCAACCTAAATGCCCACAGACAGATGAGTGGATAAAGCTGTGGTACATATATAAAATGGAATATTACTCGGCCATAAAAAGGAATGAAACTGGGTCATTTGTAGAGACATCGATGGATCGAGAGACTGTCATACAGAATGAAGTAAGTCAGAAAGAGGAAAACAAATATTGTATATTAATGCATATATGTGGAGCCTAAAAATGGTACAGATGAACTGGTTTGCAGGGAAGAAATAGAGACACAGAGGTAGAGAACAAACGTATGGACACCAAGTGTGGGAAGCCATGGGGTGGTGGTGGTGGAATGAGTTGGGAGATTGGGATTGACCTGTATACATGTATATGCATAAAATACATAACTAATAATAACGTGGTGTATAAAGAAAATAAATAAAATTAAATTTCAAAATTTTAAAAAATAAAATTTAATAATAAAACAGAAAAAAGTTCTTCCCGTCACACAGATGTATTTATAGGAGGGAATTATTTCCATGCTTATATCTATAAATACATAAAAGAGGAATAAAATCTAACTTGAACCATAAAAGAAAAAAAAAACCCTGAACCCACGAGTTATACAGAGGAAAACCCTATCAGGGCACTTGCTCCAGTGGTAAACAATTCTGAAATTGGTCAGAGGTGGGGAACCATCTCCCATACAGCCATCAACCCACCCCCCACGCAAGGAGCGTCCTCATTGCAAAGCTGGGGGACCGTGCCGAGGCATCTGTGAGTAAACGTGAGCTGAGCCCCAGGCCAGCTACTGCTGAACTGTTCCCACCCTTTCCAGGTAAAACACCTAAATATATACAAGGGCTTGAAAGCCTAGAGGAAGGACCGTGGAGCCACACCAGCGACAGCACGCAGGCCAACTTGGTGCCTGCAGGGCAGCCAGGGTGGTCCTGGCCCCGGAAGCTCTTCCAGAAGCTTTCCATGGCCCTGCCTGAGATACCCCTCCTGTCCCGGCCCCCACTGCTTTTTTCCTTCCTCACCTCTGTCCGAAGAGAAATTCCAGCGGAAAGTATGGGTGACACAACCTCTTCTTTACAGGCGGCAGCCTGGCAACTCCTGCAGAAAGGCCAGCAGAGCCCCACTCACACCGGGCCACCCACAAAGCTGTGGCCCCTCACTCCCTCCCACCAGCACAGCCCCGAGACTGCTGACGGGGCAGAGAATATGGAGTCAGGCACAGCTTCAGGGGCTATTGCTGCCTGGAGCGCTGTTTATATTGACCTCAACGAGGCACACCTGGGGAGGGCGGGCCGGCAGGTTAAGGCTGCCCAGGTCAGCTAATCCACAACCCTCATGGAATCACATTGTTGAAAATGGACCCCGCTAAGGCAGAAGAGAAGCCAAGGGAGAAAAGGACACAATGCCATTTGCAGCACCGTAGCTGAGTCCAGAAGTAATCACGTGACTTGTAGTAAGTCAGAAAGTGGAAGTCACATATCATATCATATCACTTATAGGTGTTACCTAAAAATGGATACCAGGGCAGATATTTCCACGGAGAAGGGCAATCACAGATTCATTAAACAAACTTATGGTTCACCAATGGAAAGGTGTGAGGATTGGTTTCATTACGATATCGGGGTTAACAGACATATACAAACACAGGTGACATATATAATCCCCAAAGACCTACAGAATACCAAGAGAGGACTACTCAACATTCTGTCATAACGTACATGGGAAAAGGATCCCAGGAAGAACAGACATCTGTATATGTGTAAAAGAACCACATCTTCCACACCTACAAGAAGCCAAACATTGTAATCAAACTTGCTGTAATAAAAAATAAAAAATTAAATTAAAAACACGAACAAGAAGTCGTGAGACACACGTGAGGGGCTTTCTCCTGGGACATTCCATTCTAAACTCCAATCTAGAACACCACTTCCACTGAGGCTCTCTTGCCCTAGTAACCAGGTTTGGTAAGGATGAACTGCTGCCACCTTGTGGCCGTTTCACACAACAGCAGCTTTAATCCCAACGCTAATGGTCAGTTGATATTCAAAATCATTGCAGGCCTGTAAATGACACCTGCCCTGAAAACAAATCCTGGGGTCACATATCGACCAAAATATTCAAAGGACGTCCATATTTCAAAACGACCGTTTCAAAAGGCATATTTTAGGCACATTAGTGTTCTGCTTCTTTTCCTTTCTTTCCTTTTTTGTTAAAAAAAACGGGAATGGAAAAAAGCATCCCTCAGAATGGGCGAAAATCGTTGCAGACGAATCAATGGACAGAGGTTTAATCTCCAATATATATAAACAGCTCATGCAGCTTAATATTAAAAAAACAAACAACCCCAAAAAAAATGGGCAGAAGATCTAAAGAGACGTTTCTTCAAAGGAGACACAGAGATGGCCAAGACGCACATGAAAAGCTGCTCAACAGCACTAATTATTAGAGAAATGCAAATCAAAACTACAATGAGGTTTCACCTCACACCTGTTAGAATCGGCATCATCAGAAAATCTACAAACAACCAATTCTGGGGAGGGTGTGGACAAAAGGAGCCCTCTTCCACTATTGGTGGGAATGTAAATTGATACAGTCACTATGGAGAACAGTATGGAGTTTCCTTAAAAAAGCTAGAAATAGAATTACCATCTGATCCAGCAATCCCACTTCTGGGCATATACCCAGTGAAAACCGTATTTCAAAAAGGCACATTCACCACAATGTTCGTTGCAGCACTATTTACAATAGCCAGGTAATGGAAGCAACCTAAATGCCCACAGACAGATGAGTGGATAAAGCTGTGGTACATATATAAAATGGAATATTACTCGGCCATAAAAAGGAATGAAACTGGGTCATTTGTAGAGACATCGATGGATCGAGAGACTGTCATACAGAATGAAGTAAGTCAGAAAGAGGAAAACAAATATTGTATATTAATGCATATATGTGGAGCCTAAAAATGGTACAGATGAACTGGTTTGCAGGGAAGAAATAGAGACACAGAGGTAGAGAACAAACGTATGGACACCAAGTGTGGGAAGCCATGGGGTGGTGGTGGTGGAATGAGTTGGGAGATTGGGATTGACCTGTATACATGTATATGCATAAAATACATAACTAATAATAACTTGGTGTATAAAAAAAATAAATAAAATTAAATTTCAAAATTTTAAAAAATAAAATTTAATAATAAAACAGAAAAAAGTTCTTCCCGTCACACAGATGTATTTATAGGAGTGAATTATTTCCATGCTTATATCTATAAATACATAAAAGAGGAATAAAATCTAACTTGAACCATAAAAGAAAAAAAAACCCTGAACCCACGAGTTATACAGAGGAAAACCCTATCAGGGCACTTGCTCCAGTGGTAAACAATTCTGAAATTGGTCAGAGGTGGGGAACCATCTCCCATACAGCCATCAACCCACCCCCCACGCAAGGAGCATCCTCATTGCAAAGCTGTGGAACTGTGCCGAGGCATCTGTGAGTAAACGTGAGCTGAGCCCCAGGCCAGCTACTGCTGAACTGTTCCCACCCTTTCCAGGTAAAACACCTAAATATATACAAGGGCTTGAAAGCCTAGAGGAAGGACCGTGGAGCCACACCAGCGACAGCACGCAGGCCAACTTGGTGCCTGCAGGGCAGCCAGGGTGGTCCTGGCCCCGGAAGCTCTTCCAGAAGCTTTCCATGGCCCTGCCTGAGATACCCCTCCTGTCCCGGCCCCCACTGCTTTTTTCCTTCCTCACCTCTGTCCGAAGAGAAATTCCAGCGGAAAGTATGGGTGACACAACCTCTTCTTTACAGGCGGCAGCCTGGCAAATCCTGCAGAAAGGCCAGCAGAGCCCCACTCACACCGGGCCACCCACAAAGCTGTGGCCCCTCATTCCCTCCCACCAGCACAGCCCCGAGACTGCTGACGGGGCAGAGAATATGGAGTCAGGCACAGCTTCAGGGGCTATTGCTGCCTGGAGCGCTGTTTATATTGACCTCAACGAGGCACACCTGGGGAGGGCAGGCCGGCAGGTTAAGGCTGCCCAGGTCAGCTAATCCACAACCCTCATGGAATCACATTGTTGAAAATGGACCCCGCTAAGGCAGAAGAGAAGCCAAGGGAGAAAAGGACACAATGCCATTTGCAGCACCGTAGATGAGTCCAGAAGTAATCACGTGACTTGTAATAAGTCAGAAAGTGGAAGACACATATCATATCATATCACTTATAGGTGTTACCTAAAAATGGATACCAGGGCAGATATTTCCACGGAGAAGGGCAATCACAGATTCATTAAACAAACTTATGGTTCACCAATGGAAAGGTGTGAGGATTGGTTTCATTACGATATCGGGATTAACAGACATATACAAACACAGGTGACATATATAATCCCCAAAGACCTACAGAATACCAAGAGAGGACTACTCAACATTCTGTCATAACGTACATGGGAAAAGGATCCCAGGAAGAACAGACATCTGTATATGTGTAAAAGAACCACATCTTCCACACCTACAAGAAGCCAAACATTGTAATCAAACTTGCTGTAATAAAAAATAAAAAATTAAATTAAAAACACGAACAAGAAGTAGTGAGACAAACGTGAGGGGCTTTCTCCTGGGACATTCCATTCTAAACTCCAATCTAGAACACCACTTCCACTGAGGCTCTCTTGCCCTAGTAACCAGGTTTGGTAAGGGTGAACTGCTGCCACCTTGTGGCCGTTTCACACAACAGCAGCTTTAATCCCAACGCTAATGGTCAGTTGATATTCAAAATCATTGCAGGACTGTAAATGTCACCTGCCCTGAAAACAAATCCTGGGGTCACATATCGACCAAAATATTCAAAGGACATCCATATTTCAAAACGACCGTTTCAAAAGGCATATTTTAGGCACATTAGTGTTCTGCTTCTTTTCCTTTCTTTCCTTTTTTGTTAAAAAAAACGGGAATGGAAAAAAGCATCCCTCAGAATGGGCGAATATCGTTGCAGACGAATCAATGGACAGAGTTTTAATCTCCAATATATATAAACAGCTCATGCAGCATAATATTAAAAAAACAAACAACCCAAAAAAAATGGGCAGAAGATCTAAAGAGACGTTTCATCAAAGGAGACACAGAGATGGCCAAGACGCACATGAAAAGCTGCTCAACAGCACTAATTATTAGAGAAATGCAAATCAAAACTACAATGAGGTTTCACCTCACACCTGTTAGAATCGGCATCATCAGAAAATCTACAAACAACCAATTCTGGGGAGGGTGTGGACAAAAGGAGCCCTCTTCCACTATTGGTGGGAATGTAAATTGATACAGTCACTATGGAGAACAGTATGGAGTTTCCTTAAAAAAGCTAGAAATAGAATTACCATCTGATCCAGCAATCCCACTTCTGGGCATATACCCAGAGAAAACCGTATTTCAAAAAGGCACATTCACCACAATGTTCGTTGCAGCACTATTTACAATAGCCAGGTAATGGAAGCAACCTAAATGCCCACAGACAGATGAGTGGATAAAGCTGTGGTACATATATAAAATGGAATATTACTCGGCCATAAAAAGGAATGAAACTGGGTCATTTGTAGAGACATCGATGGATCGAGAGACTGTCATACAGAATGAAGTAAGTCAGAAAGAGGAAAACAAATATTGTATATTAATGCATATATGTGGAGCCTAAAAATGGTACAGATGAACTGGTTTGCAGGGAAGAAATAGAGACACAGAGGTAGAGAACAAACGTATGGACACCAAGTGTGGGAAGCCATGGGGTGGTGGTGGTGGAATGAGTTGGGAGATTGGGATTGACCTGTATACATGTATATGCATAAAATACATAACTAATAATAACGTGGTGTATAAAGAAAATAAATAAAATTAAATTTCAAAATTTTAAAAAATAAAATTTAATAATAAAACAGAAAAAAGTTCTTCCCGTCACACAGATGTATTTATAGGAGGGAATTATTTCCATGCTTATATCTATAAATACATAAAAGAGGAATAAAATCTAACTTGAACCATAAAAGAAAAAAAGAACCCTGAACCCACGAGTTATACAGAGGAAAACCCTATCAGGGCACTTGCTCCAGTGGTAAACAATTCTGAAATTGGTCAGAGGTGGGGAACCATCTCCCATACAGCCATCAACCCACCCCCCACGCAAGGAGCGTCCTCATTGCAAAGCTGGGGGACCGTGCCGAGGCATCTGTGAGTAAACGTGAGCTGAGCCCCAGGCCAGCTACTGCTGAACTGTTCCCACCCTTTCCAGGTAAAACACCTAAATATATACAAGGGCTTGAAAGCCTAGAGGAAGGACCGTGGAGCCACACCAGCGACAGCACGCAGGCCAACTTGGTGCCTGCAGGGCAGCCAGGGTGGTCCTGGCCCCGGAAGCTCTTCCAGAAGCTTTCCATGGCCCTGCCTGAGATACCCCTCCTGTCCCGGCCCCCACTGCTTTTTTCCTTCCTCACCTCTGTCCGAAGAGAAATTCCAGCGGAAAGTATGGGTGACACAACCTCTTCTTTACAGGCGGCAGCCTGGCAACTCCTGCAGAAAGGCCAGCAGAACCCCACTCACACCGGGCCACCCACAAAGCTGTGGCCCCTCATTCCCTCCCACCAGCACAGCCCCGAGACTGCTGACGGGGCAGAGAATATGGAGTCAGGCACAGCTTCAGGGGCTATTGCTGCCTGGAGCGCTGTTTATATTGACCTCAACGAGGCACACCTGGGGAGGGCGGGCCGGCAGGTTAAGGCTGCCCAGGTCAGCTAATCCACAACCCTCATGGAATCACATTGTTGAAAATGGACCCCGCTAAGGCAGAAGAGAAGCCAAGGGAGAAAAGGACACAATGCCATTTGCAGCACCGTAGATGAGTCCAGAAGTAATCACGTGACTTGTAGTAAGTCAGAAAGTGGAAGACACATATCATATCATATCACTTATAGGTGTTACCTAAAAATGGATACCAGGGCAGATATTTCCACGGAGAAGGGCAATCACAGATTCATTAAACAAACTTATGGTTCACCAATGGAAAGGTGTGAGGATTGGTTTCATTACGATATCGGGGTTAACAGACATATACAAACACAGGTGACATATATAATCACCAAAGACCTACAGAATACCAAGAGAGGACTACTCAACATTCTGTCATAACGTACATGGGAAAAGGATCCCAGGAAGAACAGACATCTGTATATGTGTAAAAGAACCACATCTTCCACACCTACAACAAGCCAAACATTGTAATCAAACTTGCTGTAATAAAAAATAAAAAATTAAATTAAAAACACGAACAAGAAGTAGTGAGACAAACGTGAGGGGCTTTCTCCTGGGACATTCCATTCTAAACTCCAATCTAGAACACCACTTCCACTGAGGCTCTCTTGCCCTAGTAACCAGGTTTGGTAAGGGTGAACTGCTGCCACCTTGTGGCCGTTTCACACAACAGCAGCTTTAATCCCAACGCTAATGGTCAGTTGATATTCAAAATCATTGCAGGCCTGTAAATGACACCTGCCCTGAAAACAAATCCTGGGGTCACATATCGACCAAAAAATTCAAAGGACGTCCATATTTCAAAACGACCGTTTCAAAAGGCATATTTTAGGCACATTAGTGTTCTGCTTCTTTTCCTTTCTTTCCTTTTTTGTTAAAAAAAACGGGAATGGAAAAAAGCATCCCTCAGAATGGGCGAAAATCGTTGCAGACGAATCAATGGACAGAGGTTTAATCTCCAATATATATAAACAGCTCATGCAGCATAATATTAAAAAACAAACAACCCAAAAAAAATGGGCAGAAGATCTAAAGAGACGTTTCTTCAAAGGAGACACAGAGATGGCCAAGACGCACATGAAAAGCTGCTCAACAGCACTAATTATTAGAGAAATGCAAATCAAAACTACAATGAGGTTTCACCTCACACCTGTTAGAATCGGCATCATCAGAAAATCTACAAACAACCAATTCTGGGGAGGGTGTGGACAAAAGGAGCCCTCTTCCACTATTGGTGGGAATGTAAATTGATACAGTCACTATGGAGAACAGTATGGAGTTTCCTTAAAAAAGCTAGAAATAGAATTACCATCTGATCCAGCAATCCCACTTCTGGGCATATACCCAGAGAAAACCGTATTTCAAAAAGGCACATTCACCACAATGTTCGTTGCAGCACTATTTACAATAGCCAGGTAATGGAAGCAACCTAAATGCCCACAGACAGATGAGTGGATAAAGATGTGGTACATATATAAAATGGAATATTACTCGGCCATAAAAAGGAATGAAACTGGGTCATTTGTAGAGACATCGATGGATCGAGAGACTGTCATACAGAATGAAGTAAGTCAGAAAGAGGAAAACAAATATTGTATATTAATGCATATATGTGGAGCCTAAAAATGGTACAGATGAACTGGTTTGCAGGGAAGAAATAGAGACACAGAGGTAGAGAACAAACGTATGGACACCAAGTGTGGGAAGCCATGGGGTGGTGGTGGTGGAATGAGTTGGGAGATTGGGATTGACCTGTATACATGTATATGCATAAAATACATAACTAATAATAACGTGGTGTATAAAAAAAATAAATAAAATAAAATTTCAAAATTTTAAAAAATAAAATTTAATAATAAAACAGACAAAAGTTCTTCCCGTCACACAGATGTATTTATAGGAGTGAATTATTTCCATGCTTATATCTATAAATACATAAAAGAGGAATAAAATCTAACTTGAACCATAAAAGAAAAAAAAACCCTGAACCCACGAGTTATACAGAGGAAAACCCTATCAGGGCACTTGCTCCAGTGGTAAACAATTCTGAAATTGGTCAGAGGTGGGGAACCATCTCCCATACAGCCATCAACCCACCCCCCACGCAAGGAGCATCCTCATTGCAAAGCTGTGGAACCGTGCCGAGGCATCTGTGAGTAAACGTGAGCTGAGCCCCAGGCCAGCTACTGCTGAACTGTTCCCACCCTTTCCAGGTAAAACACCTAAATATATACAAGGGCTTGAAAGCCTAGAGGAAGGACCGTGGAGCCACACCAGCGACAGCACGCAGGCCAACTTGGTGCCTGCAGGGCAGCCAGGGTGGTCCTGGCCCCGGAAGCTCTTCCAGAAGCTTTCCATGGCCCTGCCTGAGATACCCCTCCTGTCCCGGCCCCCACTGCTTTTTTCCTTCCTCACCTCTGTCCGAAGAGAAATTCCAGCGGAAAGTATGGGTGACACAACCTCTTCTTTACAGGCGGCAGCCTGGCAACTCCTGCAGAAAGGCCAGCAGAACCCCACTCACACCGGGCCACCCACAAAGCTGTGGCCCCTCATTCCCTCCCACCAGCACAGCCCCGAGACTGCTGACGGGGCAGAGAATATGGAGTCAGGCACAGCTTCAGGGGCTATTGCTGCCTGGAGCGCTGTTTATATTGACCTCAACGAGGCACACCTGGGGAGCGCGGGCCGGCAGGTTAAGGCTGCCCAGGTCAGCTAATCCACAACCCTCATGGAATCACATTGTTGAAAATGGACCCCGCTAAGGCAGAAGAGAAGCCAAGGGAGAAAAGGACACAATGCCATTTGCAGCACCGTAGATGAGTCCAGAAGTAATCACGTGACTTGTAGTAAGTCAGAAAGTGGAAGACACATATCATATCATATCACTTATAGGTGTTACCTAAAAATGGATACCAGGGCAGATATTTCCACGGAGAAGGGCAATCACAGATTCATTAAACAAACTTATGGTTCACCAATGGAAAGGTGTGAGGATTGGTTTCATTACGATATCGGGGTTAACAGACATATACAAACACAGGTGACATATATAATCACCAAAGACCTACAGAATACCAAGAGAGGACTACTCAACATTCTGTCATAACGTACATGGGAAAAGGATCCCAGGAAGAACAGACATCTGTATATGTGTAAAAGAACCACATCTTCCACACCTACAACAAGCCAAACATTGTAATCAAACTTGCTGTAATAAAAAATAAAAACTTAAATTAAAAACATGAACAAGAAGTAGTGAGACAAACGTGAGGGGCTTTCTCCTGGCACATTCCATTCTAAACTCCAATCTAGAACACCACTTCCACTGAGGCTCTCTTGCCCTAGTAACCAGGTTTGGTAAGGGTGAACTGCTGCCACCTTGTGGCCGTTTCACACAACAGCAGCTTTAATCCCATCGCAAATGGTCAGTTGATATTCAAAATCATTGCAGGCCTGTAAATGACACCTGCCCTGAAAACAAATCCTGGGGTCACATATCGACCAAAATATTCAAAGGACATCCATATTTCAAAACGACCGTTTCAAAAGGCATATTTTAGGCACATTAGTGTTCTGCTTCTTTTCCTTTCTTTCCTTTTTTGTTAAAAAAAACGGGAATGGAAAAAAGCATCCCTCAGAATGGGCGAATATCGTTGCAGACGAATCAATGGACAGAGGTTTAATCTCCAATATATATAAACAGCTCATGCAGCATAATATTAAAAAAACAAACAACCCAAAAAAAATGGGCAGAAGATCTAAAGAGACGTTTCATCAAAGGAGACACAGAGATGGCCAAGACGCACATGAAAAGCTGCTCAACAGCACTAATTATTAGAGAAATGCAAATCAAAACTACAATGAGGTTTCAGCTCACACATGTTAGAATCGGCATCATCAGAAAATCTACAAACAACCAATTCTGGGGAGGGTGTGGACAAAAGGAGCCCTCTTCCACTATTGGTGGGAATGTAAATTGATACAGTCACTATGGAGAACAGTATGGAGTTTCCTTAAAAAAGCTAGAAATAGAATTACCATCTGATCCAGCAATCCCACTTCTGGGCATATACCCAGAGAAAACCGTATTTCAAAAAGGCACATTCACCACAATGTTCGTTGCAGCACTATTTACAATAGCCAGGTAATGGAAGCAACCTAAATGCCCACAGACAGATGAGTGGATAAAGCTGTGGTACATATATAAAATGGAATATTACTCGGCCATAAAAAGGAATGAAACTGGGTCATTTGTAGAGACATCGATGGATCGAGAGACTGTCATACAGAATGAAGTAAGTCAGAAAGAGGAAAACAAATATTGTATATTAATGCATATATGTGGAGCCTAAAAATGGTACAGATGAACTGGTTTGCAGGGAAGAAATAGAGACACAGAGGTAGAGAACAAACGTATGGACACCAAGTGTGGGAAGCCATGGGGTGGTGGTGGTGGAATGAGTTGGGAGATTGGGATTGACCTGTATACATGTATATGCATAAAATACATAACTAATAATAACGTGGTGTATAAAGAAAATAAATAAAATTAAATTTCAAAATTTTAAAAAATAAAATTTAATAATAAAACAGAAAAAAGTTCTTCCCGTCACACAGATGTATTTATAGGAGGGAATTATTTCCATGCTTATATCTATAAATACATAAAAGAGGAATAAAATCTAACTTGAACCATAAAAGAAAAAAAAAACCCTGAACCCACGAGTTATACAGAGGAAAACCCTATCAGGGCACTTGCTCCAGTGGTAAACAATTCTGAAATTGGTCAGAGGTGGGGAACCATCTCCCATACAGCCATCAACCCACCCCCCACGCAAGGAGCGTCCTCATTGCAAAGCTGGGGGACCGTGCCGAGGCATCTGTGAGTAAACGTGAGCTGAGCCCCAGGCCAGCTACTGCTGAACTGTTCCCACCCTTTCCAGGTAAAACACCTAAATATATACAAGGGCTTGAAAGCCTAGAGGAAGGACCGTGGAGCCACACCAGCGACAGCACGCAGGCCAACTTGGTGCCTGCAGGGCAGCCAGGGTGGTCCTGGCCCCGGAAGCTCTTCCAGAAGCTTTCCATGGCCCTGCCTGAGATACCCCTCCTGTCCCGGCCCCCACTGCTTTTTTCCTTCCTCACCTCTGTCCGAAGAGAAATTCCAGCGGAAAGTATGGGTGACACAACCTCTTCTTTACAGGCGGCAGCCTGGCAACTCCTGCAGAAAGGCCAGCAGAGCCCCACTCACACCGGGCCACCCACAAAGCTGTGGCCCCTCACTCCCTCCCACCAGCACAGCCCCGAGACTGCTGACGGGGCAGAGAATATGGAGTCAGGCACAGCTTCAGGGGCTATTGCTGCCTGGAGCGCTGTTTATATTGACCTCAACGAGGCACACCTGGGGAGGGCGGGCCGGCAGGTTAAGGCTGCCCAGGTCAGCTAATCCACAACCCTCATGGAATCACATTGTTGAAAATGGACCCCGCTAAGGCAGAAGAGAAGCCAAGGGAGAAAAGGACACAATGCCATTTGCAGCACCGTAGCTGAGTCCAGAAGTAATCACGTGACTTGTAGTAAGTCAGAAAGTGGAAGTCACATATCATATCATATCACTTATAGGTGTTACCTAAAAATGGATACCAGGGCAGATATTTCCACGGAGAAGGGCAATCACAGATTCATTAAACAAACTTATGGTTCACCAATGGAAAGGTGTGAGGATTGGTTTCATTACGATATCGGGGTTAACAGACATATACAAACACAGGTGACATATATAATCCCCAAAGACCTACAGAATACCAAGAGAGGACTACTCAACATTCTGTCATAACGTACATGGGAAAAGGATCCCAGGAAGAACAGACATCTGTATATGTGTAAAAGAACCACATCTTCCACACCTACAAGAAGCCAAACATTGTAATCAAACTTGCTGTAATAAAAAATAAAAAATTAAATTAAAAACACGAACAAGAAGTCGTGAGACACACGTGAGGGGCTTTCTCCTGGGACATTCCATTCTAAACTCCAATCTAGAACACCACTTCCACTGAGGCTCTCTTGCCCTAGTAACCAGGTTTGGTAAGGGTGAACTGCTGCCACCTTGTGGCCGTTTCACACAACAGCAGCTTTAATCCCAACGCTAATGGTCAGTTGATATTCAAAATCATTGCAGGCCTGTAAATGACACCTGCCCTGAAAACAAATCCTGGGGTCACATATCGACCAAAATATTCAAAGGACGTCCATATTTCAAAACGACCGTTTCAAAAGGCATATTTTAGGCACATTAGTGTTCTGCTTCTTTTCCTTTCTTTCCTTTTTTGTTAAAAAAAACGGGAATGGAAAAAAGCATCCCTCAGAATGGGCGAAAATCGTTGCAGACGAATCAATGGACAGAGGTTTAATCTCCAATATATATAAACAGCTCATGCAGCTTAATATTAAAAAAACAAACAACCCCAAAAAAAATGGGCAGAAGATCTAAAGAGACGTTTCTTCAAAGGAGACACAGAGATGGCCAAGACGCACATGAAAAGCTGCTCAACAGCACTAATTATTAGAGAAATGCAAATCAAAACTACAATGAGGTTTCACCTCACACCTGTTAGAATCGGCATCATCAGAAAATCTACAAACAACCAATTCTGGGGAGGGTGTGGACAAAAGGAGCCCTCTTCCACTATTGGTGGGAATGTAAATTGATACAGTCACTATGGAGAACAGTATGGAGTTTCCTTAAAAAAGCTAGAAATAGAATTACCATCTGATCCAGCAATCCCACTTCTGGGCATATACCCAGTGAAAACCGTATTTCAAAAAGGCACATTCACCACAATGTTCGTTGCAGCACTATTTACAATAGCCAGGTAATGGAAGCAACCTAAATGCCCACAGACAGATGAGTG
Organism: Mesoplodon mirus; assembly: GCF_964341445.2. Lineage (NCBI taxonomy): Eukaryota > Metazoa > Chordata > Mammalia > Artiodactyla > Ziphiidae > Mesoplodon > Mesoplodon mirus. The sequence continues at coordinate 763,274 of NW_028295739.1, forward strand.
GATAAAGCTGTGGTACATATATAAAATGGAATATTACTCGGCCATAAAAAGGAATGAAACTGGGTCATTTGTAGAGACATCGATGGATCGAGAGACTGTCATACAGAATGAAGTAAGTCAGAAAGAGGAAAACAAATATTGTATATTAATGCATATATGTGGAGCCTAAAAATGGTACAGATGAACTGGTTTGCAGGGAAGAAATAGAGACACAGAGGTAGAGAACAAACGTATGGACACCAAGTGTGGGAAGCCATGGGGTGGTGGTGGTGGAATGAGTTGGGAGATTGGGATTGACCTGTATACATGTATATGCATAAAATACATAACTAATAATAACTTGGTGTATAAAAAAAATAAATAAAATTAAATTTCAAAATTTTAAAAAATAAAATTTAATAATAAAACAGAAAAAAGTTCTTCCCGTCACACAGATGTATTTATAGGAGTGAATTATTTCCATGCTTATATCTATAAATACATAAAAGAGGAATAAAATCTAACTTGAACCATAAAAGAAAAAAAAACCCTGAACCCACGAGTTATACAGAGGAAAACCCTATCAGGGCACTTGCTCCAGTGGTAAACAATTCTGAAATTGGTCAGAGGTGGGGAACCATCTCCCATACAGCCATCAACCCACCCCCCACGCAAGGAGCATCCTCATTGCAAAGCTGTGGAACTGTGCCGAGGCATCTGTGAGTAAACGTGAGCTGAGCCCCAGGCCAGCTACTGCTGAACTGTTCCCACCCTTTCCAGGTAAAACACCTAAATATATACAAGGGCTTGAAAGCCTAGAGGAAGGACCGTGGAGCCACACCAGCGACAGCACGCAGGCCAACTTGGTGCCTGCAGGGCAGCCAGGGTGGTCCTGGCCCCGGAAGCTCTTCCAGAAGCTTTCCATGGCCCTGCCTGAGATACCCCTCCTGTCCCGGCCCCCACTGCTTTTTTCCTTCCTCACCTCTGTCCGAAGAGAAATTCCAGCGGAAAGTATGGGTGACACAACCTCTTCTTTACAGGCGGCAGCCTGGCAAATCCTGCAGAAAGGCCAGCAGAGCCCCACTCACACCGGGCCACCCACAAAGCTGTGGCCCCTCATTCCCTCCCACCAGCACAGCCCCGAGACTGCTGACGGGGCAGAGAATATGGAGTCAGGCACAGCTTCAGGGGCTATTGCTGCCTGGAGCGCTGTTTATATTGACCTCAACGAGGCACACCTGGGGAGGGCAGGCCGGCAGGTTAAGGCTGCCCAGGTCAGCTAATCCACAACCCTCATGGAATCACATTGTTGAAAATGGACCCCGCTAAGGCAGAAGAGAAGCCAAGGGAGAAAAGGACACAATGCCATTTGCAGCACCGTAGATGAGTCCAGAAGTAATCACGTGACTTGTAATAAGTCAGAAAGTGGAAGACACATATCATATCATATCACTTATAGGTGTTACCTAAAAATGGATACCAGGGCAGATATTTCCACGGAGAAGGGCAATCACAGATTCATTAAACAAACTTATGGTTCACCAATGGAAAGGTGTGAGGATTGGTTTCATTACGATATCGGGATTAACAGACATATACAAACACAGGTGACATATATAATCCCCAAAGACCTACAGAATACCAAGAGAGGACTACTCAACATTCTGTCATAACGTACATGGGAAAAGGATCCCAGGAAGAACAGACATCTGTATATGTGTAAAAGAACCACATCTTCCACACCTACAAGAAGCCAAACATTGTAATCAAACTTGCTGTAATAAAAAATAAAAAATTAAATTAAAAACACGAACAAGAAGTAGTGAGACAAACGTGAGGGGCTTTCTCCTGGGACATTCCATTCTAAACTCCAATCTAGAACACCACTTCCACTGAGGCTCTCTTGCCCTAGTAACCAGGTTTGGTAAGGGTGAACTGCTGCCACCTTGTGGCCGTTTCACACAACAGCAGCTTTAATCCCAACGCTAATGGTCAGTTGATATTCAAAATCATTGCAGGACTGTAAATGTCACCTGCCCTGAAAACAAATCCTGGGGTCACATATCGACCAAAATATTCAAAGGACATCCATATTTCAAAACGACCGTTTCAAAAGGCATATTTTAGGCACATTAGTGTTCTGCTTCTTTTCCTTTCTTTCCTTTTTTGTTAAAAAAAACGGGAATGGAAAAAAGCATCCCTCAGAATGGGCGAATATCGTTGCAGACGAATCAATGGACAGAGTTTTAATCTCCAATATATATAAACAGCTCATGCAGCATAATATTAAAAAAACAAACAACCCAAAAAAAATGGGCAGAAGATCTAAAGAGACGTTTCATCAAAGGAGACACAGAGATGGCCAAGACGCACATGAAAAGCTGCTCAACAGCACTAATTATTAGAGAAATGCAAATCAAAACTACAATGAGGTTTCACCTCACACCTGTTAGAATCGGCATCATCAGAAAATCTACAAACAACCAATTCTGGGGAGGGTGTGGACAAAAGGAGCCCTCTTCCACTATTGGTGGGAATGTAAATTGATACAGTCACTATGGAGAACAGTATGGAGTTTCCTTAAAAAAGCTAGAAATAGAATTACCATCTGATCCAGCAATCCCACTTCTGGGCATATACCCAGAGAAAACCGTATTTCAAAAAGGCACATTCACCACAATGTTCGTTGCAGCACTATTTACAATAGCCAGGTAATGGAAGCAACCTAAATGCCCACAGACAGATGAGTGGATAAAGCTGTGGTACATATATAAAATGGAATATTACTCGGCCATAAAAAGGAATGAAACTGGGTCATTTGTAGAGACATCGATGGATCGAGAGACTGTCATACAGAATGAAGTAAGTCAGAAAGAGGAAAACAAATATTGTATATTAATGCATATATGTGGAGCCTAAAAATGGTACAGATGAACTGGTTTGCAGGGAAGAAATAGAGACACAGAGGTAGAGAACAAACGTATGGACACCAAGTGTGGGAAGCCATGGGGTGGTGGTGGTGGAATGAGTTGGGAGATTGGGATTGACCTGTATACATGTATATGCATAAAATACATAACTAATAATAACGTGGTGTATAAAGAAAATAAATAAAATTAAATTTCAAAATTTTAAAAAATAAAATTTAATAATAAAACAGAAAAAAGTTCTTCCCGTCACACAGATGTATTTATAGGAGGGAATTATTTCCATGCTTATATCTATAAATACATAAAAGAGGAATAAAATCTAACTTGAACCATAAAAGAAAAAAAGAACCCTGAACCCACGAGTTATACAGAGGAAAACCCTATCAGGGCACTTGCTCCAGTGGTAAACAATTCTGAAATTGGTCAGAGGTGGGGAACCATCTCCCATACAGCCATCAACCCACCCCCCACGCAAGGAGCGTCCTCATTGCAAAGCTGGGGGACCGTGCCGAGGCATCTGTGAGTAAACGTGAGCTGAGCCCCAGGCCAGCTACTGCTGAACTGTTCCCACCCTTTCCAGGTAAAACACCTAAATATATACAAGGGCTTGAAAGCCTAGAGGAAGGACCGTGGAGCCACACCAGCGACAGCACGCAGGCCAACTTGGTGCCTGCAGGGCAGCCAGGGTGGTCCTGGCCCCGGAAGCTCTTCCAGAAGCTTTCCATGGCCCTGCCTGAGATACCCCTCCTGTCCCGGCCCCCACTGCTTTTTTCCTTCCTCACCTCTGTCCGAAGAGAAATTCCAGCGGAAAGTATGGGTGACACAACCTCTTCTTTACAGGCGGCAGCCTGGCAACTCCTGCAGAAAGGCCAGCAGAACCCCACTCACACCGGGCCACCCACAAAGCTGTGGCCCCTCATTCCCTCCCACCAGCACAGCCCCGAGACTGCTGACGGGGCAGAGAATATGGAGTCAGGCACAGCTTCAGGGGCTATTGCTGCCTGGAGCGCTGTTTATATTGACCTCAACGAGGCACACCTGGGGAGGGCGGGCCGGCAGGTTAAGGCTGCCCAGGTCAGCTAATCCACAACCCTCATGGAATCACATTGTTGAAAATGGACCCCGCTAAGGCAGAAGAGAAGCCAAGGGAGAAAAGGACACAATGCCATTTGCAGCACCGTAGATGAGTCCAGAAGTAATCACGTGACTTGTAGTAAGTCAGAAAGTGGAAGACACATATCATATCATATCACTTATAGGTGTTACCTAAAAATGGATACCAGGGCAGATATTTCCACGGAGAAGGGCAATCACAGATTCATTAAACAAACTTATGGTTCACCAATGGAAAGGTGTGAGGATTGGTTTCATTACGATATCGGGGTTAACAGACATATACAAACACAGGTGACATATATAATCACCAAAGACCTACAGAATACCAAGAGAGGACTACTCAACATTCTGTCATAACGTACATGGGAAAAGGATCCCAGGAAGAACAGACATCTGTATATGTGTAAAAGAACCACATCTTCCACACCTACAAGAAGCCAAACATTGTAATCAAACTTGCTGTAATAAAAAATAAAAAATTAAATTAAAAACACGAACAAGAAGTAGTGAGACAAACGTGAGGGGCTTTCTCCTGGGACATTCCATTCTAAACTCCAATCTAGAACACCACTTCCACTGAGGCTCTCTTGCCCTAGTAACCAGGTTTGGTAAGGGTGAACTGCTGCCACCTTGTGGCCGTTTCACACAACAGCAGCTTTAATCCCAACGCTAATGGTCAGTTGATATTCAAAATCATTGCAGGCCTGTAAATGACACCTGCCCTGAAAACAAATCCTGGGGTCACATATCGACCAAAAAATTCAAAGGACGTCCATATTTCAAAACGACCGTTTCAAAAGGCATATTTTAGGCACATTAGTGTTCTGCTTCTTTTCCTTTCTTTCCTTTTTTGTTAAAAAAAACGGGAATGGAAAAAAGCATCCCTCAGAATGGGCGAAAATCGTTGCAGACGAATCAATGGACAGAGGTTTAATCTCCAATATATATAAACAGCTCATGCAGCATAATATTAAAAAACAAACAACCCAAAAAAAATGGGCAGAAGATCTAAAGAGACGTTTCTTCAAAGGAGACACAGAGATGGCCAAGACGCACATGAAAAGCTGCTCAACAGCACTAATTATTAGAGAAATGCAAATCAAAACTACAATGAGGTTTCACCTCACACCTGTTAGAATCGGCATCATCAGAAAATCTACAAACAACCAATTCTGGGGAGGGTGTGGACAAAAGGAGCCCTCTTCCACTATTGGTGGGAATGTAAATTGATACAGTCACTATGGAGAACAGTATGGAGTTTCCTTAAAAAAGCTAGAAATAGAATTACCATCTGATCCAGCAATCCCACTTCTGGGCATATACCCAGAGAAAACCGTATTTCAAAAAGGCACATTCACCACAATGTTCGTTGCAGCACTATTTACAATAGCCAGGTAATGGAAGCAACCTAAATGCCCACAGACAGATGAGTGGATAAAGATGTGGTACATATATAAAATGGAATATTACTCGGCCATAAAAAGGAATGAAACTGGGTCATTTGTAGAGACATCGATGGATCGAGAGACTGTCATACAGAATGAAGTAAGTCAGAAAGAGGAAAACAAATATTGTATATTAATGCATATATGTGGAGCCTAAAAATGGTACAGATGAACTGGTTTGCAGGGAAGAAATAGAGACACAGAGGTAGAGAACAAACGTATGGACACCAAGTGTGGGAAGCCATGGGGTGGTGGTGGTGGAATGAGTTGGGAGATTGGGATTGACCTGTATACATGTATATGCATAAAATACATAACTAATAATAACGTGGTGTATAAAAAAAATAAATAAAATAAAATTTCAAAATTTTAAAAAATAAAATTTAATAATAAAACAGACAAAAGTTCTTCCCGTCACACAGATGTATTTATAGGAGTGAATTATTTCCATGCTTATATCTATAAATACATAAAAGAGGAATAAAATCTAACTTGAACCATAAAAGAAAAAAAAACCCTGAACCCACGAGTTATACAGAGGAAAACCCTATCAGGGCACTTGCTCCAGTGGTAAACAATTCTGAAATTGGTCAGAGGTGGGGAACCATCTCCCATACAGCCATCAACCCACCCCCCACGCAAGGAGCATCCTCATTGCAAAGCTGTGGAACCGTGCCGAGGCATCTGTGAGTAAACGTGAGCTGAGCCCCAGGCCAGCTACTGCTGAACTGTTCCCACCCTTTCCAGGTAAAACACCTAAATATATACAAGGGCTTGAAAGCCTAGAGGAAGGACCGTGGAGCCACACCAGCGACAGCACGCAGGCCAACTTGGTGCCTGCAGGGCAGCCAGGGTGGTCCTGGCCCCGGAAGCTCTTCCAGAAGCTTTCCATTGCCCTGCCTGAGATACCCCTCCTGTCCCGGCCCCCACTGCTTTTTTCCTTCCTCACCTCTGTCCGAAGAGAAATTCCAGCGGAAAGTATGGGTGACACAACCTCTTCTTTACAGGCGGCAGCCTGGCAACTCCTGCAGAAAGGCCAGCAGAACCCCACTCACACCGGGCCACCCACAAAGCTGTGGCCCCTCATTCCCTCCCACCAGCACAGCCCCGAGACTGCTGACGGGGCAGAGAATATGGAGTCAGGCACAGCTTCAGGGGCTATTGCTGCCTGGAGCGCTGTTTATATTGACCTCAACGAGGCACACCTGGGGAGGGCAGGCCGGCAGGTTAAGGCTGCCCAGGTCAGCTAATCCACAACCCTCAGGGAATCACATTGTTGAAAATGGACCCCGCTAAGGCAGAAGAGAAGCCAAGGGAGAAAAGGACACAATGCCATTTGCAGCACCGTAGATGAGTCCAGAAGTAATCACGTGACTTGTAGTAAGTCAGAAAGTGGAAGACACATATCATATCATATCACTTATAGGTGTTACCTAAAAATGGATACCAGGGCAGATATTTCCACGGAGAAGGGCAATCACAGATTCATTAAACAAACTTATGGTTCACCAATGGAAAGGTGTGAGGATTGGTTTCATTACGATATCGGGGTTAACAGACATATACAAACACAGGTGACATATATAATCCCCAAAGACCTACAGAATACCAAGAGAGGACTACTCAACATTCTGTCATAACGTACATGGGAAAAGGATCCCAGGAAGAACAGACATCTGTATATGTGTAAAAGAACCACATCTTCCACACCTACAACAAGCCAAACATTGTAATCAAACTTGCTGTAATAAAAAATAAAAACTTAAATTAAAAACACGAACAAGAAGTAGTGAGACAAACGTGAGGGGCTTTCTCCTGGGACATTCCATTCTAAACTCCAATCTAGAACACCACATCCACTGAGGCTCTCTTGCCCTAGTAACCAGGTTTGGTAAGGGTGAACTGCTGCCACCTTGTGGCCGTTTCACACAACAGCAGCTTTAATCCCAAAGCTAATGGTCAGTTGATATTCAAAATCATTGCAGGCCTGTAAATGACACCTGCCCTGAAAACAAATCCTGGGGTCACATATCGACCAAAATATTCAAAGGACATCCATATTTAAAAACGACCGTTTCAAAAGGCATATTTTAGGCACATTAGTGTTCTGCTTCTTTTCCTTTCTTTCCTTTTTTGTTAAAAAAACGGGAATGGAAAAAAGCATCCCTCAGAATGGGCGAATATCGTTGCAGACGAATCAATGGACAGAGTTTTCATCTCCAATATATATAAACAGCTCATGCAGCTTAATATTAAAAAAACAAACAACCCAAAAAAAATGGGCAGAAGATCTAAAGAGACGTTTCATCAAAGGAGACACAGAGATGGCCAAGACGCACATGAAAAGCTGCTCAACAGCACTAATTATTAGAGAAATGCAAATCAAAACTACAATGAGGTTTCACCTCACACCTGTTAGAATCGGCATCATCAGAAAATCTACAAACAACCAATTCTGGGGAGGGTGTGGACAAAAGGAGCCCTCTTCCACTATTGGTGGGAATGTAAATTGATACAGTCACTATGGAGAACAGTATGGAGTTTCCTTAAAAAAGCTAGAAATAGAATTACCATCTGATCCAGCAATCCCACTTCTGGGCATATACCCAGAGAAAACCGTATTTCAAAAAGGCACATTCACCACAATGTTCGTTGCAGCACTATTTACAATAGCCAGGTAATGGAAGCAACCTAAATGCCCACAGACAGATGAGTGGATAAAGCTGTGGTACATATATAAAATGGAATATTACTCGGCCATAAAAAGGAATGAAACTGGGTCATTTGTAGAGACATCGATGGATCGAGAGACTGTCATACAGAATGAAGTAAGTCAGAAAGAGGAAAACAAATATTGTATATTAATGCATATATGTGGAGCCTAAAAATGGTACAGATGAACTGGTTTGCAGGGAAGAAATAGAGACACAGAGGTAGAGAACAAACGTATGGACACCAAGTGTGGGAAGCCATGGGGTGGTGGTGGTGGAATGAGTTGGGAGATTGGGATTGACCTGTATACATGTATATGCATAAAATACATAACTAATAATAACGTGGTGTATAAAAAAAATAAATAAAATTAAATTTCAAAATTTTAAAAAATAAAATTTAATAATAAAACAGAAAAAAGTTCTTCCCGTCACACAGATGTATTTATAGGAGGGAATTATTTCCATGCTTATATCTATAAATACATAAAAGAGGAATAAAATCTAACTTGAACCATAAAAGAAAAAAAAAACCCTGAACCCACGAGTTATACAGAGGAAAACCCTATCAGGGCACTTGCTCCAGTGGTAAACAATTCTGAAATTGGTCAGAGGTGGGGAACCATCTCCCATACAGCCATCAACCCACCCCCCACGCAAGGAGCGTCCTCATTGCAAAGCTGGGGGACCGTGCCGAGGCATCTGTGAGTAAACGTGAGCTGAGCCCCAGGCCAGCTACTGCTGAACTGTTCCCACCCTTTCCAGGTAAAACACCTGAATATATACAAGGGCTTGAAAGCCTAGAGGAAGGACCGTGGAGCCACACCAGCGACAGCACGCAGGCCAACTTGGTGCCTGCAGGGCAGCCAGGGTGGTCCTGGCCCCGGAAGCTCTTCCAGAAGCTTTCCATTGCCCTGCCTGAGATACCCCTCATGTCCCGGCCCCCACTGCTTTTTTCCTTCCTCACCTCTGTCCGAAGAGAAATTCCAGCGGAAAGTATGGGTGACACAACCTCTTCTTTACAGGCGGCAGCCTGGCAACTCCTGCAGAAAGGCCAGCAGAACCCCACTCACACCGGGCCACCCACAAAGCTGTGGCCCCTCACTCCCTCCCACCAGCACAGCCCCGAGACTGCTGACGGGGCAGAGAATATGGAGTCAGGCACAGCTTCAGGGGCTATTGCTGCCTGGAGCGCTGTTTATATTGACCTCAACGAGGCACACCTGGGGAGGGCGGGCCGGCAGGTTAAGGCTGCCCAGGTCAGCTAATCCACAACCCTCATGGAATCACATTGTTGAAAATGGACCCCGCTAAGGCAGAAGAGAAGCCAAGGGAGAAAAGGACACAATGCCATTTGCAGCACCGTAGATGAGTCCAGAAGTAATCACGTGACTTGTAGTAAGTCAGAAAGTGGAAGACACATATCATATCATATCACTTATAGGTGTTACCTAAAAATGGATACCAGGGCAGATATTTCCACGGAGAAGGGCAATCACAGATTCATTAAACAAACTTATGGTTCACCAATGGAAAGGTGTGAGGATTGGTTTCATTACGATATCGGGGTTAACAGACATATACAAACACAGGTGACATATATAATCCCCAAAGACCTGCAGAATACCAAGAGAGGACTACTCAACATTCTGTCATAACGTACATGGGAAAAGGATCCCAGGAAGAACAGACATCTGTATATGTGTAAAAGAACCACATCTTCCACACCTACAAGAAGCCAAACATTGTAATCAAACTTGCTGTAATAAAAAATAAAAAATTAAATTAAAAACACGAACAAGAAGTCGTGAGACACACGTGAGGGGCTTTCTCCTGGGACATTCCATTCTAAACTCCAATCTAGAACACCACTTCCACTGAGGCTCTCTTGCCCTAGTAACCAGGTTTGGTAAGGGTGAACTGCTGCCACCTTGTGGCCATTTCACACAACAGCAGCTTTAATCCCAACGCTAATGGTCAGTTGATATTCAAAATCATTGCAGGCCTGTAAATGACACCTGCCCTGAAAACAAATCCTGGGGTCACATATCGACCAAAATATTCAAAGGACGTCCATATTTAAAAACGACCGTTTCAAAAGGCATATTTTAGGCACATTAGTGTTCTGCTTCTTTTCCTTTCTTTCCTTTTTTGTTAAAAAAAACGGGAATGGAAAAAAGCATCCCTCAGAATGGGCGAAAATCGTTGCAGACGAATCAATGGACAGAGGTTTAATCTCCAATATATATAAACAGCTCATGCAGCTTAATATTAAAAAAACAAACAACCCAAAAAAAATGGGCAGAAGATCTAAAGAGACGTTTCTTCAAAGGAGACACAGAGATGGCCAAGACGCACATGAAAAGCTGCTCAACAGCACTAATTATTAGAGAAATGCAAATCAAAACTACAATGAGGTTTCACCTCACACCTGTTAGAATCGGCATCATCAGAAAATCTACAAACAACCAATTCTGGGGAGGGTGTGGACAAAAGGAGCCCTCTTCCACTATTTGTGGGAATGTAAATTGATACAGTCACTATGGAGAACAGTATGGAGTTTCCTTAAAAAAGCTAGAAATAGAATTACCATCTGATCCAGCAATCCCACTTCTGGGCATATACCCAGAGAAAACCGTATTTCAAAAAGGCACATTCACCACAATGTTCGTTGCAGCACTATTTACAATAGCCAGGTAATGGAAGCAACCTAAATGCCCACAGACAGATGAGTGGATAAAGCTGTGGTACATATATAAAATGGAATATTACTCGGCCATAAAAAGGAATGAAACTGGGTCATTTGTAGAGACATCGATGGATCGAGAGACTGTCATACAGAATGAAGTAAGTCAGAAAGAGGAAAACAAATATTGTATATTAATGCATATATGTGGAGCCTAAAAATGGTACAGATGAACTGGTTTGCAGGGAAGAAATAGAGACACAGAGGTAGAGAACAAACGTATGGACACCAAGTGTGGGAAGCCATGGGGTGGTGGTGGTGGAATGAGTTGGGAGATTGGGATTGACCTGTATACATGTATATGCATAAAATACATAACTAATAATAACGTGGTGTATAAAGAAAATAAATAAAATTAAATTTCAAAATTTTAAAAAATAAAATTTAATAATAAAACAGAAAAAAGTTCTTCCCGTCACACAGATGTATTTATAGGAGGGAATTATTTCCATGCTTATATCTATAAATACATAAAAGAGGAATAAAATCTAACTTGAACCATAAAAGAAAAAAAGAACCCTGAACCCACGAGTTATACAGAGGAAAACCCTATCAGGGCACTTGCTCCAGTGGTAAACAATTCTGAAATTGGTCAGAGGTGGGGAACCATCTCCCATACAGCCATCAACCCACCCCCCACGCAAGGAGCGTCCTCATTGCAAAGCTGGGGGACCGTGCCGAGGCATCTGTGAGTAAACGTGAGCTGAGCCCCAGGCCAGCTACTGCTGAACTGTTCCCACCCTTTCCAGGTAAAACACCTAAATATATACAAGGGCTTGAAAGCCTAGAGGAAGGACCGTGGAGCCACACCAGCGACAGCACGCAGGCCAACTTGGTGCCTGCAGGGCAGCCAGGGTGGTCCTGGCCCCGGAAGCTCTTCCAGAAGCTTTCCATGGCCCTGCCTGAGATACCCCTCCTGTCCCGGCCCCCACTGCTTTTTTCCTTCCTCACCTCTGTCCGAAGAGAAATTCCAGCGGAAAGTATGGGTGACACAACCTCTTCTTTACAGGCGGCAGCCTGGCAACTCCTGCAGAAAGGCCAGCAGAACCCCACTCACACCGGGCCACCCACAAAGCTGTGGCCCCTCATTCCCTCCCACCAGCACAGCCCCGAGACTGCTGACGGGGCAGAGAATATGGAGTCAGGCACAGCTTCAGGGGCTATTGCTGCCTGGAGCGCTGTTTATATTGACCTCAACGAGGCACACCTGGGGAGGGCGGGCCGGCAGGTTAAGGCTGCCCAGGTCAGCTAATCCACAACCCTCATGGAATCACATTGTTGAAAATGGACCCCGCTAAGGCAGAAGAGAAGCCAAGGGAGAAAAGGACACAATGCCATTTGCAGCACCGTAGATGAGTCCAGAAGTAATCACGTGACTTGTAGTAAGTCAGAAAGTGGAAGACACATATCATATCATATCACTTATAGGTGTTACCTAAAAATGGATACCAGGGCAGATATTTCCACGGAGAAGGGCAATCACAGATTCATTAAACAAACTTATGGTTCACCAATGGAAAGGTGTGAGGATTGGTTTCATTACGATATCGGGGTTAACAGACATATACAAACACAGGTGACATATATAATCACCAAAGACCTACAGAATACCAAGAGAGGACTACTCAACATTCTGTCATAACGTACATGGGAAAAGGATCCCAGGAAGAACAGACATCTGTATATGTGTAAAAGAACCACATCTTCCACACCTACAACAAGCCAAACATTGTAATCAAACTTGCTGTAATAAAAAATAAAAAATTAAATTAAAAACACGAACAAGAAGTAGTGAGACAAACGTGAGGGGCTTTCTCCTGGGACATTCCATTCTAAACTCCAATCTAGAACACCACTTCCACTGAGGCTCTCTTGCCCTAGTAACCAGGTTTGGTAAGGGTGAACTGCTGCCACCTTGTGGCCGTTTCACACAACAGCAGCTTTAATCCCAACGCTAATGGTCAGTTGATATTCAAAATCATTGCAGGCCTGTAAATGACACCTGCCCTGAAAACAAATCCTGGGGTCACATATCGACCAAAAAATTCAAAGGACGTCCATATTTCAAAACGACCGTTTCAAAAGGCATATTTTAGGCACATTAGTGTTCTGCTTCTTTTCCTTTCTTTCCTTTTTTGTTAAAAAAAACGGGAATGGAAAAAAGCATCCCTCAGAATGGGCGAAAATCGTTGCAGACGAATCAATGGACAGAGGTTTAATCTCCAATATATATAAACAGCTCATGCAGCATAATATTAAAAAACAAACAACCCCAAAAAAATGGGCAGAAGATCTAAAGAGACGTTTCTTCAAAGGAGACACAGAGATGGCCAAGACGCACATGAAAAGCTGCTCAACAGCACTAATTATTAGAGAAATGCAAATCAAAACTACAATGAGGTTTCACCTCACACCTGTTAGAATCGGCATCATCAGAAAATCTACAAACAACCAATTCTGGGGAGGGTGTGGACAAAAGGAGCCCTCTTCCACTATTGGTGGGAATGTAAATTGATACAGTCACTATGGAGAACAGTATGGAGTTTCCTTAAAAAAGCTAGAAATAGAATTACCATCTGATCCAGCAATCCCACTTCTGGGCATATACCCAGAGAAAACCGTATTTCAAAAAGGCACATTCACCACAATGTTCGTTGCAGCACTATTTACAATAGCCAGGTAATGGAAGCAACCTAAATGCCCACAGACAGATGAGTGGATAAAGATGTGGTACATATATAAAATGGAATATTACTCGGCCATAAAAAGGAATGAAACTGGGTCATTTGTAGAGACATCGATGGATCGAGAGACTGTCATACAGAATGAAGTAAGTCAGAAAGAGGAAAACAAATATTGTATATTAATGCATATATGTGGAGCCTAAAAATGGTACAGATGAACTGGTTTGCAGGGAAGAAATAGAGACACAGAGGTAGAGAACAAACGTATGGACACCAAGTGTGGGAAGCCATGGGGTGGTGGTGGTGGAATGAGTTGGGAGATTGGGATTGACCTGTATACATGTATATGCATAAAATACATAACTAATAATAACGTGGTGTATAAAAAAAATAAATAAAATAAAATTTCAAAATTTTAAAAAATAAAATTTAATAATAAAACAGACAAAAGTTCTTCCCGTCACACAGATGTATTTATAGGAGTGAATTATTTCCATGCTTATATCTATAAATACATAAAAGAGGAATAAAATCTAACTTGAACCATAAAAGAAAAAAAAACCCTGAACCCACGAGTTATACAGAGGAAAACCCTATCAGGGCACTTGCTCCAGTGGTAAACAATTCTGAAATTGGTCAGAGGTGGGGAACCATCTCCCATACAGCCATCAACCCACCCCCCACGCAAGGAGCATCCTCATTGCAAAGCTGTGGAACCGTGCCGAGGCATCTGTGAGTAAACGTGAGCTGAGCCCCAGGCCAGCTACTGCTGAACTGTTCCCACCCTTTCCAGGTAAAACACCTAAATATATACAAGGGCTTGAAAGCCTAGAGGAAGGACCGTGGAGCCACACCAGCGACAGCACGCAGGCCAACTTGGTGCCTGCAGGGCAGCCAGGGTGGTCCTGGCCCCGGAAGCTCTTCCAGAAGCTTTCCATTGCCCTGCCTGAGATACCCCTCCTGTCCCGGCCCCCACTGCTTTTTTCCTTCCTCACCTCTGTCCGAAGAGAAATTCCAGCGGAAAGTATGGGTGACACAACCTCTTCTTTACAGGCGGCAGCCTGGCAACTCCTGCAGAAAGGCCAGCAGAACCCCACTCACACCGGGCCACCCACAAAGCTGTGGCCCCTCATTCCCTCCCACCAGCACAGCCCCGAGACTGCTGACGGGGCAGAGAATATGGAGTCAGGCACAGCTTCAGGGGCTATTGCTGCCTGGAGCGCTGTTTATATTGACCTCAACGAGGCACACCTGGGGAGGGCAGGCCGGCAGGTTAAGGCTGCCCAGGTCAGCTAATCCACAACCCTCAGGGAATCACATTGTTGAAAATGGACCCCGCTAAGGCAGAAGAGAAGCCAAGGGAGAAAAGGACACAATGCCATTTGCAGCACCGTAGATGAGTCCAGAAGTAATCACGTGACTTGTAGTAAGTCAGAAAGTGGAAGACACATATCATATCATATCACTTATAGGTGTTACCTAAAAATGGATACCAGGGCAGATATTTCCACGGAGAAGGGCAATCACAGATTCATTAAACAAACTTATGGTTCACCAATGGAAAGGTGTGAGGATTGGTTTCATTACGATATCGGGGTTAACAGACATATACAAACACAGGTGACATATATAATCCCCAAAGACCTACAGAATACCAAGAGAGGACTACTCAACATTCTGTCATAACGTACATGGGAAAAGGATCCCAGGAAGAACAGACATCTGTATATGTGTAAAAGAACCACATCTTCCACACCTACAACAAGCCAAACATTGTAATCAAACTTGCTGTAATAAAAAATAAAAACTTAAATTAAAAACACGAACAAGAAGTAGTGAGACAAACGTGAGGGGCTTTCTCCTGGGACATTCCATTCTAAACTCCAATCTAGAACACCACATCCACTGAGGCTCTCTTGCCCTAGTAACCAGGTTTGGTAAGGGTGAACTGCTGCCACCTTGTGGCCGTTTCACACAACAGCAGCTTTAATCCCAAAGCTAATGGTCAGTTGATATTCAAAATCATTGCAGGCCTGTAAATGACACCTGCCCTGAAAACAAATCCTGGGGTCACATATCGACCAAAATATTCAAAGGACATCCATATTTAAAAACGACCGTTTCAAAAGGCATATTTTAGGCACATTAGTGTTCTGCTTCTTTTCCTTTCTTTCCTTTTTTGTTAAAAAAACGGGAATGGAAAAAAGCATCCCTCAGAATGGGCGAATATTGTTGCAGACGAATCAATGGACAGAGTTTTCATCTCCAATATATATAAACAGCTCATGCAGCTTAATATTAAAAAAACAAACAACCCAAAAAAAATGGGCAGAAGATCTAAAGAGACGTTTCATCAAAGGAGACACAGAGATGGCCAAGACGCACATGAAAAGCTGCTCAACAGCACTAATTATTAGAGAAATGCAAATCAAAACTACAATGAGGTTTCACCTCACACCTGTTAGAATCGGCATCATCAGAAAATCTACAAACAACCAATTCTGGGGAGGGTGTGGACAAAAGGAGCCCTCTTCCACTATTGGTGGGAATGTAAATTGATACAGTCACTATGGAGAACAGTATGGAGTTTCCTTAAAAAAGCTAGAAATAGAATTACCATCTGATCCAGCAATCCCACTTCTGGGCATATACCCAGAGAAAACCGTATTTCAAAAAGGCACATTCACCACAATGTTCGTTGCAGCACTATTTACAATAGCCAGGTAATGGAAGCAACCTAAATGCCCACAGACAGATGAGTGGATAAAGCTGTGGTACATATATAAAATGGAATATTACTCGGCCATAAAAAGGAATGAAACTGGGTCATTTGTAGAGACATCGATGGATCGAGAGACTGTCATACAGAATGAAGTAAGTCAGAAAGAGGAAAACAAATATTGTATATTAATGCATATATGTGGAGCCTAAAAATGGTACAGATGAACTGGTTTGCAGGGAAGAAATAGAGACACAGAGGTAGAGAACAAACGTATGGACACCAAGTGTGGGAAGCCATGGGGTGGTGGTGGTGGAATGAGTTGGGAGATTGGGATTGACCTGTATACATGTATATGCATAAAATACATAACTAATAATAACGTGGTGTATAAAAAAAATAAATAAAATTAAATTTCAAAATTTTAAAAAATAAAATTTAATAATAAAACAGAAAAAAGTTCTTCCCGTCACACAGATGTATTTATAGGAGGGAATTATTTCCATGCTTATATCTATAAATACATAAAAGAGGAATAAAATCTAACTTGAACCATAAAAGAAAAAAAAAACCCTGAACCCACGAGTTATACAGAGGAAAACCCTATCAGGGCACTTGCTCCAGTGGTAAACAATTCTGAAATTGGTCAGAGGTGGGGAACCATCTCCCATACAGCCATCAACCCACCCCCCACGCAAGGAGCGTCCTCATTGCAAAGCTGGGGGACCGTGCCGAGGCATCTGTGAGTAAACGTGAGCTGAGCCCCAGGCCAGCTACTGCTGAACTGTTCCCACCCTTTCCAGGTAAAACACCTGAATATATACAAGGGCTTGAAAGCCTAGAGGAAGGACCGTGGAGCCACACCAGCGACAGCACGCAGGCCAACTTGGTGCCTGCAGGGCAGCCAGGGTGGTCCTGGCCCCGGAAGCTCTTCCAGAAGCTTTCCATTGCCCTGCCTGAGATACCCCTCATGTCCCGGCCCCCACTGCTTTTTTCCTTCCTCACCTCTGTCCGAAGAGAAATTCCAGCGGAAAGTATGGGTGACACAACCTCTTCTTTACAGGCGGCAGCCTGGCAACTCCTGCAGAAAGGCCAGCAGAACCCCACTCACACCGGGCCACCCACAAAGCTGTGGCCCCTCACTCCCTCCCACCAGCACAGCCCCGAGACTGCTGACGGGGCAGAGAATATGGAGTCAGGCACAGCTTCAGGGGCTATTGCTGCCTGGAGCGCTGTTTATATTGACCTCAACGAGGCACACCTGGGGAGGGCGGGCCGGCAGGTTAAGGCTGCCCAGGTCAGCTAATCCACAACCCTCATGGAATCACATTGTTGAAAATGGACCCCGCTAAGGCAGAAGAGAAGCCAAGGGAGAAAAGGACACAATGCCATTTGCAGCACCGTAGATGAGTCCAGAAGTAATCACGTGACTTGTAGTAAGTCAGAAAGTGGAAGACACATATCATATCATATCACTTATAGGTGTTACCTAAAAATGGATACCAGGGCAGATATTTCCACGGAGAAGGGCAATCACAGATTCATTAAACAAACTTATGGTTCACCAATGGAAAGGTGTGAGGATTGGTTTCATTACGATATCGGGGTTAACAGACATATACAAACACAGGTGACATATATAATCCCCAAAGACCTGCAGAATACCAAGAGAGGACTACTCAACATTCTGTCATAACGTACATGGGAAAAGGATCCCAGGAAGAACAGACATCTGTATATGTGTAAAAGAACCACATCTTCCACACCTACAAGAAGCCAAACATTGTAATCAAACTTGCTGTAATAAAAAATAAAAAATTAAATTAAAAACACGAACAAGAAGTCGTGAGACACACGTGAGGGGCTTTCTCCTGGGACATTCCATTCTAAACTCCAATCTAGAACACCACTTCCACTGAGGCTCTCTTGCCCTAGTAACCAGGTTTGGTAAGGGTGAACTGCTGCCACCTTGTGGCCATTTCACACAACAGCAGCTTTAATCCCAACGCTAATGGTCAGTTGATATTCAAAATCATTGCAGGCCTGTAAATGACACCTGCCCTGAAAACAAATCCTGGGGTCACATATCGACCAAAATATTCAAAGGACGTCCATATTTAAAAACGACCGTTTCAAAAGGCATATTTTAGGCACATTAGTGTTCTGCTTCTTTTCCTTTCTTTCCTTTTTTGTTAAAAAAAACGGGAATGGAAAAAAGCATCCCTCAGAATGGGCGAAAATCGTTGCAGACGAATCAATGGACAGAGGTTTAATCTCCAATATATATAAACAGCTCATGCAGCTTAATATTAAAAAAACAAACAACCCAAAAAAAATGGGCAGAAGATCTAAAGAGACGTTTCTTCAAAGGAGACACAGAGATGGCCAAGACGCACATGAAAAGCTGCTCAACAGCACTAATTATTAGAGAAATGCAAATCAAAACTACAATGAGGTTTCACCTCACACCTGTTAGAATCGGCATCATCAGAAAATCTACAAACAACCAATTCTGGGGAGGGTGTGGACAAAAGGAGCCCTCTTCCACTATTTGTGGGAATGTAAATTGATACAGTCACTATGGAGAACAGTATGGAGTTTCCTTAAAAAAGCTAGAAATAGAATTACCATCTGATCCAGCAATCCCACTTCTGGGCATATACCCAGAGAAAACCGTATTTCAAAAAGGCACATTCACCACAATGTTCGTTGCAGCACTATTTACAATAGCCAGGTAATGGAAGCAACCTAAATGCCCACAGACAGATGAGTGGATAAAGCTGTGGTACATATATAAAATGGAATATTACTCGGCCATAAAAAGGAATGAAACTGGGTCATTTGTAGAGACATCGATGGATCGAGAGACTGTCATACAGAATGAAGTAAGTCAGAAAGAGGAAAACAAATATTGTATATTAATGCATATATGTGGAGCCTAAAAATGGTACAGATGAACTGGTTTGCAGGGAAGAAATAGAGACACAGAGGTAGAGAACAAACGTATGGACACCAAGTGTGGGAAGCCATGGGGTGGTGGTGGTGGAATGAGTTGGGAGATTGGGATTGACCTGTATACATGTATATGCATAAAATACATAACTAATAATAACGTGGTGTATAAAAAAAATAAATAAAATTAAATTTCAAAATTTTAAAAAATAAAATTTAATAATAAAACAGAAAAAAGTTCTTCCCGTCACACAGATGTATTTATAGGAGGGAATTATTTCCATGCTTATATCTATAAATACATAAAAGAGGAATAAAATCTAACTTGAACCATAAAAGAAAAAAAAAACCCTGAACCCACGAGTTATACAGAGGAAAACCCTATCAGGGCACTTGCTCCAGTGGTAAACAATTCTGAAATTGGTCAGAGGTGGCGAACCATCTCCCATACAGCCATCAACCCACCCCCCACGCAAGCAGCGTCCTCATTGCAAAGCTGGGGGACCGTGCCGAGGCATCTGTGAGTAAACGTGAGCTGAGCCCCAGGCCAGCTACTGCTGAACTGTTCCCACCCTTTCCAGGTAAAACACCTAAATATATACAAGGGCTTGAAAGCCTAGAGGAAGGACCGTGGAGCCACACCAGCGACAGCACGCAGGCCAACTTGGTGCCTGCAGGGCAGCCAGGGTGGTCCTGGCCCCGGAAGCTCTTCCAGAAGCTTTCCATTGCCCTGCCTGAGATACCCCTCCTGTCCCGGCCCCCACTGCTTTTTTCCTTCCTCACCTCTGTCCGAAGAGAAATTCCAGCGGAAAGTATGGGTGACACAACCTCTTCTTTACAGGCGGCAGCCTGGCAACTCCTGCAGAAAGGCCAGCAGAACCCCACTCACACCGGGCCACCCACAAAGCTGTGGCCCCTCACTCCCTCCCACCAGCACAGCCCCGAGACTGCTGACAGGGCAGAGAATATGGAGTCAGGCACAGCTTCAGGGGCTATTGCTGCCTGGAGCGCTGTTTATATTTACCTCAACGAGGCACACCTGGGGAGGGCGGGCCGGCAGGTTAAGGCTGCCCAGGTCAGCTAATCCACAACCCTCATGGAATCACATTGTTGAAAATGGACCCCGCTAAGGCAGAAGAGAAGCCAAGGGAAAAAAGGACACAATGCCATTTGCAGCACCGTAGATGAGTCCAGAAGTAATCACGTGACTTGTAGTAAGTCAGAAAGTGGAAGACACATATCATATCATATCACTTATAGGTGTTACCTAAAAATGGATACCAGGGCAGATATTTCCACGGAGAAGGGCAATCACAGATTCATTAAACAAACTTATGGTTCACCAATGGAAAGGTGTGAGGATTGGTTTCATTACGATATCGGGGTTAACAGACATATACAAACACAGGTGACATATATAATCCCCAAAGACCTGCAGAATACCAAGAGAGGACTACTCAACATTCTGTCATAACGTACATGGGAAAAGGATCCCAGGAAGAACAGACATCTGTATATGTGTAAAAGAACCACATCTTCCACACCTACAAGAAGCCAAACATTGTAATCAAACTTGCTGTAATAAAAAATAAAAAATTAAATTAAAAACACGAACAAGAAGTCGTGAGACACACGTGAGGGGCTTTCTCCTGGGACATTCCATTCTAAACTCCAATCTAGAACACCACTTCCACTGAGGCTCTCTTGCCCTAGTAACCAGGTTTGGTAAGGGTGAACTGCTGCCACCTTGTGGCCGTTTCACACAACAGCAGCTTTAATCCCAACGCTAATGGTCAGTTGATATTCAAAATCATTGCAGGCCTGTAAATGACACCTGTCCTGAAAACAAATCCTGGGGTCACATATCGACCAAAATATTCAAAGGACGTCCATATTTAAAAACGACCGTTTCAAAAGGCATATTTTAGGCACATTAGTGTTCTGCTTCTTTTCCTTTCTTTCCTTTTTTGTTAAAAAAAACGGGAATGGAAAAAAGCATCCCTCAGAATGGGCGAAAATCGTTGCAG
Organism: Mesoplodon mirus; assembly: GCF_964341445.2. Lineage (NCBI taxonomy): Eukaryota > Metazoa > Chordata > Mammalia > Artiodactyla > Ziphiidae > Mesoplodon > Mesoplodon mirus. Next base: position 784,583 of record NW_028295739.1, read on the forward strand.
ACGAATTAATGGACAGAGGTTTAATCTCCAATATATATAAACAGCTCATGCAGCTTAATATTAAAAAAACAAACAACCCAAAAAAAATGGGCAGAAGATCTAAAGAGACGTTTCTTCAAAGGAGACACAGAGATGGCCAAGACGCACATGAAAAGCTGCTCAACAGCACTAATTATTAGAGAAATGCAAATCAAAACTACAATGAGGTTTCACCTCACACCTGTTAGAATCGGCATCATCAGAAAATCTACAAACCACCAATTCTGGGGAGGGTGTGGACAAAAGGAGCCCTCTTCCACTATTGGTGGGAATGTAAATTGATACAGTCACTATGGAGAACAGTATGGAGTTTCCTTAAAAAAGCTAGAAATAGAATTACCATCTGATCCAGCAATCCCACTTCTGGGCATATACCCAGAGAAAACCGTATTTCAAAAAGGCACATTCACCACAATGTTCGTTGCAGCACTATTTACAATAGCCAGGTAATGGAAGCAACCTAAATGCCCACAGACAGATGAGTGGATAAAGCTGTGGTACATATATAAAATGGAATATTACTCGGCCATAAAAAGGAATGAAACTGGGTCATTTGTAGAGACATCGATGGATCGAGAGACTGTCATACAGAATGAAGTAAGTCAGAAAGAGGAAAACAAATATTGTATATTAATGCATATATGTGGAGCCTAAAAATGGTACAGATGAACTGGTTTGCAGGGAAGAAATAGAGACACAGAGGTAGAGAACAAACCTATGGACACCAAGTGTGGGAAGCCATGGGGTGGTGGTGGTGGAATGAGTTGGGAGATTGGGATTGACCTGTATACATGTATATGCATAAAATACATAACTAATAATAACGTGGTGTATAAAAAAAATAAATAAAATTAAATTTCAAAATTTTAAAAAATAAAATTTAATAATAAAACAGAAAAAAGTTCTTCCCGTCACACAGATGTATTTATAGGAGGGAATTATTTCCATGCTTATATCTATAAATACATAAAAGAGGAATAAAATCTAACTTGAACCATAAAAGAAAAAAAAAACCCTGAACCCACGAGTTATACAGAGGAAAACCCTATCAGGGCACTTGCTCCAGTGGTAAACAATTCTGAAATTGGTCAGAGGTGGCGAACCATCTCCCATACAGCCATCAACCCACCCCCCACGCAAGCAGCGTCCTCATTGCAAAGCTGGGGGACCGTGCCGAGGCATCTGTGAGTAAACGTGAGCTGAGCCCCAGGCCAGCTACTGCTGAACTGTTCCCACCCTTTCCAGGTAAAACACCTAAATATATACAAGGGCTTGAAAGCCTAGAGGAAGGACCGTGGAGCCACACCAGCGACAGCACGCAGGCCAACTTGGTGCCTGCAGGGCAGCCAGGGTGGTCCTGGCCCCGGAAGCTCTTCCAGAAGCTTTCCATTGCCCTGCCTGAGATACCCCTCATGTCCCTGCCCCCACTGCTTTTTTCCTTCCTCACCTCTGTCCGAAGAGAAATTCCAGCGGAAAGTATGGGTGACACAACCTCTTCTTTACAGGCGGCAGCCTGGCAACTCCTGCAGAAAGGCCAGCAGAACCCCACTCACACCGGGCCACCCACAAAGCTGTGGCCCCTCACTCCCTCCCACCAGCACAGCCCCGAGACTGCTGACGGGGCAGAGAATATGGAGTCAGGCACAGCTTCAGGGGCTATTGCTGCCTGGAGCGCTGTTTATATTGACCTCAACGAGGCACACCTGGGGAGGGCGGGCCGGCAGGTTAAGGCTGCCCAGGTCAGCTAATCCACAACCCTCATGGAATCACATTGTTGAAAATGGACCCCGCTAAGGCAGAAGAGAAGCCAAGGGAGAAAAGGACACAATGCCATTTGCAGCACCGTAGATGAGTCCAGAAGTAATCACGTGACTTGTAGTAAGTCAGAAAGTGGAAGACACATATCATATCATATCACTTATAGGTGTTACCTAAAAATGGATACCAGGGCAGATATTGCCACGGAGAAGGGCAATCACAGATTCATTAAACAAACTTATGGTTCACCAATGGAAAGGTGTGAGGATTGGTTTCATTACGATATCGGGGTTAACAGACATATACAAACACAGGTGACATATATAATCCCCAAAGACCTACAGAATACCAAGAGAGGACTACTCAACATTCTGTCATAACGTACATGGGAAAAGGATCCCAGGAAGAACAGACATCTGTATATGTGTAAAAGAACCACATCTTCCACACCTACAAGAAGCCAAACATTGTAATCAAACTTGCTGTAATAAAAAATAAAAAATTAAATTAAAAACACGAACAAGAAGTCGTGAGACACACGTGAGGGGCTTTCTCCTGGGACATTCCATTCTAAACTCCAATCTAGAACACCACTTCCACTGAGGCTCTCTTGCCCTAGTAACCAGGTTTGGTAAGGGTGAACTGCTGCCACCTTGTGGCCGTTTCACACAACAGCAGCTTTAATCCCAACGCTAATGGTCAGTTGATATTCAAAATCATTGCAGGCCTGTAAATGACACCTGCCCTGAAAACAAATCCTGGGGTCACATATCGACCAAAATATTCAAAGGACGTCCATATTTAAAAACGACCGTTTCAAAAGGCATATTTTAGGCACATTAGTGTTCTGCTTCTTTTCCTTTCTTTCCTTTTTTGTTAAAAAAAAACGGGAATGGAAAAAAGCATCCCTCAGAATGGGCGAAAATCGTTGCAGACGAATCAATGGACAGAGGTTTAATCTCCAATATATATAAACAGCTCATGCAGCTTAATATTAAAAAAAACAAACAACCCAAAAAAAAATGGGCAGAAGATCTAAAGAGACGTTTCTTCAAAGGAGACACAGAGATGGCCAAGACGCACATGAAAAGCTGCTCAACAGCACTAATTATTAGAGAAATGCAAATCAAAACTACAATGAGGTTTCACCTCACACCTGTTAGAATCGGCATCATCAGAAAATCTACAAACCACCAATTCTGGGGAGGGTGTGGACAAAAGGAGCCCTCTTCCACTATTGGTGGGAATGTAAATTGATACAGTCACTATGGAGAACAGTATGGAGTTTCCTTAAAAAAGCTAGAAATAGAATTACCATCTGATCCAGCAATCCCACTTCTGGGCATATACCCAGAGAAAACCGTATTTCAAAAAGGCACATTCACCACAATGTTCGTTGCAGCACTATTTACAATAGCCAGGTAATGGAAGCAACCTAAATGCCCACAGACAGATGAGTGGATAAAGCTGTGGTACATATATAAAATGGAATATTACTCGGCCATAAAAAGGAATGAAACTGGGTCATTTGTAGAGACATCGATGGATCGAGAGACTGTCATACAGAATGAAGTAAGTCAGAAAGAGGAAAACAAATATTGTATATTAATGCATATATGTGGAGCCTAAAAATGGTACAGATGAACTGGTTTGCAGGGAAGAAATAGAGACACAGAGGTAGAGAACAAACGTATGGACACCAAGTGTGGGAAGCCATGAGGTGGTGGTGGTGGAATGAGTTGGGAGATTGGGATTGACCTGTATACATGTATATGCATAAAATACATAACTAATAATAACGTGGTGTATAAAAAAAATAAATAAAATTAAATTTCAAAATTTTAAAAAATAAAATTTAATAATAAAACAGAAAAAAGTTCTTCCCGTCACACAGATGTATTTATAGGAGGGAATTATTTCCATGCTTATATCTATAAATACATAAAAGAGGAATAAAATCTAACTTGAACCATAAAAGAAAAAAAAAACCCTGAACCCACGAGTTATACAGAGGAAAACCCTATCAGGGCACTTGCTCCAGTGGTAAACAATTCTGATATTGGTCAGAGGTGGGGAACCATCTCCCATACAGCCATCAACCCACACCCCACGCAAGGAGCGTCCTCATTGCAAAGCTGGGGGACCGTGCCGAGGCATCTGTGAGTAAACGTGAGCTGAGCCCCAGGCCAGCTACTGCTGAACTGTTCCCACCCTTTCCAGGTAAAACACCTGAATATATACAAGGGCTTGAAAGCCTAGAGGAAGGACCGTGGAGCCACACCAGCGACAGCACGCAGGCCAACTTGGTGCCTGCAGGGCAGCCAGCGTGGTCCTGGCCCCGGAAGCTCTTCCAGAAGCTTTCCATTGCCCTGCCTGAGATACCCCTCATGTCCCGGCCCCCACTGCTTTTTTCTTTCCTCACCTCTGTCCGAAGAGAAATTCCAGCGGAAAGTATTGGTGACACAACCTCTTCTTTACAGGCGGCAGCCTGGCAACTCCTGCAGAAAGGCCAGCAGAACCCCACTCACACCGGGCCACCCACAAAGCTGAGGCCCCTCACTCCCTCCCACCAGCACAGCCCCGAGACTGCTGACGGGGCAGAGAATATGGAGTCAGGCACAGCTTCAGGGGCTATTGCTGCCTGGAGCGCTGTTTATATTGACCTCAACGAGGCACACCTGGGGAGGGCGGGCCGGCAGGTTAAGGCTGCCCAGGTCAGCTAATCCACAACCCTCATGGAATCACATTGTTGAAAATGGACCCCGCTAAGGCAGAAGAGAAGCCAAGGGAGAAAAGGACACAATGCCATTTGCAGCACCGTAGCTGAGTCCAGAAGTAATCACGTGACTTGTAGTAAGTCAGAAAGTGGAAGACACATATCATATCATATCACTTATAGGTGTTACCTAAAAATGGATACCAGGGCAGATATTTCCACGGAGAAGGGCAATCACAGATTCATTAAACAAACTTATGGTTCACCAATGGAAAGGTGTGAGGATTGGTTTCATTACGATATCGGGGTTAACAGACATATACAAACACAGGTGACATATATAATCACCAAAGACCTACAGAATACCAAGAGAGGACTACTCAACATTCTGTCATAACGTACATGGGAAAAGGATCCCAGGAAGAACAGACATCTGTATATGTGTAAAAGAACCACATCTTCCACACCTACAAGAAGCCAAACATTGTAATCAAACTTGCTGTAATAAAAAATAAAAAATTAAATTAAAAACACGAACAAGAAGTAGTGAGACAAACGTGAGGGGCTTTCTCCTGGGACATTCCATTCTAAACTCCAATCTAGAACACCACTTCCACTGAGGCTCTCTTGCCCTAGTAACCAGGTTTGGTAAGGGTGAACTGCTGCCACCTTGTGGCCGTTTCACACAACAGCAGCTTTAATCCCAACGCTAATGGTCAGTTGATATTCAAAATCATTGCAGGCCTGTAAATGACACCTGCCCTGAAAACAAATCCTGGGGTCACATATCGACCAAAATATTCAAAGGACGTCCATATTTCAAAACGACCGTTTCAAAAGGCATATTTTAGGCACATTAGTGTTCTGCTTCTTTTCCTTTCTTTCCTTTTTTGTTAAAAAAAAACGGGAATGGAAAAAAGCATCCCTCAGAATGGGCGAAAATCGTTGCAGACGAATCAATGGACAGAGGTTTAATCTCCAATATATATAAACAGCTCATGCAGCTTAATATTAAAAAAAACAAACAACCCAAAAAAAAAATGGGCAGAAGATCTAAAGAGACGTTTCTTCAAAGGAGACACAGAGATGGCCAAGACGAACATGAAAAGCTGCTCAACAGCACTAATTATTAGAGAAATGCAAATCAAAACTACAATGAGGTTTCACCTCACACCTGTTAGAATCGGCATCATCAGAAAATCTACAAACAACCAATTCTGGGGAGGGTGTGGACAAAAGGAGCCCTCTTCCACTATTGGTGGGAATGTAAATTGATACAGTCACTATGGAGAACAGTATGGAGTTTCCTTAAAAAAGCTAGAAATAGAATTACCATCTGATCCAGCAATCCCACTTCTGGGCATATACCCAGAGAAAACCGTATTTCAAAAAGGCACATTCACCACAATGTTCGTTGCAGCACTATTTACAATAGCCAGGTAATGGAAGCAACCTAAATGCCCACAGACAGATGAGTGGATAAAGCTGTGGTACATATATAAAATGGAATATTACTCGGCCATAAAAAGGAATGAAACTGGGTCATTTGTAGAGACATCGATGGATCGAGAGACTGTCATACAGAATGAAGTAAGTCAGAAAGAGGAAAACAAATATTGTATATTAATGCATATATGTGGAGCCTAAAAATGGTACAGATGAACTGGTTTGCAGGGAAGAAATAGAGACACAGAGGTAGAGAACAAACGTATGGACACCAAGTGTGGGAAGCCATGGGGTGGTGGTGGTGGAATGAGTTGGGAGATTGGGATTGACCTGTATACATGTATATGCATAAAATACATAACTAATAATAACGTGGTGTATAAAAAAAATAAATAAAATTAAATTTCAAAATTTTAAAAAATAAAATTTAATAATAAAACAGAAAAAAGTTCTTCCCGTCACACAGATGTATTTATAGGAGGGAATTATTTCCATGCTTATATCTATAAATACATAAAAGAGGAATAAAATCTAACTTGAACCATAAAAGAAAAAAAAAACCCTGAACCCACGAGTTATACAGAGGAAAACCCTATCAGGGCACTTGCTCCAGTGGTAAACAATTCTGATATTGGTCAGAGGTGGGGAACCATCTCCCATACAGCCATCAACCCACACCCCACGCAAGGAGCGTCCTCATTGCAAAGCTGGGGGACCGTGCCGGGGCATCTGTGAGTAAACGTGAGCTGAGCCCCAGGCCAGCTACTGCTGAACTGTTCCCACCCTTTCCAGGTAAAACACCTGAATATATACAAGGGCTTGAAAGCCTAGAGGAAGGACCGTGGAGCCACACCAGCGACAGCACGCAGGCCAACTTGGTGCCTGCAGGGCAGCCAGGGTGGTCCTGGCCCCGGAAGCTCTTCCAGAAGCTTTCCATTGCCCTGCCTGAGATACCCCTCATGTCCCGGCCCCCACTGCTTTTTTCTTTCCTCACCTCTGTCCGAAGAGAAATTCCAGCGGAAAGTATGGGTGACACAACCTCTTCTTTACAGGCGGCAGCCTGGCAACTCCTGCAGAAAGGCCAGCAGAACCCCACTCACACCGGGCCACCCACAAAGCTGAGGCCCCTCACTCCCTCCCACCAGCACAGCCCCGAGACTGCTGACGGGGCAGAGAATATGGAGTCAGGCACAGCTTCAGGGGCTATTGCTGCCTGGAGCGCTGTTTATATTGACCTCAACGAGGCACACCTGGGGAGGGCGGGCCGGCAGGTTAAGGCTGCCCAGGTCAGCTAATCCACAACCCTCATGGAATCACATTGTTGAAAATGGACCCCGCTAAGGCAGAAGAGAAGCCAAGGGAGAAAAGGACACAATGCCATTTGCAGCACCGTAGCTGAGTCCAGAAGTAATCACGTGACTTGTAGTAAGTCAGAAAGTGGAAGACACATATCATATCATATCACTTATAGGTGTTACCTAAAAATGGATACCAGGGCAGATATTTCCACGGAGAAGGGCAATCACAGATTCATTAAACAAACTTATGGTTCACCAATGGAAAGGTGTGAGGATTGGTTTCATTACGATATCGGGGTTAACAGACATATACAAACACAGGTGACATATATAATCACCAAAGACCTACAGAATACCAAGAGAGGACTACTCAACATTCTGTCATAACGTACATGGGAAAAGGATCCCAGGAAGAACAGACATCTGTATATGTGTAAAAGAACCACATCTTCCACACCTACAAGAAGCCAAACATTGTAATCAAACTTGCTGTAATAAAAAATAAAAAATTAAATTAAAAACACGAACAAGAAGTAGTGAGACAAACGTGAGGGGCTTTCTCCTGGGACATTCCATTCTAAACTCCAATCTAGAACACCACTTCCACTGAGGCTCTCTTGCCCTAGTAACCAGGTTTGGTAAGGGTGAACTGCTGCCACCTTGTGGCCGTTTCACACAACAGCAGCTTTAATCCCAACGCTAATGGTCAGTTGATATTCAAAATCATTGCAGGCCTGTAAATGACACCTGCCCTGAAAACAAATCCTGGGGTCACATATCGACCAAAATATTCAAAGGACGTCCATATTTAAAAACGACCGTTTCAAAAGGCATATTTTAGGCACATTAGTGTTCTGCTTCTTTTCCTTTCTTTCCTTTTTTGTTAAAAAAAAACGGGAATGGAAAAAAGCATCCCTCAGAATGGGCGAAAATCGTTGCAGACGAATCAATGGACAGAGGTTTAATCTCCAATATATATAAACAGCTCATGCAGCTTAATATTAAAAAAAACAAACAACCCAAAAAAAAATGGGCAGAAGATCTAAAGAGACGTTTCTTCAAAGGAGACACAGAGATGGCCAAGACGCACATGAAAAGCTGCTCAACAGCACTAATTATTAGAGAAATGCAAATCAAAACTACAATGAGGTTTCACCTCACACCTGTTAGAATCGGCATCATCAGAAAATCTACAAACCACCAATTCTGGGGAGGGTGTGGACAAAAGGAGCCCTCTTCCACTATTGGTGGGAATGTAAATTGATACAGTCACTATGGAGAACAGTATGGAGTTTCCTTAAAAAAGCTAGAAATAGAATTACCATCTGATCCAGCAATCCCACTTCTGGGCATATACCCAGAGAAAACCGTATTTCAAAAAGGCACATTCACCACAATGTTCGTTGCAGCACTATTTACAATAGCCAGCTAATGGAAGCAACCTAAATGCCCACAGACAGATGAGTGGATAAAGCTGTGGTACATATATAAAATGGAATATTACTCGGCCATAAAAAGGAATGAAACTGGGTCATTTGTAGAGACATCGATGGATCGAGAGACTGTCATACAGAATGAAGTAAGTCAGAAAGAGGAAAACAAATATTGTATATTAATGCATATATGTGGAGCCTAAAAATGGTACAGATGAACTGGTTTGCAGGGAAGAAATAGAGACACAGAGGTAGAGAACAAACGTATGGACACCAAGTGTGGGAAGCCATGGGGTGGTGGTGGTGGAATGAGTTGGGAGATTGGGATTGACCTGTATACATGTATATGCATAAAATACATAACTAATAATAACGTGGTGTATAAAAAAAATAAATAAAATTAAATTTCAAAATTTTAAAAAATAAAATTTAATAATAAAACAGAAAAAAGTTCTTCCCGTCACACAGATGTATTTATAGGAGGGAATTATTTCCATGCTTATATCTATAAATACATAAAAGAGGAATAAAATCTAACTTGAACCATAAAAGAAAAAAAAAACCCTGAACCCACGAGTTATACAGAGGAAAACCCTATCAGGGCACTTGCTCCAGTGGTAAACAATTCTGAAATTGGTCAGAGGTGGCGAACCATCTCCCATACAGCCATCAACCCACCCCCCACGCAAGCAGCGTCCTCATTGCAAAGCTGGGGGACCGTGCCGAGGCATCTGTGAGTAAACGTGAGCTGAGCCCCAGGCCAGCTACTGCTGAACTGTTCCCACCCTTTCCAGGTAAAACACCTAAATATATACAAGGGCTTGAAAGCCTAGAGGAAGGACCGTGGAGCCACACCAGCGACAGCACGCAGGCCAACTTGGTGCCTGCAGGGCAGCCAGGGTGGTCCTGGCCCCGGAAGCTCTTCCAGAAGCTTTCCATTGCCCTGCCTGAGATACCCCTCATGTCCCTGCCCCCACTGCTTTTTTCCTTCCTCACCTCTGTCCGAAGAGAAATTCCAGCGGAAAGTATGGGTGACACAACCTCTTCTTTACAGGCGGCAGCCTGGCAACTCCTGCAGAAAGGCCAGCAGAACCCCACTCACACCGGGCCACCCACAAAGCTGTGGCCCCTCACTCCCTCCCACCAGCACAGCCCCGAGACTGCTGACGGGGCAGAGAATATGGAGTCAGGCACAGCTTCAGGGGCTATTGCTGCCTGGAGCGCTGTTTATATTGACCTCAACGAGGCACACCTGGGGAGGGCGGGCCGGCAGGTTAAGGCTGCCCAGGTCAGCTAATCCACAACCCTCATGGAATCACATTGTTGAAAATGGACCCCGCTAAGGCAGAAGAGAAGCCAAGGGAGAAAAGGACACAATGCCATTTGCAGCACCGTAGCTGAGTCCAGAAGTAATCACGTGACTTGTAGTAAGTCAGAAAGTGGAAGACACATATCATATCATATCACTTATAGGTGTTACCTAAAAATGGATACCAGGGCAGATATTGCCACGGAGAAGGGCAATCACAGATTCATTAAACAAACTTATGGTTCACCAATGGAAAGGTGTGAGGATTGGTTTCATTACGATATCGGGGTTAACAGACATATACAAACACAGGTGACATATATAATCCCCAAAGACCTACAGAATACCAAGAGAGGACTACTCAACATTCTGTCATAACGTACATGGGAAAAGGATCCCAGGAAGAACAGACATCTGTATATGTGTAAAAGAACCACATCTTCCACACCTACAAGAAGCCAAACATTGTAATCAAACTTGCTGTAATAAAAAATAAAAAATTAAATTAAAAACACGAACAAGAAGTCGTGAGACACACGTGAGGGGCTTTCTCCTGGGACATTCCATTCTAAACTCCAATCTAGAACACCACTTCCACTGAGGCTCTCTTGCCCTAGTAACCAGGTTTGGTAAGGGTGAACTGCTGCCACCTTGTGGCCGTTTCACACAACAGCAGCTTTAATCCCAACGCTAATGGTCAGTTGATATTCAAAATCATTGCAGGCCTGTAAATGACACCTGCCCTGAAAACAAATCCTGGGGTCACATATCGACCAAAATATTCAAAGGACGTCCATATTTAAAAACGACCGTTTCAAAAGGCATATTTTAGGCACATTAGTGTTCTGCTTCTTTTCCTTTCTTTCCTTTTTTGTTAAAAAAAAACCGGAATGGAAAAAAGCATCGCTCAGAATGGGCGAAAATCGTTGCAGACGAATCAATGGACAGAGGTTTAATCTCCAATATATATAAACAGCTCATGCAGCTTAATATTAAAAAAAACAAACAACCCAAAAAAAAATGGGCAGAAGATCTAAAGAGACGTTTCTTCAAAGGAGACACAGAGATGGCCAAGACGCACATGAAAAGCTGCTCAACAGCACTAATTATTAGAGAAATGCAAATCAAAACTACAATGAGGTTTCACCTCACACCTGTTAGAATCGGCATCATCAGAAAATCTACAAACCACCAATTCTGGGGAGGGTGTGGACAAAAGGAGCCCTCTTCCACTATTGGTGGGAATGTAAATTGATACAGTCACTATGGAGAACAGTATGGAGTTTCCTTAAAAAAGCTAGAAATAGAATTACCATCTGATCCAGCAATCCCACTTCTGGGCATATACCCAGAGAAAACCGTATTTCAAAAAGGCACATTCACCACAATGTTCGTTGCAGCACTATTTACAATAGCCAGGTAATGGAAGCAACCTAAATGCCCACAGACAGATGAGTGGATAAAGCTGTGGTACATATATAAAATGGAATATTACTCGGCCATAAAAAGGAATGAAACTGGGTCATTTGTAGAGACATCGATGGATCGAGAGACTGTCATACAGAATGAAGTAAGTCAGAAAGAGGAAAACAAATATTGTATATTAATGCATATATGTGGAGCCTAAAAATGGTACAGATGAACTGGTTTGCAGGGAAGAAATAGAGACACAGAGGTAGAGAACAAACGTATGGACACCAAGTGTGGGAAGCCATGGGGTGGTGGTGGTGGAATGAGTTGGGAGATTGGGATTGACCTGTATACATGTATATGCATAAAATACATAACTAATAATAACGTGGTGTATAAAAAAAATAAATAAAATTAAATTTCAAAATTTTAAAAAATAAAATTTAATAATAAAACAGAAAAAAGTTCTTCCCGTCACACAGATGTATTTATAGGAGGGAATTATTTCCATGCTTATATCTATAAATACATAAAAGAGGAATAAAATCTAACTTGAACCATAAAAGAAAAAAAAAACCCTGAACCCACGAGTTATACAGAGGAAAACCCTATCAGGGCACTTGCTCCAGTGGTAAACAATTCTGATATTGGTCAGAGGTGGGGAACCATCTCCCATACAGCCATCAACCCACACCCCACGCAAGGAGCGTCCTCATTGCAAAGGTGGGGGACCGTGCCGGGGCATCTGTGAGTAAACGTGAGCTGAGCCCCAGGCCAGCTACTGCTGAACTGTTCCCACCCTTTCCAGGTAAAACACCTGAATATATACAAGGGCTTGAAAGCCTAGAGGAAGGACCGTGGAGCCACACCAGCGACAGCACGCAGGCCAACTTGGTGCCTGCAGGGCAGCCAGGGTGGTCCTGGCCCCGGAAGCTCTTCCAGAAGCTTTCCATTGCCCTGCCTGAGATACCCCTCATGTCCCGGCCCCCACTGCTTTTTTCTTTCCTCACCTCTGTCCGAAGAGAAATTCCAGCGGAAAGTATGGGTGACACAACCTCTTCTTTACAGGCGGCAGCCTGGCAACTCCTGCAGAAAGGCCAGCAGAACCCCACTCACACCGGGCCACCCACAAAGCTGAGGCCCCTCACTCCCTCCCACCAGCACAGCCCCGAGACTGCTGACGGGGCAGAGAATATGGAGTCAGGCACAGCTTCAGGGGCTATTGCTGCCTGGAGCGCTGTTTATATTGACCTCAACGAGGCACACCTGGGGAGGGCGGGCCGGCAGGTTAAGGCTGCCCAGGTCAGCTAATCCACAACCCTCAGGGAATCACATTGTTGAAAATGGACCCCGCTAAGGCAGAAGAGAAGCCAAGGGAGAAAAGGACACAATGCCATTTGCAGCACCGTAGCTGAGTCCAGAAGTAATCACGTGACTTGTAGTAAGTCAGAAAGTGGAAGACACATATCATATCATATCACTTATAGGTGTTACCTAAAAATGGATACCAGGGCAGATATTTCCACGGAGAAGGGCAATCACAGATTCATTAAACAAACTTATGGTTCACCAATGGAAAGGTGTGAGGATTGGTTTCATTACGATATCGGGGTTAACAGACATATACAAACACAGGTGACATATATAATCACCAAAGACCTACAGAATACCAAGAGAGGACTACTCAACATTCTGTCATAACGTACATGGGAAAAGGATCCCAGGAAGAACAGACATCTGTATATGTGTAAAAGAACCACATCTTCCACACCTACAAGAAGCCAAACATTGTAATCAAACTTGCTGTAATAAAAAATAAAAAATTAAATTAAAAACACGAACAAGAAGTAGTGAGACAAACGTGAGGGGCTTTCTCCTGGGACATTCCATTCTAAACTCCAATCTAGAACACCACTTCCACTGAGGCTCTCTTGCCCTAGTAACCAGGTTTGGTAAGGGTGAACTGCTGCCACCTTGTGGCCGTTTCACACAACAGCAGCTTTAATCCCAACGCTAATGGTCAGTTGATATTCAAAATCATTGCAGGCCTGTAAATGACACCTGCCCTGAAAACAAATCCTGGGGTCACATATCGACCAAAATATTCAAAGGACGTCCATATTTCAAAACGACCGTTTCAAAAGGAATATTTTAGGCACATTAGTGTTCTGCTTCTTTTCCTTTCTTTCCTTTTTTGTTAAAAAAAAACGGGAATGGAAAAAAGCATCCCTCAGAATGGGCGAAAATCGTTGCAGACGAATCAATGGACAGAGGTTTAATCTCCAATATATATAAACAGCTCATGCAGCTTAATATTAAAAAAAACAAACAACCCCCAAAAAAATGGGCAGAAGATCTAAAGAGACGTTTCTTCAAAGGAGACACAGAGATGGCCAAGACGCACATGAAAAGCTGCTCAACAGCACTAATTATTAGAGAAATGCAAATCAAAACTACAATGAGGTTTCACCTCACACCTGTTAGAATCGGCATCATCAGAAAATCTACAAACAACCAATTCTGGGGAGGGTGTGGACAAAAGGAGCCCTCTTCCACTATTGGTGGGAATGTAAATTGATACAGTCACTATGGAGAACAGTATGGAGTTTCCTTAAAAAAGCTAGAAATAGAATTACCATCTGATCCAGCAATCCCACTTCTGGGCATATACCCAGAGAAAACCGTATTTCAAAAAGGCACATTCACCACAATGTTCGTTGCAGCACTATTTACAATAGCCAGGTAATGGAAGCAACCTAAATGCCCACAGACAGATGAGTGGATAAAGCTGTGGTACATATATAAAATGGAATATTACTCGGCCATAAAAAGGAATGAAACTGGGTCATTTGTAGAGACATCGATGGATCGAGAGACTGTCATACAGAATGAAGTAAGTCAGAAAGAGGAAAACAAATATTGTATATTAATGCATATATGTGGAGCCTAAAAATGGTACAGATGAACTGGTTTGCAGGGAAGAAATAGAGACACAGAGGTAGAGAACAAACGTATGGACACCAAGTGTGGGAAGCCATGGGGTGGTGGTGGTGGAATGAGTTGGGAGATTGGGATTGACCTGTATACATGTATATGCATAAAATACATAACTAATAATAACGTGGTGTATAAAAAAAATAAATAAAATTAAATTTCAAAATTTTAAAAAATAAAATTTAATAATAAAACAGAAAAAAGTTCTTCCCGTCACACAGATGTATTTATAGGAGGGAATTATTTCCATGCTTATATCTATAAATACATAAAAGAGGAATAAAATCTAACTTGAACCATAAAAGAAAAAAAAAAACCCTGAACCCACGAGTTATACAGAGGAAAACCCTATCAGGGCACTTGCTCCAGTGGTAAACAATTCTGAAATTGGTCAGAGGTGGGGAACCATCTCCCATACAGCCATCAACCCACACCCCACGCAAGGAGCGTCCTCATTGCAAAGCTGGGGGACCGTGCCGAGGCATCTGTGAGTAAACGTGAGCTGAGCCCCAGGCCAGCTACTGCTGAACTGTTCCCACCCTTTCCAGGTAAAACACCTGAATATATACAAGGGCTTGAAAGCCTAGAGGAAGGACCGTGGAGCCACACCAGCGACAGCACGCAGGCCAACTTGGTGCCTGCAGGGCAGCCAGGGTGGTCCTGGCCCCGGAAGCTCTTCCAGAAGCTTTCCATTGCCCTGCCTGAGATACCCCTCATGTCCCGGCCCCCACTGCTTTTTTCCTTCCTCACCTCTGTCCGAAGAGAAATTCCAGCGGAAAGTATGGGTGACACAACCTCTTCTTTACAGGCGGCAGCCTGGCAACTCCTGCAGAAAGGCCAGCAGAACCCCACTCACACCGGGCCACCCACAAAGCTGTGGCCCCTCACTCCCTCCCACCAGCACAGCCCCGAGACTGCTGACGGGGCAGAGAATATGGAGTCAGGCACAGCTTCAGGGGCTATTGCTGCCTGGAGCGCTGTTTATATTGACCTCAACGAGGCACACCTGGGGAGGGCGGGCCGGCAGGGTAAGGCTGCCCAGGTCAGCTAATCCACAACCCTCATGGAATCACATTGTTGAAAATGGACCCCGCTAAGGCAGAAGAGAAGCCAAGGGAGAAAAGGACACAATGCCATTTGCAGCACCGTAGCTGAGTCCAGAAGTAATCACGTGACTTGTAGTAAGTCAGAAAGTGGAAGACACATATCATATCATATCACTTATAGGTGTTACCTAAAAATGGATACCAGGGCAGATATTTCCACGGAGAAGGGCAATCCCAGATTCATTAAACAAACTTATGGTTCACCAATGGAAAGGTGTGAGGATTGGTTTCATTACGATATCGGGGTTAACAGACATATACAAACACAGGTGACATATATAATCACCAAAGACCTACAGAATACCAAGAGAGGACTACTCAACATTCTGTCATAACGTACATGGGAAAAGGATCCCAGGAAGAACAGACATCTGTATATGTGTAAAAGAACCACATCTTCCACACCTACAAGAAGCCAAACATTGTAATCAAACTTGCTGTAATAAAAAATAAAAAATTAAATTAAAAACACGAACAAGAAGTAGTGAGACAAACGTGAGGGGCTTTCTCCTGGGACATTCCATTCTAAACTCCAATCTAGAACACCACTTCCACTGAGGCTCTCTTGCCCTAGTAACCAGGTTTGGTAAGGGTGAACTGCTGCCACCTTGTGGCCGTTTCACACAACAGCAGCTTTAATCCCAACGCTAATGGTCAGTTGATATTCAAAATCATTGCAGGCCTGTAAATGACACCTGCCCTGAAAACAAATCCTGGGGTCACATATCGACCATAAAATTCAAAGGACGTCCATATTTCAATACGACCGTTTCAAAAGGCATATTTTAGGCACATTAGTGTTCTGCTTCTTTTCCTTTCTTTCCTTTTTTGTTAAAAAAAACGGGAATGGAAAAAAGCATCCCTCAGAATGGGCGAAAATCGTTGCAGACGAATCAATGGACAGAGGTTTAATCTCCAATATATATAAACAGCTCATGCAGCTTAATATTAAAAAAACAAACAACCCACAAAAAAAATGGGCAGAAGATCTAAAGAGACGTTTCTTCAAAGGAGACACAGAGATGGCCAAGACGCACATGAAAAGCTGCTCAACAGCACTAATTATTAGAGAAATGCAAATCAAAACTACAATGAGGTTTCACCTCACACCTGTTAGAATCGGCATCATCAGAAAATCTACAAACAACCAATTCTGGGGAGGGTGTGGACAAAAGGAGCCCTCTTCCACTATTGGTGGGAATGTAAATTGATACAGTCACTATGGAGAACAGTATGGAGTTTCCTTAAAAAAGCTAGAAATAGAATTACCATCTGATCCAGCAATCCCACTTCTGGGCATATACCCAGAGAAAACCGTATTTCAAAAAGGCACATTCACCACAATGTTCGTTGCAGCACTATTTACAATAGCCAGGTAATGGAAGCAACCTAAATGCCCACAGACAGATGAGTGGATAAAGCTGTGGTACATATATAAAATGGAATATTACTCGGCCATAAAAAGGAATGAAACTGGGTCATTTGTAGAGACATCGATGGATCGAGAGACTGTCATACAGAATGAAGTAAGTCAGAAAGAGGAAAACAAATATTGTATATTAATGCATATATGTGGAGCCTAAAAATGGTACAGATGAACTGGTTTGCAGGGAAGAAATAGAGACACAGAGGTAGAGAACAAACGTATGGACACCAAGTGTGGGAAGCCATGGGGTGGTGGTGGTGGAATGAGTTGGGAGATTGGGATTGACCTGTATACATGTATATGCATAAAATACATAACTAATAATAACGTGGTGTATAAAAAAATAAATAAAATTAAATTTCAAAATTTTAAAAAATAAAATTTAATAATAAAACAGAAAAAAGTTCTTCCCGTCACACAGATGTATTTATAGGAGGGAATTATTTCCATGCTTATATCTATAAATACATAAAAGAGGAATAAAATCTAACTTGAACCATAAAAGAAAAAAAAAAACCCTGAACCCACGAGTTATACAGAGGAAAACCCTATCAGGGCACTTGCTCCAGTGGTAAACAATTCTGAAATTGGTCAGAGGTGGGGAACCATCTCCCATACAGCCATCAACCCACCCCCCACGCAAGGAGCGTCCTCATTGCAAAGCTGGGGGACCGTGCCGAGGCATCTGTGAGTAAACGTGAGCTGAGCCCCAGGCCAGCTACTGCTGAACTGTTCCCACCCTTTCCAGGTAAAACACCTGAATATATACAAGGGCTTGAAAGCCTAGAGGAAGGACCGTGGAGCCACACCAGCGACAGCACGCAGGCCAACTTGGTGCCTGCAGGGCAGCCAGGGTGGTCCTGGCCCCGGAAGCTCTTCCAGAAGCTTTCCATTGCCCTGCCTGAGATACCCCTCATGTCCCGGCCCCCACTGCTTTTTTCTTTCCTCACCTCTGTCCGAAGAGAAATTCCAGCGGAAAGTATGGGTGACACAACCTCTTCTTTACAGGCGGCAGCCTGGCAACTCCTGCAGAAAGGCCAGCAGAACCCCACTCACACCTGGCCACCCACAAAGCTGTGGCCCCTCACTCCCTCCCACCAGCACAGCCCCGACACTGCTGACGGGGCAGAGAATATGGAGTCAGGCACAGCTTCAGGGGCTATTGCTGCCTGGAGCGCTGTTTATATTGACCTCAACGAGGCACACCTGGGGAGGGCGGGCCGGCAGGGTAAGGCTGCCCAGGTCAGCTAATCCACAACCCTCATGGAATCACATTGTTGAAAATGGACCCCGCTAAGGCAGAAGAGAAGCCAAGGGAGAAAAGGACACAATGCCATTTGCAGCACCGTAGCTGAGTCCAGAAGTAATCACGTGACTTGTAGTAAGTCAGAAAGTGGAAGACACATATCATATCATATCACTTATAGGTGTTACCTAAAAATGGATACCAGGGCAGATATTTCCACGGAGAAGGGCAATCACAGATTCATTAAACAAACTTATGGTTCACCAATGGAAAGGTGTGAGGATTGGTTTCATTACGATATCGGGGTTAACAGACATATACAAACACAGGTGACATATATAATCCCCAAAGACCTACAGAATACCAAGAGAGGACTACTCAACATTCTGTCATAAAGTACATGGGAAAAGGATCCCAGGAAGAACAGACATCTGTATATGTGTAAAAGAACCACATCTTCCACACCTACAAGAAGCCAAACATTGTAATCAAACTTGCTGTAATAAAAAATAAAAAATTAAATTAAAAACACGAACAAGAAGTAGTGAGACAAACGTGAGGGGCTTTCTCCTGGGACATTCCATTCTAAACTCCAATCTAGAACACCACTTCCACTGAGGCTCTCTTGCCCTAGTAACCAGGTTTGGTAAGGGTGAACTGCTGCCACCTTGTGGCCGTTTCACACAACAGCAGCTTTAATCCCAACGCTAATGGTCAGTTGATATTCAAAATCATTGCAGGCCTGTAAATGACACCTGCCCTGAAAACAAATCCTGGGGTCACATATCGACCAAAATATTCAAAGGACGTCCATATTTCAAAACGACCATTTCAAAAGGCATATTTTAGGCACATTAGTGTTCTGCTTCTTTTCCTTTCTTTCCTTTTTTGTTAAAAAAAAACGGGAATGGAAAAAAGCATCCCTCAGAATGGGCGAAAATCGTTGCAGACGAATCAATGGACAGAGGTTTAATCTCCAATATATATAAACAGCTCATGCAGCTTAATATTAAAAAAAACAAACAACCCCCAAAAAAATGGGCAGAAGATCTAAAGAGACGTTTCTTCAAAGGAGACACAGAGATGGCCAAGACGCACATGAAAAGCTGCTCAACAGCACTAATTATTAGAGAAATGCAAATCAAAACTACAATGAGGTTTCACCTCACACCTGTTAGAATCGGCATCATCAGAAAATCTACAAACAACCAATTCTGGGGAGGGTGTGGACAAAAGGAGCCCTCTTCCACTATTGGTGGGAATGTAAATTGATACAGTCACTATGGAGAACAGTATGGAGTTTCCTTAAAAAAGCTAGAAATAGAATTACCATCTGATCCAGCAATCCCACTTCTGGGCATATACCCAGAGAAAACCGTATTTCAAAAAGGCACATTCACCACAATGTTCGTTGCAGCACTATTTACAATAGCCAGGTAATGGAAGCAACCTAAATGCCCACAGACAGATGAGTGGATAAAGCTGTGGTACATATATAAAATGGAATATTACTCGGCCATAAAAAGGAATGAAACTGGGTCATTTGTAGAGACATCGATGGATCGAGAGACTGTCATACAGAATGAAGTAAGTCAGAAAGAGGAAAACAAATATTGTATATTAATGCATATATGTGGAGCCTAAAAATGGTACAGATGAACTGGTTTGCAGGGAAGAAATAGAGACACAGAGGTAGAGAACAAACGTATGGACACCAAGTGTGGGAAGCCATGGGGTGGTGGTGGTGGAATGAGTTGGGAGATTGGGATTGACCTGTATACATGTATATGCATAAAATACATAACTAATAATAACGTGGTGTATAAAAAAAATAAATAAAATTAAATTTCAAAATTTTAAAAAATAAAATTTAATAATAAAACAGAAAAAAGTTCTTCCCGTCACACAGATGTATTTATAGGAGGGAATTATTTCCATGCTTATATCTATAAATACATAAAAGAGGAATAAAATCTAACTTGAACCATAAAAGAAAAAAAAAACCCTGAACCCACGAGTTATACAGAGGAAAACCCTATCAGGGCACTTGCTCCAGTGGTAAACAATTCTGAAATTGGTCAGAGGTGGGGAACCATCTCCCATACAGCCATCAACCCACACCCCACGCAAGGAGCGTCCTCATTGCAAAGCTGGGGGACCGTGCCGAGGCATCTGTGAGTAAACGTGAGCTGAGCCCCAGGCCAGCTACTGCTGAACTGTTCCCACCCTTTCCAGGTAAAACACCTGAATATATACAAGGGCTTGAAAGCCTAGAGGAAGGACCGTGGAGCCACACCAGCGACAGCACGCAGGCCAACTTGGTGCCTGCAGGGCAGCCAGGGTGGTCCTGGCCCCGGAAGCTCTTCCAGAAGCTTTCCATTGCCCTGCCTGAGATACCCCTCATGTCCCGGCCCCCACTGCTTTTTTCTTTCCTCACCTCTGTCCGAAGAGAAATTCCAGCGGAAAGTATGGGTGACACAACCTCTTCTTTACAGGCGGCAGCCTGGCAACTCCTGCAGAAAGGCCAGCAGAACCCCACTCACACCGGGCCACCCACAAAGCTGTGGCCCCTCACTCCCTCCCACCAGCACAGCCCCGAGACTGCTGACGGGGCAGAGAATATGGAGTCAGGCACAGCTTCAGGGGCTATTGCTGCCTGGAGCGCTGTTTATATTGACCTCAACGAGGCACACCTGGGGAGGGCGGGCCGGCAGGGTAAGGCTGCCCAGGTCAGCTAATCCACAACCCTCATGGAATCACATTGTTGAAAATGGACCCCGCTAAGGCAGAAGAGAAGCCAAGGGAGAAAAGGACACAATGCCATTTGCAGCACCGTAGCTGAGTCCAGAAGTAATCACGTGACTTGTAGTAAGTCAGAAAGTGGAAGACACATATCATATCATATCACTTATAGGTGTTACCTAAAAATGGATACCAGGGCAGATATTTCCACGGAGAAGGGCAATCACAGATTCATTAAACAAACTTATGGTTCACCAATGGAAAGGTGTGAGGATTGGTTTCATTACGATATCGGGGTTAACAGACATATACAAACACAGGTGACATATATAATCCCCAAAGACCTACAGAATACCAAGAGAGGACTACTCAACATTCTGTCATAACGTACATGGGAAAAGGATCCCAGGAAGAACAGACATCTGTATATGTGTAAAAGAACCACATCTTCCACACCTACAAGAAGCCAAACATTGTAATCAAACTTGCTGTAATAAAAAATAAAAAATTAAATTAAAAACACGAACAAGAAGTCGTGAGACACACGTAAGGGGCTTTCTCCTGGGACATTCCATTCTAAACTCCAATCTAGAACACCACTTCCACTGAGGCTCTCTTGCCCTAGTAACCAGGTTTGGTAAGGGTGAACTGCTGCCACCTTGTGGCCGTTTCACACAACAGCAGCTTTAATCCCAACGCTAATGGTCAGTTGATATTCAAAATCATTGCAGGCCTGTAAATGACACCTGCCCTGAAAACAAATCCTGGGGTCACATATCGACCAAAATATTCAAAGGACGTCCATATTTAAAAACGACCGTTTCAAAAGGCATATTTTAGGCACATTAGTGTTCTACTTCTTTTCCTTTCTTTCCTTTTTTGTTAAAAAAAACGGGAATGGAAAAAAGCATCCCTCAGAATGGGCGAAAATCGTTGCAGACGAATCAATGGACAGAGGTTTAATCTCCAATATATATAAACAGCTCATGCAGCTTAATATTAAAAAAACAAACAACCCCCAAAAAAATGGGCAGAAGATCTAAAGAGACGTTTCTTCAAAGGAGACACAGAGATGGCCAAGACGCACATGAAAAGCTGCTCAACAGCACTAATTATTAGAGAAATGCAAATCAAAACTACAATGAGGTTTCACCTCACACCTGTTAGAATCGGCATCATCAGAAAATCTACAAACAACCAATTCTGGGGAGGGTGTGGACAAAAGGAGCCCTCTTCCACTATTTGTGGGAATGTAAATTGATACAGTCACTATGGAGAACAGTATGGAGTTTCCTTAAAAAAGCTAGAAATAGAATTACCATCTGATCCAGCAATCCCACTTCTGGGCATATACCCAGAGAAAACCGTATTTCAAAAAGGCACATTCACCACAATGTTCGTTGCAGCACTATTTACAATAGCCAGCTAATGGAAGCAACCTAAATGCCCACAGACAGATGAGTGGATAAAGCTGTGGTACATATATAAAATGGAATATTACTCGGCCATAAAAAGGAATGAAACTGGGTCATTTGTAGAGACATCGATGGATCGAGAGACTGTCATACAGAATGAAGTAAGTCAGAAAGAGGAAAACAAATATTGTATATTAATGCATATATGTGGAGCCTAAAAATGGTACAGATGAACTGGTTTGCAGGGAAGAAATAGAGACACAGAGGTAGAGAACAAACGTATGGACACCAAGTGTGGGAAGCCATGGGGTGGTGGTGGTGGAATGAGTTGGGAGATTGGGATTGACCTGTATACATGTATATGCATAAAATACATAACTAATAATAACGTGGTGTATAAAAAAATAAATAAAATTAAATTTCAAAATTTTAAAAAATAAAATTTAATAATAAAACAGAAAAAAGTTCTTCCCGTCACACAGATGTATTTATAGGAGGGAATTATTTCCATGCTTATATCTATAAATACATAAAAGAGGAATAAAATCTAACTTGAACCATAAAAGAAAAAAAAAACCCTGAACCCACGAGTTATACAGAGGAAAACCCTATCAGGGCACTTGCTCCAGTGGTAAACAATTCTGAAATTGGTCAGAGGTGGGGAACCATCTCCCATACAGCCATCAACCCACCCCCCACGCAAGGAGCGTCCTCATTGCAAAGCTGGGGGACCGTGCCGAGGCATCTGTGAGTAAACGTGAGCTGAGCCCCAGGCCAGCTACTGCTGAACTGTTCCCACCCTTTCCAGGTAAAACACCTGAATATATACAAGGGCTTGAAAGCCTAGAGGAAGGACCGTGGAGCCACACCAGCGACAGCACGCAGGCCAACTTGGTGCCTGCAGGGCAGCCAGGGTGGTCCTGGCCCCGGAAGCTCTTCCAGAAGCTTTCCATTGCCCTGCCTGAGATACCCCTCATGTCCCGGCCCCCACTGCTTTTTTCTTTCCTCACCTCTGTCCGAAGAGAAATTCCAGCGGAAAGTATGGGTGACACAACCTCTTCTTTACAGGCGGCAGCCTGGCAACTCCTGCAGAAAGGCCAGCAGAACCCCACTCACACCGGGCCACCCACAAAGCTGTGGCCCCTCACTCCCTCCCACCAGCACAGCCCCGAGACTGCTGACGGGGCAGAGAATATGGAGTCAGGCACAGCTTCAGGGGCTATTGCTGCCTGGAGCGCTGTTTATATTGACCTCAACGAGGCACACCTGGGGAGGGCGGGCCGGCAGGGTAAGGCTGCCCAGGTCAGCTAATCCACAACCCTCATGGAATCACATTGTTGAAAATGGACCCCGCTAAGGCAGAAGAGAAGCCAAGGGAGAAAAGGACACAATGCCATTTGCAGCACCGTAGCTGAGTCCAGAAGTAATCACGTGACTTGTAGTAAGTCAGAAAGTGGAAGACACATATCATATCATATCACTTATAGGTGTTACCTAAAAATGGATACCAGGGCAGATATTTCCACGGAGAAGGGCAATCACAGATTCATTAAACAAACTTATGGTTCACCAATGGAAAGGTGTGAGGATTGGTTTCATTACGATATCGGGGTTAACAGACATATACAAACACAGGTGACATATATAATCCCCAAAGACCTACAGAATACCAAGAGAGGACTACTCAACATTCTGTCATAAAGTACATGGGAAAAGGATCCCAGGAAGAACAGACATCTGTATATGTGTAAAAGAACCACATCTTCCACACCTACAAGAAGCCAAACATTGTAATCAAACTTGCTGTAATAAAAAATAAAAAATTAAATTAAAAACACGAACAAGAAGTAGTGAGACAAACGTGAGGGGCTTTCTCCTGGGACATTCCATTCTAAACTCCAATCTAGAACACCACTTCCACTGAGGCTCTCTTGCCCTAGTAACCAGGTTTGGTAAGGGTGAACTGCTGCCACCTTGTGGCCGTTTCACACAACAGCAGCTTTAATCCCAACGCTAATGGTCAGTTGATATTCAAAATCATTGCAGGCCTGTAAATGACACCTGCCCTGAAAACAAATCCTGGGGTCACATATCGACCAAAATATTCAAAGGACGTCCATATTTCAAAACGACCGTTTCAAAAGGCATATTTTAGGCACATTAGTGTTCTGCTTCTTTTCCTTTCTTTCCTTTTTTGTTAAAAAAAAACGGGAATGGAAAAAAGCATCCCTCAGAATGGGCGAAAATCGTTGCAGACGAATCAATGGACAGAGGTTTAATCTCCAATATATATAAACAGCTCATGCAGCTTAATATTAAAAAAAACAAACAACCCCCCAAAAAATGGGCAGAAGATCTAAAGAGACGTTTCTTCAAAGGAGACACAGAGATGGCCAAGACGCACATGAAAAGCTGCTCAACAGCACTAATTATTAGAGAAATGCAAATCAAAACTACAATGAGGTTTCACCTCACACCTGTTAGAATCGGCATCATCAGAAAATCTACAAACAACCAATTCTGGGGAGGGTGTGGACAAAAGGAGCCCTCTTCCACTATTGGTGGGAATGTAAATTGATACAGTCACTATGGAGAACAGTATGGAGTTTCCTTAAAAAAGCTAGAAATAGAATTACCATCTGATCCAGCAATCCCACTTCTGGGCATATACCCAGAGAAAACCGTATTTCAAAAAGGCACATTCACCACAATGTTCGTTGCAGCACTATTTACAATAGCCAGGTAATGGAAGCAACCTAAATGCCCACAGACAGATGAGTGGATAAAGCTGTGGTACATATATAAAATGGAATATTACTCGGCCATAAAAAGGAATGAAACTGGGTCATTTGTAGAGACATCGATGGATCGAGAGACTGTCATACAGAATGAAGTAAGTCAGAAAGAGGAAAACAAATATTGTATATTAATGCATATATGTGGAGCCTAAAAATGGTACAGATGAACTGGTTTGCAGGGAAGAAATAGAGACACAGAGGTAGAGAACAAACGTATGGACACCAAGTGTGGGAAGCCATGGGGTGGTGGTGGTGGAATGAGTTGGGAGATTGGGATTGACCTGTATACATGTATATGCATAAAATACATAACTAATAATAACGTGGTGTATAAAAAAAATAAATAAAATTAAATTTCAAAATTTTAAAAAATAAAATTTAATAATAAAACAGAAAAAAGTTCTTCCCGTCACACAGATGTATTTATAGGAGGGAATTATTTCCATGCTTATATCTATAAATACATAAAAGAGGAATAAAATCTAACTTGAACCATAAAAGAAAAAAAAAACCCTGAACCCACGAGTTATACAGAGGAAAACCCTATCAGGGCACTTGCTCCAGTGGTAAACAATTCTGAAATTGGTCAGAGGTGGGGAACCATCTCCCATACAGCCATCAACCCACACCCCACGCAAGGAGCGTCCTCATTGCAAAGCTGGGGGACCATGCCGAGGCATCTGTGAGTAAACGTGAGCTGAGCCCCAGGCCAGCTACTGCTGAACTGTTCCCACCCTTTCCAGGTAAAACACCTGAATATATACAAGGGCTTGAAAGCCTAGAGGAAGGACCGTGGAGCCACACCAGCGACAGCACGCAGGCCAACTTGGTGCCTGCAGGGCAGCCAGGGTGGTCCTGGCCCCGGAAGCTCTTCCAGAAGCTTTCCATTGCCCTGCCTGAGATACCCCTCATGTCCCGGCCCCCACTGCTTTTTTCTTTCCTCACCTCTGTCCGAAGAGAAATTCCAGCGGAAAGTATGGGTGACACAACCTCTTCTTTACAGGCGGCAGCCTGGCAACTCCTGCAGAAAGGCCAGCAGAACCCCACTCACACCGGGCCACCCACAAAGCTGTGGCCCCTCACTCCCTCCCACCAGCACAGCCCCGAGACTGCTGACGGGGCAGAGAATATGGAGTCAGGCACAGCTTCAGGGGCTATTGCTGCCTGGAGCGCTGTTTATATTGACCTCAACGAGGCACACCTGGGGAGGGCGGGCCGGCAGGGTAAGGCTGCCCAGGTCAGCTAATCCACAACCCTCATGGAATCACATTGTTGAAAATGGACCCCGCTAAGGCAGAAGAGAAGCCAAGGGAGAAAAGGACACAATGCCATTTGCAGCACCGTAGCTGAGTCCAGAAGTAATCACGTGACTTGTAGTAAGTCAGAAAGTGGAAGACACATATCATATCATATCACTTATAGGTGTTACCTAAAAATGGATACCAGGGCAGATATTTCCACGGAGAAGGGCAATCACAGATTCATTAAACAAACTTATGGTTCACCAATGGAAAGGTGTGAGGATTGGTTTCATTACGATATCGGGGTTAACAGACATATACAAACACAGGTGACATATATAATCCCCAAAGACCTACAGAATACCAAGAGAGGACTACTCAACATTCTGTCATAAAGTACATGGGAAAAGGATCCCAGGAAGAACAGACATCTGTATATGTGTAAAAGAACCACATCTTCCACACCTACAAGAAGCCAAACATTGTAATCAAACTTGCTGTAATAAAAAATAAAAAATTAAATTAAAAACACGAACAAGAAGTAGTGAGACAAACGTGAGGGGCTTTCTCCTGGGACATTCCATTCTAAACTCCAATCTAGAACACCACTTCCACTGAGGCTCTCTTGCCCTAGTAACCAGGTTTGGTAAGGGTGAACTGCTGCCACCTTGTGGCCGTTTCACACAACAGCAGCTTTAATCCCAACGCTAATGGTCAGTTGATATTCAAAATCATTGCAGGCCTGTAAATGACACCTGCCCTGAAAACAAATCCTGGGGTCACATATCGACCAAAATATTCAAAGGACGTCCATATTTCAAAACGACCGTTTCAAAAGGCATATTTTAGGCACATTAGTGTTCTGCTTCTTTTCCTTTCTTTCCTTTTTTGTTAAAAAAAACGGGAATGGAAAAAAGCATCCCTCAGAATGGGCGAAAATCGTTGCAGACGAATCAATGGACAGAGGTTTAATCTCCAATATATATAAACAGCTCATGCAGCTTAATATTAAAAAAAACAAACAACCCCCAAAAAAAATGGGCAGAAGATCTAAAGAGACGTTTCTTCAAAGGAGACACAGAGATGGCCAAGACGCACATGAAAAGCTGCTCAACAGCACTAATTATTAGAGAAATGCAAATCAAAACTACAATGAGGTTTCACCTCACACCTGTTAGAATCGGCATCATCAGAAAATCTACAAACAACCAATTCTGGGGAGGGTGTGGACAAAAGGAGCCCTCTTCCACTATTGGTGGGAATGTAAATTGATACAGTCACTATGGAGAACAGTATGGAGTTTCCTTAAAAAAGCTAGAAATAGAATTACCATCTGATCCAGCAATCCCACTTCTGGGCATATACCCAGAGAAAACCGTATTTCAAAAAGGCACATTCACCACAATGTTCGTTGCAGCACTATTTACAATAGCCAGGTAATGGAAGCAACCTAAATGCCCACAGACAGATGAGTGGATAAAGATGTGGTACATATATAAAATGGAATATTACTCGGCCATAAAAAGGAATGAAACTGGGTCATTTGTAGAGACATCGATGGATCGAGAGACTGTCATACAGAATGAAGTAAGTCAGAAAGAGGAAAACAAATATTGTATATTAATGCATATATGTGGAGCCTAAAAATGGTACAGATGAACTGGTTTGCAGGGAAGAAATAGAGACACAGAGGTAGAGAACAAACGTATGGACACCAAGTGTGGGAAGCCATGGGGTGGTGGTGGTGGAATGAGTTGGGAGATTGGGATTGACCTGTATACATGTATATGCATAAAATACATAACTAATAATAACGTGGTGTATAAAAAAAATAAATAAAATTAAATTTCAAAATTTTAAAAAATAAAATTTAATAATAAAACAGAAAAAAGTTCTTCCCGTCACACAGATGTATTTATAGGAGGGAATTATTTCCATGCTTATATCTATAAATACATAAAAGAGGAATAAAATCTAACTTGAACCATAAAAGAAAAAAAAAACCCTGAACCCACGAGTTATACAGAGGAAAACCCTATCAGGGCACTTGCTCCAGTGGTAAACAATTCTGAAATTGGTCAGAGGTGGGGAACCATCTCCCATACAGCCATCAACCCACCCCCCACGCAAGGAGCGTCCTCATTGCAAAGCTGGGGGACCGTGCCGAGGCATCTGTGAGTAAACGTGAGCTGAGCCCCAGGCCAGCTACTGCTGAACTGTTCCCACCCTTTCCAGGTAAAACACCTGAATATATACAAGGGCTTGAAAGCCTAGAGGAAGGACCGTGGAGCCACACCAGCGACAGCACGCAGGCCAACTTGGTGCCTGCAGGGCAGCCAGGGTGGTCCTGGCCCCGGAAGCTCTTCCAGAAGCTTTCCATTGCCCTGCCTGAGATACCCCTCATGTCCCGGCCCCCACTGCTTTTTTCTTTCCTCACCTCTGTCCGAAGAGAAATTCCAGCGGAAAGTATGGGTGACACAACCTCTTCTTTACAGGCGGCAGCCTGGCAACTCCTGCAGAAAGGCCAGCAGAACCCCACTCACACCGGGCCACCCACAAAGCTGTGGCCCCTCACTCCCTCCCACCAGCACAGCCCCGAGACTGCTGACGGGGCAGAGAATATGGAGTCAGGCACAGCTTCAGGGGCTATTGCTGCCTGGAGCGCTGTTTATATTGACCTCAACGAGGCACACCTGGGGAGGGCGGGCCGGCAGGTTAAGGCTGCCCAGGTCAGCTAATCCACAACCCTCATGGAATCACATTGTTGAAAATGGACCCCGCTAAGGCAGAAGAGAAGCCAAGGGAGAAAAGGACACAATGCCATTTGCAGCACCGTAGCTGAGTCCAGAAGTAATCACGTGACTTGTAGTAAGTCAGAAAGTGGAAGACACATATCATATCATATCACTTATAGGTGTTACCTAAAAATGGATACCAGGGCAGATATTTCCACGGAGAAGGGCAATCACAGATTCATTAAACAAACTTATGGTTCACCAATGGAAAGGTGTGAGGATTGGTTTCATTACGATATCGGGGTTAACAGACATATACAAACACAGGTGACATATATAATCCCCAAAGACCTACAGAATACCAAGAGAGGACTACTCAACATTCTGTCATAACGTACATGGGAAAAGGATCCCAGGAAGAACAGACATCTGTATATGTGTAAAAGAACCACATCTTCCACACCTACAAGAAGCCAAACATTGTAATCAAACTTGCTGTATTAAAAAATAAAAAATTAAATTAAAAACACGAACAAGAAGTCGTGAGACACACGTGAGGGGCTTTCTCCTGGGACATTCCATTCTAAACTCCAATCTAGAACACCACTTCCACTGAGGCTCTCTTGCCCTAGTAACCAGGTTTGGTAAGGGTGAACTGCTGCCACCTTGTGGCCGTTTCACACAACAGCAGCTTTAATCCCAACGCTAATGGTCAGTTGATATTCAAAATCATTGCAGGCCTGTAAATGACACCTGCCCTGAAAACAAATCCTGGGGTCACATATCGACCAAAATATTCAAAGGACGTCCATATTTCAAAACGACCGTTTCAAAAGGCATATTTTAGGCACATTAGTGTTCTACTTCTTTTCCTTTCTTTCCTTTTTTGTTAAAAAAAACGGGAATGGAAAAAAGCATCCCTCAGAATGGGCGAAAATCGTTGCAGACGAATCAATGGACAGAGGTTTAATCTCCAATATATATAAACAGCTCATGCAGCTTAATATTAAAAAAAACAAACAACCCAAAAAAAAATGGGCAGAAGATCTAAAGAGACGTTTCTTCAAAGGAGACACAGAGATGGCCAAGACGCACATGAAAAGCTGCTCAACAGCACTAATTATTAGAGAAATGCAAATCAAAACTACAATGAGGTTTCACCTCACACCTGTTAGAATCGGCATCATCAGAAAATCTACAAACAACCAATTCTGGGGAGGGTGTGGACAAAAGGAGCCCTCTTCCACTATTGGTGGGAATGTAAATTGATACAGTCACTATGGAGAACAGTATGGAGTTTCCTTAAAAAAGCTAGAAATAGAATTACCATCTGATCCAGCAATCCCACTTCTGGGCATATACCCAGAGAAAACCGTATTTCAAAAAGGCACATTCACCACAATGTTCGTTGCAGCACTATTTACAATAGCCAGGTAATGGAAGCAACCTAAATGCCCACAGACAGATGAGTGGATAAAGCTGTGGTACATATATAAAATGGAATATTACTCGGCCATAAAAAGGAATGAAACTGGGTCATTTGTAGAGACATCGATGGATCGAGAGACTGTCATACAGAATGAAGTAAGTCAGAAAGAGGAAAACAAATATTGTATATTAATGCATATATGTGGAGCCTAAAAATGGTACAGATGAACTGGTTTGCAGGGAAGAAATAGAGACACAGAGGTAGAGAACAAACGTATGGACACCAAGTGTGGGAAGCCATGGGGTGGTGGTGGTGGAATGAGTTGGGAGATTGGGATTGACCTGTATACATGTATATGCATAAAATACATAACTAATAATAACGTGGTGTATAAAAAAAATAAATAAAATTAAATTTCAAAATTTTAAAAAATAAAATTTAATAATAAAACAGAAAAAAGTTCTTCCCGTCACACAGATGTATTTATAGGAGGGAATTATTTCCATGCTTATATCTATAAATACATAAAAGAGGAATAAAATCTAACTTGAACCATAAAAGAAAAAAAAAACCCTGAACCCACGAGTTATACAGAGGAAAACCCTATCAGGGCACTTGCTCCAGTGGTAAACAATTCTGAAATTGGTCAGAGGTGGGGAACCATCTCCCATACAGCCATCAACCCACCCCCCACGCAAGGAGCGTCCTCATTGCAAAGCTGGGGGACCGTGCCGAGGCATCTGTGAGTAAACGTGAGCTGAGCCCCAGGCCAGCTACTGCTGAACTGTTCCCACCCTTTCCAGGTAAAACACCTGAATATATACAAGGGCTTGAAAGCCTAGAGGAAGGACCGTGGAGCCACACCAGCGACAGCACGCAGGCCAACTTGGTGCCTGCAGGGCAGCCAGGGTGGTCCTGGCCCCGGAAGCTCTTCCAGAAGCTTTCCATTGCCCTGCCTGAGATACCCCTCATGTCCCGGCCCCCACTGCTTTTTTCTTTCCTCACCTCTGTCCGAAGAGAAATTCCAGCGGAAAGTATGGGTGACACAACCTCTTCTTTACAGGCGGCAGCCTGGCAACTCCTGCAGAAAGGCCAGCAGAACCCCACTCACACCGGGCCACCCACAAAGCTGTGGCCCCTCACTCCCTCCCACCAACACAGCCCCGAGACTGCTGACGGGGCAGAGAATATGGAGTCAGGCACAGCTTCAGGGGCTATTGCTGCCTGGAGCGCTGTTTATATTGACCTCAACGAGGCACACCTGGGGAGGGCGGGCCGGCAGGTTAAGGCTGCCCAGGTCAGCTAATCCACAACCCTCATGGAATCACATTGTTGAAAATGGACCCCGCTAAGGCAGAAGAGAAGCCAAGGGAGAAAAGGACACAATGCCATTTGCAGCACCGTAGCTGAGTCCAGAAGTAATCACGTGACTTGTAGTAAGTCAGAAAGTGAAAGACACATATCATATCATATCACTTATAGGTGTTACCTAAAATGGATACCAGAGCAGATATTTCCACGGAGAAGGGCAATCACAGATTCATTAAACAAACTTATGGTTCACCAATGGAAAGGTGTGAGGATTGGTTTCATTACGATATCGGGGTTAAGAGACATATACAAACAAAGGTGACATATATAATCACCAAAGACCTACAGAATACCAAGAGAGGACTACTCAACATTCTGTCATAACGTACATGGGAAAAGGATCCCAGGAAGAACAGTCATCTGTATATGTGTAAAAGAACCACATCTTCCACACCTACAACAAGCCAAACTTTGTAATCAAACTTGCTGTAATAAAAAATAAAAAAATTAAATTAAAAACACGAACAAGAAGTAGTGAGACAAACGTGAGGGGCTTTCTCCTGGCACATTCCATTCTAAACTCCAATCTAGAACACCACTTCCCCTGAGGCTCTCTTGCCCTAGTAACCAGATTTGGTAAGGGTGAACTGCTGCCACCTTGTGGCCGTTTCACACAACAACAGCTTTAATTCCAACGCTAATTGTCAGTTGATATTCAAAATCATTGCAGGCCTGTAAATGACACCTGCCCTGAAAACAAATCCTGGGGTCACATATCGACCAAAAAATTCAAAGGACGTCCATATTTCAAAACAACCGTTTCAAAAGGCATATTTTACGCACATTAGTGTTCTGCTTCTTTTCCTTTCTTTCCTTTTTTGTTAAAAAAAACGCGAATGGAAACAGGCATCCCTCAGAATGGGCGAAAATCGTTGCAAACGAATCAATGGACAGAGGTTTAATCTCCAAAATATATAAACAGCTAA
This sequence comes from Mesoplodon mirus, assembly GCF_964341445.2. NCBI lineage: Eukaryota > Metazoa > Chordata > Mammalia > Artiodactyla > Ziphiidae > Mesoplodon > Mesoplodon mirus. The sequence continues at coordinate 817,421 of NW_028295739.1, forward strand.
TGCAGCTTAATATTAAAAAAACAAACAACACCCAAAAAAATGGGCAGAAGATCTAAAGAGACGTTTCTTCAAAGGAGACACAGAGATGGCCAAGACACACATGAAAAGCTGCTCAACAGCACTAATTATTAGAGAAATGCAAATCAAAACTTCAATGAGGTATCACCTCACCCCTGTTAGAATCGGCATCATCAGAAAATCTACAAACAACAAATTCTGGGGAGGGTGTGGACAAAAGGAGCCCTCTTCCACTATTGGTGGGAATGTAAATTGATACAGTCACTATGGAGAACACTATGGAGTATCCTGAAAAAAACTAGAAATAGAATTACCATCTGATCCAGCAATCCCACTTCTGGGCATATACCCAGAGAAAACCGTATTTCAAAAAGGCACATTCACCACAATGTTCGTTGCAGCACTATTTACAATAGCCAGGTAATGGAAGCAACCTAAATGCCCACAGAAAGATGAATGGATAAAGAAGTGGTTCATATATAAAATGGAATATTACTCGGCCATAAAAAGGAATGAAACTGGGTCATTTGTAGAGACATCGATGGATTGAGAGACTGTAATACAGAATGAAGTAAGTCAGAAAGAGGAAAACAAATATTGTATATTAATGCTTATATGTGGAGCCTAAAAATGGTACAGATGAACTGGTTTGCAGGGAAGAAATAGAGACACAGAGGTAGAGAACAAACGTATGGACACCAAGTGTGGGAAGCCATGGGGTGGTGGTGGTGGGATGAGTTGGGAGTTTGGGATTGACCTGTATACATGTATATGCATAAAATACATAACTAATAATAACGTGCTGTATAAAAACATAAATAAAATTAAATTTCAAAATTTAAAAAAATAAAATTTAAAAATAAAACAGAAAAAAGTTCTTCCCGTCACACAGATGTATTTATAGGAATGAATTATTTCCATGCTTATATCTATAAATACATAAAAGAGGAATAAATTCTAACTTGAACCATAAAAGAAAATAAAATCCTGAACCCACGAGTTATACAGAGGAAAACCCTATCAGGGCACATGCTCCAGTGGTAAACAATTCTGAAATTGGTCATAGGTGGGGAATCTTCTCCCATACAGCCAGCAACCCACCCCCCACTCAAGGAGCGTCCTCATTGCAAAGCTGGGGGACCCTGCCGAGGCACCTGTGAGTAAACGTGAGCTGAGCCCCAGGCCAGCTGCTACTGAACTGTTCCCACCCTTTCCAGGTAAAACACCTGAATATGTACAAGGGCTTGAAAGCCTAGAGGAAGGACCGTGGAGCCACATCAGCGACAGCACGCAGGCCAACTTGGTGCCTGCAGGCCAGCCAGGGTGGTCCTGGCCCCGGAAGCTCTTCCAGAAGCTTTCAATTGCCCTGCCTGAGATACCCCTCCTGTCCCGGCCCCCACTGCTTTTTTCCTTCCTCACCTCTGTCTGGAGAGAAATTCCAGCGGAAGGTATGGGTGACACATCCTCTTCTTTACAGGCGGCAGCCTGGCAAATCCTGCAGAAAGGCCAGCAGAACCCCACTCACACCGGGCCACCCACAAAGCTGTGGCCCCTCACTCCCTCCCACCAGCACAGCCCCGAGACTGCTGACGGGGCAGAGAATATGGAGTCAGGCACAGCTTCAGGGGCTATTTTTGCCTGGAGCGCTGTTTATATTGACCTCAACTAGGCACACCTGGGGAGGGCGGGCCGGCAGGGTAAGGCTGCCCAGGTCAGCTAATCCACAAGCCTCAGGGAATCACATTGTTGAAAATAGACCCCGCTAAGGCAGAAGAGAAGCCAAGGGAAAAAAGGACACAATGCCATTTGCAGCACCGTAGATGAGTCTAGAAGTAATCACGTGACTTGTAGTAAGTCAGAAAGTGAAAGACACATATCATATCATATCACTTATAGGTGTTACCTAAAAATGGATACCAGGGCAGATATTTCCACGGAGAAGGGCAATCACAGATTCATTAAACAAACTTATGGTTCACCAATGGAAAAGTGTGAGGATTGGTTTCATTACGATATTGGGTTTAACAGACATATACAAACACAGGTGACATATATAATCACCAAAGACCTACAGAATACCAAGAGAGGACTACTCAACATTCTGTCATAACGTACATTGGAAAAGGATCCCAGGAAGAACAGTCATCTGTATATGTGTAAAAGAACCACATCTTCCACACCTACAACAAGCCAAATATTGTAATCAAATTTGCTGTAATAAAAAATAAAAAAATTAAATTAAAAACATGAACAAGAAGTAGTGAGACAAACGTGAGGGGCTTTCTCATGGCACATTCCATTCTAAACTCCAATCTAGAACACCACTTCCACTGAGGCTCTCTTGCCCTAGTAACCAGATCTGGTAAGGGTGAGCTGCAGCCACCTTGTGGCCGTTTCACACAACAGCAGCTTTATTCCCAACGCTAATGGTCAGTTGATATTCAAAATCATTGCAGGCTTGTAAATGACACCTGCTCTGAAAACAAATCCTGGGGTCACATATCGACCAAAAAATTCAAAGGACGTCCATATTTCAAAACGACCGTTTCAAAAGGCATATTTTACGCACATTAGTGTTCTGCTTCTTTTCATTTCTTTCCTTTTTTGTTAAAAAAAACACGAAAGGAAAAAGGCATCCCTCAGAATGGGCGAAAATCGTTGCAGACGAATCAATGGACAGAGGTTTAATCTCCAATATATATAAACAGCTCATGCAGCTTAATATTAAAAAAAACAAACAACCAAAAAAAAATGGGCAGGAGATCTAAAGAGACGTTTCTTCAAAGGAGACACAGAGATGGCCAAGACGCACATGAAAACCAGCTCAACAGCACTAATTATTGGAGAAATGCAAATCAAAACTACAATGAGGTGTCACCTCACACCTGTTAGAATCGGCATCATCAGAAAATCTACAAACAACCAAGTCTGGGGAGGGTGTGGACAAAAGCAGCCCTCTTCCACTATTGGTGGGAATGTAAATTGATACAGTCACTATGGAGAACACTCTGGAGTATCCTGAAAAAAACTAGAAAAAGAATTACCATCTGATCCAGCAATCCCACTTCTGGGCATATACCCAGAGAAAACCGTATTTCAAAAAGGCACTTTCACCACAATGTTCGTTGCAACACTATTTACAATAGCCAGGTAATGGAAGCAACCTAAATGCCCACAGACAGATGAATGGATAAAGATGTGGTACATATATAAAATGGAATATTACTCGGCCATAAAAAGGAATGAAACTGGGTCATTTGTAGAGACATCGATGGATCGAGAGACTGTCATACAGAATGAAGTAAGTCAGAAAGAGGAAAACAAATATTGTATATTAATGCATATATGTGGAGCCTAAAAATGGTACAGATGAACTGGTTTGCAGGGAAGAAATAGAGACACAGAGGTAGAGAACAAACGTATGGACACCAAGTGTGGGAAGCCATGGGGTGGTGGTGGTGGGATGAGTTGGGAGTTTGGGATTGACCTGTATACATGTATATGCATAAAATACATAACTAATAATAACGTGCTGTATAAAAAAATAAATAAAATTTAATTTCAAAATTTTAAAAAATAAAATTTAAAAATAAAACAGAAAAAAGTTCTTCCCGTCACACAGATGTATTTATAGGAATGAATTATTTCCATGCTTATATCTATAAATACATAAAAGAGGAATAAAATCTATCTTGAACGATAAAAGAAAAAAAAGTGAACCCACGAGTTATACAGAGGAAAACCCTATCACGGCACTTACTCCAGCGGTCAAGAATTCTGAAATTGGTCAGAGGTGGGGAACCATCTCCCATACAGCCAGCAACCCACACCCCACGCAAGGAGCGTCCTCATTGCAAAGCTGGGGGACCGTGCCGAGGCATCTGTGAGTAAACGTGAGCTGAGCCCCAGGCCAGCTGCTGCTGAACTGTCCCCACCCTTTCCAGGTAAAACACCTGAATATGTACAAGGGCTTGAAAGCCTAGAGGAAGGACCGTGGAGCCACACCAGCGACAGCACGCAGGCCAACTTGGTGCCTGCAGGCCAGCCAGGGTGGTCCTGGACCCTGGCGCTCTTCCAGAAGCTTTCCATTGCCCTGCCTGAGATACCCCTCCTGTCCCGGCCCCCACTGCTTTTTTCCTTCCTCACCTCTGTCCGGAGAGAAATTCCAGCGGAAGGTATGGGTGACACATCCTCTTCTTTACAGGCGGCAGCCTGGCAACTCCTGCAGAAAGGCCAGCAGAACCCCACTCACACCGGGCCACCCACAAAGCTGTGGCCCCTCACTCCCTCCCACCAGCACAGCCCCGAGACTGCTGACGGGGCAGAGAATATGGAGTCAGGCACAGCTTCAGGGGCTATTGCTGCCTGGAGCACTGTTTATATTGACCTCAACGAGGCACACCTGGGGAGGGCGGGCCGGCAGGGTAAGGCTGCCCAGGTCAGCTAATCCACAACCCTCAGGGAATCACATTGTTGAAAATGGACCCCGCTAAGGCAGAAGAGAAGCCAAGGGAAAAAAGGACACAATGCCATTTGCAGCACCGTAGATGAGTCTAGAAGTAATCACGTGACTTGTAGTAAGTCAGAAAGTGAAAGACACATATCATATCATATCACTTATAGGTGTTACCTAAAATGGATACCAGAGCAGATATTTCCACGGAGAAGGGCAATCACAGATTCATTAAACAAACTTATGGTTCACCAATGGAAAGGTGTGAGGATTGGTTTCATTACGATATCGGGGTTAAGAGACATATACAAACAAAGGTGACATATATAATCACCAAAGACCTACAGAATACCAAGAGAGGACTACTCAACATTCTGTCATAACGTACATGGGAAAAGGATCCCAGGAAGAACAGTCATCTGTATATGTGTAAAAGAACCACATCTTCCACACCTACAACAAGCCAAACTTTGTAATCAAACTTGCTGTAATAAAAAATAAAAAAATTAAATTAAAAACACGAACAAGAAGTAGTGAGACAAACGTGAGGGGCTTTCTCCTGGCACATTCCATTCTAAACTCCAATCTAGAACACCACTTCCAATGAGGCTCTCTTGCCCTAGTAACCAGATTTGGTAAGGGTGAACTGCTGCCACCTTGTGGCCGTTTCACACAACAGCAGCTTTAATTCCAACGCTAATTGTCAGTTGATATTCAAAATCATTGCAGGCCTGTAAATGACACCTGCCCTGAAAACAAATCCTGGGGTCACATATCGACCAAAAAATTCAAAGGACGTCCATATTTCAAAACAACCGTTTCAAAAGGCATATTTTACGCACATTAGTGTTCTGCTTCTTTTCCTTTCTTTCCTTTTTTGTTAAAAAAAACGCGAATGGAAACAGGCATCCCTCAGAATGGGCGAAAATCGTTGCAAACGAATCAATGGACAGAGGTTTAATCTCCAAAATATATAAACAGCTAATGCAGCTTAATATTAAAAAAACAAACAACACCCAAAAAAATGGGCAGAAGATCTAAAGAGACGTTTCTTCAAAGGAGACACAGAGATGGCCAAGACACACATGAAAAGCTGCTCAACAGCACTAATTATTAGAGAAATGCAAATCAAAACTACAATGAGGTATCACCTCACCCCTGTTAGAATCGGCATCATCAGAAAATCTACAAACAACAAATTCTGGGGAGGGTGTGGACAAAAGGAGCCCTCTTCCACTATTGGTGGGAATGTAAATTGATACAGTCACTATGGAGAACACTATGGAGTATCCTGAAAAAAACTAGAAATAGAATTACCATCTGATCCAGCAATCCCACTTCTGGGCATATACCCAGAGAAAACCGTATTTCAAAAAGGCACATTCACCACAATGTTCGTTGCAGCACTATTTACAATAGCCAGGTAATGGAAGCAACCTAAATGCCCACAGAAAGATGAATGGATAAAGAAGTGGTTCATATATAAAATGGAATATTACTCGGCCATAAAAAGGAATGAAACTGGGTCATTTGTAGAGACATCGATGGATTGAGAGACTGTCATACAGAATGAAGTAAGTCAGAAAGAGGAAAACAAATATTGTATATTAATGCTTATATGTGGAGCCTAAAAATGGTACAGATGAACTGGTTTGCAGGGAAGAAATAGAGACACAGAGGTAGAGAACAAACGTATGGACACCAAGTGTGGGAAGCCATGGGGTGGTGGTGGTGGGATGAGTTGGGAGTTTGGGATTGACCTGTATACATGTATATGCATAAAATACATAACTAATAATAACGTGCTGTATAAAAACATAAATAAAATTAAATTTCAAAATTTTAAAAAATAAAATTTAAAAATAAAACAGAAAAAAGTTCTTCCCGTCACACAGATGTATTTATAGGAATGAATTATTTCCATGCTTATATCTATAAATACATAAAAGAGGAATAAATTCTAACTTGAACCATAAAAGAAAATAAAATCCTGAACCCACGAGTTATACAGAGGAAAACCCTATCAGGGCACATGCTCCAGTGGTAAACAATTCTGAAATTGGTCATAGGTGGGGAATCTTCTCCCATACAGCCAGCAACCCACCCCCACTCAAGGAGCGTCCTCATTGCAAAGCTGGGGGACCCTGCCGAGGCACCTGTGAGTAAACGTGAGCTGAGCCCCAGGCCAGCTGCTACTGAACTGTTCCCACCCTTTCCAGGTAAAACACCTGAATATGTACAAGGGCTTGAAAGCCTAGAGGAAGGACCGTGGAGCCACATCAGCGACAGCACGCAGGCCAACTTGGTGCCTGCAGGCCAGCCAGGGTGGTCCTGGCCCCGGAAGCTCTTCCAGAAGCTTTCAATTGCCCTGCCTGAGATACCCCTCCTGTCCCGGCCCCCACTGCTTTTTTCCTTCTTCACCTCTGTCTGGAGAGAAATTCCAGCGGAAGGTATGGGTGACACATCCTCTTCTTTACAGGCGGCAGCCTGGCAAATCCTGCAGAAAGGCCAGCAGAACCCCACTCACACCGGGCCACCCACAAAGCTGTGGCCCCTCACTCCCTCCCACCAGCACAGCCCCGAGACTGCTGACGGGGCAGAGAATATGGAGTCAGGCACAGCTTCAGGGGCTATTTTTGCCTGGAGCGCTGTTTATATTGACCTCAACTAGGCACACCTGGGGAGGGCGGGCCGGCAGGGTAAGGCTGCCCAGGTCAGCTAATCCACAAGCCTCAGGGAATCACATTGTTGAAAATAGACCCCGCTAAGGCAGAAGAGAAGCCAAGGGAAAAAAGGACACAATGCCATTTGCAGCACCGTAGATGAGTCTAGAAGTAATCACGTGACTTGTAGTAAGTCAGAAAGTGAAAGACACATATCATATCATATCACTTATAGGTGTTACCTAAAAATGGATACCAGGGCAGATATTTCCACGGAGAAGGGCAATCACAGATTCATTAAACAAACTTATGGTTCACCAATGGAAAGGTGTGAGGATTGGTTTCATTACGATATCGGGGTTAACAGACATATACAAACACAGGTGACATATATAATCACCAAAGACCTACAGAATACCAAGAGAGGACTACTCAACATTCTGTCATAACGTACATGGGAAAAGGATCCCAGGAAGAACAGTCATCTGTATATGTGTAAAAGAACCACATCTTCCACACCTACAACAAGCCAAACATTGTAATCAAACTTGCTGTAATAAAAAATAAAAAATTAAATTAAAAACACGAACAAGAAGTAGTGAGACAAACGTGAGGGGCTTTCTCCTGGCACATTCCATTCTAAACTCCAATCTAGAACACCACTTCCACTGAGGCTCTCTTGCCCTAGTAACCAGATTTGGTAAGGGTGAACAGCTGCCACCTTGTGGCCGTTTCACACAACAGCAGCTTTAATCCCAGCGCTAATGGTCAGTTGATATTCAAAATCATTGCAGGCCTGTAAATGACACCTGCCCTGAAAACAAATCCTGGGGTCACATATCGACCAAAAAATTCAAAGGACGTCCATATTTCAAAACGACCGTTTCAAAAGGCATATTTTACGCACATTAGTGTTCTGCTTCTTTTCCTTTCTTTCCTTTTTTGTTAAAAAACACGGGAATGGAAAAAGGCATCCCTCAGAATGGGCGAAAATCGTTGCAGACGAATCAATGGACAGAGGTTTAATCTCCAATATATATAAACAGATCATGCAGCTTAATATTAAAAAAACAAACAACCCCCCAAAAAATGGGCAGAAGATCTAAAGAGACGTTTCTTCAAAGGAGACACAGAGATGGCCAAGACGCACATGAAAAGCTGCACAACAGCACTAATTATTAGAGAAATGCAAATCAAAACTACAATGAGGTATCACCTCACACCTGTTAGAATCGGCATCATCAGGAAATCTACAAACAACCAATTCTGGGGAGGGTGTGGACAAAAGGAGCCCCCTTCCACTATTGGTGGGAATGTAAATTGATACAGTCACTATGGAGAACAGTATGGAGATTCCTTAAAAAAATTAGAAATAGAATTACCATCTGATCCAGCAATCCCACTTCTGGGCATATACCCAGAGAAAACCGTATTTCAAAAAGGCACATTCACCACAATGTTCGTTGCAGCACTATTTACAATAGCCAGGTAATGGAAGCAACCTAAATGCCCACAGACAGATGAATGGATAAAGATGTGGTACATATATGAAATGGAATATTACTCGGCCATAAAAAGGAATGAAACTGGGTCATTTGTAGAGACATCGATGGATCGAGAGACTGTCACACAGAATGAAATAAGTCAGAAAGAGGAAAACAAATATTGTATATTATTGCATATATGTGGAGCCTAGAAATGGTACAGATGAACTGGTTTGCAGGGAAGAAATAGAGACACAGAGGTAGAGAAAAAACGTATGGACAGCAAGTGTGCGAAGCCATGGGGTGGTGATGGTGGGATGAGTTGGGAGTTTGGGATTGACCTGTATACATGTATATGCATAAAATACATAAGTAATAATAACGTGCTGTATAAAAAAATAAATAAAATTAAATTTCAAAATTTTAAAAAATAAAATTTAAAAATAAAACAGAACAAAGTTCTTCCCGTCACACAGATGTATTTACAGGAATGAATTATTTCCATGCTTATATCTATAAATACATAAAAGAGGAATAAAATCTAACTTGAACCATAAAAGAAAAAAAAAGTGAACCCACGAGTTATACAGGGGAAAACCCTATCACGGCACTTGCTCCAGCGGTCAACAATTCTGAAATTGGTCAGAGGTGGGGAACCATCTCCCATACAGCCATCAACCCACCCCCCACGGAAGGAGCATCCTCATTGCCAAGCTGGGGGACCGTGCCGAGGCATCTGTGAGTAAACGTGAGCTGAGCCCCAGGCCCGCTGCTGCTGAACTGTCCCCACCCTTTCCAGGTAAAACACCTGAATATGTACAAGGGCTTGAAACCCTAGAGGAAGGACCGTGGAGCAACACCAGCGACAGCTTGCAGGCCAACATGGTGCATGCAGGCCAGCCACGGTGGTCCTGGACCCTGGCGCTCTTCCAGAAGCTTTCCATTGCCCTGCCTGAGATACCCCTCCTGTCCCGGCCCCCACTGCTTTTTTCCTTCCTCACCTCTGTCCGGAGAGAAATTCCAGCGGAAGGTATGGGTGACACATCCTCTTCTTTACAGGCGGCAGCCTGGCAACTCCTGCAGAAAGGCCAGCAGAACCCCACTCACACCGGGCCACCCACAAAGCTGTGGCCCCTCACTCCCTCCCACCAGCACAGCCCCGAGACTGCTGACGGGGCAGAGAATATGGAGTCAGGCACAGCTTCAGGGGCTATTGCTGCCTGGAGCACTGTTTATATTGACCTCAACGAGGCACACCTGGGGAGGGCGGGCCGGCAGGGTAAGGCTGCCCAGGTCAGCTAATCCACAACCCTCAGGGAATCACATTGTTGAAAATGGACCCCGCTAACGCAGAAGAGATGCCAAGGAAAAAAAGGACACAATGCCATTTGCAGCACCGTAGATGAGTCTAGAAGTAATCACGTGACTTGTAGTAAGTCAGAAAGTGAAAGACACATATCATATCATATCACTTATAGGTGTTACCTAAAAATGGATACCAGGGCAGATATTTCCACGGAGAAGGGCAATCACAGATTCATTAAACAAACTTATGGTTCACCAATGGAAAGGTGTGAGGATTGGTTTCATTACGATATCGGGGTTAACAGACATATACAAACACAGGTGACATATATAATCACCAAAGACCTACAGAATACCAAGAGAGGACTACTCAACATTCTGTCATAACGTACATGGGAAAAGGATCCCAGGAAGAACAGTCATCTGTATATGTGTAAAAGAACCACATCTTCCACACCTACAACAAGCCAAACATTGTAATCAAACTTGCTGTAATAAAAAATAAAAAATTAAATTAAAAACACGAACAAGAAGTAGTGAGACAAACGTGAGGGGCTTTCTCCTGGCACATTCCATTCTAAACTCCAATCTAGAACACCACTTCCACTGAGGCTCTCTTGCCCTAGTAACCAGATTTGGTAAGGGTGAACAGCTGCCACCTTGTGGCCGTTTCACACAACAGCAGCTTTAATCCCAGCGCTAATGGTCAGTTGATATTCAAAATCATTGCAGGCCTGTAAATGACACCTGCCCTGAAAACAAATCCTGGGGTCACATATCGACCAAAAATTTCAAAGGACGTCCATATTTCAAAACGACCGTTTCAAAAGGCATATTTTACGCACATTAGTGTTCTGCTTCTTTTCCTTTCTTTCCTTTTTTGTTAAAAAACACGGGAATGGAAAAAGGCATCCCTCAGAATGGGCGAAAATCGTTGCAGACGAATCAATGGACAGAGGTTTAATCTCCAATATATATAAACAGCTCATGCAGCTTAATATTAAAAAAACAAACAACCCAATACAAAAATGGGCAGAAGATCTAAAGAGACGTTTCTTCAAAGGAGACACAGAGATGGCCAAGACGCACATGAAAAGCTGCTCAACAGCACTAATTATTAGAGAAATGCAAATCAAAACTACAATGAGGTATCACCTCACACCTGTTAGAATCGGCATCATCAGGAAATCTACAAACAACCAATTCTGGGGAGGGTGTGGACAAAAGGAGCCCCCTTCCACTATTGGTGGGAATGTAAATTGATACAGTCACTATGGAGAACAGTATGGAGTTTCCTTAAAAAAATTAGAAATAGAATTACCATCTGATCCAGCAATCCCACTTCTGGGCATATACCCAGAGAAAACCGTATTTCAAAAGGGCACATTCACCACAATGTTCATTGCAGCACTATTTACAATAGCCAGGTAATGGAAGCAACCTAAATGCCCACAGACAGATGAATGGATAAAGATGTGGTACATATATGAAATGGAATATTACTCGGCCATAAAAAGGAATGAAACTGGGTCATTTGTAGAGACATCGATGGATCGAGAGACTGTCACACAGAATGAAGTATGTCAGAAAGAGGAAAACAAATATTGTATATTAATGCATATATGTGGAACCTAAAAAATGGTACAGATGAACTGGTTTGCAGGGAAGAAATAGAGACACAGAGGTAGAGAACAAACGGATGGACACCAAGTGTGGGAAGCCATGGGGTGGTGGTGGTGGGATGAGTTGGGAGTTTGGGATTGACCTGTATACATGTATATGCATAAAATACATAACTAAAAATAACGTGCTGTATAAAAAAAATAAATAAAATTAAATTTCAAAATTTAAAAAAATAAAATTTAAAAATAAAACAGAAAAAAGTTCTTCCCGTCACACAGATGTATTTATAGGAATGAATTATTTCCATGCTTATATCTATAAATACATAAAAGAGGAATAAAATCTAACTTGAACGATAAAAGAAAAAAAAAGTGAACCCACGAGTTATACAGAGGAAAACCCTATCACGGCACTTGCTCCAGCGGTCAACAATTCTGAAATTGGTCAGAGGTGGGGAACCATCTCCCATACAGCCAGCAACCCACACCCCACGCAAGGAGCGTCCTCATTGCAAAGCTGGGGGACCGTGCCGAGGCATCTGTGAGTAAACGTGAGCTGAGCCCCAGGCCAGCTGCTGCTGAACTGTCCCCACCCTTTCCAGGTAAAACACCTGAATATGTACAAGGGCTTGAAAGCCTAGAGGAAGGACCGTGGAGCCACACCAGCGACAGCACGCAGGCCAACTTGGTGCCTGCAGGCCAGCCAGGGTGGTCCTGGACCCTGGCGCTCTTCCAGAAGCTTTCCATTGCCCTGCCTGAGATACCCCTCCTGTCCCGGCCCCCACTGCTTTTTTCCTTCCTCACCTCTGTCCGGAGAGAAATTCCAGCGGAAGGTATGGGTGACACATCCTCTTCTTTACAGGCGGCAGCCTGGCAACTCCTGCAGAAAGGCCAGCAGAACCCCACTCACACCGGGCCACCCACAAAGCTGTGGCCCCTAACTCCCTCCCACCAGCACAGCCCCGAGACTGCTGACGGGGCAGAGAATATGGAGTCAGGCACAGCTTCAGGGGCTATTGCTGCCTGGAGCACTGTTTATATTGACCTCAACGAGGCACACCTGGGGAGGGCGGGCCGGCAGGGTAAGGCTGCCCAGGTCAGCTAATCCACAACCCTCAGGGAATCACATTGTTGAAAATGGACCCCGCTAAGGCAGAAGAGATGCCAAGGAAAAAAAGGACACAATGCCATTTGCAGCACCGTAGATGAGTCTAGAAGTAATCACGTGACTTGTAGTAAGTCAGAAAGTGAAAGACACATATCATATCATATCACTTATAGGTGTTACCTAAAAATGGATACCAGGGCAGATATTTCCACGGAGAAGGGCAATCACAGATTCATTAAACAAACTTATGGTTCACCAAAGGAAAGGTGTGAGGATTGGTTTCATTACGATATCGGGGTTAACAGACATATACAAACACAGGTGACATATATAATCACCAAAGACCTACAGAATACCAAGAGAGGACTACTCAACATTCTGTCATAACGTACATGGGAAAAGGATCCCAGGAAGAACAGTCATCTGTATATGTGTAAAAGAACCACATCTTCCACACCTACAACAAGCCAAACATTGTAATCAAACTTGCTGTAATAAAAAATAAAAATTAAATTAAAAACACGAACAAGAGGTAGTGAGACAAACGTGAGGGGCTTTCTCCTGGCACATTCCATTCTAAACTCCAATCTAGAACACCACTTCCACAGAGGCTCTCTTGCCCTAGTAACCAGATTTGGTAAGGGTGAACTGCTGCCACCTTGTGGCCGTTTCACACAACAGCAGCTTTAATCCCAGCGCTAATGGTCAGTTGATATTCAAAATCATTGCAGGCCTGTAAATGACACCTGCCCTGAAAACAAATACTGGGGTCACATATCGACCAAAAAATTCAAAGGACGTCCATATTTCAAAACGACCGTTTCAAAAGGCATATTTTACGCACATTAGTGTTCTGCTTCTTTTCCTTTCTTTCCTTTTTTGTTAAAAAACACGGGAATGGAACAAGGCATCCCTCAGAATGGGCGCAAATCGTTGCAGACGAATCAATGGACAGAGGTTTAATCTCCGATATATATAAACAGCTCATGCAGCTTAATATTAAAAAAAACAAACAACCCAAAAAAAATGGGCAGAAGATCTAAAGAGACGTTTCTTCAAAGGAGACACAGAGATGGCAAGACGCACATGAAAAGCTGCTCAACAGCACTAATTATTAGAGAAATGCAAATCAAAACTACAATGAGGTATCACCTCACACCTGTTAGAATCGGAATCATCAGGAAATCTACAAACAACAAATTCTGGGGAGGGTGTGGACAAAAGGAGCCCTCTTCCACTATTGGTGGGAATGTAAATTGATACAGTCACTATGGAGAACAGTATGGAGTTTCCTTAAAAAATTAGAAATAGAATTACCATCTGATCCAGCAATCCCACTTCTGGGCATATACCCAGAGAAAACCGTATTTCAAAAAGGCACATTCACCACAATGTTCATTGCAGCATTATTTACAATAGCCAGGTAATGGAAGCAACCTAAATGCCCACAGACAGATGAATGGATAAAGATGTGGTACATATATGAAATGGAATATTACTCGGCCATAAAAATGGAATGAAACTGGGTCATTTGTAGAGACATCGATGGATCGAGAGACTGTCATACAGAAGGAAGTAAGTCAGAAAGAGGAAAACAAATATTGTATATTAATGCATATCTGTGGAGCCTAAAAATGGTACAGATGAACTGGTTTGCAGCGAAGAAATAGAGACACAGAGGTAGAGAACAAACGTATGGACACCAAGTGTGGGAAGCCATGGGGTGGTGGTGGTGGGATGAGTTTGGAGTTTGGGATTGACCTGTATACATGTATATGCATAAAATACATAACTAATAATAACGTGCTGTATAAAAAAACAAATAAAATTAAATTTCAAAATTTTAAAAAATAAAATTTAAAAATAAAACAGAAAAAAGTTCTTCCCGTCACACAGATGTATTTATAGGAATGAATTATTTCCATGCTTATATCCATAAATACATAAAAGAGGAATTAAATCTATCTTGAACGATAAAAGAAAAAAAAGTGAACCCACGAGTTATACAGAGGAAAACCCTATCACGGCACTTACTCCAGCGGTCAACAATTCTGAAATTGGTCAGAGGTGGTGAACCATCTCCCATACAGCCAGCAACCCACACCCCACGCAAGGAGCGTCCTCATTGCAAAGCTGGGGGACCGTGCCGAGGCATCTGTGAGTAAACGTGAGCTGAGCCCCAGGCCAGCTGCTGCTGAACTGTCCCCACCCTTTCCAGGTAAAACACCTGAATATGTACAAGGGCTTGAAAGCCTAGAGGAAGGACCGTGGAGCCACACCAGCGACAGCACGCAGGCCAACTTGGTGCCTGCAGGCCAGCCAGGGTGGTCCTGGACACTGGCGCTCTTCCAGAAGCTTTCCATTGCCCTGCCTGAGATACCCCTCCTGTCCAGGCCCCCACTGCTTTTTTCCTTCCTCACCTCTGTCCGGAGAGAAATTCCAGCGGAAGGTATGGGTGACACATCCTCTTCTTTACAGGCGGCAGCCTGGCAACTCCTGCAGAAAGGCCAGCAGAACCCCACTCACACCGGGCCACCCACAAAGCTGTGGCCCCTCACTCCCTCCCACCAGCACAGCCCCGAGACTGCTGACGGGGCAGAGAATATGGAGTCAGGCACAGCTTCAGGGGCTATTGCTGCCTGGAGCGCTGTTTATATTGACCTCAACGAGGCACACCTGGGGAGGGCGGGCCGGCAGGGTAAGGCTGCCCAGGTCAGCTAATCCACAACCCTCAGGGAATCACATTGTTGAAAATGGACCCCGCTAAGGCAGAAGAGATGCCAAGGAAAAAAAGGACACAATGCCATTTGCAGCACCGTAGATGAGTCTAGAAGTAATCACGTGACTTGTAGTAAGTCAGAAAGTGAAAGACACATATCATATCATATCACTTATAGGTGTTACCTAAAAATGGATACCAGGGCAGATATTTCCACGGAGAAGGGCAATCACAGATTCATTAAACAAACTTATGGTTCACCAATGGAAAGGTGTGAGTATTGGTTTCATTACAATATCGGGGTTAACAGACATATACAAACACAGGTGACATATATAATCACCAAAGACCTACAGAATACCAAGAGAGGACTACTCAACATTCTGTCATAACGTACATGGGAAAAGGATCCCAGGAAGAACAGTCATCTGTATATGTGTAAAAGAACCACATCTTCCACACCTACAACAAGCCAAACATTGTAATCAAACTTGCTGTAATAAAAAATAAAAAATTAAATTAAAAACACGAACAAGAAGTAGTGAGACAATCGTGAGGGGCTTTCTCCTGGCACATTTCATTCTAAACTCCAATCTAGAACACCACTTCCACTGAGGCTCTCTTGCCCTAGTAACCAGATTTGGTAAGGGTGAACTGCTGCCACCTTGTGGCCGTTTCACACAACAGCAGCTTTAATCCCAGCGCTAATGGTCAGTTGATATTCAAAATCATTGCAGGCCTGTAAATGACACCTGCCCTGAAAACAAATCCTGGGGTCACATATCGACCAAAAAATTCAAAGGACGTTCATATTTCAAAACGACCGTTTCAAAAGGCATATTTTACGCACATTAGTGTTCTGCTTCTTTTCCTTTCTTTCCTTTTTTGTTAAAAAACACGGGAATGGAAAAAGGCATCCCTCAGAATGGGCGAAAATCGTTGCAGACGAATCAATGGACAGAGGTTTAATCTCCAATATATATAAACAGATCATGCAGCTTAATATTAAAAAAACAAACAACCCCCCAAAAAATGGGCAGAAGATCTAAAGAGACGTTTCTTCAAAGGAGACACAGAGATGGCCAAGACGCACATGAAAAGCTGCACAACAGCACTAATTATTAGAGAAATGCAAATCAAAACTACAATGAGGTATCACCTCACACCTGTTAGAATCGGCATCATCAGGAAATCTACAAAAAACCAATTCTGGGGAGGGTGTGGACAAAAGGAGCCCCCTTCCACTATTGGTGGGAATGTAAATTGATACAGTCACTATGGAGAACAGTATGGAGATTCCTTAAAAAAATTAGAAATAGAATTACCATCTGATCCAGCAATCCCACTTCTGGGCATATACCCAGAGAAAACCGTATTTCAAAAAGGCACATTCACCACAATGTTCGTTGCAGCACTATTTACAATAGCCAGGTAATGGAAGCAACCTAAATGCCCACAGAGAGATGAATGGATAAAGATGTGGTACATATATGAAATGGAAAATTACTCGGCCATAAAAAGGAATGAAACTGGGTCATTTGTAGAGACATCGATGGATCGAGAGACTGTCATACTGAATGAAGTAAGTCAGAAAGAGGAAAACAAATATTGTATATTAATGCATATATGTGGAGCCTAAAAATGGTACAGATGAACTGGTTTGCAGGGAAGAAATAGAGACACAGAGGTAGAGAACAAACGTATGGACACCAAGTGTGGGAAGCCATGGGGTGGTGGTGGTGGGATGAGTTGGGAGTTTGGGATTGACCTGTATACATGTATATGCATAAAATACATAACTAATAATAACGTGCTGTATAAAAAAATAAATAAAATTAAATTTCAAAATTTTAAAAAATAAAATTTAAAAATAAAACAGAAAAAAGTTCTTCCCGTCACACAGATGTATTTATAGGAATGAATTATTTCCATGCTTATATCTATAAATACATAAAAGAGGAATAAAATCTAACTTGAACGATAAAAGAAAAAAAAAGTGAACCCACGAGTTATACAGGGGAAAACCCTATCACGGCACTTGCTCCAGCGGTCAACAATTCTGAAATTGGTCAGAGGTGGGGAACCATCTCCCATACAGCCATCAACCCACCCCCCACGGAAGGAGCATCCTCATTGCCAAGCTGGGGGACCGTGCCGAGGCATCTGTGAGTAAACGTGAGCTGAGCCCCAGGCCCGCTGCTGCTGAACTGTCCCCACCCTTTCCAGGTAAAACACCTGAATATGTACAAGGGCTTGAAAGCCTAGAGGAAGGACCGTGGAGCCACACCAGCGACAGCTTGCAGGCCAACTTGGTGCCTGCAGGCCAGCCAGGGTGGTCCTGGACCCTGGCGCTCTTCCAGAAGCTTTCCATTGCCCTGCCTGAGATACCCCTCCTGTCCCGGCCCCCACTGCTTTTTTCCTTCCTCACCTCTGTCCGGAGAGAAATTCCAGCGGAAGGTATGGGTGACACATCCTCTTCTTTACAGGCGGCAGCATGGCAACTCCTGCAGAAAGGCCAGCAGAACCCCACTCACACCGGGCCACCCACAAAGCTGTGGCCCCTCACTCCCTCCCACCAGCACAGCCCCGAGACTGCTGACGGGGCAGAGAATATGGAGTCAGGCACAGCTTCAGGGGCTATTGCTGCCTGGAGCGCTGTTTATATTGACCTCAACGAGGCACACCTGGGGAGGGCGGGCCGGCAGGGTAAGGCTGCCCAGGTCAGCTAATCCACAACCCTCAGGGAATCACATTGTTGAAAATGGACCCCGCTAAGGCAGAAGAGATGCCAAGGAAAAAAAGGACACAATGCCATTTGCAGCACCGTAGATGAGTCTAGAAATAATCACGTGACTTGTAGTAAGTCAGAAAGTGAAAGACACATATCATATCATATCACTTATAGGTGTTACCTAAAAATGGATACCAGGGCAGATATTTCCACGGAGAAGGGCAATCACAGATTCATTAAACAAACTTATGGTTCACCAATGGAAAGGTGTGAGGATTGGTTTCATTACGATATCGGGGTTAACAGACATATACAAACACAGGTGACATATATAATCACCAAAGACCTACAGAATACCAAGAGAGGACTACTCAACATTCTGTCATAACGTACATGGGAAAAGGATCCCAGGAAGAACAGTCATCTGTATATGTGTAAAAGAACCACATCTTCCACACCTACAACAAGCCAAACATTGTAATCAAACTTGCTGTAATAAAAAATAAAAAATTAAATTAAAAACACGAACAAGAAGTAGTGAGACAAACGTGAGGGGCTTTCTCCTGGCACATTCCATTCTAAACTCCAATCTAGAACACCACTTCCACTGAGGCTCTCTTGCCCTAGTAACCAGATTTGGTAAGGGTGAACTGCTGCCACCTTGTGGCCGTTTCACACAACAGCAGCTTTAATCCCAGCGCTAATGGTCAGTTGATATTCAAAATCATTGCAGGCCTGTAAATGACACCTGCCCTGAAAACAAATCCTGGGGTCACATATCGACCAAAAAATTCAAAGGACGTCCATATTTCAAAACGACCGTTTCAAAAGGCATATTTTACGCACATTAGTGTTCTGCTTCTTTTCCTTTCTTTCCTTTTTTGTTAAAAAACACGGGAATGGAAAAAGGCATCCCTCAGAATGGGCGAAAATCGTTGCAGACGAATCAATGGACAGAGGTTTAATCTCCAATATATATAAACAGCTCATGCAGCTTAATATTAAAAAAACAAACAACCCAATACAAAAATGGGCAGAAGATCTAAAGAGACGTTTCTTCAAAGGAGACACAGAGATGGCCAAGACGCACATGAAAAGCTGCTCAACAGCACTAATTATTAGAGAAATGCAAATCAAAACTACAATGAGGTATCACCTCACACCTGTTAGAATCGGCATCATCAGGAAATCTACAAACAACCAATTCTGGGGAGGGTGTGGACAAAAGGAGCCCCCTTCCACTATTGGTGGGAATGTAAATTGATACAGTCACTATGGAGAACAGTATGGAGTTTCCTTAAAAAAATTAGAAATAGAATTACCATCTGATCCAGCAATCCCACTTCTGGGCATATACCCAGAGAAAACCGTATTTCAAAAGGGCACATTCACCACAATGTTCATTGCAGCACTATTTACAATAGCCAGGTAATGGAAGCAACCTAAATGCCCACAGACAGATGAATGGATAAAGATGTGGTACATATATGAAATGGAATATTACTCGGCCATAAAAAGGAATGAAACTGGGTCATTTGTAGAGACATCGATGGATCGAGAGACTGTCATACAGAATGAAGTAAGTCAGAAAGAGGAAAACAAATATTGTATATTAATGCATATATGTGGAACCTAAAAAATGGTACAGATGAACTGGTTTGCAGGGAAGAAATAGAGACACAGAGGTAGAGAACAAACCTATGGACACCAAGTGTGGGAAGCCATGGGGTGGTGGTGGTGGGATGAGTTGGGAGTTTGGGATTGACCTGTATACATGTATATGCATAAAATACATAACTAATAATAACGTGCTGTATAAAAAAATAAATAAAATTAAATTTCAAAATTTAAAAAAATAAAATTTAAAAATAAAACAGAAAAAAGTTCTTCCCGTCACACAGATGTATTTATAGGAATGAATTATTTCCATGCTTATATCTATAAATACATAAAAGAGGAATAAAATCTAACTTGAACGATAAAAGAAAAAAAAAGTGAACCCACGAGTTATACAGAGGAAAACCCTATCACGGCACTTGCTCCAGCGGTCAACAATTCTGAAATTGGTCAGAGGTGGGGAACCATCTCCCATACAGCCAGCAACCCACCCCCCACGCAAGGAGCGTCCTCATTGCAAAGCTGGGGGACCGTGCCGAGGCATCTGTGAGTAAACGTGAGCTGAGCCCCAGGCCAGCTGCTGCTGAACTGTCCCCACCCTTTCCAGGTAAAACACCTGAATATGTACAAGGGCTTGAAAGCCTAGAGAAAGGACCGTGGAGCCACACCAGCGACAGCACGCAGGACAACTTGGTGCCTGCAGGCCAGCCAGGGTGGTCCTGGACCCTGGCGCTCTTCCAGAAGCTTTCCATTGCCCTGCCTGAGATACCCCTCCTGTCCCGGCCCCCACTGCTTTTTTCCTTCCTCACCTCTGTCCGGAGAGAAATTCCAGCGGAAGGTATGGGTGACACATCCTCTTCTTTACAGGCGGCAGCCTGGCAACTCCTGCAGAAAGGCCAGCAGAACCCCACTCACACCGGGCCACCCACAAAGCTGTGGCCCCTCACTCCCTCCCACCAGAACAGCCCCGAGACTGCTGACGGGGCAGAGAATATGGAGTCAGGCACAGCTTCAGGGGCTATTGCTGCCTGGAGCACTGTTTATATTGACCTCAACGAGGCACACCTGGGGAGGGCGGGCCGGCAGGGTAAGGCTGCCCAGGTCAGCTAATCCACAACCCTCAGGGAATCACATTGTTGAAAATGGACCCCGCTAAGGCAGAATAGATGCCAAGGAAAAAAAGGACACAATGCCATTTGCAGCACCGTAGATGAGTCTAGAAGTAATCACGTGACTTGTAGTAAGTCAGAAAGTGAAAGACACATATCATATCATATCACTTATAGGTGTTACCTAAAAATGGATACCAGGGCAGATATTTCCACGGAGAAGGGCAATCACAGATTCATTAAACAAACTTATGGTTCACCAATGGAAAGGTGTGAGGATTGGTTTCATTACGATATCGGGGTTAACAGACATATACAAACACAGGTGACATATATAATCACCAAAGACCTACAGAATACCAAGAGAGGACTACTCAACATTCTGTCATAACGTACATGGGAAAAGGATCCCAGGAAGAACAGTCATCTGTATATGTGTAAAAGAACCACATCTTCCACACCTACAACAAGCCAAACATTGTAATCAAACTTGCTGTAATAAAAAATAAAAAATTAAATTAAAAACACGAACAAGAAGTAGTGAGACAAACGTGAGGGGCTTTCTCCTGGCACATTCCATTCTAAACTCCAATCTAGAACACCACTTCCACTGAGGCTCTCTTGCCCTAGTAACCAGATTTGGTAAGGGTGAACTGCTGCCACCTTGTGGCCGTTTCACACAACAGCAGCTTTAATCCCAGCGCTAATGGTCAGTTGATATTCAAAATCATTGCAGGCCTGTAAATGACACCTGCCCTGAAAACAAATCCTGGGGTCACATATCGACCAAAAAATTCAAAGGACGTCCATATTTCAAAACGACCGTTTCAAAAGGCATATTTTACGCACATTAGTGTTCTGCTTCTTTTCCTTTCTTTCCTTTTTTGTTAAAAAACACGGGAATGGAAAAAGGCATCCCTCAGAATGGGCGAAAATCGTTGCAGACGAATCAATGGACAGAGGTTTAATCTCCAATATATATAAACAGCTCATGCAGCTTAATATTAAAAAAAACAAACAACCCAATACAAAAATGGGCAGAAGATCTAAAGAGACGTTTCTTCAAAGGAGACACAGAGATGGCCAAGACGCACATGAAAAGCTGCTCAACAGCACTAATTATTAGAGAAATGCAAATCAAAACTACAATGAGGTATCACCTCACACCTGTTAGAATCGGCATCATCAGGAAATCTACAAACAACCAATTCTGGGGAGGGTGTGGACAAAAGGAGCCCCCTTCCACTATTGGTGGGAATGTAAATTGATACAGTCACTATGGAGAACAGTATGGAGTTTCCTTAAAAAAATTAGAAATAGAATTACCATCTGATCCAGCAATCCCACTTCTGGGCATATACCCAGAGAAAACCGTATTTCAAAAGGGCACATTCACCACAATGTTCATTGCAGCACTATTTACAATAGCCAGGTAATGGAAGCAACCTAAATGCCCACAGACAGATGAATGGATAAAGATGTGGTACATATATGAAATGGAATATTACTCGGCCATAAAAAGGAATGAAACTGGGTCATTTGTAGAGACATCGATGGATCGAGAGACAGTCATACAGAATGAAGTATGTCAGAAAGAGGAAAACAAATATTGTATATTAATGCATATATGTGGAACCTAAAAAATGGTACAGATGAACTGGTTTGCAGGGAAGAAATAGAGACACAGAGGTAGAGAACAAACGGATGGACACCAAGTGTGCAAAGCCATGGGGTGGTGGTGGTGGGATGAGTTGGGAGTTTGGGATTGACCTGTATACATGTATATGCATAAAATACATAACTAAAAATAACGTGCTGTATAAAAAAAATAAATAAAATTAAATTTCAAAATTTAAAAAAATAAAATTTAAAAATAAAACAGAAAAAAGTTCTTCCCGTCACACAGATGTATTTATAGGAATGAATTATTTCCATGCTTATATCTATAAATACATAAAAGAGGAATAAAATCTAACTTGAACGATAAAAGAAAAAAAAAGTGAACCCACGAGTTATACAGAGGAAAACCCTATCACGGCACTTGCTCCAGCGGTCAACAATTCTGAAATTGGTCAGAGGTGGGGAACCATCTCCCATACAGCCAGCAACCCACCCCCCACGCAAGGAGCGTCCTCATTGCAAAGCTGGGGGACCGTGCCGAGGCATCTGTGAGTAAACGTGAGCTGAGCCCCAGGCCAGCTGCTGCTGAACTGTCCCCACCCTTTCCAGGTAAAACACCTGAATATGTACAAGGGATTGAAAGCCTAGAGGAAGGACCGTGGAGCCACACCAGCGACAGCACGCAGGCCAACTTGGTGCCTGCAGGCCAGCCAGGGTGGTCCTGGACCCTGGCGCTCTTCCAGAAGCTTTCCATTGCCCTGCCTGAGATACCCCTCCTGTCCCGGCCCCCACTGCTTTTTTCCTTCCTCAGCTCTGTCCGGAGAGAAATTCCAGCGGAAGGTATGGGTGACACATCCTCTTCTTTACAGGCGGCAGCCTGGCAACTCCTGGAGAAAGGCCAGCAGAACCCCACTCACACCAGGCCACCCACAAAGCTGTGGCCCCTCACTCCCTCCCACCAGCACAGCCCCGAGACTGCTGACGGGGCAGAGAATATGGAGTCAGGCACAGCTTCAGGGGCTATTGCTGCCTGGAGCACTGTTTATATTGACCTCAACGAGGCACACCTGGGGAGGGCGGGCCGGCAGGGTAAGGCTGCCCAGGTCAGCTAATCCACAACCCTCAGGGAATCACATTGTTGAAAATGGACCCCGCTAAGGCAGAAGAGATGCCAAGGAAAAAAAGGACACAATGCCATTTGCAGCACCGTAGATGAGTCTAGAAGTAATCACGTGACTTGTAGTAAGTCAGAAAGTGAAAGACACATATCATATCATATCACTTATAGGTGTTACCTAAAAATGGATACCAGGGCAGATATTTCCACGGAGAAGGGCAATCACAGATTCATTAAACAAACTTATGGTTCACCAATGGAAAGGTGTGAGGATTGGTTTCATTACGATATCGGGGTTAACAGACATATACAAACACAGGTGACATATATAATCACCAAAGACCTACAGAATACCAAGAGAGGACTACTCAACATTCTGTCATAACGTACATGGGAAAAGGATCCCAGGAAGAACAGTCATCTGTATATGTGTAAAAGAACCACATCTTCCACACCTACAACAAGCCAAACATTGTAATCAAACTTGCTGTAATAAAAAATAAAAAATTAAATTAAAAACACGAACAAGAAGTAGTGAGACAAACGTGAGGGGCTTTCTCCTGGCACATTCCATTCTAAACTCCAATCTAGAACACCACTTCCACTGAGGCTCTCTTGCCCTAGTAACCAGATTTGGTAAGGGTGAACTGCTGCCACCTTGTGGCCGTTTCACACAACAGCAGCTTTAATCCCAGCGCTAATGGTCAGTTGATATTCAAAATCATTGCAGGCCTGTAAATGACACCTGCCCTGAAAACAAATCCTGGGGTCACATATCGACCAAAAAATTCAAAGGACGTCCATATTTCAAAACGACCGTTTCAAAAGGCATATTTTACGCACATTAGTGTTCTGCTTCTTTTCCTTTCTTTCCTTTTTTGTTAAAAAACACGGGAATGGAAAAAGGCATCCCTCAGAATGGGCGAAAATCGTTGCAGACGAATCAATGGACAGAGGTTTAATCTCCAATATATATAAACAGCTCATGCAGCTTAATATTAAAAAAACAAACAACCCAATACAAAAATGGGCAGAAGATCTAAAGAGACGTTTCTTCAAAGGAGACACAGAGATGGCCAAGACGCACATGAAAAGCTGCTCAACAGCACTAATTATTAGAGAAATGCAAATCAAAACTACAATGAGGTATCACCTCACACCTGTTAGAATCGGCATCATCAGGAAATCTACAAACAACCAATTCTGGGGAGGGTGTGGACAAAAGGAGCCCCCTTCCACTATTGGTGGGAATGTAAATTGATACAGTCACTATGGAGAACAGTATGGAGTTTCCTTAAAAAAATTAGAAATAGAATTACCATCTGATCCAGCAATCCCACTTCTGGGCATATACCCAGAGAAAACCGTATTTCAAAAGGGCACATTCACCACAATGTTCATTGCAGCACTATTTACAATAGCCAGGTAATGGAAGCAACCTAAATGCCCACAGACAGATGAATGGATAAAGATGTGGTACATATATGAAATGGAATATTACTCGGCCATAAAAAGGAATGAAACTGGGTCATTTGTAGAGACATCGATGGATCGAGAGACTGTCATACAGAATGAAGTAAGTCAGAAAGAGGAAAACAAATATTGTATATTAATGCATATATGTGGAACCTAAAAAAATGGTACAGATGAACTGGTTTGCAGGGAAGAAATAGAGACACAGAGGTAGAGAACAAACCTATGGACACCAAGTGTGGGAAGCCATGGGGTGGTGGTGGTGGGATGAGTTGGGAGTTTGGGATTGACCTGTATACATGTATATGCATAAAATACATAACTAATAATAACGTGCTGTATAAAAAAAATAAATAAAATTAAATTTCAAAATTTAAAAAAATAAAATTTAGAAATAAAACAGAAAAAAGTTCTTCCCGTCACACAGATGTATTTATAGGAATGAATTATTTCCATGCTTATATCTATAAATACATAAAAGAGGAATAAAATCTAACTTGAACGATAAAAGAAAAAAAAAGTGAACCCACGAGTTATACAGAGGAAAACCCTATCACGGCACTTGCTCCAGCGGTCAACAATTCTGAAATTGGTCAGAGGTGGGGAACCATCTCCCATACAGCCAGCAACCCACCCCCCACGCAAGGAGCGTCCTCATTGCAAAGCTGGGGGACCATGCCGAGGCATCTGTGAGTAAACGTGAGCTGAGCCCCAGGCCAGCTGCTGCTGAACTGTCCCCACCCTTTCCAGGTAAAACACCTGAATATGTACAAGGGCTTGAAAGCCTAGAGGAAGGACCGTGGAGCCACACCAGCGACAGCACGCAGGCCAACTTGGTGCCTGCAGGCCAGCCAGGGTGGTCCTGGACCCTGGCGCTCTTCCAGAAGCTTTCCATTGCCCTGCCTGAGATACCCCTCCTGTCCCGGCCCCCACTGCTTTTTTCCTTCCTCACCTCTGTCCGGAGAGAAATTCCAGCGGAAGGTATGGGTGACACATCCTCTTCTTTACAGGCGGCAGCCTGGCAACTCCTGCAGAAAGGCCAGCAGAACCCCACTCACACCGGGCCACCCACAAAGCTGTGGCCCCTCACTCCCTCCCACCAGCACAGCCCCGAGACTGCTGACGGGGCAGAGAATATGGAGTCAGGCACAGCTTCAGGGGCTATTGCTGCCTGGAGCACTGTTTATATTGACCTCAACGAGGCACACCTGGGGAGGGCGGGCCGGCAGGGTAAGGCTGCCCAGGTCAGCTAATCCACAACCCTCAGGGAATCACATTGTTGAAAATGGACCCCGCTAAGGCAGAAGAGATGCCAAGGAAAAAAAGGACACAATGCCATTTGCAGCACCGTAGATGAGTCTAGAAGTAATCACGTGACTTGTAGTAAGTCAGAAAGTGAAAGACACATATCATATCATATCACTTATAGGTGTTACCTAAAAATGGATACCAGGGCAGATATTTCCACGGAGAAGGGCAATCACAGATTCATTAAACAAACTTATGGTTCACCAAAGGAAAGGTGTGAGGATTGGTTTCATTACAATATCGGGGTTAACAGACATATACAAACACAGGTGACATATATAATCACCAAAGACCTACAGAATACCAAGAGAGGACTACTCAACATTCTGTCATAACGTACATGGGAAAAGGATCCCAGGAAGAACAGTCATCTGTATATGTGTAAAAGAACCACATCTTCCACACCTACAACAAGCCAAACATTGTAATCAAACTTGCTGTAATAAAAAATAAAAATTAAATTAAAAACACGAACAAGAAGTAGTGAGACAAACGTGAGGGGCTTTCTCCTGGCACATTCCATTCTAAACTCCAATCTAGAACACCACTTCCACAGAGGCTCTCTTGCCCTAGTAACCAGATTTGGTAAGGGTGAACTGCTGCCACCTTGTGGCCGTTTCACACAACAGCAGCTTTAATCCCAGCGCTAATGGTCAGTTGATATTCAAAATCATTGCAGGCCTGTAAATGACACCTGCCCTGAAAACAAATCCTGGGGTCACATATCGACCAAAAAATTCAAAGGACGTCCATATTTCAAAACGACCGTTTCAAAAGGCATATTTTACGCACATTAGTGTTCTGCTTTTTTTCCTTTCTTTCCTATTTGTTAAAAAACACGGGAATGGAAAAAGGCATCCCTCAGAATGGGCGCAAATCGTTGCAGACGAATCAATGGACAGAGGTTTAATCTCCGATATATATAAACAGCTCATGCAGCTTAATATTAAAAAAAACAACCCCAAAAAAATGGGCAGAAGATCTAAAGAGACGTTTCTTCAAAGGAGACACAGAGATGGCAAGACGCACATGAAAAGCTGCTCAACAGCACTAATTATTAGAGAAATGCAAATCAAAACTACAATGAGGTATCACCTCACACCTGTTAGAATCGGCATCATCAGGAAATCTACAAAAAACCAATTCTGGGGAGGGTGTGGACAAAAGGAGCCCTCTTCCACTATTGGTGTGAATGTAAATTGATACAGTCACTATGGAGAACAGTATGGAGATTCCTTAAAAAAATTAGAAATAGAATTACCATCTGATCCAGCAATACCACTTCTGGGCATATACCCAGAGAAAACCGTATTTCAAAAAGGCACATTCACCACAATGTTCGTTGCAGCACTATTTACAATAGCCAGGTAATGGAAGCAACCTAAATGCCCACAGACAGATGAATGGATAAAGATGTGGTACATATATGAAATGGAATATTACTCGGCCATAAAAAGGAATGAAACTGGGTCATTTGTAGAGACATCGATGGATCGAGAGACTGTCATACAGAATGAAATAAGTCAGAAAGAGGAAAACAAATATTGTATATTAATGCATATATGTGGAGCCTAGAAATGGTACAGATGAACTGGTTTGCAGGGAAGAAATAGAGACACAGAGGTAGAGAACAAACCTATGGACACCAAGTGTGCGAAGCCATGGGGTGGTGATGGTGGGATGAGTTGGGAGTTTGGGATTGACCTGTATACATGTATATGCATAAAATACATAACTAATAATAACGTGCTGTATAAAAAAATAAATAAAATTAAATTTCAAAATTTTAAAAAATAAAATTTAAAAATAAAACAGAAAAAAGTTCTTCCCGTCACACAGATGTATTTATAGGAATGAATTATTTCCATGCTTATATCTATAAATACATAAAAGAGGAATAAAATCTAACTTGAACCATAAAAGAAAAAAAAAGTGAACCCACGAGTTATACAGGGGAAAACCCTATCACGGCACTTGCTCCAGCGGTCAACAATTCTGAAATTGGTCAGAGGTGGGGAACCATCTCCCATACAGCCAGCAACCCACACCCCACGCAAGGAGCGTCCTCATTGCCAAGCTGGGGGACCGTGCCGAGGCATCTGTGAGTAAACGTGAGCTGAGCCCCAGGCCAGCTGCTGCTGAACTGTCCCCACCCTTTCCAGGTAAAACACCTGAATATGTACAAGGGCTTGAAAGCCTAGAGGAAGGACCGTGGAGCCACACCAGCGACAGCTTGCAGGCCAACTTGGTGCCTGCAGGCCAGCCAGGGTGGTCCTGGACCCTGGCGCTCTTCCAGAAGCTTTCCATTGCCCTGCCTGAGATACCCCTCCTGTCCCGGCCCCCACTGCTTTTTTCCTTCCTCACCTCTGTCCGGAGAGAAATTCCAGCGGAAGGGATGGGTGACACATCCTCTTCTTTACAGGCGGCAGCATGGCAACTCCTGCAGAAAGGCCAGCAGAACCCCACTCACACCGGGCCACCCACAAAGCTGTGGCCCCTCACTCCCTCCCACCAGCACAGCCCCGAGACTGCTGACGGGGCAGAGAATATGGAGTCAGGCACAGCTTCAGGGGCTATTGCTGCCTGGAGCGCTGTTTATATTGACCTCAACGAGGCACACCTGGGGAGGGCAGGCCGGCAGGGTAAGGCTGCCCAGGTCAGCTAATCCACAACCCTCAGGGAATCACATTGTTGAAAATGGACCCCGCTAAGGCAGAAGAGATGCCAAGGAAAAAAAGGACACAATGCCATTTGCAGCACCGTAGATGAGTCTAGAAGTAATCACGTGACTTGTAGTAAGTCAGAAAGTGAAAGACACATATCATATCATATCACTTATAGGTGTTACCTAAAAATGGATACCAGGGCAGATATTTCCACGGAGAAGGGCAATCACAGATTCATTAAACAAACTTATGGTTCACCAATGGAAAGGTGTGAGGATTGGTTTCATTACGATATCGGGGTTAACAGACATATACAAACACAGGTGACATATATAATCACCAAAGACCTACAGAATACCAAGAGAGGACTACTCAACATTCTGTCATAACGTACATGGGAAAAGGATCCCAGGAAGAACAGTCATCTGTATATGTGTAAAAGAACCACATCTTCCACACCTACAACAAGCCAAACATTGTAATCAAACTTGCTGTAATAAAAAATAAAAAATTAAATTAAAAACACGAACAAGAAGTAGTGAGACAAACGTGAGGGGCTTTCTCCTGGCACATTCCATTCTAAACTCCAATCTAGAACACCACTTCCACTGAGGCTCTCTTGCCCTAGTAACCAGATTTGGTAAGGGTGAACTGCTGCCACCTTGTGGCCGTTTCACACAACAGCAGCTTTAATCCCAGCGCTAATGGTCAGTTGATATTCAAAATCATTGCAGGCCTGTAAATGACACCTGCCCTGAAAACAAATCCTGGGGTCACATATCGACCAAAAAATTCAAAGGACGTCCATATTTCAAAACGACCGTTTCAAAAGGCATATTTTACGCACATTAGTGTTCTGCTTCTTTTCCTTTCTTTCCTTTTTTGTTAAAAAACACGGGAATGGAAAAAGGCATCCCTCAGAATGGGCGAAAATCGTTGCAGACGAATCAATGGACAGAGGTTTAATCTCCAATATATATAAACAGCTCATGCAGCTTAATATTAAAAAAACAAACAACCCAATACAAAAATGGGCAGAAGATCTAAAGAGACGTTTCTTCAAAGGAGACACAGAGATGGCCAAGACGCACATGAAAAGCTGCTCAACAGCACTAATTATTAGAGAAATGCAAATCAAAACTACAATGAGGTATCACCTCACACCTGTTAGAATCGGCATCATCAGGAAATCTACAAACAACCAATTCTGGGGAGGGTGTGGACAAAAGGAGCCCCCTTCCACTATTGGTGGGAATGTAAATTGATACAGTCACTATGGAGAACAGTATGGAGTTTCCTTAAAAAAATTAGAAATAGAATTACCATCTGATCCAGCAATCCCACTTCTGGGCATATACCCAGAGAAAACCGTATTTCAAAAGGGCACATTCACCACAATGTTCATTGCAGCACTATTTACAATAGCCAGGTAATGGAAGCAACCTAAATGCCCACAGACAGATGAATGGATAAAGATGTGGTACATATATGAAATGGAATATTACTCGGCCATAAAAAGGAATGAAACTGGGTCATTTGTAGAGACATCGATGGATCGAGAGACTGTCATACAGAATGAAGTAAGTCAGAAAGAGGAAAACAAATATTGTATATTAATGCATATATGTGGAACCTAAAAAATGGTACAGATGAACTGGTTTGCAGGGAAGAAATAGAGACACAGAGGTAGAGAACAAACCTATGGACACCAAGTGTGGGAAGCCATGGGGTGGTGGTGGTGGGATGAGTTGGGAGTTTGGGATTGACCTGTATACATGTATATGCATAAAATACATAACTAATAATAACGTGCTGTATAAAAAAATAAATAAAATTAAATTTCAAAATTTTAAAAAATAAAATTTAAAAATAAAAGAGAAAAAAGGTCTTCCCGTCACATAGATGTATTTATAGGAATGAATTATTTCCATGCTTATATCTATAAATACATAAAAGAGGAATAAAATCTAACTTGAACCATAAAAGAAAAAAAAAGTGAACCCACGAGTTATACAGAGGAAAACCCTATCACGGCACTTGCTCCAGCAGTCAACAATTCTGAAATTGGTCAGAGGTGGGGAACCATCTCCCATACAGCCAGCACCCCAACCCCCACGCAAGGAGCGTCCTCATTGCAAAGCTGGGGGACCGTGCCGAGGCATCTGTGAGTAAACGTGAGCTGAGCCCCCGGCCAGCTGCTGCTGAACTGTCCCCACCCTTTCCAGGTAAAACACCTGAATATGTACAAGGGCTTGAAAGCCTAGAGGAAGGACCGTGGAGCCACACCAGCGACAGCACGCAGGCCAACTTGGTGCCTGCAGGCCAGCCAGGGTGGTCCTGGACCCTGGTGCTCTTCCAGAAGCTTTCCATTGCCCTGCCTGAGATACCCCTCCTGTCCCGGCCACCACTGCTTTTTTCCTTCCTCACCTCTGTCCGGAGAGAAATTCCAGCGGAAGGTATGGGTGACACATCCTCTTCTTTACAGGCGGCAGCCTGGCAACTCCTGCAGAAAGGCCAGCAGAACCCCACTCACACCGGGCCACCCACAAAGCTGTGGCCCCTCACTCCCTCCCACCAGCACAGCCCCGAGACTGCTGACGGGGCAGAGAATATGGAGTCAGGCACAGCTTCAGGGGCTATTGCTGCCTGGAGCACTGTTTATATCGACCTCAACGAGGCACACCTGGGGAGGGCGGGCCGGCAGGGTAAGGCTGCCCAGGTCAGCTAATCCACAACCCTCAGGGAATCACATTGTTGAAAATGGACCCCGCTAAGGCAGAAGAGATGCCAAGGAAAAAAAGGACACAATGCCATTTGCAGCACCGTAGATGAGTCTAGAAGTAATCACGTGACTTGTAGTAAGTCAGAAAGTGAAAGACACATATCATATCATATCACTTATAGGTGTTACCTAAAAATGGATACCAGGGCAGATATTTCCACGGAGAAGGGCAATCACAGATTCATTAAACAAACTTATGGTTCACCAATGGAAAGGTGTGAGGATTGGTTTCATTACGATATCGGGGTTAACAGACATATACAAACACAGGTGACATATATAATCACCAAAGACCTACAGAATACCAAGAGAGGACTACTCAACATTCTGTCATAACGTACATGGGAAAAGGATCCCAGGAAGAACAGTCATCTGTATATGTGTAAAAGAACCACATCTTCCACACCTACAACAAGCCAAACATTGTAATCAAACTTGCTGTAATAAAAAATAAAAAATTAAATTAAAAACACGAACAAGACGTAGTGAGACAAACGTGAGGGGCTTTCTCCTGGCACATTCCATTCTAAACTCCAATCTAGAACACCACTTCCACTGAGGCTCTGTTGCCCTAGTCACCAGATTTGGTAAGGGTGAACTGCTGCCACCTTGTGGCCGTTTCACACAACAGCAGCTTTAATCCCAGCGCTAATGGTCAGTTGATATTCAAAATCATTGCAAGCCTGTAAATGACACCTGCCCTGAAAACAAATCCTGGGGTCACATATCGACCAAAAAATTCAAAGGACGTCCATATTTCAAAACGACCGTTTCAAAAGGCATATTTTACGCACATTAGTGTTCTGCTTCTTTTCCTTTCTTTCCTTTTTTGTTAAAAAACACGGGAATGGAAAAAGGCATCCCTCAGAATGGGCGAAAATCGTTGCAGACGAATCAATGGACAGAGGTTTAATCTCCAATATATATAAACAGATCATGCAGCTTAATATTAAAAAAACAAACAACCCCCCAAAAAATGGGCAGAAGATCTAAAGAGACGTTTCTTCAAAGGAGACACAGAGATGGCCAAGACGCACATGAAAAGCTGCACAACAGCACTAATTATTAGAGAAATGCAAATCAAAACTACAATGAGGTATCACCTCACACCTGTTAGAATCGGCATCATCAGGAAATCTACAAAAAACCAATTCTGGGGAGGGTGTGGACAAAAGGAGCCCCCTTCCACTATTGGTGGGAATGTAAATTGATACAGTCACTATGGAGAACAGTATGGAGATTCCTTAAAAAAATTAGAAATAGAATTACCATCTGATCCAGCAATCCCACTTCTGGGCATATACCCAGAGAAAACCGTATTTCAAAAAGGCACATTCACCACAATGTTCGTTGCAGCACTATTTAAAATAGCCAGGTAATGGAAGCAACCTAAATGCCCAAAGACAGATGAATGGATAAAGATGTGGTACATATATGAAATGGAATATTACTCGGCCATAAAAAGGAATGAAACTGGGTCATTTGTAGAGACATCGATGGATTGAGAGACTGTCATACAGAATGAAATAAGTCAGAAAGAGGAAAACAAATATTGTATATTAATGCATATATGTGGAGCCTAGAAATGGTACAGATGAACTGGTTTGCAGGGAAGAAATAGAGACACAGAGGTAGAGAACAAACCTATGGACACCAAGTGTGCGAAGCCATGGGGTGGTGATGGTGGGATGAGTTGGGAGTTTGGGATTGACCTGTATACATGTATATGCATAAAATACATAACTAATAATAACGTGCTGTATAAAAAAATAAATAAAATTAAATTTCAAAATTTTAAAAAATAAAATTTAAAAATAAAACAGAAAAAAGTTCTTCCCGTCACACAGATGTATTTATAGGAATGAATTATTTCCATGCTTATATCTATAAATACATAAAAGAGGAATAAAATCTAACTTGAACCATAAAAGAAAAAAAAAGTGAACCCACGAGTTATACAGGGGAAAACCCTATCACGGCACTTGCTCCAGCGGTCAACAATTCTGAAATTGGTCAGAGGTGGGGAACCATCTCCCATACAGCCAGCAACCCACCCCCCACGGAAGGAGCGTCCTCATTGCCAAGCTGGGGGACCGTGCCGAGGCATCTGTGAGTAAACGTGAGCTGAGCCCCAGGCCAGCTGCTGCTGAACTGTCCCCACCCTTTCCAGGTAAAACACCTGAATATGTACAAGGGCTTGAAAGCCTAGAGGAAGGACCGTGGAGCCACACCAGTGACAGCTTGCAGGCCAACTTGGTGCCTGCAGGCCAGCCAGGGTGGTCCTGGACCCTGGCGCTCTTCCAGAAGCTTTCCATTGCCCTGCCTGAGATACCCCTCCTGTCCCGGCCCCCACTGCTTTTTTCCTTCCTCACCTCTGTCCGGAGAGAAATTCCAGCGGAAGGGATGGGTGACACATCCTCTTCTTTACAGGCGGCAGCATGGCAACTCCTGCAGAAAGGCCAGCAGAACCCCACTCACACCGGGCCACCCACAAAGCTGTGGCCCCTCACTCCCTCCCACCAGCACAGCCCCGAGACTGCTGACGGGGCAGAGAATATGGAGTCAGGCACAGCTTCAGGGGCTATTGCTGCCTGGAGCGCTGTTTATATTGACCTCAACGAGGCACACCTGGGGAGGGCGGGCCGGCAGGGTAAGGCTGCCCAGGTCAGCTAATCCACAACCCTCAGGGAATCACATTGTTGAAAATGGACCCCGCTAAGGCAGAAGAGATGCCAAGGAAAAAAAGGACACAATGCCATTTGCAGCACCGTAGATGAGTCTAGAAGTAATCACGTGACTTGTAGTAAGTCAGAAAGTGAAAGACACATATCATATCATATCACTTATAGGTGTTACCTAAAAATGGATACCAGGGCAGATATTTCCACGGAGAAGGGCAATCACAGATTCATTAAACAAACTTATGGTTCACCAATGGAAAGGTGTGAGGATTGGTTTCATTACGATATCGGGGTTAACAGACATATACAAACACAGGTGACATATATAATCACCAAAGACCTACAGAATACCAAGAGAGGACTACTCAACATTCTGTCATAACGTACATGGGAAAAGGATCCCAGGAAGAACAGTCATCTGTATATGTGTAAAAGAACCACATCTTCCACACCTACAACAAGCCAAACATTGTAATCAAACTTGCTGTAATAAAAAATAAAAAAATAAATTAAAAACACGAACAAGAAGTAGTGAGACAAACGTGAGGGGCTTTCTCCTGGCACATTCCATTCTAAACTCCAATCTAGAACACCACTTCCACAGAGGCTCTCTTGCCCTAGTAACCAGATTTGGTAAGGGTGAACTGCTGCCACCTTGTGGCCGTTTCACACAACAGCAGCTTTAATCCCAGCGCTAATGGTCAGTTGATATTCAAAATCATTGCAGGCCTGTAAATGACACCTGCCCTGAAAACAAATCCTGGGGTCACATATCGACCAAAAAATTCAAAGGACGTCCATATTTCAAAACGACCGTTTCAAAAGGCATATTTTACGCACATTAGTGTTCTGCTTCTTTTCCTTTCTTTCCTTTTTTGTTAAAAAACACGGGAATGGAAAAAGGCATCCCTCAGAATGGGCGAAAATCGTTGCAGACGAATCAATGGACAGAGGTTTAATCTCCAATATATATAAACAGCTCATGCAGCTTAATATTAAAAACACAAACAACCCAATACAAAAATGGGCAGAAGATCTAAAGAGACGTTTCTTCAAAGGAGACACAGAGATGGCCAAGACGCACATGAAAAGCTGCTCAACAGCACTAATTATTAGAGAAATGCAAATCAAAACTACAATGAGGTATCACCTCACACCTGTTAGAATCGGCATCATCAGGAAATCTACAAACAACCAATTCTGGGGAGGGTGTGGACAAAAGGAGCCCTCTTCCACTATTGGTGGGAATGTAAATTGATACAGTCACTATGGAGAACAGTATGTAGTTTCCTTAAAAAAATTAGAAATAGAATTACCATCTGATCCAGCAATACCACTTCTGGGCATATACCCAGAGAAAACCGTATTTCAAAAGGACACATTCACCACAATGTTCGTTGCAGCACTATTTACAATAGCCAGGTAATGGAAGCAACCTAAATGCCCACAGACAGATGAATGGATAAAGATGTGGTACATATATGAAATGGAATATTACTCGGCCATAAAAAGGAATGAAACTGGGTCATTTGTAGAGACATCGATGGATCGAGAGACTGTCATACAGAATGAAGTAAGTCAGAAAGAGGAAAACAAATATTGTATATTAATGCATATCTGTGGAGCCTAAAAATGGTACAGATGAACTGGTTTGCAGGGAAGAAATAGAGACACAGAGGTAGAGAACAAACGTATGGAAACCAAGTGTGGGAAGCCATGGGGTGGTGGTGGTGGGATGAGTTGGGAGTTTGGGATTGACCTGTATACATGCATATGCATAAAATACATAACTAATAATGACGTGCTGTATAAAAAAAATAAATAAAATTAAATTTCAAAATTTTAAAAAATAAAATTTAAAAATAAAACAGAAAAAAGTTCTTCCCGTCACACAGATGTATTTATAGGAATGAATTATTTCCATGCTTATATCTATAAATACATAAAAGAGGAATAAAATCTAACTTGAACGATAAAAGAAAAAGAAAGTGAACCCACGAGTTATACAGAGGAAAACCCTATCACGGCACTTGCTCCAGCGGTCAACAATTCTGAAATTGGTCAGAGGTGGGGAACCATCTCCCATACAGCCAGCAACCCACCCCCCACGCAAGGAGCGTCCTCATTGCAAAGCTGGGGGACCGTGCCGAGGCATCTGTGAGTAAACGTGAGCTGAGCCCCAGGCCAGCTGCTGCTGAACTGTCCCCACCCTTTCCAGGTAAAACACCTGAATATGTACAAGGGCTTGAAAGCCTAGAGGAAGGACCGTGGAGCCACACCAGCGACAGCACGCAGGCCAACTTGGTGCCTGCAGGCCAGCCAGGGTGGTCCTGGACCCTGGCGCTCTTCCAGAAGCTTTCCATTGCCCTGCCTGAGATACCCCTCCTGTCCCGGCCCCCACTGCTTTTTTCCTTCCTCAGCTCTGTCCGGAGAGAAATTCCAGCGGAAGGTATGGGTGACACATCCTCTTCTTTACAGGCGGCAGCCTGGCAACTCCTGCAGAAAGGCCAGCAGAACCCCACTCACACCGGGCCACCCACAAAGCTGTGGCCCCTCACTCCCTCCCACCAGCACAGCCCCGAGACTGCTGACGGGGCAGAGAATATGGAGTCAGGCACAGCTTCAGGGGCTATTGCTGCCTGGAGCGCTGTTTATATTGACCTCAACGAGGCACACCTGGGGAGGGCGGGCCGGCAGGGTAAGGCTGCCCAGGTCAGCTAATCCACAACCCTCAGGGAATCACATTGTTGAAAATGGACCCCGCTAAGGCAGAAGAGATGCCAAGGAAAAAAAGGACACAATGCCATTTGCAGCACCGTAGATGAGCCTAGAAGTAATCACGTGACTTGTAGTAAGTCAGAAAGTGAAAGACACATATCATATCATATCACTTATAGGTGTTACCTAAAAATGGATACCAGGGCAGATATTTCCACGGAGAAGGGCAATCACAGATTCATTAAACAAACTTATGGTTCACCAATGGAAAGGTGTGAGGATTGGTTTCATTACGATATCGGGGTTAACAGACATATACAAACACAGGTGACATATATAATCACCAAAGACCTACAGAATACCAAGAGAGGACGACTCAACATTCTGTCATAACGTACATGGGAAAAGGATCCCAGGAAGAACAGTCATCTGTATATGTGTAAAAGAACCACATCTTCCACACCTACAACAAGCCAAACATTGTAATCAAACTTGCTGTAATAAAAAATAAAAAATTAAATTAAAAACACGAACAAGAAGTAGTGAGACAAACGTGAGGGGCTTTCTCCTGGCACATTCCATTCTAAACTCCAATCTAGAACACCACTTCCACTGAGGCTCTCTTGCCCTAGTAACCAGATTTGGTAAGGGTGAACTGCTGCCACCTTGTGGCCGTTTCACACAACAGCAGCTTTAATCCCAGCGCTAATGGTCAGTTGATATTCAAAATCATTGCAGGCCTGTAAATGACACCTGCCCTGAAAACAAATCCTGGGGTCACATATCGACCAAAAAATTCAAAGGACGTCCATATTTCAAAACGACCGTTTCAAAAGGCATATTTTACGCACATTAGTGTTCTGCTTCTTTTCCTTTCTTTCCTTTTTTGTTAAAAAACACGGGAATGGAAAAAGGCATCCCTCAGAATGGGCGAAAATCGTTGCAGACGAATCAATGGACAGAGGTTTAATCTCCAATATATATAAACAGCTCATGCAGCTTAATATTAAAAAAACAAACAACCCAATACAAAAATGGGCAGAAGATCTAAAGAGACGTTTCTTCAAAGGAGACACAGAGATGGCCAAGACGCACATGAAAAGCTGCTCAACAGCACTAATTATTAGAGAAATGCAAATCAAAACTACAATGAGGTATCACCTCACACCTGTTAGAATCGGCATCATCAGGAAATCTACAAACAACCAATTCTGGGGAGGGTGTGGACAAAAGGAGCCCCCTTCCACTATTGGTGGGAATGTAAATTGATACAGTCACTATGGAGAACAGTATGGAGTTTCCTTAAAAAAATTAGAAATAGAATTACCATCTGATCCAGCAATCCCACTTCTGGGCAATACCCAGAGAAAACCGTATTACAAAAAGGCACATTCACCACAATGTTCGTTGCAGCACTATTTACAATAGCCAGGTAATGGAAGCAACCTAAATGCCCACAGACAGATGAATGGATAAAGATGTGGTACATATATAAAATGGAATATTACTCGGCCATATAAAGAAATGAAACTGGGTCATTTGTAGAGACATCGATGGATCGAGAGACTGTCATACAGAATGAAGTAAGTCAGAAAGAGGAAAACAAATATTGTATATTAATGCATATCTGTGGAGCCTAAAAATGGTACAGATGAACTGGTTTGCAGGGAAGAAATAGAGACACAGAGGTAGAGAACAAACGTATGGAAACCAAGTGTGGGAAGCCATGGGGTGGTGGTGGTGGGATGAGTTGGGAGTTTGGGATTGACCTGTATACATGCATATGCATAAAATACATAACTAATAATAACGTGCTGTATAAAAAAAATAAATAAAATTAAATTTCAAAATTTTAAAAAATAAAATTTAAAAATAAAACAGAAAAAAGTTCTTCCCGTCACACAGATGTATTTATAGGAATGAATTATTTCCATGCTTATATCTATAAATACATAAAAGAGGAATAAAATCTAACTTGAACGATAAAAGAAAAAAAAAGTGAACCCACGAGTTATACAGAGGAAAACCCTATCACGGCACTTGCTCCAGCGGTCAACAATTCTGAAATTGGTCAGAGGTGGGGAACCATCTCCCATACAGCCAGCAACCCAACCCCCACGCAAGGAGCGTCCTCATTGCAAAGCTGGGGGACCGTGCCGAGGCATCTGTGAGTAAACGTGAGCTGAGCCCCAGGCCAGCTGCTGCTGAACTGTCCCCACCCTTTCCAGGTAAAACACCTGAATATGTACAAGGGCTTGAAAGCCTAGAGGAAGGACCGTGGAGCCACACCAGCGACAGCACGCAGGCCAACTTGGTGCCTGCAGGCCAGCCAGGGTGGTCCTGGACCCTGGCGCTCTTCCAGAAGCTTTCCATTGCCCTGCCTGAGATACCCCTCCTGTCCCGGCCCCCACTGCTTTTTTCCTTCCTCACCTCTGTCCGGAGAGAAATTCCAGCGGAAGGGATGGGTGACACATCCTCTTCTTTACAGGCGGCAGCCTGGCAACTCCTGCAGAAAGGCCAGCAGAACCCCACTCACACTGGGCCACCCACAAAGCTGTGGCCCCTCACTCCCTCCCACCAGCACAGCCCCGAGACTGCTGACGGGGCAGAGAATATGGAGGCAGGCACAGCTTCAGGGGCTATTGCTGCCTGGAGCTCTGTTTATATTGACCTCAATGAGGCACACCTGGGGAGGGCAGGCCGGCAGGGTAAGGCTGCCCAGGTCAGCTAATCCACAACCCTCAGGGAATCACATTGTTGAAAATGGACCCCGCTAAGGCAGAAGAGATGCCAAGGAAAAAAAGGACACAATGCCATTTGCAGCACCGTAGATGAGTCTAGAAGTAATCACGTGACTTGTAGTAAGTCAGAAAGTGAAAGACACATATCATATCATATCACTTATAGGTGTTACCTAAAAATGGATACCAGGGCAGATATTGCCACGGAGAAGGGCAATCACAGATTCATTAAACAAACTTATGGTTCACCAATGGAAAGGTGTGAGGATTGGTTTCATTATGATATCGGGGTTAACAGACATATACAAACACAGGTGACATATATAATCACCAAATACCTACAGAATACCAAGAGAGGACTACTCAACATTCTGTCATAACGTACATGGGAAAAGGATCCCAGGAAGAACAGTCATCTGTATATGTGTAAAAGAACCACATCTTCCACACCTACAACAAGCCAAACATTGTAATCAAACTTGCTGTAATAAAAAATAAAAAAATAAATTAAAAACACGAACAAGAAGTAGTGAGACAAACGTGAGGGGCTTTCTCCTGGCACATTCCATTCTAAACTCCAATCTAGAACACCACTTCCACTGAGGCTCTCTTGCCCTAGTAACCAGATTTGGTAAGGGTGAACTGCTGCCACCTTGTGGCCGTTTCACACAACAGCAGCTTTAATCCCAGCGCTAATGGTCAGTTGATATTCAAAATCATTGCAGGCCTGTAAATGACACCTGCCCTGAAATCAAATCCTGGGGTCACGTATCGACCAAAAAATTCAAAGGACGTCCATATTTCAAAACGACCGTTTCAAAAGGCATATTTTACGCACATTAGTGTTCTGCTTCTTTTCCTTTCTTTCCTTTTTTGTTAAAAAACACGGGAATGGAAAAAGGCATCCCTCAGAATGGGCGAAAATCGTTGCAGACGAATCAATGGACAGAGGTTTAATCTCCAATATATATAAACAGCTCATGCAGCTTAATATTAAAAAAACAAACAACCCAATACAAAAATGGGCAGAAGATCTAAAGAGACGTTTCTTCAAAGGAGACACAGAGATGGCCAAGACGCACATGAAAAGCTGCTCAACAGCACTAATTATTAGAGAAATGCAAATCAAAACTACAATGAGGTATCACCTCACACCTGTTAGAATCGGCATCATCAGGAAATCTACAAACAACCAATTCTGGGGAGGGTGTGGACAAAAGGAGCCCCCTTCCACTATTGGTGGGAATGTAAATTGATACAGTCCCTATGGAGAACAGTATGGAGTTTCCTTAAAAAAACTAGAAATAGAATTGCCATCTGATCCAGCAATACCACTTCTGGGCAATACCCAGAGAAAACCGTATTTCAAAAAGGCACATTCACCACAATGTTCGTTGCAGCACTATTTACAATAGCCAGGTAATGGAAGCAACCTAAATGCCCACAGACAGATGAATGGATAAAGATGTGGTACATATATAAAATGGAATATTACTCGGCCATATAAAGAAATGAAACTGGGTCATTTGTAGAGACATCGATGGATCGAGAGACTGTCATACAGAATGAAGTAAGTCAGAAAGAGGAAAACAAATATTGTATATTAATGCATATCTCTGGAGCCTAAAAATGGTACAGATGAACTGGTTTGCAGGGAAGAAATAGAGACACAGAGGTAGAGAACAAACGTATGGAAACCAAGTGTGGGAAGCCATGGGGTGGTGGTGGTGGGATGAGTTGGGAGTTTGGGATTGACCTGTATACATGCATATGCATAAAATACATAACTAATAATAACGTGCTGTATAAAAAAAATAAATAAAATTAAATTTCAAAATTTTAAAAAATAAAATTTAAAAATAAAACAGAAAAAAGTTCTTCCCGTCACACAGATGTATTTATAGGAATGAATTATTTCCATGCTTCTATCTATAAATACATAAAAGAGGAATAAAATCTAACTTGAACGATAAAAGAAAAAAAAAGTGAACCCACGAGTTATACAGAGGAAAACCCTATCACGGCACTTGCTCCAGCGGTCAACAATTCTGAAATTGGTCAGAGGTGGGGAACCATCTCCCATACAGCCAGCAACCCACCCCCCACGCAAGGAGCGTCCTCATTGCAAAGCTGGGGGACCGTGCCGAGGCATCTGTGAGTAAACGTGAGCTGAGCCCCAGGCCAGCTGCTGCTGAACTGTCCCCACCCTTTCCAGGTAAAACACCTGAATATGTACAAGGGCTTGAAAGCCTAGAGGAAGGACCGTGGAGCCACACCAGCGACAGCACGCAGGCCAACTTGGTGCCTGCAGGCCAGCCAGGGTGGTCCTGGACCCTGGCGCTCTTCCAGAAGCTTTCCATTGCCCTGCCTGAGATACCCCTCCTGTCCCGGCCCCCACTGCTTTTTTCCTTCCTCACCTCTGTCCGGAGAGAAATTCCAGCGGAAGGTATGGGTGACACATCCTCTTCTTTACAGGCGGCAGCCTGGCAACTCCTGCAGAAAGGCCAGCAGAACCCCACTCACACTGGGCCACCCACAAAGCTGTGGCCCCTCACTCCCTCCCACCAGCACAGCCCCGAGACTGCTGACGGGGCAGAGAATATGGAGTCAGGCACAGCTTCAGGGGCTATTGCTGCCTGGAGCTCTGTTTATATTGACCTCAATGAGGCACACCTGGGGAGGGCGGGCCGGCAGGGTAAGGCTGCCCAGGTCAGCTAATCCACAACCCTCAGGGAATCACATTGTTGAAAATGGACCCCGCTAAGGCACAAGAGATGCCAAGGAAAAAAAGGACACAATGCCATTTGCAGCACCGTAGATGAGCCTAGAAGTAATCACGTGACTTGTAGTAAGTCAGAAAGTGAAAGACACATATCATATCATATCACTTATAGGTGTTACCTAAAAATGGATACCAGGGCAGATATTTCCACGGAGAAGGGCAATCACAGATTCATTAAACAAACTTATGGTTCACCAATGGAAAGGTGTGAGGATTGGTTTCATTACGATATCGGGGTTAACAGACATATACAAACACAGGTGACATATATAATCACCAAAGACCTACAGAATACCAAGAGAGGACGACTCAACATTCTGTCATAACGTACATGGGAAAAGGATCCCAGGAAGAACAGTCATCTGTATATGTGTAAAAGAACCACATCTTCCACACCTACAACAAGCCAAACATTGTAATCAAACTTGCTGTAATAAAAAATAAAAAATTAAATTAAAAACACGAACAAGAAGTAGTGAGACAAACGTGAGGGGCTTTCTCCTGGCACATTCCATTCTAAACTCCAATCTAGAACACCACTTCCACTGAGGCTCTCTTGCCCTAGTAACCAGATTTGGTAAGGGTGAACTGCTGCCACCTTGTGGCCGTTTCACACAACAGCAGCTTTAATCCCAGCGCTAATGGTCAGTTGATATTCAAAATCATTGCAGGCCTGTAAATGACACCTGCCCTGAAAACAAATCCTGGGGTCACGTATCGACCAAAAAATTCAAAGGACGTCCATATTTCAAAACGACCGTTTCAAAAGGCATATTTTACGCACATTAGTGTTCTGCTTCTTTTCCTTTCTTTCCTTTTTTGTTAAAAAACACGGGAATGGAAAAAGGCATCCCTCAGAATGGGCGAAAATCGTTGCAGACGAATCAATGGACAGAGGTTTAATCTCCAATATATATAAACAGCTCATGCAGCTTAATATTAAAAAAACAAACAACCCAATACAAAAATGGGCAGAAGATCTAAAGAGACGTTTCTTCAAAGGAGACACAGAGATGGCCAAGACGCACATGAAAAGCTGCTCAACAGCACTAATTATTAGAGAAATGCAAATCAAAACTACAATGAGGTATCACCTCACACCTGTTAGAATCGGCATCATCAGGAAATCTACAAACAACCAATTCTGGGGAGGGTGTGGACAAAAGGAGCCCTCTTCCACTATTGGTGGGAATGTAAATTGATACAGTCACTATGGAGAACAGTATGGAGTTTCCTTAAAAAAATTAGAAATAGAATTACCATCTGATCCAGCAATCCCACTTCTGGGCAATACCCAGAGAAAACCGTATTTCAAAAAGGCACATTCACCACAATGTTCGTTGCAGCACTATTTACAATAGCCAGGTAATGGAAGCAACCTAAATGCCCACAGAGAGATGAATGGATAAAGATGTGGTACATATATAAAATGGAATATTACTCGGCCATATAAAGAAATGAAACTAAGTCATTTGTAGAGACATCGATGGATCGAGAGACTGTCATACAGAATGAAGTAAGTCAGAAAGAGGAAAACAAATATTGTATATTAATGCATATCTGTGGAGCCTAAAAATGGTACAGATGAACTGGTTTGCAGGGAAGAAATAGAGACACAGAGGTAGAGAACAAACGTATGGAAACCAAGTGTGGGAAGCCATGGGGTGGTGGTGGTGGGATGAGTTGGGAGTTT
Source organism: Mesoplodon mirus (assembly GCF_964341445.2). Taxonomy (NCBI): domain Eukaryota; kingdom Metazoa; phylum Chordata; class Mammalia; order Artiodactyla; family Ziphiidae; genus Mesoplodon; species Mesoplodon mirus. Next base: position 861,831 of record NW_028295739.1, read on the forward strand.
GGGATTGACCTGTATACATGCATATGCATAAAATACATAACTAATAATAACGTGCTGTATAAAAAAATAAATAAAATTAAATTTCAAAATTTAAAAAAATAAAATTTAAAAATAAAACAGAAAAAAGTTCTTCCCGTCACACAGATGTATTTATAGGAATGAATTATTTCCATGCTTATATCTATAAATACATAAAAGAGGAATAAAATCTAACTTGAACGATAAAAGGAAAAAAAGTGAACCCACGAGTTATACAGAGGAAAACCCTATCACGGCACTTGCTCCAGCGGTCAACAATTCTGAAATTGGTCAGAGGTGGGGAACCATCTCCCATACAGCCAGCAACCCACCCCCCACGCAAGGAGCGTCCTCATTGCAAAGCTGGGGGACCGTGCCGAGGCATCTGTGAGTAAACGTGAGCTGAGCCCCAGGCCAGCTGCTGCTGAACTGTCCCCACCCTTTCCAGGTAAAACACCTGAATATGTACAAGGGCTTGAAAGCCTAGAGGAAGGACCGTGGAGCCACACCAGCGACAGCACGCAGGCCAACTTGGTGCCTGCAGGCCAGCCAGGGTGGTCCTGGACCCTGGCGCTCTTCCAGAAGCTTTCCATTGCCCTGCCTGAGATACCCATCCTGTCCCGGCCCCCACTGCTTTTTTCCTTCCTCACCTCTGTCCGGAGAGAAATTCCAGCGGAAGGGATGGGTGACACATCCTCTTCTTTACAGGCGGCAGCCTGGCAACTCCTGCAGAAAGGCCAGCAGAACCCCACTCACACCGGACCACCCACAAAGCTGTGGCCCCTCACTCCCTCCCACCAGCACAGCCCCGAGACTGCTGACGGGGCAGAGAATATGGAGTCAGGCACAGCTTCAGGGGCTATTGCTGCCTGGAGCTCTGTTTATATTGACCTCAATGAGGCACACCTGGGGAGGGCGGGCCGGCAGGGTAAGGCTGCCCAGGTCAGCTAATCCACAACCCTCAGGGAATCACATTGTTGAAAATGGACCCCGCTAAGGCAGGAGAGATGCCAAGGAAAAAAAGGACACAATGCCATTTGCAGCACCGTAGATGAGTCTAGAAGTAATCACGTGACTTGTAGTAAGTCAGAAAGTGAAAGACACATATCATATCATATCACTTATAGGTGTTACCTAAAAATGGATACCAGGGCAGATATTTCCACGGAGAAGGGCAATCACAGATTCATTAAACAAACTTATGGTTCACCAATGGAAAGGTGTGAGGATTGGTTTCATTACAATATCGGGGTTAACAGACATATACAAACACAGGTGACATATATAATCACCAAAGACCTACAGAATACCAAGAGAGGACGACTCAACATTCTGTCATAACGTACATGGGAAAAGGATCCCAGGAAGAACAGTCATCTGTATATGTGTAAAAGAACCACATCTTCCACACCTACAACAAGCCAAACATTGTAATCAAACTTGCTGTAATAAAAAATAAAAAAATAAATTAAAAACACGAACAAGAAGTAGTGAGACAAACGTGAGGGGCTTTCTCCTGGCACATTCCATTCTAAACTCCAATCTAGAACACCACTTCCACTGAGGCTCTCTTGCCCTAGTAACCAGATTTGGTAAGGGTGAACTGCTGCCACCTTGTGGCCGTTTCACACAACAGCAGCTTTAATCCCAGCGCTAATGGTCAGTTGATATTCAAAATCATTGCAGGCCTGTAAATGACACCTGCCCTGAAAACAAATCCTGGGGTCACGTATCGACCAAAAAATTCAAAGGACGTCCATATTTCAAAACGACCGTTTCAAAAGGCATATTTTACGCACATTAGTGTTCTGCTTCTTTTCCTTTCTTTCCTTTTTTGTTAAAAAACACGGGAATGGAAAAAGGCATCCCTCAGAATGGGCGAAAATCGTTGCAGACGAATCAATGGACAGAGGTTTAATCTCCAATATATATAAACAGCTCATGCAGCTTATTATTAAAAAAACAAACAACCCAAAAAAAATGGGCAGAAGATCTAAAGAGACGTTTCTTCAAAGGAGACACAGAGATGGCCAAGACGCACATGAAAAGCTGCTCAACAGCACTAATTATTAGAGAAATGCAAATCAAAACTACAATGAGGTATCACCTCACACCTGTTAGAATCGGCATCATCAGGAAATCTACAAACAACCAATTCTGGGGAGGGTGTGGACAAAAGGAGCCCTCTTCCACTATTGGTGGGAATGTAAATTGATACAGTCACTATGGAGAACAGTATGGAGTTTCCTTAAAAAAATTAGAAATAGAATTACCATCTGATCCAGCAATACCACTTCTGGGCATATACCCAGAGAAAACCGTATTTCAAAAAGGCACATTCACCACAATGTTCGTTGCAGCACTATTTACAATAGCCAGGTAATGGAAGCAACCTAAATGCCCACAGACAGATGAATGGATAAAGATGTGGTACATATATAAAATGGAATATTACTCGGCCATATAAAGAAATGAAACTGGGTCATTTGTAGAGACATCGATGGATCGAGAGACTGTCATACAGAATGAAGTAAGTCAGAAAGAGGAAAACAAATATTGTATATTAATGCATATCTGTGGAGCCTAAAAATGGTACAGATGAACTGGTTTGCAGGGAAGAAATAGAGACACAGAGGTAGAGAACAAACGTATGGAAACCAAGTGTGGGAAGCCATGGGGTGGTGGTGGTGGGATGAGTTGGGAGTTTGGGATTGACCTGTATACATGCATATGCATAAAATACATAACTAATAATAACGTGCTGTATAAAAAAATAAATAAAATTAAATTTCAAAATTTTAAAAAATAAAATTTAAAAATAAAACAGAAAAAAGTTCTTCCCGTCACACAGATGTATTTATAGGAATGAATTATTTCCATGCTTCTATCTATAAATACATAAAAGAGGAATAAAATCTAACTTGAACGATAAAAGAAAAAAAAAGTGAACCCACGAGTTATACAGAGGAAAACCCTATCACGGCACTTGCTCCAGCGGTCAACAATTCTGAAATTGGTCAGAGGTGGGGAACCATCTCCCATACAGCCAGCAACCCACCCCCCACGCAAGGAGCGTCCTCATTGCAAAGCTGGGGGACCGTGCCGAGGCATCTGTGAGTAAACGTGAGCTGAGCCCCAGGCCAGCTGCTGCTGAACTGTCCCCACCCTTTCCAGGTAAAACACCTGAATATGTACAAGGGCTTGAAAGCCTAGAGGAAGGACCGTGGAGCCACACCAGCGACAGCACGCAGGCCAACTTGGTGCCTGCAGGCCAGCCAGGGTGGTCCTGGACCCTGGCGCTCTTCCAGAAGCTTTCCATTGCCCTGCCTGAGATACCCCTCCTGTCCCGGCCCCCACTGCTTTTTTCCTTCCTCACCTCTGTCCGGAGAGAAATTCCAGCGGAAGGGATGGGTGACACATCCTCTTCTTTACAGGCGGCAGCCTGGCAACTCCTGCAGAAAGGCCAGCAGAACCCCACTCACACTGGGCCACCCACAAAGCTGTGGCCCCTCACTCCCTCCCACCAGCACAGCCCCGAGACTGCTGACGGGGCAGAGAATATGGAGTCAGGCACAGCTTCAGGGGCTATTGCTGCCTGGAGCTCTGTTTATATTGACCTCAATGAGGCACACCTGGGGAGGGCGGGCCGGCAGGGTAAGGCTGCCCAGGTCAGCTAATCCACAACCCTCAGGGAATCACATTGTTGAAAATGGACCCCGCTAAGGCAGAAGAGATGCCAAGGAAAAAAAGGACACAATGCCATTTGCAGCACCGTAGATGAGTCTAGAAGTAATCACGTGACTTGTAGTAAGTCAGAAAGTGAAAGACACATATCATATCATATCACTTATAGGTGTTACCTAAAAATGGATACCAGGGCAGATATTTCCACGGAGAAGGGCAATCACAGATTCATTAAACAAACTTATGGTTCACCAATGGAAAGGTGTGAGGATTGGTTTCATTACGATATCGGGGTTAACAGACATATACAAACACAGGTGACATATATAATCACCAAAGACCTACAGAATACCAAGAGAGGACTACTCAACATTCTGTCATAACGTACATGGGAAAAGGATCCCAGGAAGAACAGTCATCTGTATATGTGTAAAAGAACCACATCTTCCACACCTACAACAAGCCAAACATTGTAATCAAACTTGCTGTAATAAAAAATAAAAAATTAAATTAAAAACACGAACAAGAAGTAGTGAGACAAACGTGAGGGGCTTTCTCCTGGCACATTCCATTCTAAACTCCAATCTAGAACACCACTTCCACTGAGGCTCTCTTGCCCTAGTAACCAGATTTGGTAAGGGTGAACTGCTGCCACCTTGTGGCCGTTTCACACAACAGCAGCTTTAATCCCAGCGCTAATGGTCAGTTGATATTCAAAATCATTGCAGGCCTGTAAATGACACCTGCCCTGAAAACAATTCCTGGGGTCACATATCGAACAAAAATTTCAAAGGACGTCCATATTTCAAAAGGACCGTTTCAAAAGGCATATTTTACGCACATGAGTGTTCTGCTTCTTTTCCTTTCTTTCCTTTTTTGTTAAAAAACACGGGAATGGAAAAAGGCATCCCTCAGAATGGGCGAAAATCGTTGCAGACGAATCAATGGACAGAGGTTTAATCTCCAATATATATAAACAGCTCATGCAGCTTAATATTAAAAAAACAAACAACCCAAAAAAAATGGGCAGAAGATCTAAAGAGACGTTTCTTCAAAGGAGAAACAGAGATGGCCAAGATGCACATGAAAAGCTGCTCAACAGCACTAATTATTAGAGAAATGCAAATCAAAACTACAATGAGGTATCACCTCACACCTGTTAGAATCGGCATCATCAGGAAATCTACAAACAACCAATTCTGGGGAGGGTGTGGACAAAAGGAGCCCTCTTCCACTATTGGTGGGAATGTAAATTGATACAGTCACTATGGAGAACAGTATGGAGTTTCCTTAAAAAAATTAGAAATAGAATTACCATCTGATCCAGCAATACCACTTCTGGGCATATACCCAGAGAAAACCGTATTTCAAAAAGGCACATTCACCACAATGTTCGTTGCAGAACTATTTACAATAGCCAGGTAATGGAAGCAACCTAAATGCCCACAGACAGATGAATGGATAAAGATGTGGTACATATATAAAATGGAATATTACTCGGCCATATAAAGAAATGAAACTGGGTCATTTGTAGAGACATCGATGGATCGAGAGACTGTCATACAGAATGAAGTAAGTCAGAAAGAGGAAAACAAATATTGTATATTAATGCATATCTGTGGAGCCTAAAAATGGTACAGATGAACTGGTTTGCAGGGAAGAAATAGAGACACAGAGGTAGAGAACAAACGTATGGAAACCAAGTGTGGGAAGCCATGGGGTGGTGGTGGTGGGATGAGTTGGGAGTTTGGGATTGACCTGTATACATGCATATGCATAAAATACATAACTAATAATAACGTGCTGTATAAAAAAATAAATAAAATTAAATTTCACAATTTTAAAAAATAACATTTAAAAATAAAACAGAAAAAAGTTCTTCCCGTCACACAGATGTATTTATAGGAATGAATTATTTCCATGCTTCTATCTATAAATACATAAAAGAGGAATAAAATCTAACTTGAACGATAAAAGAAAAAAAAAGTGAACCCACGAGTTATACAGAGGAAAACCCTATCACGGCACTTGCTCCAGCGGTCAACAATTCTGAAATTGGTCAGAGGTGGGGAACCATCTCCCATACAGCCAGCAACCCACCCCCCACGCAAGGAGCGTCCTCATTGCAAAGCTGGGGGACCGTGCCGAGGCATCTGTGAGTAAACGTGAGCTGAGCCCCAGGCCAGCTGCTGCTGAACTGTCCCCACCCTTTCCAGGTAAAACACCTGAATATGTACAAGGGCTTGAAAGCCTAGAGGAAGGACCGTGGAGCCACACCAGCGACAGCACGCAGGCCAACTTGGTGCCTGCAGGCCAGCCAGGGTGGTCCTGGACCCTGGCGCTCTTCCAGAAGCTTTCCATTGCCCTGCCTGAGATACCCCTCCTGTCTCGGCCCCCACTGCTTTTTTCCTTCCTCACCTCTGTCCGGAGAGAAATTCCAGCGGAAGGGATGGGTGACACATCCTCTTCTTTACAGGCGGCAGCCTGGCAACTCCTGCAGAAAGGCCAGCAGAACCCCACTCACACCGGGCCACCCACAAAGCTGTGGCCCCTCACTCCCTCCCACCAGCACAGCCCCGAGACTGCTGACGGGGCAGAGAATATGGAGTCAGGCACAGCTTCAGGGGCTATTGCTGCCTGGAGCTCTGTTTATATTGACCTCAACGAGGCACACCTGGGGAGGGCGGGCCAGCAGGGTAAGGCTGCCCAGGTCAGCTAATCCACAACCCTCAGGGAATCACATTGTTGAAAATGGACCCCGCTAAGGCAGAAGAGATGCCAAGGAAAAAAAGGACACAATGCCATTTGCAGCACCGTAGATGAGTCTAGAAGTAATCACGTGACTTGTAGTAAGTCAGAAAGTGAAAGACACATATCATATCATATCACTTATAGGTGTTACCTAAAAATGGATACCAGGGCAGATATTTCCACGGAGAAGGGCAATCACAGATTCATTAAACAAACTTATGGTTCACCAATGGAAAGGTGTGAGGATTGGTTTCATTACGATATCGGGGTTAACAGACATATACAAACACAGGTGACATATATAATCACCAAAGACCTACAGAATACCAAGAGAGGACGACTCAACATTCTGTCATAACGTACATGGGAAAAGGATCCCAGGAAGAACAGTCATCTGTATATGTGTAAAAGAACCACATCTTCCACACCTACAACAAGCCAAACATTGTAATCAAACTTGCTGTAATAAAAAATAAAAAATTAAATTAAAAACACGAACAAGAAGTAGTGAGACAAACGTGAGGGGCTTTCTCCTGGCACATTCCATTCTAAACTCCAATCTAGAACACCACTTCCACTGAGGCTCTCTTGCCCTAGTAACCAGATTTGGTAAGGGTGAACTGCTGCCACCTTGTGGCCGTTTCACACAACAGCAGCTTTAATCCCAGCGCTAATGGTCAGTTGATATTCAAAATCATTGCAGGCCTGTAAATGACACCTGCCCTGAAAACAAATCCTGGGGTCACGTATCGACCAAAAAATTCAAAGGACGTCCATATTTCAAAACGACCGTTTCAAAAGGCATATTTTACGCACATTAGTGTTCTGCTTCTTTTCCTTTCTTTCCTTTTTTGTTAAAAAACACGGGAATGGAAAAAGGCATCCCTCAGAATGGGCGAAAATCGTTGCAGACGAATCAATGGACAGAGGTTTAATCTCAAATATATATAAACAGCTCATGCAGCTTAATATTAAAAAAACAAACAACCCAATACAAAAATGGGCAGAAGATCTAAAGAGACGTTTCTTCAAAGGAGACACAGAGATGGCCAAGACGCACATGAAAAGCTGCTCAACAGCACTAATTATTAGAGAAATGCAAATCAAAACTACAATGAGGTATCACCTCACACCTGTTAGAATCGGCATCATCAGGAAATCTACAAACAACCAATTCTGGGGAGGGTGTGGACAAAAGGAGCCCTCTTCCACTATTGGTGGGAATGTAAATTGATACAGTCACTATGGAGAACAGTATGGAGTTTCCTTAAAAAAATTAGAAATAGAATTACCATCTGATCCAGCAATACCACTTCTGGGCATATACCCAGAGAAAACCGTATTTCAAAAAGGCACATTCACCACAATGTTCGTTGCAGCACTATTTACAATAGCCAGGTAATGGAAGCAACCTAAATGCCCACAGACAGATGAATGGATAAAGATGTGGTACATATATAAAATGGAATATTACTCGGCCATATAAAGAAATGAAACTGGGTCATTTGTAGAGACATCGATGGATCGAGAGACTGTCATACAGAATGAAGTAAGTCAGAAAGAGGAAAACAAATATTGTATATTAATGCATATCTGTGGAGCCTAAAAATGGTACAGATGAACTGGTTTGCAGGGAAGAAATAGAGACACAGAGGTAGAGAACAAACGTATGGAAACCAAGTGTGGGAAGCCATGGGGTGGTGGTGGTGGGATGAGTTGGGAGTTTGGGATTGACCTGTATACATGCATATGCATAAAATACATAACTAATAATAACGTGCTGTATAAAAAAATAAATAAAATTAAATTTCACAATTTTAAAAAATAACATTTAAAAATAAAACAGAAAAAAGTTCTTCCCGTCACACAGATGTATTTATAGGAATGAATTATTTCCATGCTTATATCTATAAATACATAAAAGAGGAATAAAATCTAAATTGAACGATAAAAGAAAAAAAAAGTGAACCCACGAGTTATACAGAGGAAAACCCTATCACGGCACTTGCTCCAGCGGTCAACAATTCTGAAATTGGTCAGAGGTGGGGAACCATCTCCCATACAGCCAGCAACCCACCCCCCACGCAAGGAGCGTCCTCATTGCAAAGCTGGGGGACCGTGCCGAGGCATCTGTGAGTAAACGTGAGCTGAGCCCCAGGCCAGCTGCTGCTGAACTGTCCCCACCCTTTCCAGGTAAAACACCTGAATATGTACAAGGGCTTGAAAGCCTAGAGGAAGGACCGTGGAGCCACACCAGCGACAGCACGCAGGCCAACTTGGTGCCTGCAGGCCAGCCAGGGTGGTCCTGGACCCTGGCGCTCTTCCAGAAGCTTTCCATTGCCCTGCCTGAGATACCCCTCCTGTCTCGGCCCCCACTGCTTTTTTCCTTCCTCACCTCTGTCCGGAGAGAAATTCCAGCGGAAGGGATGGGTGACACATCCTCTTCTTTACAGGCGGCAGCCTGGCAACTCCTGCAGAAAGGCCAGCAGAACCCCACTCACACCGGGCCACCCACAAAGCTGTGGCCCCTCACTCCCTCCCACCAGCACAGCCCCGAGACTGCTGACGGGGCAGAGAATATGGAGTCAGGCACAGCTTCAGGGGCTATTGCTGCCTGGAGCTCTGTTTATATTGACCTCAACGAGGCACACCTGGGGAGGGCGGGCCAGCAGGGTAAGGCTGCCCAGGTCAGCTAATCCACAACCCTCAGGGAATCACATTGTTGAAAATGGACCCCGCTAAGGCAGAAGAGATGCCAAGGAAAAAAAGGACACAATGCCATTTGCAGCACCGTAGATGAGTCTAGAAGTAATCACGTGACTTGTAGTAAGTCAGAAAGTGAAAGACACATATCATATCATATCACTTATAGGTGTTACCTAAAAATGGATACCAGGGCAGATATTTCCACGGAGAAGGGCAATCACAGATTCATTAAACAAACTTATGGTTCACCAATGGAAAGGTGTGAGGATTGGTTTCATTACGATATCGGGGTTAACAGACATATACAAACACAGGTGACATATATAATCACCAAAGACCTACAGAATACCAAGAGAGGACTACTCAACATTCTGTCATAACGTACATGGGAAAAGGATCCCAGGAAGAACAGTCATCTGTATATGTGTAAAAGAACCACATCTTCCACACCTACAACAAGCCAAACATTGTAATCAAACTTGCTGTAATAAAAAATAAAAAATTAAATTAAAAACACGAACAAGAAGTAGTGAGACAAACGTGAGGGGCTTTCTCCTGGCACATTCCATTCTAAACTCCAATCTAGAACACCACTTCCACTGAGGCTCTCTTGCCCTAGTAACCAGATTTGGTAAGGGTGAACTGCTGCCACCTTGTGGCCGTTTCACACAACAGCAGCTTTAATCCCAGCGCTAATGGTCAGTTGATATTCAAAATCATTGCAGGCCTGTAAATGACACCTGCCCTGAAAACAAATCCTGGGGTCACATATCGACCAAAAAATTCAAAGGACGTCCATATTTCAAAACGACCGTTTCAAAAGGCATATTTTACGCACATTAGTGTTCTGCTTCTTTTCCTTTCTTTCCTTTTTTGTTAAAAAACACGGGAATGGAAAAAGGCATCCCTCAGAATGGGCGAAAATCGTTGCAGACGAATCAATGGACAGAGGTTTAATCTCCAATATATATAAACAGCTCATGCAGCTTAATATTAAAAACACAAACAACCCAAAAAAAATGGGCAGAAGATCTAAAGAGACGTTTCTTCAAAGGAGACACAGAGATGGCCAAGACGCACATGAAAAGCTGCTCAACAGCACTAATTATTAGAGAAATGCAAATCAAAACTACAATGAGGTATCACCTCACACCTGTTAGAATCGGCATCATCAGGAAATCTACAAACAACCAATTCTGGGGAGGGTGTGGACAAAAGGAGCCCTCTTCCACTATTGGTGGGAATGTAAATTGATACAGTCACTATGGAGAACAGTATGGAGTTTCCTTAAAAAAATTAGAAATAGAATTACCATCTGATCCAGCAATCCCACTTCTGGGCATATACCCAGAGAAAACCGTATTTCAAAAAGGCACATTCACCACAATGTTCGTTGCAGCACTATTTACAATAGCCAGGTAATGGAAGCAACCTAAATGCCCACAGACAGATGAATGGATAAAGATGTGGTACATATATGAAATGGAATATTACTCAGCCATAAAAAGGAATGAAACTGGGTCATTTGTAGAGACATCGATGGATCGAGAGACTGTCATACAGAATGAAGTAAGTCAGAAAGAGGAAAACAAATATTGTATATTAATGCATATCTGTGGAGCCTAAAAATGGTACAGATGAACTGGTTTGCAGGGAAGAAATAGAGACACAGAGGTAGAGAACAAACGTATGGAAACCAAGTGTGGGAAGCCATGGGGTGGTGGTGGTGGGATGAGTTGGGAGTTTGGGATTGACCTGTATACATGCATATGCATAAAATACATAACTAATAATAACGTGCTGTATAAAAAAATAAATAAAATTAAATTTCAAAATTTTAAAAAATAAAATTTAAAAATAAAACAGAAAAAAGTTCTTCCCGTCACACAGATGTATTTATAGGAATGAATTATTTCCATGCTTATATCTATAAATACATAAAAGAGGAATAAAATCTAACTTGAACGATAAAAGAAAAAAAAAGTGAACCCACGAGTTATACAGAGGAAAACCCTATCACGGCACTTGCTCCAGCGGTCAACAATTCTGAAATTGGTCAGAGGTGGGGAACCATCTCCCATACAGCCAGCAACCCACCCCCCACGCAAGGAGCGTCCTCATTGCAAAGCTGGGGGACCGTGCCGAGGCATCTGTGAGTAAACGTGAGCTGAGCCCCAGGCCAGCTGCTGCTGAACTGTCCCCACCCTTTCCAGGTAAAACACCTGAATATGTACAAGGGCTTGAAAGCCTAGAGGAAGGACCGTGGAGCCACACCAGCAACAGCACGCAGGCCAACTTGGTGCCTGCAGGCCAGCCAGGGTGGTCCTGGACCCTGGCGCTCTTCCAGAAGCTTTCCATTGCCCTGCCTGAGATACCCCTCCTGTCCCGGCCCCCACTGCTTTTTTCCTTCCTCAGCTCTGTCCGGAGAGAAATTCCAGCGGAAGGTATGGGTGACACATCCTCTTCTTTACAGGCGGCAGCCTGGCAACTCCTGCAGAAAGGCCAGCAGAACCCCACTCACACCGGGCCACCCACAAAGCTGTGGCCCCTCACTCCCTCCCACCAGCACAGCCCCGAGACTGCTGACGGGGCAGAGAATATGGAGTCAGGCACAGCTTCAGGGGCTATTGCTGCCTGGAGCGCTGTTTATATTGACCTCAACGAGGCACACTTGGGGAGGGCGGGCCGGCAGGGTAAGGCTGCCCAGGTCAGCTAATCCACAACCCTCAGGGAATCACATTGTTGAAAATGGACCCCGCTAAGGCAGAAGAGATGCCAAGGAAAAAAAGGACACAATGCCATTTGCAGCACCGTAGATGAGCCTAGAAGTAATCACGTGACTTGTAGTAAGTCAGAAAGTGAAAGACACATATCATATCATATCACTTATAGGTGTTACCTAAAAATGGATACCAGGGCAGATATTTCCACGGAGAAGGGCAATCACAGATTCATTAAACAAACTTATGGTTCACCAATGGAAAGGTGTGAGGATTGGTTTCATTACGATATCGGGGTTAACAGACATATACAAACACAGGTGACATATATAATCACCAAAGACCTACAGAATACCAAGAGAGGACGACTCAACATTCTGTCATAACGTACATGGGAAAAGGATCCCAGGAAGAACAGTCATCTGTATATGTGTAAAAGAACCACATCTTCCACACCTACAACAAGCCAAACATTGTAATCAAACTTGCTGTAATAAAAAATAAAAAATTAAATTAAAAACACGAACAAGAAGTAGTGAGACAAACGTGAGGGGCTTTCTCCTGGCACATTCCATTCTAAACTCCAATCTAGAACACCACTTCCACTGAGGCTCTCTTGCCCTAGTAACCAGATTTGGTAAGGGTGAACTGCTGCCACCTTGTGGCCGTTTCACACAACAGCAGCTTTAATCCCAGCGCTAATGGTCAGTTGATATTCAAAATCATTGCAGGCCTGTAAATGACACCTGCCCTGAAAACAAATCCTGGGGTCACATATCGACCAAAAAATTCAAAGGACGTCCATATTTCAAAACGACCGTTTCAAAAGGCATATTTTACGCACATTAGTGTTCTGCTTCTTTTCCTTTCTTTCCTTTTTTGTTAAAAAACACGGGAATGGAAAAAGGCATCCCTCAGAATGGGCGAAAATCGTTGCAGACGAATCAATGGACAGAGGTTTAATCTCCAATATATATAAACAGCTCATGCAGCTTAATATTAAAAACACAAACAACCCAAAAAAAATGGGCAGAAGATCTAAAGAGACGTTTCTTCATAGGAGACACAGAGATGGCCAAGACGCACATGAAAAGCTGCTCAACAGCACTAATTATTAGAGAAATGCAAATCAAAACTACAATGAGGTATCACCTCACACCTGTTAGAATCGGCATCATCAGGAAATCTACAAACAACCAATTCTGGGGAGGGTGTGGACAAAAGGAGCCCTCTTCCACTATTGGTGGGAATGTAAATTGATACAGTCACTATGGAGAACAGTATGGAGTTTCCTTAAAAAAATTAGAAATACAATTACCATCTGATCCAGCAATCCCACTTCTGGGCATATACCCAGAGAAAACCGTATTTCAAAAAGGCACATTCACCACAATGTTCGTTGCAGCACTATTTACAATAGCCAGGTAATGGAAGCAACCTAAATGCCCACAGACAGATGAATGGATAAAGATGTGGTACATATATGAAATGGAATATTACTCGGCCATAAAAAGGAATGAAACTGGGTCATTTGTAGAGACATCGATGGATCGAGAGACTGTCATACAGAATGAAGTAAGTCAGAAAGAGGAAAACAAATATTGTATATTAATGCATATCTGTGGAGCCTAAAAATGGTACAGATGAACTGGTTTGCAGGGAAGAAATAGAGACACAGAGGTAGAGAACAAACGTATGGACACCAAGTGTGGGAAGCCATGGGGTGGTGGTGGTGGGATGAGTTGGGAGTTTGGGATTGACCTGTATACATGCATATGCATAAAATACATAACTAATAATAACGTGCTGTATAAAAAAAATAAATAAAATTAAATTTCAAAATTTTAAAAAATAAAATTTAAAAATAAAACAGAAAAAAGTTCTTCCCGTCACACAGATGTATTTATAGGAATGAATTATTTCCATGCTTATATCTATAAATACATAAAAGAGGAATAAAATCTAAATTGAACGATAAAAGAAAAAAAAAGTGAACCCACGAGTTATACAGAGGAAAACCCTATCACGGCACTTGCTCCAGCGGTCAACAATTCTGAAATTGGTCAGAGGTGGGGAACCATCTCCCATACAGCCAGCAACCCACCCCCCACGCAAGGAGCGTCCTCATTGCAAAGCTGGGGGACCGTGCCGAGGCATCTGTGAGTAAACGTGAGCTGAGCCCCAGGCCAGCTGCTGCTGAACTGTCCCCACCCTTTCCAGGTAAAACACCTGAATATGTACAAGGGCTTGAAAGCCTAGAGGAAGGACCGTGGAGCCACACCAGCGACAGCACGCAGGCCAACTTGGTGCCTGCAGGCCAGCCAGGGTGGTCCTGGACCCTGGCGCTCTTCCAGAAGCTTTCCATTGCCCTGCCTGAGATACCCCTCCTGTCTCGGCCCCCACTGCTTTTTTCCTTCCTCACCTCTGTCCGGAGAGAAATTCCAGCGGAAGGGATGGGTGACACATCCTCTTCTTTACAGGCGGCAGCCTGGCAACTCCTGCAGAAAGGCCAGCAGAACCCCACTCACACCGGGCCACCCACAAAGCTGTGGCCCCTCACTCCCTCCCACCAGCACAGCCCCGAGACTGCTGACGGGGCAGAGAATATGGAGTCAGGCACAGCTTCAGGGGCTATTGCTGCCTGGAGCTCTGTTTATATTGACCTCAACGAGGCACACCTGGGGAGGGCGGGCCAGCAGGGTAAGGCTGCCCAGGTCAGCTAATCCACAACCCTCAGGGAATCACATTGTTGAAAATGGACCCCGCTAAGGCAGAAGAGATGCCAAGGAAAAAAAGGACACAATGCCATTTGCAGCACCGTAGATGAGTCTAGAAGTAATCACGTGACTTGTAGTAAGTCAGAAAGTGAAAGACACATATCATATCATATCACTTATAGGTGTTACCTAAAAATGGATACCAGGGCAGATATTTCCACGGAGAAGGGCAATCACAGATTCATTAAACAAACTTATGGTTCACCAATGGAAAGGTGTGAGGATTGGTTTCATTACGATATCGGGGTTAACAGACATATACAAACACAGGTGACATATATAATCACCAAAGACCTACAGAATACCAAGAGAGGACGACTCAACATTCTGTCATAACGTACATGGGAAAAGGATCCCAGGAAGAACAGTCATCTGTATATGTGTAAAAGAACCACATCTTCCACACCTACAACAAGCCAAACATTGTAATCAAACTTGCTGTAATAAAAAATAAAAAATTAAATTAAAAACACGAACAAGAAGTAGTGAGACAAACGTGAGGGGCTTTCTCCTGGCACATTCCATTCTAAACTCCAATCTAGAACACCACTTCCACTGAGGCTCTCTTGCCCTAGTAACCAGATTTGGTAAGGGTGAACTGCTGCCACCTTGTGGCCGTTTCACACAACAGCAGCTTTAATCCCAGCGCTAATGGTCAGTTGATATTCAAAATCATTGCAGGCCTGTAAATGACACCTGCCCTGAAAACAAATCCTGGGGTCACGTATCGACCAAAAAATTCAAAGGACGTCCATATTTCAAAACGACCGTTTCAAAAGGCATATTTTACGCACATTAGTGTTCTGCTTCTTTTCCTTTCTTTCCTTTTTTGTTAAAAAACACGGGAATGGAAAAAGGCATCCCTCAGAATGGGCGAAAATCGTTGCAGACGAATCAATGGACAGAGGTTTAATCTCAAATATATATAAACAGCTCATGCAGCTTAATATTAAAAAAACAAACAACCCAATACAAAAATGGGCAGAAGATCTAAAGAGACGTTTCTTCAAAGGAGACACAGAGATGGCCAAGACGCACATGAAAAGCTGCTCAACAGCACTAATTATTAGAGAAATGCAAATCAAAACTACAATGAGGTATCACCTCACACCTGTTAGAATCGGCATCATCAGGAAATCTACAAACAACCAATTCTGGGGAGGGTGTGGACAAAAGGAGCCCTCTTCCACTATTGGTGGGAATGTAAATTGATACAGTCACTATGGAGAACAGTATGGAGTTTCCTTAAAAAAATTAGAAATAGAATTACCATCTGATCCAGCAATACCACTTCTGGGCATATACCCAGAGAAAACCGTATTTCAAAAAGGCACATTCACCACAATGTTCGTTGCAGCACTATTTACAATAGCCAGGTAATGGAAGCAACCTAAATGCCCACAGACAGATGAATGGATAAAGATGTGGTACATATATAAAATGGAATATTACTCGGCCATATAAAGAAATGAAACTGGGTCATTTGTAGAGACATCGATGGATCGAGAGACTGTCATACAGAATGAAGTAAGTCAGAAAGAGGAAAACAAATATTGTATATTAATGCATATCTGTGGAGCCTAAAAATGGTACAGATGAACTGGTTTGCAGGGAAGAAATAGAGACACAGAGGTAGAGAACAAACGTATGGAAACCAAGTGTGGGAAGCCATGGGGTGGTGGTGGTGGGATGAGTTGGGAGTTTGGGATTGACCTGTATACATGCATATGCATAAAATACATAACTAATAATAACGTGCTGTATAAAAAAATAAATAAAATTAAATTTCAAAATTTTAAAAAATAAAATTTAAAAATAAAACAGAAAAAAGTTCTTCCCGTCACACAGATGTATTTATAGGAATGAATTATTTCCATGCTTATATCTATAAATACATAAAAGAGGAATAAAATCTAAATTGAACGATAAAAGAAAAAAAAAGTGAACCCACGAGTTATACAGAGGAAAACCCTATCACGGCACTTGCTCCAGCGGTCAACAATTCTGAAATTGGTCAGAGGTGGGGAACCATCTCCCATACAGCCAGCAACCCACCCCCCACGCAAGGAGCGTCCTCATTGCAAAGCTGGGGGACCGTGCCGAGGCATCTGTGAGTAAACGTGAGCTGAGCCCCAGGCCAGCTGCTGCTGAACTGTCCCCACCCTTTCCAGGTAAAACACCTGAATATGTACAAGGGCTTGAAAGCCTAGAGGAAGGACCGTGGAGCCACACCAGCGACAGCACGCAGGCCAACTTGGTGCCTGCAGGCCAGCCAGGGTGGTCCTGGACCCTGGCGCTCTTCCAGAAGCTTTCCATTGCCCTGCCTGAGATACCCCTCCTGTCTCGGCCCCCACTGCTTTTTTCCTTCCTCACCTCTGTCCGGAGAGAAATTCCAGCGGAAGGGATGGGTGACACATCCTCTTCTTTACAGGCGGCAGCCTGGCAACTCCTGCAGAAAGGCCAGCAGAACCCCACTCACACCGGGCCACCCACAAAGCTGTGGCCCCTCACTCCCTCCCACCAGCACAGCCCCGAGACTGCTGACGGGGCAGAGAATATGGAGTCAGGCACAGCTTCAGGGGCTATTGCTGCCTGGAGCTCTGTTTATATTGACCTCAACGAGGCACACCTGGGGAGGGCGGGCCAGCAGGGTAAGGCTGCCCAGGTCAGCTAATCCACAACCCTCAGGGAATCACATTGTTGAAAATGGACCCCGCTAAGGCAGAAGAGATGCCAAGGAAAAAAAGGACACAATGCCATTTGCAGCACCGTAGATGAGTCTAGAAGTAATCACGTGACTTGTAGTAAGTCAGAAAGTGAAAGACACATATCATATCATATCACTTATAGGTGTTACCTAAAAATGGATACCAGGGCAGATATTTCCACGGAGAAGGGCAATCACAGATTCATTAAACAAACTTATGGTTCACCAATGGAAAGGTGTGAGGATTGGTTTCATTACGATATCGGGGTTAACAGACATATACAAACACAGGTGACATATATAATCACCAAAGACCTACAGAATACCAAGAGAGGACTACTCAACATTCTGTCATAACGTACATGGGAAAAGGATCCCAGGAAGAACAGTCATCTGTATATGTGTAAAAGAACCACATCTTCCACACCTACAACAAGCCAAACATTGTAATCAAACTTGCTGTAATAAAAAATAAAAAATTAAATTAAAAACACGAACAAGAAGTAGTGAGACAAACGTGAGGGGCTTTCTCCTGGCACATTCCATTCTAAACTCCAATCTAGAACACCACTTCCACTGAGGCTCTCTTGCCCTAGTAACCAGATTTGGTAAGGGTGAACTGCTGCCACCTTGTGGCCGTTTCACACAACAGCAGCTTTAATCCCAGCGCTAATGGTCAGTTGATATTCAAAATCATTGCAGGCCTGTAAATGACACCTGCCCTGAAAACAAATCCTGGGGTCACATATCGACCAAAAAATTCAAAGGACGTCCATATTTCAAAACGACCGTTTCAAAAGGCATATTTTACGCACATTAGTGTTCTGCTTCTTTTCCTTTCTTTCCTTTTTTGTTAAAAAACACGGGAATGGAAAAAGGCATCCCTCAGAATGGGCGAAAATCGTTGCAGACGAATCAATGGACAGAGGTTTAATCTCCAATATATATAAACAGCTCATGCAGCTTAATATTAAAAACACAAACAACCCAAAAAAAATGGGCAGAAGATCTAAAGAGACGTTTCTTCAAAGGAGACACAGAGATGGCCAAGACGCACATGAAAAGCTGCTCAACAGCACTAATTATTAGAGAAATGCAAATCAAAACTACAATGAGGTATCACCTCACACCTGTTAGAATCGGCATCATCAGGAAATCTACAAACAACCAATTCTGGGGAGGGTGTGGACAAAAGGAGCCCTCTTCCACTATTGGTGGGAATGTAAATTGATACAGTCACTATGGAGAACAGTATGGAGTTTCCTTAAAAAAATTAGAAATAGAATTACCATCTGATCCAGCAATCCCACTTCTGGGCATATACCCAGAGAAAACCGTATTTCAAAAAGGCACATTCACCACAATGTTCGTTGCAGCACTATTTACAATAGCCAGGTAATGGAAGCAACCTAAATGCCCACAGACAGATGAATGGATAAAGATGTGGTACATATATGAAATGGAATATTACTCAGCCATAAAAAGGAATGAAACTGGGTCATTTGTAGAGACATCGATGGATCGAGAGACTGTCATACAGAATGAAGTAAGTCAGAAAGAGGAAAACAAATATTGTATATTAATGCATATCTGTGGAGCCTAAAAATGGTACAGATGAACTGGTTTGCAGGGAAGAAATAGAGACACAGAGGTAGAGAACAAACGTATGGAAACCAAGTGTGGGAAGCCATGGGGTGGTGGTGGTGGGATGAGTTGGGAGTTTGGGATTGACCTGTATACATGCATATGCATAAAATACATAACTAATAATAACGTGCTGTATAAAAAAATAAATAAAATTAAATTTCAAAATTTTAAAAAATAAAATTTAAAAATAAAACAGAAAAAAGTTCTTCCCGTCACACAGATGTATTTATAGGAATGAATTATTTCCATGCTTATATCTATAAATACATAAAAGAGGAATAAAATCTAACTTGAACGATAAAAGAAAAAAAAAGTGAACCCACGAGTTATACAGAGGAAAACCCTATCACGGCACTTGCTCCAGCGGTCAACAATTCTGAAATTGGTCAGAGGTGGGGAACCATCTCCCATACAGCCAGCAACCCACCCCCCACGCAAGGAGCGTCCTCATTGCAAAGCTGGGGGACCGTGCCGAGGCATCTGTGAGTAAACGTGAGCTGAGCCCCAGGCCAGCTGCTGCTGAACTGTCCCCACCCTTTCCAGGTAAAACACCTGAATATGTACAAGGGCTTGAAAGCCTAGAGGAAGGACCGTGGAGCCACACCAGCAACAGCACGCAGGCCAACTTGGTGCCTGCAGGCCAGCCAGGGTGGTCCTGGACCCTGGCGCTCTTCCAGAAGCTTTCCATTGCCCTGCCTGAGATACCCCTCCTGTCCCGGCCCCCACTGCTTTTTTCCTTCCTCAGCTCTGTCCGGAGAGAAATTCCAGCGGAAGGTATGGGTGACACATCCTCTTCTTTACAGGCGGCAGCCTGGCAACTCCTGCAGAAAGGCCAGCAGAACCCCACTCACACCGGCCACCCACAAAGCTGTGGCCCCTCACTCCCTCCCACCAGCACAGCCCCGAGACTGCTGACGGGGCAGAGAATATGGAGGCAGGCACAGCTTCAGGGGCTATTGCTGCCTGGAGCGCTGTTTATATTGACCTCAACGAGGCACACCTGGGGAGGTCGGGCCGGCAGGGTAAGGCTGCCCAGGTCAGCTAATCCACAACCCTCAGGGAATCACATTGTTGAAAATGGACCCCGCTAAGGCAGAAGAGATGCCAAGGAAAAAAAGGACACAATGCCATTTGCAGCACCGTAGATGAGCCTAGAAGTAATCACGTGACTTGTAGTAAGTCAGAAAGTGAAAGACACATATCATATCATATCACTTATAGGTGTTACCTAAAAATGGATACCAGGGCAGATATTTCCACGGAGAAGGGCAATCACAGATTCATTAAACAAACTTATGGTTCACCAATGGAAAGATGAGAGGATTGGTTTCATTATGATATCGGGGTTAACAGACATATACAAACACAGGTGACATATATAATCACCAAAGACCTACAGAATACCAAGAGAGGACGACTCAACATTCTGTCATAACGTACATGGGAAAAGGATCCCAGGAAGAACAGTCATCTGTATATGTGTAAAAGAACCACATCTTCCACACCTACAACAAGCCAAACATTGTAATCAAACTTGCTGTAATAAAAAATAAAAAATTAAATTAAAAACACGAACAAGAAGTAGTGAGACAAACGTGAGGGGCTTTCTCCTGGCACATTCCATTCTAAACTCCAATCTAGAACACCACTTCCACTGAGGCTCTCTTGCCCTAGTAACCAGATTTGGTAAGGGTGAACTGCTGCCACCTTGTGGCCGTTTCACACAACAGCAGCTTTAATCCCAGCGCTAATGGTCAGTTGATATTCAAAATCATTGCAGGCCTGTAAATGACACCTGCCCTGAAAACAAATCCTGGGGTCACATATCGACCAAAAAATTCAAAGGACGTCCATATTTCAAAACGACCGTTTCAAAAGGCATATTTTACGCACATTAGTGTTCTGCTTCTTTTCCTTTCTTTCCTTTTTTGTTAAAAAACACGGGAATGGAAAAAGGCATCCCTCAGAATGGGCGAAAATCGTTGCAGACGAATCAATGGACAGAGGTTTAATCTCCAATATATATAAACAGCTCATGCAGCTTAATATTAAAAACACAAACAACCCAAAAAAAATGGGCAGAAGATCTAAAGAGACGTTTCTTCAAAGGAGACACAGAGATGGCCAAGACGCACATGAAAAGCTGCTCAACAGCACTAATTATTAGAGAAATGCAAATCAAAACTACAATGAGGTATCACCTCACACCTGTTAGAATCGGCATCATCAGGAAATCTACAAACAACCAATTCTGGGGAGGGTGTGGACAAAAGGAGCCCTCTTCCACTATTGGTGGGAATGTAAATTGATACAGTCACTATGGAGAACAGTATGGAGTTTCCTTAAAAAAATTAGAAATAGAATTACCATCTGATCCAGCAATCCCACTTCTGGGCATATACCCAGAGAAAACCGTATTTCAAAAAGGCACATTCACCACAATGTTCGTTGCAGCACTATTTACAATAGCCAGGTAATGGAAGCAACCTAAATGCCCACAGACAGATGAATGGATAAAGTTGTGGTACATATATGAAATGGAATATTACTCGGCCATAAAAAGGAATGAAACTGGGTCATTTGTAGAGACATCGATGGATCGAGAGACTGTCATACAGAATGAAGTAAGTCAGAAAGAGGAAAACAAATATTGTATATTAATGCATATCTGTGGAGCCTAAAAATGGTACAGATGAACTGGTTTGCAGGGAAGAAATAGAGACACAGAGGTAGAGAACAAACGTATGGAAACCAAGTGTGGGAAGCCATGGGGTGGTGGTGGTGGGATGAGTTGGGAGTTTGGGATTGACCTGTATACATGCATATGCATAAAATACATAACTAATAATAACGTGCTGTATAAAAAAAATAAATAAAATTAAATTTCAAAATTTTAAAAAATAAAATTTAAAAATAAAACAGAAAAAAGTTCTTCCCGTCACACAGATGTATTTATAGGAATGAATTATTTCCATGCTTATATCTATAAATACATAAAAGAGGAATAAAATCTAACTTGAACGATAAAAGAAAAAAAAAGTGAACCCACGAGTTATACAGAGGAAAACCCTATCACGGCACTTGCTCCAGCGGTCAACAATTCTGAAATTGGTCAGAGGTGGGGAACCATCTCCCATACAGCCAGCAACCCAACCCCCACGCAAGGAGCGTCCTCATTGCAAAGCTGGGGGACCGTGCCGAGGCATCTGTGAGTAAACGTGAGCTGAGCCCCAGGCCAGCTGCTGCTGAACTGTCCCCACCCTTTCCAGGTAAAACACCTGAATATGTACAAGGGCTTGAAAGCCTAGAGGAAGGACCGTGGAGCCACACCAGCGACAGCACGCAGGCCAACTTGGTGCCTGCAGGCCAGCCAGGGTGGTCCTGGACCCTGGCGCTCTTCCAGAAGCTTTCCATTGCCCTGCCTGAGATACCCCTCCTGTCCCGGCCCCCACTGCTTTTTTCCTTCCTCAGCTCTGTCCGGAGAGAAATTCCAGCGGAAGGTATGGGTGACACATCCTCTTCTTTACAGGCGGCAGCCTGGCAACTCCTGCAGAAAGGCCAGCAGAACCCCACTCACACCGGGCCACCCACAAAGCTGTGGCCCCTCACTCCCTCCCACCAGCACAGCCCCGAGACTGCTGACGGGGCAGAGAATATGGAGTCAGGCACAGCTTCAGGGGCTATTGCTGCCTGGAGCGCTGTTTATATTGACCTCAACGAGGCACACCTGGGGAGGGCGGGCCGGCAGGGTAAGGCTGCCCAGGTCAGCTAATCCACAACCCTCAGGGAATCACATTGTTGAAAATGGACCCCGCTAAGGCAGAAGAGATGCCAAGGAAAAAAAGGACACAATGCCATTTGCAGCACCGTAGATGAGCCTAGAAGTAATCACGTGACTTGTAGTAAGTCAGAAAGTGAAAGACACATATCATATCATATCACTTATAGGTGTTACCTAAAAATGGATACCAGGGCAGATATTTCCACGGAGAAGGGCAATCACAGATTCATTAAACAAACTTATGGTTCACCAATGGAAAGGTGTGAGGATTGGTTTCATTACGATATCGGGGTTAACAGACATATACAAACACAGGTGACATATATAATCACCAAAGACCTACAGAATACCAAGAGAGGACGACTCAACATTCTGTCATAACGTACATGGGAAAAGGATCCCAGGAAGAACAGTCATCTGTATATGTGTAAAAGAACCACATCTTCCACACCTACAACAAGCCAAACATTGTAATCAAACTTGCTGTAATAAAAAATAAAAAATTAAATTAAAAACACGAACAAGAAGTAGTGAGACAAACGTGAGGGGCTTTCTCCTGGCACATTCCATTCTAAACTCCAATCTAGAACACCACTTCCACTGAGGCTCTCTTGCCCTAGTAACCAGATTTGGTAAGGGTGAACTGCTGCCACCTTGTGGCCGTTTCACACAACAGCAGCTTTAATCCCAGCGCTAATGGTCAGTTGATATTCAAAATCATTGCAGGCCTGTAAATGACACCTGCCCTGAAAACAAATCCTGGGGTCACATATCGACCAAAAAATTCAAAGGACGTCCATATTTCAAAACGACCGTTTCAAAAGGCATATTTTACGCACATTAGTGTTCTGCTTCTTTTCCTTTCTTTCCTTTTTTGTTAAAAAACACGGGAATGGAAAAAGGCATCCCTCAGAATGGGCGAAAATCGTTGCAGACGAATCAATGGACAGAGGTTTAATCTCCAATATATATAAACAGCTCATGCAGCTGAATATTAAAAACACAAACAACCCCAAAAAAATGGGCAGAAGATCTAAAGAGACGTTTCTTCATAGGAGACACAGAGATGGCCAAGACACACATGAAAAGCTGCTCAACAGCACTAATTATTAGAGAAATGCAAATCAAAACTACAATGAGGTATCACCTCACACCTGTTAGAATCGGCATCATCAGGAAATCTACAAACAACCAATTCTGGGGAGGGTGTGGACAAAAGGAGCCCTCTTCCACTATTGGTGGGAATGTAAATTGATACAGTCACTATGGAGAACAGTATGGAGTTTCCTTAAAAAAATTAGAAATAGAATTACCATCTGATCCAGCAATCCCACTTCTGGGCATATACCCAGAGAAAACCGTATTTCAAAAAGGCACATTCACCACAATGTTCGATGCAGCACTATTTACAATAGCCAGGTAATGGAAGCAACCTAAATGCCCACAGACAGATGAATGGATAAAGATGTGGTACATATATGAAATGGAATATTACTCGGCCATAAAAAGGAATGAAACTGGGTCATTTGTAGAGACATCGATGGATCGAGAGACTGTCATACAGAATGAAGTAAGTCAGAAAGAGGAAAACAAATATTGTATATTAATGCATATCTGTGGAGCCTAAAAATGGTACAGATGAACTGGTTTGCAGGGAAGAAATAGAGACACAGAGGTAGAGAACAAACGTATGGAAACCAAGTGTGGGAAGCCATGGGGTGGTGGTGGTGGGATGAGTTGGGAGTTTGGGATTGACCTGTATACATGCATATGCATAAAATACATAACTAATAATAACGTGCTGTATAAAAAAAATAAATAAAATTAAATTTCAAAATTTTAAAAAATAAAATTTAAAAATAAAACAGAAAAAAGTTCTTCCCGTCACACAGATGTATTTATAGGAATGAATTATTTCCATGCTTATATCTATAAATACATAAAAGAGGAATAAAATCTAACTTGAATGATAAAAGAAAAAGAAAGTGAACCCACGAGTTATACAGAGGAAAACCCTATCACGGCACTTGCTCCAGCGGTCAACAATTCTGAAATTGGTCAGAGGTGGGGAACCATCTCCCATACAGCCAGCAACCCACCCCCCACGCAAGGAGCGTCCTCATTGCAAAGCTGGGGGACCGTGCCGAGGCATCTGTGAGTAAACGTGAGCTGAGCCCCAGGCCAGCTGCTGCTGAACTGTCCCCACCCTTTCCAGGTAAAACACCTGAATATGTACAAGGGCTTGAAAGCCTAGAGGAAGGACCGTGGAGCCACACCAGCGACAGCACGCAGGCCAACTTGGTGCCTGCAGGCCAGCCAGGGTGGTCCTGGACCCTGGCGCTCTTCCAGAAGCTTTCCATTGCCCTGCCTGAGATACCCCTCCTGTCCCGGCCCCCACTGCTTTTTTCCTTCCTCAGCTCTGTCCGGAGAGAAATTCCAGCGGAAGGTATGGGTGACACATCCTCTTCTTTACAGGCGGCAGCCTGGCAACTCCTGCAGAAAGGCCAGCAGAACCCCACTCACACCGGGCCACCCACAAAGCTGTGGCCCCTCACTCCCTCCCACCAGCACAGCCCCGAGACTGCTGACGGGGCAGAGAATATGGAGTCAGGCACAGCTTCAGGGGCTATTGCTGCCTGGAGCGCTGTTTATATTGACCTCAACGAGGCACACCTGGGGAGGGCGGGCCGGCAGGGTAAGGCTGCCCAGGTCAGCTAATCCACAACCCTCAGGGAATCACATTGTTGAAAATGGACCCCGCTAAGGCAGAAGAGATGCCAAGGAAAAAAAGGACACAATGCCATTTGCAGCACCGTAGATGAGCCTAGAAGTAATCACGTGACTTGTAGTAAGTCAGAAAGTGAAAGACACATATCATATCATATCACTTATAGGTGTTACCTAAAAATGGATACCAGGGCAGATATTTCCACGGAGAAGGGCAATCACAGATTCATTAAACAAACTTATGGTTCACCAATGGAAAGGTGTGAGGATTGGTTTCATTACGATATCGGGGTTAACAGACATATACAAACACAGGTGACATATATAATCACCAAAGACCTACAGAATACCAAGAGAGGACTACTCAACATTCTGTCATAACGTACATGGGAAAAGGATCCCAGGAAGAACAGTCATCTGTATATGAGTAAAAGAACCACATCTTCCACACCTACAACAAACCAAACATTGTAATCAAACTTGCTGTAATAAAAAATAAAAAATTAAATTAAAAACACGAACAAGAAGTAGTGAGACAAACGTGAGGGGCTTTCTCCTGGCACATTCCATTCTAAACTCCAATCTAGAACACCACTTCCACTGAGGCTCTCTTGCCCTAGTAACCAGATTTGGTAAGGGTGAACTGCTGCCACCTTGTGGCCGTTTCACACAACAGCAGCTTTAATCCCAGCGCTAATGGTCAGTTGATATTCAAAATCATTGCAGGCCCGTAAATGACACCTGCCCTGAAAACAAATCCTGGGGTCACGTATCGACCAAAAAATTCAAAGGACGTCCATATTTCAAAACGACCGTTTCAAAAGGCATATTTTACGCACATTAGTGTTCTGCTTCTTTTCCTTTCTTTCCTTTTTTGTTAAAAAACACGGGAATGGAAAAAGGCATCCCTCAGAATGGGCGAAAATCGTTGCAGACGAATCAATGGACAGAGGTTTAATCTCCAATATATATAAACAGCTCATGCAGCTTAATATTAAAAAAAACAAACAACCCAATACAAAAATGGGCAGAAGATCTAAAGAGACGTTTCTTCAAAGGAGACACAGAGATGGCCAAGACACACATGAAAAGCTGCTCAACAGCACTAATTATTAGAGAAATGCAAATCAAAACTACAATGAGGTATCACCTCACACCTGTTAGAATCGGCATCATCAGGAAATCTACAAACAACCAATTCTGGGGAGGGTGTGGACAAAAGGAGCCCTCTTCCACTATTCGTGGGAATGTAAATTGATACAGTCACTATGGAGAACAGTATGGAGTTTCCTTAAAGAATTAGAAATAGAATTACCATCTGATCCAGCAATCCCACTTCTGGGCATATACCCAGAGAAAACCGTATTTCAAAAAGGCACATTCACCACAATGTTCGTTGCAGCACTATTTACAATAGCCAGGTAATGGAAGCAACCTAAATGCCCACAGACAGATGAATGGATAAAGATGTGGTACATATATGAAATGGAATATTACTCGGCCATAAAAAGGAATGAAACTGGGTCATTTGTAGAGACATCGATGGATCGAGAGACTGTCATACAGAATGAAGTAAGTCAGAAAGAGGAAAACAAATATTGTATATTAATGCATATCTGTGGAGCCTAAAAATGGTACAGATGAACTGGTTTGCAGGGAAGAAATAGAGACACAGAGGTAGAGAACAAACGTATGGAAACCAAGTGTGGGAAGCCATGGGGTGGTGGTGGTGGGATGAGTTGGGAGTTTGGGATTGACCTGTATACATGCATATGCATAAAATACATAACTAATAATAACGTGCTGTATAAAAAAAATAAATAAAATTAAATTTCAAAATTTTAAAAAATAAAATTTAAAAATAAAACAGAAAAAATTCTTCCCGTCACACAGATGTATTTATAGGAATGAATTATTTCCATGCTTATATCTATAAATACATAAAAGAGGAATAAAATCTAACTTGAACGATAAAAGAAAAAAAAAGTGAACCCACGAGTTATACAGAGGAAAACCCTATCACGGCACTTGCTCCAGCGGTCGACAATTCTGAAATTGGTCAGAGGTGGGGAACCATCTCCCATACAGCCAGCAACCCACCCCCCACGCAAGGAGCGTCCTCATTGCAAAGCTGGGGGACCGTGCCGAGGCATCTGTGAGTAAACGTGAGCTGAGCCCCAGGCCAGCTGCTGCTGAAATGTCCCCACCCTTTCCAGGTAAAACACCTGAATATGTACAAGGGCTTGAAAGCCTAGAGGAAGGACCGTGGAGCCACACCAGCGACAGCACGCAGGCCAACTTGGTGCCTGCAGGCCAGCCAGGGTGGTCCTGGACCCTGGCGCTCTTCCAGAAGCTTTCCATTGCCCTGCCTGAGATACCCCTCCTGTCCCGGCCCCCACTGCTTTTTTCCTTCCTCAGCTCTGTCCGGAGAGAAATTCCAGCGGAAGGTATGGGTGACACATCCTCTTCTTTACAGGCGGCAGCCTGGCAACTCCTGCAGAAAGGCCAGCAGAACCCCACTCACACCGGGCCACCCACAAAGCTGTGGCCCCTCACTCCCTCCCACCAGCACAGCCCCGAGACTGCTGACGGGGCAGAGAATATGGAGTCAGGCACAGCTTCAGGGGCTATTGCTGCCTGGAGCGCTGTTTATATTGACCTCAACGAGGCACACCTGGGGAGGGCGGGCCGGCAGGATAAGGCTGCCCAGGTCAGCTAATCCACAACCCTCAGGGAATCACATTGTTGAAAATGGACCCCGCTAAGGCAGAAGAGATGCCAAGGAAAAAAAGGACACAATGCCATTTGCAGCACCGTAGATGAGCCTAGAAGTAATCACGTGACTTGTAGTAAGTCAGAAAGTGAAAGACACATATCATATCATATCACTTATAGGTGTTACCTAAAAATGGATACCAGGGCAGATATTTCCACGGAGAAGGGCAATCACAGATTCATTAAACAAACTTATGGTTCACCAATGGAAAGGTGTGAGGATTGGTTTCATTACGATATCGGGGTTAACAGACATATACAAACACAGGTGACATATATAATCACCAAAGACCTACAGAATACCAAGAGAGGACGACTCAACATTCTGTCATAACGTACATGGGAAAAGGATCCCAGGAAGAACAGTCATCTGTATATGTGTAAAAGAACCACATCTTCCACACCTACAACAAGCCAAACATTGTAATCAAACTTGCTGTAATAAAAAATAAAAAATTAAATTAAAAACACGAACAAGAAGTAGTGAGACAAACGTGAGGGGCTTTCTCCTGGCACATTCCATTCTAAACTCCAATCTAGAACACCACTTCCACTGAGGCTCTCTTGCCCTAGTAACCAGATTTGGTAAGGGTGAACTGCTGCCACCTTGTGGCCGTTTCACACAACAGCAGCTTTAATCCCAGCGCTAATGGTCAGTTGATATTCAAAATCATTGCAGGCCTGTAAATGACACCTGCCCTGAAAACAAATCCTGGGGTCACATATCGACCAAAAAATTCAAAGGACGTCCATATTTCAAAACGACCGTTTCAAAAGGCATATTTTACGCACATTAGTGTTCTGCTTCTTTTCCTTTCTTTCCTTTTTTGTTAAAAAACACGGGAATGGAAAAAGGCATCCCTCAGAATGGGCGAAAATCGTTGCAGACGAATCAATGGACAGAGGTTTAATCTCCAATATATATAAACAGCTCATGCAGCTGAATATTAAAAACACAAACAACCCAAAAAAAATGGGCAGAAGATCTAAAGAGACGTTTCTTCATAGGAGACACAGAGATGGCCAAGACGCACATGAAAAGCTGCTCAACAGCACTAATTATTAGAGAAATGCAAATCAAAACTACAATGAGGTATCACCTCACACCTGTTAGAATCGGCATCATCAGGAAATCTACAAACAACCAATTCTGGGGAGGGTGTGGACAAAAGGAGCCCTCTTCCACTATTGGTGGGAATGTAAATTGATACAGTCACTATGGAGAACAGTATGGAGTTTCCTTAAAAAAATTAGAAATAGAATTACCATCTGATCCAGCAATCCCACTTCTGGGCATATACCCAGAGAAAACCGTATTTCAAAAAGGCACATTCACCACAATGTTCATTGCAGCACTATTTACAATAGCCAGGTAATGGAAGCAACCTAAATGCCCACAGACAGATGAATGGATAAAGATGTGGTACATATATGAAATGGAATATTACTCGGCCATAAAAAGGAATGAAACTGGGTCATTTGTAGAGACATCGATGGATCGAGAGACTGTCATGCAGAATGAAGTAAGTCAGAAAGAGGAAAACAAATATTGTATATTAATGCATATCTGTGGAGCCTAAAAATGGTACAGATGAACTGGTTTGCAGGGAAGAAATAGAGACACAGAGGTAGAGAACAAACGTATGGAAACCAAGTGTGGGAAGCCATGGGGTGGTGGTGGTGGGATGAGTTGGGAGTTTGGGATTGACCTGTATACATGCATATGCATAAAATACATAACTAATAATAACGTGCTGTATAAAAAAAATAAATAAAATTAAATTTCAAAATTTTAAAAAATAAAATTTAAAAATAAAACAGAAAAAAGTTCTTCCCGTCACACAGATGTATTTATAGGAATGAATTATTTCCATGCTTATATCTATAAATACATAAAAGAGGAATAAAATCTAACTTGAACGATAAAAGAAAAAGAAAGTGAACCCACGAGTTATACAGAGGAAAACCCTATCACGGCACTTGCTCCAGCGGTCAACAATTCTGAAATTGGTCAGAGGTGGGGAACCATCTCCCATACAGCCAGCAACCCACCCCCCACGCAAGGAGCGTCCTCATTGCAAAGCTGGGGGACCGTGCCGAGGCATCTGTGAGTAAACGTGAGCTGAGCCCCAGGCCAGCTGCTGCTGAACTGTCCCCACCCTTTCCAGGTAAAACACCTGAATATGTACAAGGGCTTGAAAGCCTAGAGGAAGGACCGTGGAGCCACACCAGCGACAGCTCGCAGGCCAACTTGGTGCCTGCAGGCCAGCCAGGGTGGTCCTGGACCCTGGCGCTCTTCCAGAAGCTTTCCATTGCCCTGCCTGAGATACCCCTCCTGTCCCGGCCCCCACTGCTTTTTTCCTTCCTCACCTCTGTCCGGAGAGAAATTCCAGCGGAAGGTATGGGTGACACATCCTCTTCTTTACAGGCGGCAGCCTGGCAACTCCTGCAGAAAGGCCAGCAGAACCCCACTCACACCGGGCCACCCACAAAGCTGTGGCCCCTCACTCCCTCCCACCAGCACAGCCCCGAGACTGCTGACGGGGCAGAGAATATGGAGTCAGGCACAGCTTCAGGGGCTATTGCTGCCTGGAGCGCTGTTTATATTGACCTCAACGAGGCACACCTGGGGAGGGCGGGCCGGCAGGATAAGGCTGCCCAGGTCAGCTAATCCACAACCCTCAGGGAATCACATTGTTGAAAATGGACCCCGCTAAGGCAGAAGAGATGCCAAGGAAAAAAAGGACACAATGCCATTTGCAGCACCGTAGATGAGCCTAGAAGTAATCACGTGACTTGTAGTAAGTCAGAAAGTGAAAGACACATATCATATCATATCACTTATAGGTGTTACCTAAAAATGGATACCAGGGCAGATATTTCCACGGAGAAGGGCAATCACAGATTCATTAAACAAACTTATGGTTCACCAATGGAAAGGTGTGAGGATTGGTTTCATTACGATATCGGGGTTAACAGACATATACAAACACAGGTGACATATATAATCACCAAAGACCTACAGAATACCAAGAGAGGACGACTCAACATTCTGTCATAACGTACATGGGAAAAGGATCCCAGGAAGAACAGTCATCTGTATATGTGTAAAAGAACCACATCTTCCACACCTACAACAAGCCAAACATTGTAATCAAACTTGCTGTAATAAAAAATAAAAAATTAAATTAAAAACACGAACAAGAAGTAGTGAGACAAACGTGAGGGGCTTTCTCCTGGCACATTCCATTCTAAACTCCAATCTAGAACACCACTTCCACTGAGGCTCTCTTGCCCTAGTAACCAGATTTGGTAAGGGTGAACTGCTGCCACCTTGTGGCCGTTTCACACAACAGCAGCTTTAATCCCAGCGCTAATGGTCAGTTGATATTCAAAATCATTGCAGGCCTGTAAATGACACCTGCCCTGAAAACAAATCCTGGGGTCACGTATCGACCAAAAAATTCAAAGGACGTCCATATTTCAAAACGACCGTTTCAAAAGGCATATTTTACGCACATTAGTGTTCTGCTTCTTTTCCTTTCTTTCCTTTTTTGTTAAAAAACACGGGAATGGAAAAAGGCATCCCTCAGAATGGGCGAAAATCGTTGCAGACGAATCAATGGACAGAGGTTTAATCTCCAATATATATAAACAGCTCATGCAGCTTAATATTAAAAAAACAAACAACCCAATACAAAAATGGGCAGAAGATCTAAAGAGACGTTTCTTCAAAGGAGACACAGAGATAGCCAAGACGCACATGAAAAGCTGCTCAACAGCACTAATTATTAGAGAAATGCAAATCAAAACTACAATGAGGTATCACCTCACACCTGTTAGAATCGGCGTCATCAGGAAATCTACAAACAACCAATTCTGGGGAGGGTGTGGACAAAAGGAGCCATCTTCCACTATTGGTGGGAATGTAAATTGATACAGTCACTATGGAGAACAGTATGGAGTTTCCTTAAAAAAATTAGAAATAGAATTACCATCTGATCCAGCAATCCCACTTCTGGGCATATACCCAGAGAAAACCGTATTTCAAAAAGGCACATTCACCACAATGTTCGTTGCAGCACTATTTACAATAGCCAGGTAATGGAAGCAACCTAAATGCCCACAGACAGATGAATGGATAAAGATGTGGTACATATATGAAATGGAATATTACTCGGCCATAAAAAGGAATGAAACTGGGTCATTTGTAGAGACATCGATGGATCGAGAGACTGTCATGCAGAATGAAGTAAGTCAGAAAGAGGAAAACAAATATTGTATATTAATGCATATCTGTGGAGCCTAAAAATGGTACAGATGAACTGGTTTGCAGGGAAGAAATAGAGACACAGAGGTAGAGAACAAACGTATGGAAACCAAGTGTGGGAAGCCATGGGGTGGTGGTGGTGGGATGAGTTGGGAGTTTGGGATTGACCTGTATACATGCATATGCATAAAATACATAACTAATAATAACGTGCTGTATAAAAAAAATAAATAAAATTAAATTTCAAAATTTTAAAAAATAAAATTTAAAAATAAAACAGAAAAAAGTTCTTCCCGTCACACAGATGTATTTATAGGAATGAATTATTTCCATGCTTATATCTATAAATACATAAAAGAGGAATAAAATCTAACTTGAACGATAAAAGAAAAAAAAATTGAACCCACGAGTTATACAGAGGAAAACCCTATCACGGCACTTGCTCCAGCGGTCAACAATTCTGAAATTGGTCAGAGGTGGGGAACCATCTCCCATACAGCCAGCAACCCACCCCCCACGCAAGGAGCGTCCTCATTGCAAAGCTGGGGGACCGTGCCGAGGCATCTGTGAGTAAACGTGAGCTGAGCCCCAGGCCAGCTGCTGCTGAACTGTCCCCACCCTTTCCAGGTAAAACACCTGAATATGTACAAGGGCTTGAAAGCCTAGAGGAAGGACCGTGGAGCCACACCAGCGACAGCACGCAGGCCAACTTGGTGCCTGCAGGCCAGCCAGGGTGGTCCTGGACCCTGGCGCTCTTCCAGAAGCTTTCCATTGCCCTGCCTGAGATACCCCTCCTGTCCCGGCCCCCACTGCTTTTTTCCTTCCTCAGCTCTGTCCGGAGAGAAATTCCAGCAGAAGGTATGGGTGACACATCCTCTTCTTTACAGGCGGCAGCCTGGCAACTCCTGCAGAAAGGCCAGCAGAACCCCACTCACACCGGGCCACCCACAAAGCTGTGGCCCCTCACTCCCTCCCACCAGCACAGCCCCGAGACTGCTGACGGGGCAGAGAATATGGAGTCAGGCACAGCTTCAGGGGCTATTGCTGCCTGGAGCGCTGTTTATATTGACCTCAACGAGGCACACCTGGGGAGGGCGGGCCGGCAGGGTAAGGCTGCCCAGGTCAGCTAATCCACAACCCTCAGGGAATCACATTGTTGAAAATGGACCCCGCTAAGGCAGAAGAGATGCCAAGGAAAAAAAGGACACAATGCCATTTGCAGCACCGTAGATGAGCCTAGAAGTAATCACGTGACTTGTAGTAAGTCAGAAAGTGAAAGACACATATCATATCATATCACTTATAGGTGTTACCTAAAAATGGATACCAGGGCAGATATTTCCACGGAGAAGGGCAATCACAGATTCATTAAACAAACTTATGGTTCACCAATGGAAAGGTGTGAGGATTGGTTTCATTACGATATCGGGGTTAACAGACATATACAAACACAGGTGACATATATAATCACCAAAGACCTACAGAATACCAAGAGAGGACGACTCAACATTCTGTCATAACGTACATGGGAAAAGGATCCCAGGAAGAACAGTCATCTGTATATGTGTAAAAGAACCACATCTTCCACACCTACAACAAGCCAAACATTGTAATCAAACTTGCTGTAATAAAAAATAAAAAATTAAATTAAAAACACGAACAAGAAGTAGTGAGACAAACGTGAGGGGCTTTCTCCTGGCACATTCCATTCTAAACTCCAATCTAGAACACCACTTCCACTGAGGCTCTCTTGCCCTAGTAACCAGATTTGGTAAGGGTGAACTGCTGCCACCTTGTGGCCGTTTCACACAACAGCAGCTTTAATCCCAGCGCTAATGGTCAGTTGATATTCAAAATCATTGCAGGCCTGTAAATGACACCTGCCCTGAAAACAAATCCTGGGGTCACATATCGACCAAAAAATTCAAAGGACGTCCATATTTCAAAACGACCGTTTCAAAAGGCATATTTTACGCACATTAGTGTTCTGCTTCTTTTCCTTTCTTTCCTTTTTTGTTAAAAAACACGGGAATGGAAAAAGGCATCCCTCAGAATGGGCGAAAATCGTTGCAGACGAATCAATGGACAGAGGTTTAATCTCCAATATATATAAACAGCTCATGCAGCTGAATATTAAAAACACAAACAACCCAAAAAAAAATGGGCAGAAGATCTAAAGAGACGTTTCTTCATAGGAGACACAGAGATGGCCAAGACGCA
This sequence comes from Mesoplodon mirus, assembly GCF_964341445.2. NCBI lineage: Eukaryota > Metazoa > Chordata > Mammalia > Artiodactyla > Ziphiidae > Mesoplodon > Mesoplodon mirus. The sequence goes on from NW_028295739.1 coordinate 896,614, forward strand.
CATGAAAAGCTGCTCAACAGCACTAATTATTAGAGAAATGCAAATCAAAACTACAATGAGGTATCACCTCACACCTGTTAGAATCGGCATCATCAGGAAATCTACAAACAACCAATTCTGGGGAGGGTGTGGACAAAAGGAGCCCTCTTCCACTATTGGTGGGAATGTAAATTGATACAGTCACTATGGAGAACAGTATGGAGTTTCCTTAAAAAAATTAGAAATAGAATTACCATCTGATCCAGCAATCCCACTTCTGGGCATATACCCAGAGAAAACCGTATTTCAAAAAGGCACATTCACCACAATGTTCGTTGCAGCACTATTTACAATAGCCAGGTAATGGAAGCAACCTAAATGCCCACAGACAGATGAATGGATAAAGATGTGGTACATATATGAAATGGAATATTACTCGGCCATAAAAAGGAATGAAACTGGGTCATTTGTAGAGACATCGATGGATCGAGAGACTGTCATACAGAATGAAGTAAGTCAGAAAGAGGAAAACAAATATTGTATATTAATGCATATCTGTGGAGCCTAAAAATGGTACAGATGAACTGGTTTGCAGGGAAGAAATAGAGACACAGAGGTAGAGAACAAACGTATGGAAACCAAGTGTGGGAAGCCATGGGGTGGTGGTGGTGGGATGAGTTGGGAGTTTGGGATTGACCTGTATACATGCATATGCATAAAATACATAACTAATAATAACGTGCTGTATAAAAAAAAATAAATAAAATTAAATATCAAAATTTTAAAAAATAAAATTTAAAAATAAAACAGAAAAAAGTTCTTCCCGTCACACAGATGTATTTATAGGAATGAATTATTTCCATGCTTATATCTATAAATACATAAAAGAGGAATAAAATCTAACTTGAACGATAAAAGAAAAAGAAAGTGAACCCACGAGTTATACAGAGGAAAACCCTATCACGGCACTTGCTCCAGCGGTCAACAATTCTGAAATTGGTCAGAGGTGGGGAACCATCTCCCATACAGCCAGCAACCCACCCCCCACGCAAGGAGCGTCCTCATTGCAAAGCTGGGGGACCGTGCCGAGGCATCTGTGAGTAAACGTGAGCTGAGCCCCAGGCCAGCTGCTGCTGAACTGTCCCCACCCTTTCCAGGTAAAACACCTGAATATGTACAAGGGCTTGAAAGCCTAGAGGAAGGACCGTGGAGCCACACCAGCGACAGCACGCAGGCCAACTTGGTGCCTGCAGGCCAGCCAGGGTGGTCCTGGACCCTGGCGCTCTTCCAGAAGCTTTCCATTGCCCTGCCTGAGATACCCCTCCTGTCCCGGCCCCCACTGCTTTTTTCCTTCCTCAGCTCTGTCCGGAGAGAAATTCCAGCGGAAGGTATGGGTGACACATCCTCTTCTTTACAGGCGGCAGCCTGGCAACTCCTGCAGAAAGGCCAGCAGAACCCCACTCACACCGGGCCACCCACAAAGCTGTGGCCCCTCACTCCCTCCCACCAGCACAGCCCCGAGACTGCTGACGGGGCAGAGAATATGGAGTCAGGCACAGCTTCAGGGGCTATTGCTGCCTGGAGCGCTGTTTATATTGACCTCAACGAGGCACACCTGGGGAGGGCGGGCCGGCAGGGTAAGGCTGCCCAGGTCAGCTAATCCACAACCCTCAGGGAATCACATTGTTGAAAATGGACCCCGCTAAGGCAGAAGAGATGCCAAGGAAAAAAAGGACACAATGCCATTTGCAGCACCGTAGATGAGTCTAGAAGTAATCACGTGACTTGTAGTAAGTCAGAAAGTGAAAGACACATATCATATCATATCACTTATAGGTGTTACCTAAAAATGGATACCAGGGCAGATATTTCCACGGAGAAGGGCAATCACAGATTCATTAAACAAACTTATGGTTCACCAATGGAAAGGTGTGAGGATTGGTTTCATTACGATATCGGGGTTAACAGACATATACAAACACAGGTGACATATATAATCACCAAAGACCTACAGAATACCAAGAGAGGACTACTCAACATTCTGTCATAACGTACATGGGAAAAGGATCCCAGGAAGAACAGTCATCTGTATATGTGTAAAAGAACCACATCTTCCACACCTACAACAAACCAAACATTGTAATCAAACTTGCTGTAATAAAAAATAAAAAATTAAATTAAAAACACGAACAAGAAGTAGTGAGACAAACGTGAGGGGCTTTCTCCTGGCACATTCCATTCTAAACTCCAATCTAGAACACCACTTCCACTGAGGCTCTCTTGCCCTAGTAACCAGATTTGGTAAGGGTGAACTGCTGCCACCTTGTGGCCGTTTCACACAACAGCAGCTTTAATCCCAGCGCTAATGGTCAGTTGATATTCAAAATCATTGCAGGCCTGTAAATGACACCTGCCCTGAAAACAAATCCTGGGGTCACGTATCGACCAAAAAATTCAAAGGACGTCCATATTTCAAAACGACCGTTTCAAAAGGCATATTTTACGCACATTAGTGTTCTGCTTCTTTTCCTTTCTTTCCTTTTTTGTTAAAAAACACGGGAATGGAAAAAGGCATCCCTCAGAATGGGCGAAAATCGTTGCAGACGAATCAATGGACAGAGGTTTAATCTCCAATATATATAAACAGCTCATGCAGCTTAATATTAAAAAAACAAACAACCCAATACAAAAATGGGCAGAAGATCTAAAGAGACGTTTCTTCAAAGGAGACACAGAGATGGCCAAGACGCACATGAAAAGCTGCTCAACAGCACTAATTATTAGAGAAATGCAAATCAAAACTACAATGAGGTATCACCTCACACCTGTTAGAATCGGCATCATCAGGAAATCTACAAACAACCAATTCTGGGGAGGGTGTGGACAAAAGGAGCCCTCTTCCACTATTGGTGGGAATGTAAATTGATACAGTCACTATGGAGAACAGTATGGAGTTTCCTTAAAAAAATTAGAAATAGAATTACCATCTGATCCAGCAATCCCACTTCTGGGCATATACCCAGAGAAAACCGTATTTCAAAAAGGCACATTCACCACAATGTTCGTTGCAGCACTATTTACAATAGCCAGGTAATGGAAGCAACCTAAATGCCCACAGACAGATGAATGGATAAAGATGTGGTACATATATGAAATGGAATATTACTCGGCCATAAAAAGGAATGAAACTGGGTCATTTGTAGAGACATCGATGGATCGAGAGACTGTCATACAGAATGAAGTAAGTCAGAAAGAGGAAAACAAATATTGTATATTAATGCATATCTGTGGAGCCTAAAAATGGTACAGATGAACTGGTTTGCAGGGAAGAAATAGAGACACAGAGGTAGAGAACAAACGTATGGAAACCAAGTGTGGGAAGCCATGGGGTGGTGGTGGTGGGATGAGTTGGGAGTTTGGGATTGACCTGTATACATGCATATGCATAAAATACATAACTAATAATAACGTGCTGTATAAAAAAAAATAAATAAAATTAAATTTCAAAATTTTAAAAAATAAAATTTAAAAATAAAACAGAAAAAAGTTCTTCCCGTCACACAGATGTATTTATAGGAATGAATTATTTCCATGCTTATATCTATAAATACATAAAAGAGGAATAAAATCTAACTTGAACGATAAAAGAAAAAAAAAGTGAACCCACGAGTTATACAGAGGAAAACCCTATCACGGCACTTGCTCCAGCGGTCGACAATTCTGAAATTGGTCAGAGGTGGGGAACCATCTCCCATACAGCCAGCAACCCACCCCCCACGCAAGGAGCGTCCTCATTGCAAAGCTGGGGGACCGTGCCGAGGCATCTGTGAGTAAACGTGAGCTGAGCCCCAGGCCAGCTGCTGCTGAACTGTCCCCACCCTTTCCAGGTAAAACACCTGAATATGTACAAGGGCTTGAAAGCCTAGAGGAAGGACCGTGGAGCCACACCAGCGACAGCACGCAGGCCAACTTGGTGCCTGCAGGCCAGCCAGGGTGGTCCTGGACCCTGGCGCTCTTCCAGAAGCTTTCCATTGCCCTGCCTGAGATACCCCTCCTGTCCCGGCCCCCACTGCTTTTTTCCTTCCTCAGCTCTGTCCGGAGAGAAATTCCAGCGGAAGGTATGGGTGACACATCCTCTTCTTTACAGGCGGCAGCCTGGCAACTCCTGCAGAAAGGCCAGCAGAACCCCACTCACACCGGGCCACCCACAAAGCTGTGGCCCCTCACTCCCTCCCACCAGCACAGTCCCGAGACTGCTGACGGGGCAGAGAATATGGAGTCAGGCACAGCTTCAGGGGCTATTGCTGCCTGGAGCGCTGTTTATATTGACCTCAACGAGGCACACCTGGGGAGGGCGGGCCGGCAGGGTAAGGCTGCCCAGGTCAGCTAATCCACAACCCTCAGGGAATCACATTGTTGAAAATGGACCCCGCTAAGGCAGAAGAGATGCCAAGGAAAAAAAGGACACAATGCCATTTGCAGCACCGTAGATGAGTCTAGAAGTAATCACGTGACTTGTAGTAAGTCAGAAAGTGAAAGACACATATCATATCATATCACTTATAGGTGTTACCTAAAAATGGATACCAGGGCAGATATTTCCACGGAGAAGGGCAATCACAGATTCATTAAACAAACTTATGGTTCACCAATGGAAAGGTGTGAGGATTGGTTTCATTACGATATCGGGGTTAACAGACATATACAAACACAGGTGACATATATAATCACCAAAGACCTACAGAATACCAAGAGAGGACGACTCAACATTCTGTCATAACGTACATGGGAAAAGGATCCCAGGAAGAACAGTCATCTGTATATGTGTAAAAGAACCACATCTTCCACACCTACAACAAGCCAAACATTGTAATCAAACTTGCTGTAATAAAAAATAAAAAATTAAATTAAAAACACGAACAAGAAGTAGTGAGACAAACGTGAGGGGCTTTCTCCTGGCACATTCCATTCTAAACTCCAATCTAGAACACCACTTCCACTGAGGCTCTCTTGCCCTAGTAACCAGATTTGGTAAGGGTGAACTGCTGCCACCTTGTGGCCGTTTCACACAACAGCAGCTTTAATCCCAGCGCTAATGGTCAGTTGATATTCAAAATCATTGCAGGCCTGTAAATGACACCTGCCCTGAAAACAAATCCTGGGGTCACATATCGACCAAAAAATTCAAAGGACGTCCATATTTCAAAACGACCGTTTCAAAAGGCATATTTTACGCACATTAGTGTTCTGCTTCTTTTCCTTTCTTTCCTTTTTTGTTAAAAAACACGGGAATGGAAAAAGGCATCCCTCAGAATGGGCGAAAATCGTTGCAGACGAATCAATGGACAGAGGTTTAATCTCCAATATATATAAACAGCTCATGCAGCTTAATATTAAAAACACAAACAACCCAAAAAAAATGGGCAGAAGATCTAAAGAGACGTTTCTTCATAGGAGACACAGAGATGGCCAAGACGCACATGAAAAGCTGCTCAACAGCACTAATTATTAGAGAAATGCAAATCAAAACTACAATGAGGTATCACCTCACACCTGTTAGAATCGGCATCATCAGGAAATCTACAAACAACCAATTCTGGGGAGGGTGTGGACAAAAGGAGCCCTCTTCCACTATTGGTGGGAATGTAAATTGATACAGTCACTATGGAGAACAGTATGGAGTTTCCTTAAAAAAATTAGAAATAGAATTACCATCTGATCCAGCAATCCCACTTCTGGGCATATACCCAGAGAAAACCGTATTTCAAAAAGGCACATTCACCACAATGTTCATTGCAGCACTATTTACAATAGCCAGGTAATGGAAGCAACCTAAATGCCCACAGACAGATGAATGGATAAAGATGTGGTACATATATGAAATGGAATATTACTCGGCCATAAAAAGGAATGAAACTGGGTCATTTGTAGAGACATCGATGGATCGAGAGACTGTCATACAGAATGAAGTAAGTCAGAAAGAGGAAAACAAATATTGTATATTAATGCATATCTGTGGAGCCTAAAAATGGTACAGATGAACTGGTTTGCAGGGAAGAAATAGAGACACAGAGGTAGAGAACAAACGTATGGAAACCAAGTGTGGGAAGCCATGGGGTGGTGGTGGTGGGATGAGTTGGGAGTTTGGGATTGACCTGTATACATGCATATGCATAAAATACATAACTAATAATAACGTGCTGTATAAAAAAATAAATAAAATTAAATTTCAAAATTTTAAAAAATAAAATTTAAAAATAAAACAGAAAAAAGTTCTTCCCGTCACACAGATGTATTTATAGGAATGAATTATTTCCATGCTTATATCTATAAATACATAAAAGAGGAATAAAATCTAACTTGAACGATAAAAGAAAAAGAAAGTGAACCCACGAGTTATACAGAGGAAAACCCTATCACGGCACTTGCTCCAGCGGTCAACAATTCTGAAATTGGTCAGAGGTGGGGAACCATCTCCCATACAGCCAGCAACCCACCCCCCACGCAAGGAGCGTCCTCATTGCAAAGCTGGGGGACCGTGCCGAGGCATCTGTGAGTAAACGTGAGCTGAGCCCCAGGCCAGCTGCTGCTGAACTGTCCCCACCCTTTCCAGGTAAAACACCTGAATATGTACAAGGGCTTGAAAGCCTAGAGGAAGGACCGTGGAGCCACACCAGCGACAGCTCGCAGGCCAACTTGGTGCCTGCAGGCCAGCCAGGGTGGTCCTGGACCCTGGCGCTCTTCCAGAAGCTTTCCATTGCCCTGCCTGAGATACCCCTCCTGTCCCGGCCCCCACTGCTTTTTTCCTTCCTCACCTCTGTCCGGAGAGAAATTCCAGCGGAAGGTATGGGTGACACATCCTCTTCTTTACAGGCGGCAGCCTGGCAACTCCTGCAGAAAGGCCAGCAGAACCCCACTCACACCGGGCCACCCACAAAGCTGTGGCCCCTCACTCCCTCCCACCAGCACAGTCCCGAGACTGCTGACGGGGCAGAGAATATGGAGTCAGGCACAGCTTCAGGGGCTATTGCTGCCTGGAGCGCTGTTTATATTGACCTCAACGAGGCACACCTGGGGAGGGCGGGCCGGCAGGGTAAGGCTGCCCAGGTCAGCTAATCCACAACCCTCAGGGAATCACATTGTTGAAAATGGACCCCGCTAAGGCAGAAGAGATGCCAAGGAAAAAAAGGACACAATGCCATTTGCAGCACCGTAGATGAGCCTAGAAGTAATCACGTGACTTGTAGTAAGTCAGAAAGTGAAAGACACATATCATATCATATCACTTATAGGTGTTACCTAAAAATGGATACCAGGGCAGATATTTCCACGGAGAAGGGCAATCACAGATTCATTAAACAAACTTATGGTTCACCAATGGAAATGTGTGAGGATTGGTTTCATTACGATATCGGGGTTAACAGACATATACAAACACAGGTGACATATATAATCACCAAAGACCTACAGAATACCAAGAGAGGACGACTCAACATTCTGTCATAACGTACATGGGAAAAGGATCCCAGGAAGAACAGTCATCTGTATATGTGTAAAAGAACCACATCTTCCACACCTACAACAAGCCAAACATTGTAATCAAACTTGCTGTAATAAAAAATAAAAAAATAAATTAAAAACACGAACAAGAAGTAGTGAGACAAACGTGAGGGGCTTTCTCCTGGCACATTCCATTCTAAACTCCAATCTAGAACACCACTTCCACTGAGGCTCTCTTGCCCTAGTAACCAGATTTGGTAAGGGTGAACTGCTGCCACCTTGTGGCCGTTTCACACAACAGCAGCTTTAATCCCAGCGCTAATGGTCAGTTGATATTCAAAATCATTGCAGGCCTGTAAATGACACCTGCCCTGAAAACAAATCCTGGGGTCACATATCGACCAAAAAATTCAAAGGACGTCCATATTTCAAAACGACCGTTTCAAAAGGCATATTTTACGCACATTAGTGTTCTGCTTCTTTTCCTTTCTTTCCTTTTTTGTTAAAAAACACGGGAATGGAAAAAGGCATCCCTCAGAATGGGCGAAAATCGTTGCAGACGAATCAATGGACAGAGGTTTAATCTCCAATATATATAAACAGCTCATGCAGCTTAATATTAAAAACACAAACAACCCAAAAAAAATGGGCAGAAGATCTAAAGAGACGTTTCTTCATAGGAGACACAGAGATGGCCAAGACGCACATGAAAAGCTGCTCAACAGCACTAATTATTAGAGAAATGCAAATCAAAACTACAATGAGGTATCACCTCACACCTGTTAGAATCGGCATCATCAGGAAATCTACAAACAACCAATTCTGGGGAGGGTGTGGACAAAAGGAGCCCTCTTCCACTATTGGTGGGAATGTAAATTGATACAGTCACTATGGAGAACAGTATGGAGTTTCCTTAAAAAAATTAGAAATAGAATTACCATCTGATCCAGCAATCCCACTTCTGGGCATATACCCAGAGAAAACCGTATTTCAAAAAGGCACATTCACCACAATGTTCGTTGCAGCACTATTTACAATAGCCAGGTAATGGAAGCAACCTAAATGCCCACAGACAGATGAATGGATAAAGATGTGGTACATATATGAAATGGAATATTACTCGGCCATAAAAAGGAATGAAACTGGGTCATTTGTAGAGACATCGATGGATCGAGAGACTGTCATACAGAATGAAGTAAGTCAGAAAGAGGAAAACAAATATTGTATATTAATGCATATCTGTGGAGCCTAAAAATGGTACAGATGAACTGGTTTGCAGGGAAGAAATAGAGACACAGAGGTAGAGAACAAACGTATGGAAACCAAGTGTGGGAAGCCATGGGGTGGTGGTGGTGGGATGAGTTGGGAGTTTGGGATTGACCTGTATACATGCATATGCATAAAATACATAACTAATAATAACGTGCTGTATAAAAAAATAAATAAAATTAAATTTCAAAATTTTAAAAAATAAAATTTAAAAATAAAACAGAAAAAAGTTCTTCCCGTCACACAGATGTATTTATAGGAATGAATTATTTCCATGCTTATATCTATAAATACATAAAAGAGGAATAAAATCTAACTTGAACGATAAAAGAAAAAGAAAGTGAACCCACGAGTTATACAGAGGAAAACCCTATCACGGCACTTGCTCCAGCGGTCAACAATTCTGAAATTGGTCAGAGGTGGGGAACCATCTCCCATACAGCCAGCAACCCACCCCCCACGCAAGGAGCGTCCTCATTGCAAAGCTGGGGGACCGTGCCGAGGCATCTGTGAGTAAACGTGAGCTGAGCCCCAGGCCAGCTGCTGCTGAACTGTCCCCACCCTTTCCAGGTAAAACACCTGAATATGTACAAGGGCTTGAAAGCCTAGAGGAAGGACCGTGGAGCCACACCAGCGACAGCTCGCAGGCCAACTTGGTGCCTGCAGGCCAGCCAGGGTGGTCCTGGACCCTGGCGCTCTTCCAGAAGCTTTCCATTGCCCTGCCTGAGATACCCCTCCTGTCCCGGCCCCCACTGCTTTTTTCCTTCCTCACCTCTGTCCGGAGAGAAATTCCAGCGGAAGGTATGGGTGACACATCCTCTTCTTTACAGGCGGCAGCCTGGCAACTCCTGCAGAAAGGCCAGCAGAACCCCACTCACACCGGGCCACCCACAAAGCTGTGGCCCCTCACTCCCTCCCACCAGCACAGCCCCGAGACTGCTGACGGGGCAGAGAATATGGAGTCAGGCACAGCTTCAGGGGCTATTGCTGCCTGGAGCGCTGTTTATATTGACCTCAACGAGGCACACCTGGGGAGGGCGGGCCGGCAGGATAAGGCTGCCCAGGTCAGCTAATCCACAACCCTCAGGGAATCACATTGTTGAAAATGGACCCCGCTAAGGCAGAAGAGATGCCAAGGAAAAAAAGGACACAATGCCATTTGCAGCACCGTAGATGAGCCTAGAAGTAATCACGTGACTTGTAGTAAGTCAGAAAGTGAAAGACACATATCATATCATATCACTTATAGGTGTTACCTAAAAATGGATACCAGGGCAGATATTTCCACGGAGAAGGGCAATCACAGATTCATTAAACAAACTTATGGTTCACCAATGGAAAGGTGTGAGGATTGGTTTCATTACGATATCGGGGTTAACAGACATATACAAACACAGGTGACATATATAATCACCAAAGACCTACAGAATACCAAGAGAGGACGACTCAACATTCTGTCATAACGTACATGGGAAAAGGATCCCAGGAAGAACAGTCATCTGTATATGTGTAAAAGAACCACATCTTCCACACCTACAACAAGCCAAACATTGTAATCAAACTTGCTGTAATAAAAAATAAAAAATTAAATTAAAAACACGAACAAGAAGTAGTGAGACAAACGTGAGGGGCTTTCTCCTGGCACATTCCATTCTAAACTCCAATCTAGAACACCACTTCCACTGAGGCTCTCTTGCCCTAGTAACCAGATTTGGTAAGGGTGAACTGCTGCCACCTTGTGGCCGTTTCACACAACAGCAGCTTTAATCCCAGCGCTAATGGTCAGTTGATATTCAAAATCATTGCAGGCCTGTAAATGACACCTGCCCTGAAAACAAATCCTGGGGTCACATATCGACCAAAAAATTCAAAGGACGTCCATATTTCAAAACGACCGTTTCAAAAGGCATATTTTACGCACATTAGTGTTCTGCTTCTTTTCCTTTCTTTCCTTTTTTGTTAAAAAACACGGGAATGGAAAAAGGCATCCCTCAGAATGGGCGAAAATCGTTGCAGACGAATCAATGGACAGAGGTTTAATCTCCAATATATATAAACAGCTCATGCAGCTTAATATTAAAAACACAAACAACCCAAAAAAAATGGGCAGAAGATCTAAAGAGACGTTTCTTCATAGGAGACACAGAGATGGCCAAGACGCACATGAAAAGCTGCTCAACAGCACTAATTATTAGAGAAATGCAAATCAAAACTACAATGAGGTATCACCTCACACCTGTTAGAATCGGCATCATCAGGAAATCTACAAACAACCAATTCTGGGGAGGGTGTGGACAAAAGGAGCCCTCTTCCACTATTGGTGGGAATGTAAATTGATACAGTCACTATGGAGAACAGTATGGAGTTTCCTTAAAAAAATTAGAAATAGAATTACCATCTGATCCAGCAATCCCACTTCTGGGCATATACCCAGAGAAAACCGTATTTCAAAAAGGCACATTCACCACAATGTTCATTGCAGCACTATTTACAATAGCCAGGTAATGGAAGCAACCTAAATGCCCACAGACAGATGAATGGATAAAGATGTGGTACATATATGAAATGGAATATTACTCGGCCATAAAAAGGAATGAAACTGGGTCATTTGTAGAGACATCGATGGATCGAGAGACTGTCATACAGAATGAAGTAAGTCAGAAAGAGGAAAACAAATATTGTATATTAATGCATATCTGTGGAGCCTAAAAATGGTACAGATGAACTGGTTTGCAGGGAAGAAATAGAGACACAGAGGTAGAGAACAAACGTATGGAAACCAAGTGTGGGAAGCCATGGGGTGGTGGTGGTGGGATGAGTTGGGAGTTTGGGATTGACCTGTATACATGCATATGCATAAAATACATAACTAATAATAACGTGCTGTATAAAAAAATAAATAAAATTAAATTTCAAAATTTTAAAAAATAAAATTTAAAAATAAAACAGAAAAAAGTTCTTCCCGTCACACAGATGTATTTATAGGAATGAATTATTTCCATGCTTATATCTATAAATACATAAAAGAGGAATAAAATCTAACTTGAACGATAAAAGAAAAAGAAAGTGAACCCACGAGTTATACAGAGGAAAACCCTATCACGGCACTTGCTCCAGCGGTCAACAATTCTGAAATTGGTCAGAGGTGGGGAACCATCTCCCATACAGCCAGCAACCCACCCCCCACGCAAGGAGCGTCCTCATTGCAAAGCTGGGGGACCGTGCCGAGGCATCTGTGAGTAAACGTGAGCTGAGCCCCAGGCCAGCTGCTGCTGAACTGTCCCCACCCTTTCCAGGTAAAACACCTGAATATGTACAAGGGCTTGAAAGCCTAGAGGAAGGACCGTGGAGCCACACCAGCGACAGCTCGCAGGCCAACTTGGTGCCTGCAGGCCAGCCAGGGTGGTCCTGGACCCTGGCGCTCTTCCAGAAGCTTTCCATTGCCCTGCCTGAGATACCCCTCCTGTCCCGGCCCCCACTGCTTTTTTCCTTCCTCACCTCTGTCCGGAGAGAAATTCCAGCGGAAGGTATGGGTGACACATCCTCTTCTTTACAGGCGGCAGCCTGGCAACTCCTGCAGAAAGGCCAGCAGAACCCCACTCACACCGGGCCACCCACAAAGCTGTGGCCCCTCACTCCCTCCCACCAGCACAGTCCCGAGACTGCTGACGGGGCAGAGAATATGGAGTCAGGCACAGCTTCAGGGGCTATTGCTGCCTGGAGCGCTGTTTATATTGACCTCAACGAGGCACACCTGGGGAGGGCGGGCCGGCAGGGTAAGGCTGCCCAGGTCAGCTAATCCACAACCCTCAGGGAATCACATTGTTGAAAATGGACCCCGCTAAGGCAGAAGAGATGCCAAGGAAAAAAAGGACACAATGCCATTTGCAGCACCGTAGATGAGCCTAGAAGTAATCACGTGACTTGTAGTAAGTCAGAAAGTGAAAGACACATATCATATCATATCACTTATAGGTGTTACCTAAAAATGGATACCAGGGCAGATATTTCCACGGAGAAGGGCAATCACAGATTCATTAAACAAACTTATGGTTCACCAATGGAAATGTGTGAGGATTGGTTTCATTACGATATCGGGGTTAACAGACATATACAAACACAGGTGACATATATAATCACCAAAGACCTACAGAATACCAAGAGAGGACGACTCAACATTCTGTCATAACGTACATGGGAAAAGGATCCCAGGAAGAACAGTCATCTGTATATGTGTAAAAGAACCACATCTTCCACACCTACAACAAGCCAAACATTGTAATCAAACTTGCTGTAATAAAAAATAAAAAAATAAATTAAAAACACGAACAAGAAGTAGTGAGACAAACGTGAGGGGCTTTCTCCTGGCACATTCCATTCTAAACTCCAATCTAGAACACCACTTCCACTGAGGCTCTCTTGCCCTAGTAACCAGATTTGGTAAGGGTGAACTGCTGCCACCTTGTGGCCGTTTCACACAACAGCAGCTTTAATCCCAGCGCTAATGGTCAGTTGATATTCAAAATCATTGCAGGCCTGTAAATGACACCTGCCCTGAAAACAAATCCTGGGGTCACATATCGACCAAAAAATTCAAAGGACGTCCATATTTCAAAACGACCGTTTCAAAAGGCATATTTTACGCACATTAGTGTTCTGCTTCTTTTCCTTTCTTTCCTTTTTTGTTAAAAAACACGGGAATGGAAAAAGGCATCCCTCAGAATGGGCGAAAATCGTTGCAGACGAATCAATGGACAGAGGTTTAATCTCCAATATATATAAACAGCTCATGCAGCTTAATATTAAAAACACAAACAACCCAAAAAAAATGGGCAGAAGATCTAAAGAGACGTTTCTTCATAGGAGACACAGAGATGGCCAAGACGCACATGAAAAGCTGCTCAACAGCACTAATTATTAGAGAAATGCAAATCAAAACTACAATGAGGTATCACCTCACACCTGTTAGAATCGGCATCATCAGGAAATCTACAAACAACCAATTCTGGGGAGGGTGTGGACAAAAGGAGCCCTCTTCCACTATTGGTGGGAATGTAAATTGATACAGTCACTATGGAGAACAGTATGGAGTTTCCTTAAAAAAATTAGAAATAGAATTACCATCTGATCCAGCAATCCCACTTCTGGGCATATACCCAGAGAAAACCGTATTTCAAAAAGGCACATTCACCACAATGTTCGTTGCAGCACTATTTACAATAGCCAGGTAATGGAAGCAACCTAAATGCCCACAGACAGATGAATGGATAAAGATGTGGTACATATATGAAATGGAATATTACTCGGCCATAAAAAGGAATGAAACTGGGTCATTTGTAGAGACATCGATGGATCGAGAGACTGTCATACAGAATGAAGTAAGTCAGAAAGAGGAAAACAAATATTGTATATTAATGCATATCTGTGGAGCCTAAAAATGGTACAGATGAACTGGTTTGCAGGGAAGAAATAGAGACACAGAGGTAGAGAACAAACGTATGGAAACCAAGTGTGGGAAGCCATGGGGTGGTGGTGGTGGGATGAGTTGGGAGTTTGGGATTGACCTGTATACATGCATATGCATAAAATACATAACTAATAATAACGTGCTGTATAAAAAAATAAATAAAATTAAATTTCAAAATTTTAAAAAATAAAATTTAAAAATAAAACAGAAAAAAGTTCTTCCCGTCACACAGATGTATTTATAGGAATGAATTATTTCCATGCTTATATCTATAAATACATAAAAGAGGAATAAAATCTAACTTGAACGATAGAAGAAAAAGAAAGTGAACCCACGAGTTATACAGAGGAAAACCCTATCACGGCACTTGCTCCAGCGGTCAACAATTCTGAAATTGGTCAGAGGTGGGGAACCATCTCCCATACAGCCAGCAACCCACCCCCCACGCAAGGAGCGTCCTCATTGCAAAGCTGGGGGACCGTGCCGAGGCATCTGTGAGTAAACGTGAGCTGAGCCCCAGGCCAGCTGCTGCTGAACTGTCCCCACCCTTTCCAGGTAAAACACCTGAATATGTACAAGGGCTTGAAAGCCTAGAGGAAGGACCGTGGAGCCACACCAGCGACAGCTCGCAGGCCAACTTGGTGCCTGCAGGCCAGCCAGGGTGGTCCTGGACCCTGGCGCTCTTCCAGAAGCTTTCCATTGCCCTGCCTGAGATACCCCTCCTGTCCCGGCCCCCACTGCTTTTTTCCTTCCTCACCTCTGTCCGGAGAGAAATTCCAGCGGAAGGTATGGGTGACACATCCTCTTCTTTACAGGCGGCAGCCTGGCAACTCCTGCAGAAAGGCCAGCAGAACCCCACTCACACCGGGCCACCCACAAAGCTGTGGCCCCTCACTCCCTCCCACCAGCACAGCCCCGAGACTGCTGACGGGGCAGAGAATATGGAGTCAGGCACAGCTTCAGGGGCTATTGCTGCCTGGAGCGCTGTTTATATTGACCTCAACGAGGCACACCTGGGGAGGGCGGGCCGGCAGGGTAAGGCTGCCCAGGTCAGCTAATCCACAACCCTCAGGGAATCACATTGTTGAAAATGGACCCCGCTAAGGCAGAAGAGATGCCAAGGAAAAAAAGGACACAATGCCATTTGCAGCACCGTAGATGAGCCTAGAAGTAATCACGTGACTTGTAGTAAGTCAGAAAGTGAAAGACACATATCATATCATATCACTTATAGGTGTTACCTAAAAATGGATACCAGGGCAGATATTTCCACGGAGAAGGGCAATCACAGATTCATTAAACAAACTTATGGTTCACCAATGGAAAGGTGTGAGGATTGGTTTCATTACGATATCGGGGTTAACAGACATATACAAACACAGGTGACATATATAATCACCAAAGACCTACAGAATACCAAGAGAGGACGACTCAACATTCTGTCATAACGTACATGGGAAAAGGATCCCAGGAAGAACAGTCATCTGTATATGTGTAAAAGAACCACATCTTCCACACCTACAACAAGCCAAACATTGTAATCAAACTTGCTGTAATAAAAAATAAAAAATTAAATTAAAAACACGAACAAGAAGTAGTGAGACAAACGTGAGGGGCTTTCTCCTGGCACATTCCATTCTAAACTCCAATCTAGAACACCACTTCCACTGAGGCTCTCTTGCCCTAGTAACCAGATTTGGTAAGGGTGAACTGCTGCCACCTTGTGGCCATTTCACACAACAGCAGCTTTAATCCCAGCGCTAATGGTCAGTTGATATTCAAAATCATTGCAGGCCTGTAAATGACACCTGCCCTGAAAACAATTCCTGGGGTCACGTATCGACAAAAAAATTCAAAGGACGTCCATATTTCAAAACGACCGTTTCAAAAGGCATATTTTACGCACATTAGTGTTCTGCTTCTTTTCCTTTCTTTCCTTTTTTGTTAAAAAACACGGGAATGGATAAAGGCATCCCTCAGAATGGGCGAAAATCGTTGCAGATGAATCAATGGACAGAGGTTTAATCTCCAATATATATAAACAGCTCATGCAGCTTAATATTAAAAAAACAAACAACCCAATACAAAAATGGGCAGAAGATCTAAAGAGACGTTTCTTCAAAGGAGACACAGAGATGGCCAAGACGCACATGAAAAGCTGCTCAACAGCACTAATTATTAGAGAAATGCAAATCAAAACTACAATGAGGTATCACCTCACACCTGTTAGAATCGGCATCATCAGGAAATCTACAAACAACCAATTCTGGTGAGGGTGTGGACAAAAGGAGCCCTCTTCCACTATTGGTGGGAATGTAAATTGATACAGTCACTATGGAGAACAGTATGGAGTTTCCTTAAAAAAATTAGAAATAGAATTACCATCTGATCCAGCAATCCCACTTCTGGGCAATACCCAGAGAAAACCGTATTTCAAAAAGGCACATTCACCACAATGTTCGTTGCAGCACTATTTACAATAGCCAGGTAATGGAAGCAACCTAAATGCCCACAGACAGATGAATGGATAAAGATGTGGTACATATATAAAATGGAATATTACTCGGCCATATAAAGAAATGAAACTGGGTCATTTGTAGAGACATCGATGGATCGAGAGACTGTCATACAGAATGAAGTAAGTCAGAAAGAGGAAAACAAATATTGTATATTAATGCATATCTGTGGAGCCTAAAAATGGTACAGATGAACTGGTTTGCAGGGAAGAAATAGAGACACAGAGGTAGAGAACAAACGTATGGAAACCAAGTGTGGGAAGCCATGGGGTGGTGGTGGTGGGATGAGTTGGGAGTTTGGGATTGACCTGTATACATGCATATGCATAAAATACATAACTAATAATAACGTGCTGTATAAGAAAAATAAATAAAATTAAATTTCAAAATTTTAAAAAATAAAATTTAAAAATAAAACAGAAAAAAGTTCTTCCCGTCACACAGATGTATTTATAGGAATGAATTATTTCCATGCTTATATCTATAAATACATAAAAGAGGAATAAAATCTAACTTGAACGATAAAAGAAAAAAAAAGTGAACCCACGAGTTATACAGAGGAAAACCCTATCACGGCACTTGCTCCAGCGGTCAACAATTCTGAAATTGGTCAGAGGTGGGGAACCATCTCCCATACAGCCAGCAACCCACCCCCCACGCAAGGAGCGTCCTCATTGCAAAGCTGGGGGACCGTGCCGAGGCATCTGTGAGTAAACGTGAGCTGAGCCCCAGGCCAGCTGCTGCTGAACTGTCCCCACCCTTTCCAGGTAAAACACCTGAATATGTACAAGGGCTTGAAAGCCTAGAGGAAGGACCGTGGAGCCACACCAGCGACAGCACGCAGGCCAACTTGGTGCCTGCAGGCCAGCCAGGGTGGTCCTGGACCCTGGCGCTCTTCCAGAAGCTTTCCATTGCCCTGCCTGAGATACCCCTCCTGTCCCGGCCCCCACTGCTTTTTTCCTTCCTCACCTCTGTCCGGAGAGAAATTCCAGCGGAAGGGATGGGTGACACATCCTCTTCTTTACAGGCGGCAGCCTGGCAACTCCTGCAGAAAGGCCAGCAGAACCCCACTCACACTGGGCCACCCACAAAGCTGTGGCCCCTCACTCCCTCCCACCAGCACAGCCCCGAGACTGCTGACGGGGCAGAGAATATGGAGGCAGGCACAGCTTCAGGGGCTATTGCTGCCTGGAGCTCTGTTTATATTCACCTCAATGAGGCACACCTGGGGAGGGCGGGCCGGCAGGGTAAGGCTGCCCAGGTCAGCTAATCCACAACCCTCAGGGAATCACATTGTTGAAAATGGACCCCGCTAAGGCAGAAGAGATGCCAAGGAAAAAAAGGACACAATGCCATTTGCAGCACCGTAGATGAGTCTAGAAGTAATCACGTGACTTGTAGTAAGTCAGAAAGTGAAAGACACATATCATATCATATCACTTATAGGTGTTACCTAAAAATGGATACCAGGGCAGATATTTCCACGGAGAAGGGCAATCACAGATTCATTAAACAAACTTATGGTTCACCAATGGAAAGGTGTGAGGATTGGTTTCATTACGATATCGGGGTTAACAGACATATACAAACACAGGTGACATATATAATCACCAAAGACCTACAGAATACCAAGAGAGGACGACTCAACATTCTGTCATAACGTACATGGGAAAAGGATCCCAGGAAGAACAGTCATCTGTATATGTGTAAAAGAACCACATCTTCCACACCTACAACAAGCCAAACATTGTAATCAAACTTGCTGTAATAAAAAATAAAAAATTAAATTAAAAACACGAACAAGAAGTAGTGAGACAAACGTGAGGGGCTTTCTCCTGGCACATTCCATTCTAAACTCCAATCTAGAACACCACTTCCACTGAGGCTCTCTTGCCCTAGTAACCAGATTTGGTAAGGGTGAACTGCTGCCACCTTGTGGCCGTTTCACACAACAGCAGGTTTAATCCAAGCGCTAATGGTCAGTTGATATTCAAAATCATTGCAGGCCTGTAAATGACACCTGCCCTGAAAACAAATCCTGGGGTCACGTATCGACCAAAAAATTCAAAGGACGTCCATATTTCAAAACGACCGTTTCAAAAGGCATATTTTACGCACATTAGTGTTCTGCTTCTTTTCCTTTCTTTCCTTTTTTGTTAAAAAACACGGGAATGGAAAAAGGCATCCCTCAGAATGGGCGAAAATCGTTGCAGATGAATCAATGGACAGAGGTTTAATCTCCAATATATATAAACAGCTCATGCAGCTTAATATTAAAAAAAAACAAACAACCCCAAAAAAATGGGCAGAAGATCTAAAGAGACGTTTCTTCAAAGGAGACACAGAGATGGCCAAGACGCACATGAAAAGCTGCTCAACAGCACTAATTATTAGAGAAATGCAAATCAAAACTACAATGAGGTATCACCTCACACCTGTTAGAATCGGCATCATCAGGAAATCTACAAACAACCAATTCTGGGGAGGGTGTGGACAAAAGGAGCCCTCTTCCACTATTGGTGGGAATGTAAATTGATACAGTCACTATGGAGAACAGTATGGAGTTTCCTTAAAAAAATTAGAAATAGAATTACCATCTGATCCAGCAATCCCACTTCTGGGCAATACCCAGAGAAAACCGTATTTCAAAAAGGCACATTCACCACAATGTTCGTTGCAGCACTATTTACAATAGCCAGGTAATGGAAGCAACCTAAATGCCCACAGACAGATGAATGGATAAAGATGTGGTACATATATAAAATGGAATATTACTCGGCCATATAAAGAAATGAAACTGGGTCATTTGTAGAGACATCGATGGATCGAGAGACTGTCATACAGAATGAAGTAAGTCAGAAAGAGGAAAACAAATATTGTATATTAATGCATATCTGTGGAGCCTAAAAATGGTACAGATGAACTGGTTTGCAGGGAAGAAATAGAGACACAGAGGTAGAGAACAAACGTATGGAAACCAAGTGTGGGAAGCCATGGGGTGGTGGTGGTGGGATGAGTTGGGAGTTTGGGATTGACCTGTATACATGCATATGCATAAAATACATAACTAATAATAACGTGCTGTATAAGAAAAATAAATAAAATTAAATTTCAAAATTTTAAAAAATAAAATTTAAAAATAAAACAGAAAAAAGTTCTTCCCGTCACACAGATGTATTTATAGGAATGAATTATTTCCATGCTTATATCTATAAATACATAAAAGAGGAATAAAATCTAACTTGAACGATAAAAGAAAAAAAAAGTGAACCCACGAGTTATACAGAGGAAAACCCTATCACGGCACTTGCTCCAGCGGTCAACAATTCTGAAATTGGTCAGAGGTGGGGAACCATCTCCCATACAGCCAGCAACCCACCCCCCACGCAAGGAGCGTCCTCATTGCAAAGCTGGGGGACCGTGCCGAGGCATCTGTGAGTAAACGTGAGCTGAGCCCCAGGCCAGCTGCTGCTGAACTGTCCCCACCCTTTCCAGGTAAAACACCTGAATATGTACAAGGGCTTGAAAGCCTAGAGGAAGGACCGTGGAGCCACACCAGCGACAGCACGCAGGCCAACTTGGTGCCTGCAGGCCAGCCAGGGTGGTCCTGGACCCTGGCGCTCTTCCAGAAGCTTTCCATTGCCCTGCCTGAGATACCCCTCCTGTCCCGGCCCCCACTGCTTTTTTCCTTCCTCACCTCTGTCCGGAGAGAAATTCCAGCGGAAGGGATGGGTGACACATCCTCTTCTTTACAGGCGGCAGCCTGGCAACTCCTGCAGAAAGGCCAGCAGAACCCCACTCACACTGGGCCACCCACAAAGCTGTGGCCCCTCACTCCCTCCCACCAGCACAGCCCCGAGACTGCTGACGGGGCAGAGAATATGGAGGCAGGCACAGCTTCAGGGGCTATTGCTGCCTGGAGCTCTGTTTATATTGACCTCAATGAGGCACACCTGGGGAGGGCGGGCCGGCAGGGTAAGGCTGCCCAGGTCAGCTAATCCACAACCCTCAGGGAATCACATTGTTGAAAATGGACCCCGCTAAGGCAGAAGAGATGCCAAGGAAAAAAAGGACACAATGCCATTTGCAGCACCGTAGATGAGTCTAGAAGTAATCACGTGACTTGTAGTAAGTCAGAAAGTGAAAGACACATATCATATCATATCACTTATAGGTGTTACCTAAAAATGGATACCAGGGCAGATATTTCCACGGAGAAGGGCAATCACAGATTCATTAAACAAACTTATGGTTCACCAATGGAAAGGTGTGAGGATTGGTTTCATTACGATATCGGGGTTAACAGACATATACAAACATAGGTGACATATATAATCACCAAAGACCTACAGAATACCAAGAGAGGACGACTCAACATTCTGTCATAACGTACATGGGAAAAGGATCCCAGGAAGAACAGTCATCTGTATATGTGTAAAAGAACCACATCTTCCACACTTACAACAAGCCAAACATTGTAATCAAACTTGCTGTAATAAAAAATAAAAAATTAAATTAAAAACACGAACAAGAAGTAGTGAGACAAACGTGAGGGGCTTTCTCCTGGCACATTCCATTCTAAACTCCAGTCTAGAACACCACTTCCACTGAGGCTCTCTTGCCCTAGTAACCAGATTTGGTAAGGGTGAACTGCTGCCACCTTGTGGCCGTTTCACACAACAGCAGCTTTAATCCCAGCGCTAATGGTCAGTTGATATTCAAAATCATTGCAGGCCTGTAAATGACACCTGCCCTGAAAACAAATCCTGGGGTCACATATCGACCAAAAAATTCAAAGGACGTCCATATTTCAAAACGACCGTTTCAAAAGGCATATTTTACGCACATTAGTGTTCTGCTTCTTTTCCTTTCTTTCCTTTTTTGTTAAAAAACACGGGAATGGAAAAAGGCATCCCTCAGAATGGGCGAAAATCGTTGCAGACGAATCAATGGACAGAGGTTTAATCTCCAATATATATAAACAGCTCATGCAGCTTAATATTAAAAAAACAAACAACCCAATACAAAAATGGGCAGAAGATCTAAAGAGACGTTTCTTCAAAGGAGACACAGAGATGGCCAAGATGCACATGAAAAGCTGCTCAACAGCACTAATTATTAGAGAAATGCAAATCAAAACTACAATGAGGTGTCACCTCACACCTGTTAGAATCGGCATCATCAGGAAATCTACAAACAACCAATTCTGGGGAGGGTGTGGACAAAAGGAGCCCCCTTCCACTATTGGTGGGAATGTAAATTGATACAGTCCCTATGGAGAACAGTATGGAGTTTCCTTAAAAAAATTAGAAATAGAATTACCATCTGATCCAGCAATCCCACTTCTGGGCATATACCCAGAGAAAACCATATTTCAAAAGGGCACATTCACCACAATGTTCATTGCAGCACTATTTACAATAGCCAGGTAATGGAAGCAACCTAAATGCCCACAGACAGATGAATGGATAAAGATGTGGTACATATATGAAATGGAATATTACTCGGCCATAAAAAGGAATGAAACTGGGTCATTTGAAGAGACATCGATGGATCGAGAGACTGTCATACAGAATGAAGTAAGTCAGAAAGAGGAAAACAAATATTGTATATTAATGCATATATGTGGAACCTAAAAAAATGGTACAGATGAACTGGTTTGCAGGGAAGAAATAGAGACACAGAGGTAGAGAACAAACGTATGGACACCAAGTGTGGGAAGCCATGGGGTGGTGGTGGTGGGATGAGTTGGGAGTTTGGGATTGACCTGTATACATGTATATGCATAAAATACATAACTAATAATAACGTGCTGTATAAAAAAAATAAATAAAATTAAATTTCAAAATTTAAAAAAATAAAATTTAAAAATAAAACAGAAAAAAGTTCTTCCCGTCACACAGATGTATTTATAGGAATGAATTATTTCCATGCTTATATCTATAAATACATAAAAGAGGAATAAAATCTAACTTGAACGATAAAAGAAAAAAAAAGTGAACCCACGAGTTATACAGAGGAAAACCCTATCACGGCACTTGCTCCAGCGGTCAACAATTCTGAAATTGGTCAGAGGTGGGGAACCATCTCCCATACAGCCAGCAACCCACCCCCCACGCAAGGAGCGTCCTCATTGCAAAGCTGGGGGACCGTGCCGAGGCATCTGTGAGTAAACGTGAGCTGAGCCCCAGGCCAGCTGCTGCTGAACTGTCCCCACCCTTTCCAGGTAAAACACCTGAATATGTACAAGGGCTTGAAGGCCTAGAGGAAGGACCGTGGAGCCACACCAGTGACAGGACGCAGGTCAACTTGGTGCCTGCAGGCCAGCCAGGGTGGTCCTGGACGCTGGTACTCTTCCAGAAGCTTTCCATTGCCCTGCCTGAGATACCCCTCCTGTCCCGGCGCCCACTGCTTTTTTCCTTCCTCACCTCTGTCCGGAGAGAAATTCCAGCGGAAGGTATGGGTGACACATCCTCTTCTTTACAGGCGGCAGCCTGGCAACTCCTGCAGAAAGGCCAGCAGAACCCCACTCACACTGGGCCACCCACAAAGCTGTGGCCCCTCACTCCCTCCCACCAGCACAGCCCCGAGACTGCTGACGGGGCAGAGAATATGGAGGCAGGCACAGCTTCAGGGGCTATTGCTGCCTGGAGCTCTGTTTATATGGACATCAATGAGGCACACCTGGGGAGGGTGGGCCGGCAGGGTAAGGCTGCCCAGGTCAGCTAATCCACAACCCTCAGGGAATCACATTGTTGAAAATGGACCCTGCTAAGGCAGAAGAGATGCCAAGGAAAAAAAGGACACAATGCCATTTGCAGCACCGTAGATGAGTCTAGAAGTAATCACGTGACTTGTAGTAAGTCAGAAAGTGAAAGACACATATCATATCATATCACTTATAGGTGTTACCTAAAAATGGATACCAGGGCAGATATTTCCACGGAGAAGGGCAATCACAGATTCATTAAACAAACTTATGGTTCACCAATGGAAAGGTGTGAGGATTGGTTTCATTACGATATCGGGGTTAACAGACATATACAAACACAGGTGACATATATAATCACCAAAGACCTACAGAATACCAAGAGAGGACGACTCAACATTCTGTCATAACGTACATGGGAAAAGGATCCCAGGAAGAACAGTCATCTGTATATGTGTAAAAGAACCACATCTTCCACACCTACAACAAGCCAAACATTGTAATCAAACTTGCTGTAATAAAAAATAAAAAATTAAATTAAAAACACGAACAAGAAGTAGTGAGACAAACGTGAGGGGCTTTCTCCTGGCACATTCCATTCTAAACTCCAGTCTAGAACACCACTTCCACTGAGGCTCTCTTGCCCTAGTAACCAGATTTGGTAAGGGTGAACTGCTGCCACCTTGTGGCCGTTTCACACAACAGCAGCTTTAATCCCAGCGCTAATGGTCAGTTGATATTCAAAATCATTGCAGGCCTGTAAATGACACCTGCCCTGAAAACAAATCCTGGGGTCACATATCGACCAAAAAATTCAAAGGACGTCCATATTTCAAAACGACCATTTCAAAAGGCATATTTTACGCACATTAGTGTTCTGCTTCTTTTCCTTTCTTTCCTTTTTTGTTAAAAAACACGGGAATGGAAAAAGGCATCCCTCAGAATGGGCGAAAATCGTTGGAGACGAATCAATGGATAGAGGTTTAATCTCCAATATATATAAACAGCTCATGCAGCTTAATATTAAAAAAACAAACAACCCAATACAAAAATGGGCAGAAGATCTAAAGAGACGTTTCTTCAAAGGAGACACAGAGATGGCCAAGATGCACATGAAAAGCTGCTCAACAGCACTAATTATTAGAGAAATGCAAATCAAAACTACAATGAGGTGTCACCTCACACCTGTTAGAATCGGCAT
Source organism: Mesoplodon mirus (assembly GCF_964341445.2). Taxonomy (NCBI): domain Eukaryota; kingdom Metazoa; phylum Chordata; class Mammalia; order Artiodactyla; family Ziphiidae; genus Mesoplodon; species Mesoplodon mirus. Next base: position 921,255 of record NW_028295739.1, read on the forward strand.
CATCAGGAAATCTACAAACAACCAATTCTGGGGAGGGTGTGGACAAAAGGAGCCCCCTTCTACTATTGGTGGGAATGTAAATTGATACAGTCCCTATGGAGAACAGTATGGAGTTTCCTTAAAAAAATTAGAAATAGAATTACCATCTGATCCAGCAATCCCACTTCTGGGCATATACCCAGAGAAAACCATATTTCAAAAGGGCACATTCACCACAATGTTCATTGCAGCACTATTTACAATAGCCAGGTAATGGAAGCAACCTAAATGCCCACAGACAGATGAATGGATAAAGATGTGGTACATATATGAAATGGAATATTACTCGGCCATAAAAAGGAAAGAAACTGGGTCATTTGAAGAGACATCGATGGGTCGAGAGACTGTCATACAGAATGAAGTAAGTCAGAAAGAGGAAAACAAATATTGTATATTAATGCATATATGTGGAACCTAAAAAAATGGTACAGATGAACTGGTTTGCAGGGAAGAAATAGAGACACAGAGGTAGAGAACAAACGTATGGACACCAAGTGTGGGAAGCCATGGGGTGGTGGTGGTGGGATGAGTTGGGAGTTTGGGATTGACCTGTATACATGTATATGCATAAAATACATAACTAATAATAACGTGCTGTATAAAAAAAATAAATAAAATTAAATTTCAAAATTTAAAAAAATAAAATTTAAAAATAAAACAGAAAAAAGTTCTTCCCGTCACACAGATGTATTTATAGGAATGAATTATTTCCATGCTTATATCTATAAATACATAAAAGAGGAATAAAATCTAACTTGAACGATAAAAGAAAAAAAAAAGTGAACCCACGAGTTATACAGAGGAAAACCCTATCACGGCACTTGCTCCAGCGGTCAACAATTCTGAAATTGGTCAGAGGTGGGGAACCATCTCCCATACAGCCAGCAACCCACCCCCCACGCAAGGAGCGTCCTCATTGCAAAGCTGGGGGACCGTGCCGAGGCATCTGTGAGTAAACGTGAGCTGAGCCCCAGGCCAGCTGCTGCTGAACTGTCCCCACCCTTTCCAGGTAAAACACCTGAATATGTACAAGGGCTTGAAGGCCTAGAGGAAGGACCGTGGAGCCACACCAGTGACAGGACGCAGGCCAACTTGGTGCCTGCAGGCCAGCCAGGGTGGTCCTGGATGCTGGCGCTCTTCCAGAAGCTTTCCATTGCCCTGCCTGAGATACCCCTCCTGTCCCGGCGCCCACTGCTTTTTTCCTTCCTCACCTCTGTCCGGAGAGAAATTCCAGCGGAAGGTATGGGTGACACATCCTCTTCTTTACAGGCGGCAGCCTGGCAACTCCTGCAGAAAGGCCAGAAGAACCCCACTCACACTGGGCCACCCACAAAGCTGTGGCCCCTCACTCCCTCCCACCAGCACAGCCCCGAGACTGCTGACGGGGCAGATAATATGGAGTCAGGCACAGCTTCAGGGGCTATTGCTGCCTGGAGCTCTGTTTATATTGACCTCAATGAGGCACACCTGGGGAGGGCGGGCCGGCAGGGTAAGGCTGCCCAGGTCAGCTAATCCACAACCCTCAGGGAATCACATTGTTGAAAATGGACCCCGCTAAGGCAGAAGAGATGCCAAGGAAAAAAAGGACACAATGCCATTTGCAGCACCGTAGATGAGTCTAGAAGTAATCACGTGACTTGTAGTAAGTCAGAAAGTGAAAGACACATATCATATCATATCACTTATAGGTGTTACCTAAAAATGGATACCAGGGCAGATATTTCCACGGAGAAGGACAATCACAGATTCATTAAACAAACTTATGGTTCACCAATGGAAAGGTGTGAGGATTGGTTTCATTACGATATCGGGGTTAACAGACATATACAAACACAGGTGACATATATAATCACCAAAGACCTACAGAATACCAAGAGAGGACGACTCAACATTCTGTCATAACGTACATGGGAAAAGGATCCCAGGAAGAACAGTCATCTGTATATGTGTAAAAGAACCACATCTTCCACACCTACAACAAGCCAAACATTGTAATCAAACTTGCTGTAATAAAAAATAAAAAATTAAATTAAAAACACGAACAAGAAGTAGTGAGACAAACGTGAGGGGCTTTCTCCTGGCACATTCCATTCTAAACTCCAGTCTAGAACACCACTTCCACTGAGGCTCTCTTGCCCTAGTAACCAGATTTGGTAAGGGTGAACTGCTGCCACCTTGTGGCCGTTTCACACAACAGCAGCTTTAATCCCAGCGCTAATGGTCAGTTGATATTCAAAATCATTGCAGGCCTGTAAATGACACCTGCCCTGAAAACAAATCCTGGGGTCACATATCGACGAAAAAATTCAAAGGACGTCCATATTTCAAAACGACCGTTTCAAAAGGCATATTTTACGCACATTAGTGTTCTGCTTCTTTTCCTTTCTTTCCTTTTTTGTTAAAAAACACGGGAATGGAAAAAGGCATCCCTCAGAATGGGCGAAAATCGTTGCAGACGAATCAATGGACAGAGGTTTAATCTCCAATATATATAAACAGCTCATGCAGCTTAATATTAAAAAAACAAACAACCCAATACAAAAATGGGCAGAAGATCTAAAGAGACGTTTCTTCAAAGGAGACACAGAGATGGCCAAGACGCACATGAAAAGCTGCTCAACAGCACTAATTATTAGAGAAATGCAAATCAAAACTACAATGAGGTATCACCTCACACCTGTTAGAATCGGCATCATCAGGAAATCTACAAACAACCAATTCTGGGGAGGGTGTGGACAAAAGGAGCCCCCTTCCACTATTGGTGGGAATGTAAATTGATACAGTCTCTATGGAGAACAGTATGGAGTTTTCTTAAAAAAATTAGAAATAGAATTACCATCTGATCCAGCAATCCCACTTCTGGGCATATACCCAGAGAAAACCATATTTCAAAAGGGCACATTCACCACAATGTTCATTGCAGCACTATTTACAATAGCCAGGTAATGGAAGCAACCTAAATGCCCACAGACAGATGAATGGATAAAGATGTGGTACATATATGAAATGGAATATTACTCGGCCATAAAAAGGAATGAAACTGGGTCATTTGAAGAGACATCGATGGATCGAGAGACTGTCATACAGAATGAAGTAAGTCAGAAAGAGGAAAAGAAATATTGTATATAAATGCATATATGTGGAACCTAAAAAAATGGTACAGATGAACTGGTTTGCAGGGAAGAAATAGAGACACAGAGGTAGAGAACAAACGTATGGACACCAAGTGTGGGAAGCCATGGGGTGGTGGTGGTGGGATGAGTTGGGAGTTTGGGATTGACCTGTATACATGTATATGCATAAAATACATAACTAATAATAACGTGCTGTATAAAAAAAATAAATAAAATTAAATTTCAAAATTTAAAAAAATAAAATTTAAAAATAAAACAGAAAAAAGTTCTTCCCGTCACACAGATGTATTTATAGGAATGAATTATTTCCATGCTTATATCTATAAATACATAAAAGAGGAATAAAATCTAACTTGAACGATAAAAGAAAAAAAAAGTGAACCCACGAGTTATACAGAGGAAAACCCTATCACGGCACTTGCTCCAGCCGTCAACAATTCTGAAATTGGTCAGAGGTGGGGAACCATCTCCCATACAGCCAGCAACCCACCCCCCACACAAGGAGCGTCCTCATTGCAAAGCTGGGGGACCGTGCCGAGGCATCTGTGAGTAAACGTGAGCTGAGCCCCAGGCCAGCTGCTGCTGAACTGTCCCCACCCTTTCCAGGTAAAACACCTGAATATGTACAAGGGCTTGAAGGCCTAGAGGAAGGACCGTGGAGCCACACCAGCGACAGCACGCAGGCCAACTTGGTGCCTGCAGGCCAGCCAGGGTGGTCCTGGACCCTGGCGATCTTCCAGAAGCTTTCCATTGCCCTGCCTGAGATACCCCTCCTGTCCCGGCGCCCACTGCTTTTTTCCTTCCTCACCTCTGTCCGGAGAGAAATTCCAGCGGAAGGTATGGGTGACACATCCTCTTCTTTACAGGCGGCAGCCTGGCAACTCCTGCAGAAAGGCCAGCAGAACCCCACTCACACCGGGCCACCCACAAAGCTGTGGCCCCTCACTCCCTCCCACCAGCACAGCCCCGAGACTGCTGACGGGGCAGAGAATATGGAGGCAGGCACAGCTTCAGGGGCTATTGCTGCCTGGAGCGCTGTTTATATTGACCTCAACGAGGCACACCTGGGGAGGGCGGGCCGGCAGGGTAAGGCTGCCCAGGTCAGCTAATCCACAACCCTCAGGGAATCACATTGTTGAAAATGGACCCCGCTAAGGCAGAAGAGATGCCAAGGAAAAAAAGGACACAATGCCATTTGCAGCACCGTAGATGAGCCTAGAAGTAATCACGTGACTTGTAGTAAGTCAGAAAGTGAAAGACACATATCATATCATATCACTTATAGGTGTTACCTAAAAATGGATACCAGGGCAGATATTTCCACGGAGAAGGGCAATCACAGATTCATTAAACAAACTTATGGTTCACCAATGGAAAGGTGTGAGGATTGGTTTCATTACGATATCGGGGTTAACAGACATATACAAACACAGGTGACATATATAATCACCAAAGACCTACAGAATACCAAGAGAGGACGACTCAACATTCTGTCATAACGTACATGGGAAAAGGATCCCAGGAAGAACAGTCATCTGTATATGTGTAAAAGAACCACATCTTCCACACCTACAACAAGCCAAACATTGTAATCAAACTTGCTGTAATAAAAAATAAAAAATTAAATTAAAAACACGAACAAGAAGTAGTGAGACAAACGTGAGGGGCTTTCTCCTGGCACATTCCATTCTAAACTCCAATCTAGAACACCACTTCCACTGAGGCTCTCTTGCCCTAGTAACCAGATTTGGTAAGGGTGAACTGCTGCCACCTTGTGGCCGTTTCACACAACAGCAGCTTTAATCCCAGCGCTAATGGTCAGTTGATATTCAAAATCATTGCAGGCCTGTAAATGACACCTGCCCTGAAAACAAATCCTGGGGTCACATATCGACCAAAAAATTCAAAGGACGTCCATATTTCAAAACGACCGTTTCAAAAGGCATATTTTACGCACATTAGTGTTCTGCTTCTTTTCCTTTCTTTCCTTTTTTGTTAAAAAACACGGGAATGGAAAAAGGCATCCCTCAGAATGGGCGAAAATCGTTGCAGACGAATCAATGGACAGAGGTTTAATCTCCAATATATATAAACAGCTCATGCAGCTTAATATTAAAAAAACAAACAACCCAATACAAAAATGGGCAGAAGATCTAAAGAGACGTTTCTTCAAAGGAGACACAGAGATGGCCAAGACGCACATGAAAAGCTGCTCAACAGCACTAATTATTAGAGAAATGCAAATCAAAACTACAATGAGGTATCACCTCACACCTGTTAGAATCGGCATCATCAGGAAATCTACAAACAACCAATTCTGGGGAGGGTGTGGACAAAAGGAGCCCCCTTCCACTATTGGTGGGAATGTAAATTGATACAGTCCCTATGGAGAACAGTATGGAGTTTCCTTAAAAAAATTAGAAATAGAATTACCATCTGATCCAGCAATCCCACTTCTGGGCATATACCCAGAGAAAACCATATTTCAAAAGGGCACATTCACCACAATGTTCATTGCAGCACTATTTACAATAGCCAGGTAATGGAAGCAACCTAAATGCCCACAGACAGATGAATGGATAAAGATGTGGTACATATATGAAATGGAATATTACTCGGCCATAAAAAGGAATGAAACTGGGTCATTTGAAGAGACATCGATGGATCGAGAGACTGTCATACAGAATGAAGTAAGTCAGAAAGAGGAAAACAAATATTGTATATTAATGCATATATGTGGAACCTAAAAAAATGGTACAGATGAACTGGTTTGCAGGGAAGAAATAGAGACACAGAGGTAGAGAACAAACGTATGGACACCAAGTGTGGGAAGCCATGGGGTGGTGGTGGTGGGATGAGTTGGGAGTTTGGGATTGACCTGTATACATGTATATGCATAAGATACAAAACTAATAATAACGTGCTGTATAAAAAAATAAATAAAATTAAATTTCAAAATTTAAAAAAATAAAATTTAAAAATAAAATAGAAAAAAGTTCTTCCCGTCACACAGATGTATTTATAGGAATGAATTATTTCCATGCTTATATCTATAAATACATAAAAGAGGAATAAAATCTAACTTGAACGATAAAAGAAAAAAAAAGTGAACCCACGAGTTATACAGAGGAAAACCCTATCACGGCACTTGCTCCAGCGGTCGACAATTCTGAAATTGGTCAGAGGTGGGGAACCATCTCCCATACAGCCAGCAACCCACCCCCCACGCAAGGAGCGTCCTCATTGCAAAGCTGGGGGACCGTGCCGAGGCATCTGTGAGTAAACGTGAGCTGAGCCCCAGGCCAGCTGCTGCTGAACTGTCCCCACCCTTTCCAGGTAAAACACCTGAATATGTACAAGGGCTTGAAAGCCTAGAGGAAGGACCGTGGAGCCACACCAGCGACAGCACGCAGGCCAACTTGGTGCCTGCAGGCCAGCCAGGGTGGTCCTGGACCCTGGCGCTCTTCCAGAAGCTTTCCATTGCCCTGCCTGAGATACCCCTCCTGTCTCGGCCCCCACTGCTTTTTTCCTTACTCACCTCTGTCCGGAGAGAAATTCCAGCGGAAGGTATGGGTGACACATCCTCTTCTTTACAGGCGGCAGCCTGGCAACTCCTGCAGAAAGGCCAGCAGAACCCCACTCACACCGGGCCACCCACAAAGCTGTGGCCCCTCACTCCCTCCCACCAGCACAGCCCCGAGACTGCTGACGGGGCAGAGAATATGGAGGCAGGCACAGCTTCAGGGGCTATTGCTGCCTGGAGCGCTGTTTATATTGACCTCAATGAGGCACACCTGGGGAGGGCGGGCCGGCAGGGTAAGGCTGCCCAGGTCAGCTAATCCACAACCCTCAGGGAATCACATTGTTGAAAATGGACCCCGCTAAGGCAGAAGAGATGCCAAGGAAAAAAAGGACACAGTGCCATTTGCAGCACCGTAGATGAGTCCAGAAGTAATCACGTGACTTGTAGTAAGTCAGAAAGTGAAAGACACATATCATATCATATCACTTATAGGTGTTACCTAAAAATGGATACCAGGGCAGATATTTCCACGGAGAAGGGCAATCACAGATTCATTAAACAAACTTATGGTTCACCAATGGAAAGGTGTGAGGATTGGTTTCATTACGATATCGGGGTTAACAGACATATACAAACACAGGTGACATATATAATCACCAAAGACCTACAGAATACCAAGAGAGGACGACTCAACATTCTGTCATAACGTACATGGGAAAAGGATCCCAGGAAGAACAGTCATCTGTATATGTGTAAAAGAACCACATCTTCCACACCTACAACAAGCCAAACATTGTAATCAAACTTGCTGTAATAAAAAATAAAAAATTAAATTAAAAACACGAACAAGAAGTAGTGAGACAAACGTGAGGGGCTTTCTCCTGGCACATTCCATTCTAAACTCCAATCTAGAACACCACTTCCACTGAGGCTCTCTTGCCCTAGTAACCAGATTTGGTAAGGGTGAACTGCTGCCACCTTGTGGCCGTTTCACACAACAGCAGCTTTAATCCCAGCGCTAATGGTCAGTTGATATTCAAAATCATTGCAGGCCTGTAAATGACACCTGCCCTGAAAACAAATCCTGGGGTCACATATCGACCAAAAAATTCAAAGGACGTCCATATTTCAAAACGACCGTTTCAAAAGGCATATTTTACGCACATTAGTGTTCTGCTTCTTTTCCTTTCTTTCCTTTTTTGTTAAAAAACACGGGAATGGAAAAAGGCATCCCTCAGAATGGGCGAAAATCGTTGCAGACGAATCAATGGACAGAGGTTTAATCTCCAATATATATAAACAGCTCATGCAGCTTAATATTAAAAAAACAAACAACCCAATACAAAAATGGGCAGAAGATCTAAAGAGACGTTTCTTCAAAGGAGACACAGAGATGGCCAAGACGCACATGAAAAGCTGCTCAACAGCACTAATTATTAGAGAAATGCAAATCAAAACTACAATGAGGTATCACCTCACACCTGTTAGAATCGGCATCATCAGGAAATCTACAAACAACCAATTCTGGGGAGGGTGTGGACAAAAGGAGCCCCCTTCCACTATTGGTGGGAATGTAAATTGATACAGTCACTATGGAGAACAGTATGGAGTTTCCTTAAAAAAATTAGAAATAGAATTACCATCTGATCCAGCAATCCCACTTCTGGGCATATACCCAGAGAAAACCGAATTTCAAAAGGGCACATTCACCACAATGTTCATTGCAGCACTATTTACAATAGCCAGGTAATGGAAGCAACCTAAATGCCCACAGACAGATGAATGGATAAAGATGTGGTACATATATGAAATGGAATATTACTCGGCCATAAAAAGGAATGAAACTGGGTCATTTGAAGAGACATCGATGGATCGAGAGACTGTCATACAGAATGAAGTAAGTCAGAAAGAGGAAAACAAATATTGTATATTAATGCATATATGTGGAACCTAAAAAAATGGTACAGATGAACTTGTTTGCAGGGAAGAAATAGAGACACAGAGGTAGAGAACCAACGTATGGACACCAAGTGTGGGAAGCCATGGGGTGGTGGTGGTGGGATGAGTTGGGAGTTTGGGATTGACCTGTATACATGTATATGCATAAAATACATAACTAATAATAACGTGCTGTATAAAAAAATAAATAAAATTAAATTTCAAAATTTAAAAAAATAAAATTTAAAAATAAAACAGAAAAAAGTTCTTCCCGTCACACAGATGTATTTATAGGAATGAATTATTTCCATGCTTATATCTATAAATACATAAAAGAGGAATAAAATCTAACTTGAACGATAAAAGAAAAAAAAAGTGAACCCACGAGTTATACAGAGGAAAACCCTATCACGGCACTTGCTCCAGCGGTCAACAATTCTGAAATTGGTCAGAGGTGGGGAACCATCTCCCATACAGCCAGCAACCCACCCCCCACGCAAGGAGCGTCCTCATTGCAAAGCTGGGGGACCGTGCCGAGGCATCTGTGAGTAAACGTGAGCTGAGCCCCAGGCCAGCTGCTGCTGAACTGTCCCCACCCTTTCCAGGTAAAACACCTGAATATGTACAAGGGCTTGAAGGCCTAGAGGAAGGACAGTGGAGCCACACCAGCGACAGCACGCAGGCCAACTTGGTGCCTGCAGGCCAGCCAGGTTGGTCTTGTCCCCGGGCGCTCTTCCAGAAGCTTTCCATTGCCCTGTCTGAGATATCCCTCCTGTCCCGGCACCCACTGCTTTTTTCCTTCCTCACATCTGTCCGGAGAGAAATTCCAGCGGAAGGTATGGGTGACACATTCTCTTCTTTACAGGTGGCAGCCTGGCAACTCCTGCAGAAAGGCCAGCAGAGTCCCACTCACACCGGGCCACCCACAAAGCTGTGGCCCCTCACTCCCTCCCACCAGCACAGCCCCGAGACTGCTGGCGGGGCAGAGAATCTGGAGTCAGGCACAGCTTCAGGGGCTATTGCTGCCTGGAGCGCTGTTTATATTGACCTCAACGAGGCACACCTGGGGAGGGCGGGCCGGCAGGGTAAGGCTGCCCAGGTCAGCTAATCCACAACCTTCAGGGAATCACATTGGTGAAAATGGACCTCGCTAAGGCAGAAGAGAAGCCAAGGAAAAAAAGGACACAATGCCATTTGCAGCACCGTAAATGAGTCTAGAAGTAATCACGTGACTTGTAGTAAGTCAGAAAGTGAAAGACACATATCATATCATATCACTTATAGGTGTTACCTAAAAATGGATACCAGGGCAGATATTTCCACGGAGAAGGGCAATCACAGATTCATTAAACAAACTTATGGTTCACCAATGGAATGGTGTGAGGATTGGTTTCATTACGATATCGGGGTTAACAGACATATACAAACACAGGTGACATATATAATCACCAAAGACCTACAGAATACCAAGAGAGGACTACTCAACATTCTGTCATAACGTACATGGGAAAAGGATCCCAGGAAGTACAGACATCTGTATATGTGTAAAAGAACCACATCTTCCACACCTACAACAAGCCAAACATTGTAATCAAACTTGCTGTAATAAAAAATAAAAAAAATTAAATTAAAAACACGAACAAGAAGTAGTGAGACAAACTTGAGGGGCATTCTCCTTGCACATTCCATTCTAAACTCCAATCTAGAACACCACTTCCACTGAGGCTCTCTTGCCCTAGTAACCAGATTTGGTAAGGGTGAACTGCTGCCACCTTGTGGCCGTTTCACACAACAGCAGCTTTAATCCCAGCGCTAATGGTCAGTTGATATTCAAAATCATTGCAGGCCTGTAAATGACACCTGCCCTGAAAACAAATCCTGGGGTCACATATCGACCAAAAAATTCAAAGGACGTCCATATTTCAAAACGACCATTTCAAAAGGCATATTTTACGCACATTAGTGTTCTGCTTCTTTTCCTTTCTTTCCTTTTTTGTTAGAAAAAACGGGAATGGGAAAAGGCATCCCTCAGAATGGGCAAAAATCGTTGCAAACGAATCAATGGACAGAGGTTTAATCTCCAATATATATAAACAGCTCATGCAGCTTAATATTAAAAAAAACAAACAACCCAATACAAAAATGGGCAGAAGATCTAGAGAGACGTTTCTTCAAAGAAGACACAGAGATGGCCAAGACGCACATGAAAAGCTGCTCAACAGCACTAATTATTAGAGAAAAGCAAATCAAAACTACAATGAGGTATCACCTCACACCTGTTAGAATCGGCATCATCAGAAAATCTACAAACAACCAATTCTGGGGAGGGTGTGGACAAAAGGAGCCCTCTTCCACTATTTGTGGGAATGTAAATTGATACAGTCACTATGGAGAACAGTATGGAGTTTCCTTAAAAAAACTAGAAATAGAATTACCATCTGATCCAGCAATCCCACTTCTGGGCATATACCAAGAGAAAACGGTAAATCAAAAAGGCACATTCACCACAATGTTCGTTGCAGCACTATTTACAATAGCCAGGTAATGGAAGCAACCTAAATGCCCACAGACAGATGAATAGATAAAGATGTGGTACATATATAAAATGAAATATTACTCGGCCATAAACAGGAATGAAACTGGGTCATTTGTAGAGACATCGATGGATCGAGAGACTGTCATACAGAAAGAAGTAAGTCAGAAAGAGGAAAACAAATACTGTATATTAATGCATATATGTGGAACCTAAAAAATGGTACAGATGAACTGGTTTGCAGGGAAGAAATAGAGACACAGAGGTAGAGAACAAAGGTATGGACACCAAGTGTGGGAAGCCATGGGGTGGTGGTGGTGGGATGAGTTGGGAGATTGGGATTGACCTGTATACATGTATATGCATAAAATACATAACTAATAATAACGTGCTGTATAAAAAAATAAAATTGAATTTCAAAATTTTAAAAAATAAAATTTAAAAATAAAACAGAAAAAAGTTCTTCCCGTCACACAGATGTATTTATAGGAATGAATTATTTCCATGCTTATATCTATAAATATATAAAAGTGGAATAAAATCTAACTTGAAACATAAAAGAAAAAAACACCTGAACCCATGAGTTATACAGAGGAAAACCCTATCAGCGCACTTGCTCCAGGGGTAAACAATTCTGAAATTGGTCAGAGGTGGGAAACCATCTCCCATACAGCCAGCGACACACGCCCCACGCAAGGAGCATCCTCATTGCAAAGCTGGGGAACCGTGCCGAGGCATCTGTGAGTAAACGTGAGCTGAGCCCCAGGCCAGCTGCTGCTGAACTGTTCCCACCCTTCCCAGGTAAAACACCTGAATATGTACAAGGGCTTGAAAGCCTAGAGGAAGGGCCGTCGAGCCACACCAGGGACAGCACGCAGGCCAACTTGGTGCCTGCAGGCCAGCCAGGGTGGTCTTGGCCCCGGGCGCTCTTCCAGAAGCTTTTCATTGCCCTGCCTGAGATACACCTCCTGTCCCGGCCCCCACTGCTTTTTTCCTTCCTCACCTCTGTCCGGAGAGAAATTCCAGCGGAAGGTATGGGTGACACATCCTCTTCTTTACAGGCGGCAGCCTGGCAACTCCTGCAGAAAGGCCAGCAGAGCCCCACTCACACCAGGCCACCCACAAAGCTGTGGCCCGTCACTCCCTCCCAACAGCACAGACCCAAGACTGCTGACGGGGCAGAGAATATGGAGTCAGGCACAGCTTCAGGGGCTATTGCTGCCTGGAGCGCTGTTTATATTGACCTCAACGAGGCACACCTGGGGAGGGCGGGCCGGCAGTGTAAGGCTGCCCAGTTCAGCTATTCCAGAACCCTCAGGGAATCACATTGTTGAAAATGGACCTCACTAAGGCAGAATAGAAGCCAAGGAAAAAAAGGACACAATGCCATTTGCAGCACCGTAAATGAGTCTAGAAGTAATCACGTGACTTGTAGTAAGTCAGAAAGTGAAAGACACATATCATATCAAATCACTTATAGGTGTTACCTAAAAATGGATACCAGGGCAGATATTTCCACGGAGAAGGGCAATCACAGATTCATTAAACAAACTTATGGTTCACCAATGGAAAGGTGTGAGGATTTGTTTCATTACGATATCGGGGTTAACAGACATATACAAACACAGGTGAGATATATAATCACCAAAGACCTACAGAATACCAAGACAGGACTACTCAACATTCTGTCATAACGTACATGGGAAATGGATCCCAGGAAGAACAGACATCTGTATATGTGTAAAAGAACCACATCTTCCACACCTACCACAAGCCAAACATTGTAATCAAACTTGCTGTAATAAAAAATAAAAAACATTAAATTAAAAACACGAACAAGAAGTAGTGAGACAAACTTGAGGGGCATTCTCCTGGCACATTCCATTCTAAATTCCAATCTAGAACACCACTTCCACTGAGGCTCTCTTGCCCTAGTAACCAGATTTGGTAAGGGAGAACTGCTGCCACCTTGTGGCCGTTTCACACAACAGCAGCTTTAATCCCAGCGCTAATGGTCAGTTGATATTCAAAATCATTGCAGGCCTGTAAATGACACCTGACCTGAAAACAAATCCTGGGGTCACATATCGACCAAAATTTCAAAGGACGTCTCTATTTCAAAACGACCGTTTCAAAAGGCATATTTTACGCACATTAGTGTTCTGCTTCTTTTCCTTTCTTTCCTTTTTTGTTAAAAAAAACGGGAATGGAAAAAGGCATCCCTCAGAATGGGCGAAAATCGGTGCAAACGAATCAATGGACAGAGGTTTAATCTCCAATATATATAAACAGCTCATGCAGCTTAATATTAAAAAAAAAACAAACAACCCAATACAAAAATGGGCAGAAGATCTAAAGAGACGTTTCTTCAAAGAAGACACAGAGATGGCCAAGACGCACATGAAAAGCTGCTCAACAGCACTAATTATTAGAGAAATGCAAATCAAAACTACAATGAGGTATCACCTCACACCTGTTAGAATCGGCATCATCAGAAAATCTACAAACAACCAATTCTGGGGAGGGTGTGGACAAAAGGAGCCCTCTTCCACTATTGGTGGGAATGTAAATTGATACAGTCACTATGGAGAACAGTATGGATTTTCCTTAAAAAAACTAGAAATAGAATTACCATCTGATCCAGCAATCCCACTTCTGGGCATATACCCAGAGAAAACGGTAAATCAAAAAGGCACATTCACCACAATGTTCGTTGCAGCACTATTTACAATAGCCAGGTAATGGAAGCAACCTAAATGCCCACAGACAGATGAATGGATAAAGATGGGGTACATATATAAAATGGAATATTACTCGGCCATAAAAAGGAATGAAACTGGGTCATTTGTAGAGACATCGATGGATCGAGAGACTGTCATACAGAATGAAGTAAGTCAGAAAGAGGAAAACAAATATTGTATATTAATGCATATATGTGGAGCCTAAAAAATGGTACAGATGAACTGGTTTGCAGTGAAGAAATAGAGACACAGAGGTAGAGAACAAACGTATGGACACCAAGTGTGGGAAGCCATGGGGTGGTGGTGGTGGGATGAGTTAGGAGATTGGGATTGACCTGTATACATGTATATGCATAAAATACATAACTAATAATAACGTGCTGTATAAAAAAAATAAAATTAAATTTCAAAATTTTAAAAAATAAAATTTAAAAATAAAAGAGAAAAAAGTTCTTCCCGTCACACAGATGTATTTATAGGAATGAATTATTTCCATGCTTATATCTATAAATATATAAAAGAGGAATAAAATCTAACTTGAACCATAAAAGAAAAAAAAACCTGAACCCACGAGTTATACAGAGGAAAACCCTATCAGGGCACTTGCTCCAGTGGTAAACAATTCTGAAATTGGTCAGAGGTGGGAAACCATCTCCCATACAGCCAGCAACCCACCCCCCACGCAAGGAGCGTCCTCATTGCAAAGCTGGGGGACCGTGCCGAGGCATCTGTGAGTAAACGTGAGCTGAGCCCCAGGCCAGCTGCTGCTGAACTGTTCCCACCCTTACCAGGTAAAACACCTGAATATGTACAAGGCCTAGAAAGCCTAGAGGAAAGGCCGTCGAGCCACACCAGTGACAACACGCAGGCCAACTTCGTGCCTGCAGGCCAACCAGGGTGGTCTTGGCCCCGGGCGCTCTTCCAGAAGCTTTCCATTGCCCTGCCTGAGATACCCCTCCTGTCCCGGCCCCCACTGCTTTTTTCCTTCCTCACCTCTGTCCGGAGAGAAATTCCAGCGGAAGGTATGGGTGACACATTCTCTTCTTTACAGGTGGCAGCCTGGCAACTCCTGCAGAAAGGCCAGCAGAGTCCCACTCACACCGGGCCACCCACAAAGCTGTGGCCCCTCACTCCCTCCCACCAGCACAGCCCCGAGACTGCTGACGGGGCAGAGAATCTGGAGTCAGGCACAGCTTCAGGGGCTATTGCTGCCTGGAGCGCTGTTTATATTGACCTCAACGAGGCACACCTGGGGAGGGCGGGCCGGCAGGGTAAGGCTGCCCAGGTCAGCTAATCCACAACCCTCAGGGAATCACATTGGTGAAAATGGACCTCGCTAAGGCAGAAGAGAAGCCAAGGAAAAAAAGGACACAATGCCATTTGCAGCACCGTAAATGAGTCTAGAAGTAATCACGTGACTTGTAGTAAGTCAGAAAGTGAAAGACACATATCATATCATATCACTTATAGGTGTTACCTAAAAGTGGATACAAGGGCAGATATTTCCACGGAGAAGGGCAATCACAGATTCATTAAACAAATTTATGGTTCACCAATGGAATGGTGTGAGGATGGGTTTCATTACGATATCGGGGTTAACAGACATATACAAACACAGGTGACATATATAATCACCAAAGACCTACAGAATACCAAGAGAGGACTACTCAACATTCTGTCATAACGTACATGGGAAAAGTATCCCAGGAATTACAGACATCTGTATATGTGTAAAAGAACCACATCTTCCACACCTACCACAAGCCAAACATTGTAATCAAACTTGCTGTAATAAAAAATAAAAAAATTAAATTAAAAACACGAACAAGAAGTAGTGAGACAAACTTGAGGGGCATTCTCCTGGCACATTCCATTCTAAACTCCAATCTAGAACACCACTTCCACTGAGGCTCTCTTGCCCTAGTAACCAGATTTGGTAAGGGTGAACTGCTGCCACCTTGTGGCCGTTTCACACAACAGCAGCTTTAATCCCAGCGCTAATGGTCAGTTGATATTCAAAATCATTGCAGGCCTGTAAATGACACCTGCCCTGAAAACAAATCCTGGGGTCACATATCGACCAAAATTTCAAAGGACGTCTATATTTCAAAACGACCGTTTCAAAAGGCATATTTTACGCACATTAGTGTTCTGCTTCTTTTCCTTTCTTTCCTTTGTTGTTAGAAAAAACGGGAATGGAAAAAGGCACGCTCAGAATGGGCAAAAATCGTTGCAAACGAATCAATGGACAGAGGTTTAATCTCCAATATATATAAACAGCTCATGCAGCTTAATATTAAAAAAACAAACAACCCAATACAAAAATGGGCAGAAGATCTAAAGAGACGTTTCTTCAAAGAAGACACAGAGATGGCCAAGACGCACATGAAAAGCTGCTCAACAGCACTAATTATTAGAGAAATGCAAATCAAAAGTACAATGAGGTATCACCTCACACCTGTTAGAATCGGCATCATCAGAAAATCTACAAACAACCAATTCTGGGGAGGGTGTGGACAAAAGGAGCCCTCTTCCACTATTGGTGGGAATGTAAATTGATACAGTCACTATGGAGAACAGTATGGAGTTTCCTTAAAAAAAACTAGAAATAGAATTACCATCTGATCCAGCAATCCCACTTCTGGGCATATACCCAGAGAAAACGGTAAATCAAAAAGGCACATTCACCACAATGTTCGTTGCAGCACTATTTACAATAGCCAGGTAATGGAAGCAACCTAAATGCCCACAGACAGATGAATGGATAAAGATGTGGTACATATATAAAATGGAATATTACTCGGCCATAAAAAGGAATGAAACTGGGTCATTTGTAGAGACATCGATGGATCGAGAGACTGTCATACAGAATGAAGTAAGTCAGAAAGAGGAAAACAAATATTGTATATTAATGCATATATGTGGAGCCTAAAAAATGGTACAGATGAACTGGTTTGCAGTGAAGAAATAGAGACACAGAGGTAGAGAACAAACGTATGGACACCAAGTGTGGGAAGCCATGGGGTGGTGGTGGTGGGATGAGTTAGGAGATTGGGATTGACCTGTATACATGTATATGCATAAAATACATAACTAATAATAACGTGCTGTATAAAAAAAATAAAATTAAATTTCAAAATTTTAAAAAATAAAATTTAAAAATAAAAGAGAAAAAAGTTCTTCCCGTCACACAGATGTATTTATAGGAATGAATTATTTCCTTGCTTATATCTATAAATATATAAAAGAGGAATAAAATCTAACTTGAACCATAAAAGAAAAAAAAACCTGAACCCACGAGTTATACAGAGGAAAACCCTATCAGGGCACTTGCTCCAGTGGTAAACAATTCTGAAATTGGTCAGAGGTGGGAAACCATCTCCCATACAGCCAGCAACCCACCCCCCACGCAAGGAGCGTCCTCATTGCAAAGCTGGGGGACCGTGCCGAGGCATCTGTGAGTAAACGTGAGCTGAGCCCCAGGCCAGCTGCTGCTGAACTGTTCCCACCCTTCCCAGGTAAAACACCTGAATATGTACAAGGCCTTGAAAGCCTAGAGGAAGGGCCGTCGAGCCACACCAGTGACAACACGCAGGCCAACTTGGTGCCTGCAGGCCAGCCAGGGTGGTCTTGGCCCCGGGCGCTCTTCCAGAAGCTTTCCATTGCCCTGCCTGAGATACCCCTCCTGTCCCGGCCCCCACTGCTTTTTTCCTTCCTCACCTCTGTCCGGAGAGAAATTCCAGCGGAAGGTATGGGTGACACATTCTCTTCTTTACAGGTGGCAGCCTGGCAACTCCTGCAGAAAGGCCAGCAGAGTCCCACTCACACCGGGCCACCCACAAAGCTGTGGCCCCTCACTCCCTCCCACCAGCACAGCCCCGAGACTGCTGACGGGGCAGAGAATCTGGAGTCAGGCACAGCTTCAGGGGCTATTGCTGCCTGGAGCGCTGTTTATATTGACCTCAACGAGGCACACCTGGGGAGGGCGGGCCGGCAGGGTAAGGCTGCCCAGGTCAGCTAATCCACAACCCTCAGGGAATCACATTGGTGAAAATGGACCTCGCTAAGGCAGAAGAGAAGCCAAGGAAAAAAAGGACACAATGCCATTTGCAGCACCGTAAATGAGTCTAGAAGTAATCACGTGACTTGTAGTAAGTCAGAAAGTGAAAGACACATATCATATCATATCACTTATAGGTGTTACCTAAAAGTGGATACCAGGGCAGATATTTCCACGGAGAAGGGCAATCACAGATTCATTAAACAAACTTATGGTTCACAAATGGAATGGTGTGAGGATTGGTTTCATTACGATATCGGGGTTAACAGACATATACAAACACAGGTGACATATATAATCACCAAAGACCTACAGAATACCAAGAGAGGACTACTCAACATTCTGTCATAACGTACATGGGAAAAGGATCCCAGGAAGTACAGACATCTGTATATGTGTAAAAGAACCACATCTTCCACACCTACAACAAGCCAAACATTGTAATCAAACTTGCTGTAATAAAAAATAAAAAAATTAAATTAAAAACACGAACAAGAAGTAGTGAGACAAACTTGAGGGGCATTCTCCTGGCACATTCCATTCTAAATTCCAATCTAGAACACCACTTCCACTGAGGCTCTCTTGCCCTAGTAACCAGATTTGGTAAGGGTGAACTGCTGCCACCTTGTGGCCGTTTCACACAACAGCAGCTTTAATCCCAGCGCTAAGGGTCAGTTGATATTCAAAATCATTGCAGGCCTGTAAATGACACCTGCCCTGAAAACAAATCCTGGGGTCACATATCGACCAAAATTTCAAAGGACGTCTATATTTCAAAACGACCGTTTCAAAAGGCATATTTTACGCACATTAGTGTTCTGCTTCTTTTCCTTTCTTTCCTTTTTTGTTAGAAAAAACGGGAATGGAAAAAGGCACGCTCAGAATGGGCAAAAATCGTTGCAAACGAATCAATGGACAGAGGTTTAATCTCCAATATATATAAACAGCTCATGCAGCTTAATATTAAACAAACAAACAACCCAATACAAAAATGGGCAGAAGATCTAAAGAGACGTTTCTTCAAAGAAGACACAGAGATGGTCAAGACGCACATGAAAAGCTGCTCAACAGCACTAATTATTAGAGAAATGCAAATCAAAACTACAATGAGGTATCACCTCACACCTGTTAGAATCGGCATCATCAGAAAATCTACAAACAACCAATTCTGGGGAGGGTGTGGACAAAAGGAGCCCTCTTCCACTATTGGTGGGAATGTAAATTGATACAGTCACTATGGAGAACAGTATGGAGTTTCCTTAAAAAAACTAGAAATAGAATTACCATCTGATCCAGCAATCCCACTTCTGGGCATATACCCAGAGAAAACGGTAAATCAAAAAGGCACATTCACCACAATGTTCGTTGCAGCACTATTTACAATAGCCAGGTAATGGAAGCAACCTAAATGCCCACAGACAGATGAATGGATAAAGATGTGGTACATATATAAAATGAAATATTACTCGGCCATAAAAAGGAATGAAACTGGGTCATTTGTAGAGACATCGATGGATCGAGAGACTGTCATACAGAATGAAGTAAGTCAGAAAGAGGAAACCAAATACTGTATATTAATGCATATATGTGGAACCTAAAAAATGGTACAGATGAACTGGTTGGCAGGGAAGAAATAGAGACACAGAGGTAGAGAACAAACGTATGGACACCAAGGGTGGGAAGCCATGGGGTGGTCGTGGTGGATTGAGTTGGGAGATTGGGATTGACCTGTATACATGTATATGCATAAAATACATAACTAATAATAACGTGCTGTATAAAAAAAATAAAATTAAATTTCAAAATTTTAAAAAATAAAATTTAAAAATAAAAGAGGAAAAAGTTCTTCCCGTCACACAGATGTATTTATAGGAATGAATTATTTCCATGCTTATATCTATAAATATATAAAAGAGGAATAAAATCTAACTTGAACCATAAAAGAAAAAAAAAACCTGAACCCATGAGTTATACAGAGGAAAACCCTATCAGCGCACTTGCTCCAGCGGTAAACAATTCTGAAATTGGTCAGAGGTGGGAAACCATCTCCCATACAGCCAGCAACCCACCCCCCATGCAAGGAGCGTCCTCACTGCAAAGCTGGGGGACCATGCCGAGGCATCTGTGAGTAAACGTGAGCTGAGCCCCAGGCCAGCTGCTGCTGAACTGTTCCCACCCTTCCCAGGTAAAACACCTGAATATGTACAAGGGCTTGAAAGCCTAGAGGAAGGGCCGTCGAGCCACACCAGGGACAGCACACAGGCCAACTTGGTGCCGGCAGGTCAGCCAGGGTGGTCTTGGCCCCGGGCGCTCTTCCAGAAGCTTTCCATTGCCCTGCCTGAGATACACCTCCTGTCCCGGGCCCCACTGCTTTTTTCCTTCCTCACCTCTGTCCGGAGAGAAATTCCAGCGGAAGGTATGGGTGACACATCCTCTTCTTTACAGGCGGCAGCCTGGCAACTCCTGCAGAAAGGCCAGCAGAGCCCCACTCACACCAGGCCACCAACAAAGCTGTGGCCCCTCACTCCCTCCCACCAGCACAGACCCGAGACTGCTGACGGGGCAGAGAATATGGAGTCAGGCACAGCTTCAGGGGCTATTGCTGCCTGGAGCGCTGTTTATATTGACCTCAACGAGGCACACCTGGGGAGGGCGGGCCGGCAGGGTAAGGCTGCCCAGGTCAGCTAATCCACAACCCTCAGGGAATCACATTGTTGAAAATGGACCTCACTAAGGCAGAATAGAAGCCAAGGAAAAAAAGGACACAATGCCATTTGCAGCACCGTAAATGAGACTAGAAGTAATCACATGACTTGTAGTAAGTCAGAAAGTGAAAGACACATATCATATCATATCACTTATAGGTGTTACCTTAAAATGGATACCAGGGCACATATTTCCACGGAGAAGGGCAATCACAGATTCATTAAACAAACTTATGGTTCACCAATGGAAAGGTGTGAGGATTGGTTTCATTACGATATCGGGGTTAACAGACATATACAAACACAGGTGACATATATAATCACCAAAGACCTACAGAATACCAAGACAGGACTACTCAACATTCTGTCATAACGTACATGGGAAATGGATCCCAGGAAGAACAGACATGTGTATATGTGTAAAAGAACCACATCTTCTACACCTACAACAAGCCAAACATTGTAATCAAACTTGCTGTAATAAAAAATAAAAAACATTAAATTAAAAACACGAACAAGAAGTAGTGAGACAAACGTGAGGGGCTTTCTCCTGGCCCATTCCATTCTAAATTCCAATCTAGAACACCCCTTCCACTGAGGCTCTCTTGCCCTAGTAACCAGATTTGGTAAGGGAGAACTGCTGCCACCTTGTGGCCGTTTCACACAACAGCAGCTTTAATCCCAGCGCTAATGGTCAGTTGATATTCAAAATCATTGCAGGCCTGTAAATGACACCTGCCCTGAAAACAAATCCTGGGGTCACATATCGACCAAAAAATTCAAAGGACGTCCATATTTCAAAAGGACCGTTTCAAAAGGCATATTTTACGCACATTAGTGTTCTGCTTCTTTTCCTTTCTTTCCTTTTTTGTTAAAAAAAACGGGAATGGAAAAAAGCATCCCTCAGAATGGGCGAAAATCGTTGCAAACGAATCAATGGACAGAGGTTTAATCTCCAATATATATAAACAGCTCATGCAGCTTAATATTAAAAAAACAAACAACCCAATACAAAAATGGGCAGAGGATCTAAAGAGACGTTTCTTCAAAGAAGACACAGAGATGGCCAAGACGCACATGAAAAGCTGCTCAACAGCCCTAATTATTAGAGAAATGCAAATGAAAACTACAATGAGGTATCACCTCACACCTGTTAGAATCGGCATCCTCAGAAAATCTACAAACAACAAATTCTGGGGATGGTGTGGACAAAAGGAGCCCTCTTCCACTATTGGTGGGAATGTAAATTGATACAGTCACTATGGAGAACAGTATGGAGTTTCCTTAAAAAAACTAGAAATAGAATTACCATCTGATCCAGCAATCCCACTTCTGGGCATATACCCAGAGAAAACGGTAAATCAAAAAGGCACATTCACCACAATGTTCGTTGCAGCACTATTTACAATAGCCAGGTAATGGAAGCAACCTAAATGCCCACAGACAGATGAATGGATAAAGATGTGGTACATATATAAAATGGAATATTACTCGGCCATAAAAAGGAATGAAACTGGGTCATTTGTTGAGACATCGATGGATCGAGAGACTGTCATACAGAATGAAGTAAGGCAGAAAGAGGAAAACAAATATTGTATATTAATGCATATATGTGGAGCCTAAAAAATGGTATAGATGAACTGGTTGGCAGGGAAGAAATAGAGACACAGAGGTAGAGAACAAACGTATGGACACCAAGTGTGGGAAGCCATGGGGTGGTGGTGGTGGGATGAGTTAGGAGATTGGGATTGACCTGTATACATGTATATGCATAAAATACATAACTAATAATAACGTGCTGTATAAAAAAATAAAATTAAATTTCAAAATTTTAAAAAATAAAATTGAAAAATAAAAGAGAAAAAAGTTCTTCCCGTCACACAGATGTATTTATAGGAATGAATTATTTCAATGCTTATATCTATAAATATATAAAAGAGGCATAAAATCTAACTTGAACCATAAAAGAAAAAAAAAACTGAACAGACGCGTTACACAGAGGAAAACCCTATCAGGGCACTTGCTCCAGCGGTAAACAATTCTGAAATTGGTCAGAGGTGGGAAACCATCTCCCATACAGCCAGCAACCCACCCCCCACGCAAGGAGCGTCCTCATTGCAAAGCTGGGGGACCGTGCCGAGGCATCTGTGAGTAAACGTGAGCTGAGCCCCAGGCCAGCTGCTGCTGAACTGTTCCCACCCTTCCCAGGTAAAACACCTGAATATGTACAAGGGCTTGAAAGCCTAGAGGAAGGGCCGTCGAGCCACACCAGCGACAGCACGCAAGCCAACTTGGTGCCTGCAGGCTAGCCAGGTTGGTCTTGGCCCCGGGCGCTCTTCCGGAAGCTTTCCATTGCCCTGTCTGAGATACCCCTCCTGTCCCGGCCCCCACTGCTTTTTTCCTTCCTCACCTCTGTCCGGAGAGAAATTCCAACGGAAGGTATGGGTGACACATTCTCTTCTTTACAGGTGGCAGCCTGGCAACTCCTGCAGAAAGGCCAGCAGAGTCCCACTCACACCGGGCCACCCAGAAAGCTGTGGCCCCTCACTCCCTCCCACTAGCACAGCCCCGAGACTGTTGATGGGGCATAGAATATGGAGTCAGGCACAGCTTCAGGGGATATTGCTGCCTGGAGCACTGTTTATATTGACTTCAATGAGGCACACCTGGGGAGGGCGGGCCGGCAGGGTAAGGCTGCCCAGGTCAGCTAATCCACAACCCTCAGGAAATCACATTGGTGAACATGGACCTCGCTAAGGCAGAAGAGAAGCCAAGGAAAAAAAGGACACAATGCCATTTGCAGCACCGTAAATGAGTCTAGAAGTAATCACGTGACTTGTAGTAAGTCAGAAAGTGAAAGACACATATCATATCATATCACTTATAGGTGTTACCTTAAAATGGATACCAGGGCAGATATTTCCACGGAGAAGGGCAATCACAGATTCATTAAACAAACTTATGGTTCACCAATGGAAAGGTGTGAGGATTGGTTTCATTACGATATCGGGGTAACAGACATATACAAACACAGGTGACATATATAATCACCAAAGACCTACAGAATACCAAGACAGGACTACTCAACATTCTGTCATAAGGTACATGGGAAATGGATCCCAGGAAGAACAGACATCTGTATATGTGTAAAAGAACCACATCTTCCACACATACAACAAGCCAAACATTGTAATCAAACTTGCTGTAATAAAAAATACAAAAAAATTTAATTAAAAACACGAACAAGAAGTAGTGAGACAAACTTGAGGGGCTTTCTCCTGGCACATTCCATTCAAAATTCCAATCTAGAACACCACTTCCACTGAGGCTCTCTTGCCCTAGTAACCAGATTTGGTAAGGGAGAACTGCTGCCACCTTGTGGCCGTTTCACACAACAGCAGCTTTAATCCCAGCGCTAATGGTCAGTTGATATTCAAAATCATTGCAGGCCTGTAAATGACACCTGCCCTGAAAACAAATCCTGGGGTCACATATCAACCAAAAAATTCAAAGGACGTCCATATTTCAAAAGGACCGTTTCAAAAGGCATATTTTACGCACATTAGTGTTCTGCTTCTTTTCCTTTCTTTCCTTTTTTGTTAAAAAAAAACGGGAATGGAAAAAGGCATCCCTCAGAATGGGCGAAAATCGGTGCAAACGAATCAATGGACAGAGGTTTAATCTCCAATATATATAAACAGCTCATGCAGCTTAATATTAAAAAAAAAACAAACAACCCAATACAAAAATGGGCAGAAGATCTAAAGAGACGTTTCTTCAAAGAAGACACAGAGATGGCCAAGACGCACATGAAAAGCTGCTCAACAGCACTAATTATTAGAGAAATGCAAATCAAAACTACAATGAGGTATCACCTCACACCTGTTAGAATCGGCATCATCAGAAAATCTACAAACAACAAATTCTGTGGAGGGTGTGGACAAAAGTAGCCCTCTTCCACTATTGGTGGGAATGTAAATTGATACAGTCACTATGGAGAACAGTATGGAGTTTCCTTAAAAAAACTAGAAATAGAATTACCATCTGATCCAGCAATCCCACTTCTGGGCATATACCCAGAGAAAACGGTAAATCAAAAAGGCACATTCACCACAATGTTCGTTGCAGCACTATTTACAATAGCCAGGTAATGGAAGCAACCTAAATGCCCACAGACAGATGAATGGATAAAGATGTGGTACATATATAAAATGGAATATTACTCGGCCATAAAAAGGAATGAAACTGGGTCATTTGTAGAGACATCGATGGATCGAGAGACTGTCATACAGAATGAAGTAAGTCAGAAAGAGGAAAACAAATATTGTATATTAATGCATATATGTGGAGCCTAAAAAATGGTACAGATGAACTGGTTTGCAGGGAAGAAATAGAGACACAGAGGTAGAGAAAAAACGTATGGACACCAAGTGTGGGAAGCCATGGGGTGGTGGTGGTGGGATGAGTTAGGAGTTTGGGATTGACCTGTATACATGTACATGCATAAAATACATAACTAATAATAACGTGCTGTATAAAAAAAATAAAATTAAATTTCAAAATTTTAAAAAATAAAATTTAAAAATAAAAGAGAAAAATGTTCTTCCCGTCACACAGACGTATTTATAGGAATGAATTATTTCCATGCTTATATCTGTAAATATATAAAAGAGGCATAAAATCTAACTTGAACCATAAAAGAAAAAAAAAACTAAACCCACGCGTTACACAGAGGAAAACCCTATCAGGGCACTTGCTCCAGCGGTAAACAATTCTGAAATTGTTCAGAGGTGGGAAACCATCTCCCATACAGCCAGCAACCCACCCCCCACGCAAGGAGCGTCCTCATTGCAAAGCTGGGGGACCGTGCCGAGGCATCTGTGAGTAAACGTGAGCTGAGCCCCAGGCCAGCTGCTGCTGAACTGTTCCCACCCTTCCCAGGTAAAACACCTGAATATGTACAAGGGCTTGAAAGCCTAGAGGAAGGGCCGTCGAGCCACACCAGCGACAACACGCAGGACAACTTGGTGCCTGCAGGCCAGCCAGGTTGGTCTTGGCCCTGGGCGCTCTTCCGGAAGCTTTCCATTGCCCTGCCTGAGATACCCCTCCTGTCCCGGCCCCCACTGCTTTTTTCCTTCCTCACCTCTGTCCGGAGAGAAATTCCAGCGGAAGGTATGGGTGACACATCCTCTTCTTTACAGGCGGCAGCCTGGCAAGTCCTGCAGAAAGGCCAGCAGAACCCCACTCACACTGGGCCACCCACAAAGCTGTGGCCCCTCACTCCCTCCCACCAGCACAGCCCCGAGACTGCTGACGGGGCAGAGAATATGGAGGCAGGCACAGCTTCAGGGGCTATTGCTGCCTGGAGCTCTGTTTATATTGACCTCAATGAGGCACACCTGGGGAGGGTGGGCCGGCAGGGTAAGGCTGCCCAGGTCAGCTAATCCACAACCCTCAGGGAATCACATTGGTGAAAATGGACCTCGCTAAGGCAGAAGAGAAGCCAAGGAAAAAAAGGACACAATGCCATTTGCAGCACCGTAGATGAGTCTAGAAGTAATCACGTGACTTGTAGTAAGTCAGAAAGTGAAAGACACATATCATATCATATCACTTATAGGTGTTACCTAAAAATGGATACCAGGGCAGATATTTCCACGGAGAAGGGCAATCACAGATTCATTAAACAAACTTATGGTTCACCAATGGAAAGGTGTGAGGATTGGTTTCATTACGATATCGGGGTTAACAGACATATACAAACACAGGTGACATATATAATCACCAAAGACCTACAGAATACCAAGAGAGGACTACTCAACATTCTGTCATAACGTACATGGGAAAAGGATCCCAGGAAGAACAGTCATCTGTATATGTGTAAAAGAACCACATCTTCCACACCTACAACAAGCCAAACATTGTAATCAAACTTGCTGTAATAAAAAATAAAAAAATTAAATTAAAAACACGAACAAGAAGTAGTGAGACAAACGTGAGGGGCTTTCTCCTGGCACATTCCATTCTAAACTCCAATCTAGAACACCACTTCCACTGAGGCTCTCTTGCCCTAGTAACCAGATTTGGTAAGGGTGAACTGCTGCCACCTTGTGGCCGATTCACACAACAGCAGCTTTAATCCCAGCGCTAATGGTCAGTTGATATTCAAAATCAT
Organism: Mesoplodon mirus; assembly: GCF_964341445.2. Taxonomy (NCBI): domain Eukaryota; kingdom Metazoa; phylum Chordata; class Mammalia; order Artiodactyla; family Ziphiidae; genus Mesoplodon; species Mesoplodon mirus. The sequence continues at coordinate 948,103 of NW_028295739.1, forward strand.
TGCAGGCCTGTAAATGACACCTGTCCTGAAAACAAATCCTGGGGTCACATATCGACCAAAAAATTCAAAGGACGTCCATATTTCAAAACGACCATTTCAAAAGGCATATTTTACGCACATTAGTGTTCTGCTTCTTTTCCTTTCTTTCCTTTTTTGTTAAAAAACACAGGAATGGAAAAAGGCATCCCTCAGAATGGGCGAAAATCGTTGCAGACGAATCAATGGACAGAGGTTTAATCTCCAATATATATAAACAGCTCATGCAGCTTAATATTAAAAAAACAAACAATCCAATACAAAAATGGGAAGAAGATCTAAAGAGACGTTTCTTCAAAGGAGACACAGAGATGGCCAAGACGCACATGAAAAGCTGCTCAACAGCACTAATTATAAGAGAAATGCAAATCAAAACTACAATGAGGTATCACCTCACACCTGTTAGAATCGGCATCATCAGGAAATCTACAAACAACCAATTCTGGGGAGGGTGTGGACAAAAGGAGCCCCCTTCCACTATTGGTGGGAATGTAAATTGATACAGTCACTATGGAGAACAGTATGGAGTTTCCTTAAAAAAATTAGAAATAGAATTACCATCTGATCCAGCAATCCCACTTCTGGGCATATACCCAGAGAAAACCGTATTTCAAAAGGGCACATTCACCACAATGTTCATTGCAGCACTATTTACAATAGCCAGGTAATGGAAGCAACCTAAATGCCCACAGACAGATGAATGGACAAAGATGTGGTACATATATGAAATGGAATATTACTCGGCCATAAAAAGGAATGAAACTGGGTCATTTGAAGAGACATCGATGGATCGAGAGACTGTCATACAGAATGAAGTAAGTCAGAAAGAGGAAAACAAATATTGTATATTAATGCATATATGTTGAACCTAAACAAATGGTACAGATGAACTGGTTTGCAGGGAAGAAATAGAGACACAGAGGTAGAGAACAAACGTATGGACACCAAGTGTGGGAAGCGATGGGGTGGTGGTGGTGGGATGAGTTGGGAGTTTGGGATTGACCTGTATACATGTATATGCATAAAATACATAACTAATAATAACGTGCTGTATAAAAAAAATAAATAAAATTAAATTTCAAAATTTAAAAAAATAAAATTTAAAAATAAAACAGAAAAAAGTTCTTCCCGTCACACAGATGTATTTATAGGAATGAATTATTTCCATGCTTATATCTATAAATACATAAAAGAGGAATAAAATCTAACTTGAACGATAAAAGAAAAAAAAAGTGAACCCACGAGTTATACAGAGGAAAACCCTATCACGGCACTTGCTCCAGCGGTCAACAATTCTGAAATTGGTCAGAGGTGGGGAACCATCTCCCATACAGCCAGCAACCCAACCCCCACGCAAGGAGCGTCCTCATTGCAAAGCTGGGGGACCGTGCCGAGGCCTCTGTGAGTAAACGTGAGCTGAGCCCCAGGCCAGCTGCTGCTGAACTGTCCCCACCCTTTCCAGGTAAAACACCTGAATATGTACAAGGGCTTGAAAGCCTAGAGGAAGGGCCGTCGAGCCACACCAGCGACAACACGCAGGCCAACTTGGTGCCTGCAGGCCAGCCAGGTTGGTCTTGTCCCCGGGCGCTCTTCCAGAAGCTTTCCATTGCCCTGTCTGAGATATCCCTCCTGTCCCGGCACCCACTGCTTTTTTCCTTCCTCACCTCTGTCCGGAGAGAAATTCCAGCGGAAGGTATGGGTGACACATTCTCTTCTTTACAGGTGGCAGCCTGGCAACTCCTGCAGAAAGGCCAGCAGAGTCCCACTCACACCGGGCCACCCACAAAGCTGTGGCCCCTCACTCCCTCCCACCAGCACAGCCCCGAGACTGCTGACGGGGCAGAGAATCTGGAGTCAGGCACAGCTTCAGGGGCTATTGCTGCCTGGAGCGCTGTTTATATTGACCTCAACGAGGCACACCTGGGGAGGGCGGGCCGGCAGGGTAAGGCTGCCCAGGTCAGCTAATCCACAACCCTCAGGGAATCACATTGGTGAAAATGGACCTCGCTAAGGCAGAAGAGAAGCCAAGGAAAAAAAGGACACAATGCCATTTGCAGCACCGTAAATGAGTCTAGAAGTAATCACGTGACTTGTAGTAAGTCAGAAAGTGAAAGACACATATCATATCATATCACTTATAGGTGTTACCTAAAAATGGATACCAGGGCAGATATTTCCACGGAGAAGGGCAATCACAGATTCATTAAACAAACTTATGGTTCACCAATGGAATGGTGTGAGGATTGGTTTCATTACGATATCGGGGTTAACAGACATATACAAACACAGGTGACATATATAATCACCAAAGACCTACAGAATACCAAGAGAGGACTACTCAACATTCTGTCATAACGTACATGGGAAAAGGATCCCAGGAAGTACAGACATCTGTATATGTGTAAAAGAACCACATCTTCCACACCTACAACAAGCCAAACATTGTAATCAAACTTGCTGTAATAAAAAATAAAAAAAATTAAATTAAAAACACGAACAAGAAGTAGTGAGACAAACTTGAGGGGCATTCTCCTTGCACATTCCATTCTAAACTCCAATCTAGAACACCACTTCCACTGAGGCTCTCTTGCCCTAGTAACCAGATTTGGTAAGGGTGAACTGCTGCCACCTTGTGGCCGTTTCACACAACAGCAGCTTTAATCCCAGCGCTAATGGTCAGTTGATATTCAAAATCATTGCAGGCCTGTAAATGACACCTGCCCTGAAAACAAATCCTGGGGTCACATATCGACCAAAAAATTCAAAGGACGTCCATATTTCAAAACGACCATTTCAAAAGGCATATTTTACGCACATTAGTGTTCTGCTTCTTTTCCTTTCTTTCCTTTTTTGTTAGAAAAAACGGGAATGGGAAAAGGCATCCCTCAGAATGGGCAAAAATCGTTGCAAACGAATCAATGGACAGAGGTTTAATCTCCAATATATATAAACAGCTCATGCAGCTTAATATTAAAAAAAACAAACAACCCAATACAAAAATGGGCAGAAGATCTAGAGAGACGTTTCTTCAAAGAAGACACAGAGATGGCCAAGACGCACATGAAAAGCTGCTCAACAGCACTAATTATTAGAGAAAAGCAAATCAAAACTACAATGAGGTATCACCTCACACCTGTTAGAATCGGCATCATCAGAAAATCTACAAACAACCAATTCTGGGGAGGGTGTGGACAAAAGGAGCCCTCTTCCACTATTGGTGGGAATGTAAATTGATACAGTCACTATGGAGAACAGTATGGAGTTTCCTTAAAAAAACTAGAAATAGAATTACCATCTGATCCAGCAATCCCACTTCTGGGCATATACCCAGAAAAAACGTTAAATCAAAAAGGCACATTCACCACAATGTTCGTTGCAGCACTATTTACAATAGCCAGGTAATGGAAGCAACCTAAATGCCCACAGACAGATGAATAGATAAAGATGTGGTACATATATAAAATGAAATATTACTCGGCCATAAAAAGGAATGAAACTGGGTCATTTGTAGAGACATCGATGGATCGAGAGACTGTCATACAGAAAGAAGTAAGTCAGAAAGAGGAAAACAAATACTGTATATTAATGCATATATGTGGAACCTAAAAAATGGTACAGATGAACTGGTTTGCAGGGAAGAAATAGAGACACAGAGGTAGAGAACAAAGGTATGGACACCAAGTGTGGGAAGCCATGGGGTGGTGGTGGTGGGATGAGTTGGGAGATTGGGATTGACCTGTATACATGTATATGCATAAAATACATAACTAATAATAACGTGCTGTATAAAAAAATAAAATTGAATTTCAAAATTTTAAAAAATAAAATTTAAAAATAAAACAGAAAAAAGTTCTTCCCGTCACACAGATGTATTTATAGGAATGAATTATTTCCATGCTTATATCTATAAATATATAAAAGAGGAATAAAATCTAACTTGAAACATAAAAGAAAAAAACACCTGAACCCATGAGTTATACAGAGGAAAACCCTATCAGCGCACTTGCTCCAGCGGTAAACAATTCTGAAATTGGTCAGAGGTGGGAAACCATCTCCCATACAGCCAGCGACACACGCCCCACGCAAGGAGCATCCTCATTGCAAAGCTGGGGAACCGTGCCGAGGCATCTGTGAGTAAACGTGAGCTGAGCCCCAGGCCAGCTGCTGCTGAACTGTTCCCACCCTTCCCAGGTAAAACACCTGAATATGTACAAGGGCTTGAAAGCCTAGAGGAAGGGCCGTCGAGCCACACCAGGGACAGCACGCAGGCCAACTTGGTGCCTGCAGGCCAGCCAGGGTGGTCTTGGCCCCGGGCGCTCTTCCAGAAGCTTTTCATTGCCCTGCCTGAGATACACCTCCTGTCCCGGCCCCCACTGCTTTTTTCCTTCCTCACCTCTGTCCGGAGAGAAATTCCAGCGGAAGGTATGGGTGACACATCCTCTTCTTTACAGGCGGCAGCCTGGCAACTCCTGCAGAAAGGCCAGCAGAGCCCCACTCACACCAGGCCACCCACAAAGCTGTGGCCCGTCACTCCCTCCCACCAGCACAGACCCAAGACTGCTGACGGGGCAGAGAATATGGAGTCAGGCACAGCTTCAGGGGCTATTGCTGCCTGGAGCGCTGTTTATATTGACCTCAACGAGGCACACCTGGGGAGGGCGGGCCGGCAGGGTAAGGCTGCCCAGTTCAGCTATTCCAGAACCCTCAGGGAATCACATTGTTGAAAATGGACCTCACTAAGGCAGAATAGAAGCCAAGGAAAAAAAGGACACAATGCCATTTGCAGCACCGTAAATGAGTCTAGAAGTAATCACGTGACTTGTAGTAAGTCAGAAAGTGAAAGACACATATCATATCAAATCACTTATAGGTGTTACCTAAAAATGGATACCAGGGCAGATATTTCCACGGAGAAGGGCAATCACAGATTCATTAAACAAACTTATGGTTCACCAATGGAAAGGTGTGAGGATTGGTTTCATTACGATATCGGGGTTAACAGACATATACAAACACAGGTGAGATATATAATCACCAAAGACCTACAGAATACCAAGACAGGACTACTCAACATTCTGTCATAACGTACATGGGAAATGGATCCCAGGAAGAACAGACATCTGTATATGTGTAAAAGAACCATATCTTCCACACCTACCACAAGCCAAACATTGTAATCAAACTTGCTGTAATAAAAAATAAAAAACATTAAATTAAAAACACGAACAAGAAGTAGTGAGACAAACTTGAGGGGCATTCTCCTGGCACATTCCATTCTAAATTCCAATCTAGAACACCACTTCCACTGAGGCTCTCTTGCCCTAGTAACCAGATTTGGTAAGGGAGAACTGCTGCCACCTTGTGGCCGTTTCACACAACAGCAGCTTTAATCCCAGCGCTAATGGTCAGTTGATATTCAAAATCATTGCAGGCCTGTAAATGACACCTGCCCTGAAAACAAATCCTGGGGTCACATATCGACCAAAATTTCAAAGGACGTCTCTATTTCAAAACGACCGTTTCAAAAGGCATATTTTACGCACATTAGTGTTCTGCTTCTTTTCCTTTCTTTCCTTTTTTGTTAAAAAAAACGGGAATGGAAAAAGGCATCCCTCAGAATGGGCGAAAATCGGTGCAAACGAATCAATGGACAGAGGTTTAATCTCCAATATATATAAACAGCTCATGCAGCTTAATATTAAAAAAAAAAAACAAACAACCCAATACAAAAATGGGCAGAAGATCTAAAGAGACGTTTCTTCAAAGAAGACACAGAGATGGCCAAGACGCACATGAAAAGCTGCTCAACAGCACTAATTATTAGAGAAATGCAAATCAAAACTACAATGAGGTATCACCTCACACCTGTTAGAATCGGCATCATCAGAAAATCTACAAACAACCAATTCTGGGGAGGGTGTGGACAAAAGGAGCCCTCTTCCACTATTGGTGGGAATGTAAATTGATACAGTCACTATGGAGAACAGTATGGATTTTCCTTAAAAAAACTAGAAATAGAATTACCATCTGATCCAGCAATCCCACTTCTGGGCATATACCCAGAGAAAACGGTAAATCAAAAAGGCACATTCACCACAATGTTCGTTGCAGCACTATTTACAATAGCCAGGTAATGGAAGCAACCTAAATGCCCACAGACAGATGAATGGATAAAGATGGGGTACATATATAAAATGGAATATTACTCGGCCATAAAAAGGAATGAAACTGGGTCATTTGTAGAGACATCAATGGATCGAGAGACTGTCATACAGAATGAAGTAAGTCAGAAAGAGGAAAACAAATATTGTATATTAATGCATATATGTGGAGCCTAAAAAATGGTACAGATGAACTGGTTTGCAGTGAAGAAATAGAGACACAGAGGTAGAGAACAAACGTATGGACACCAAGTGTGGGAAGCCATGGGGTGGTGGTGGTGGAATGAGTTAGGAGATTGGGATTGACCTGTATACATGTATATGCATAAAATACATAACTAATAATAACGTGCTGTATAAAAAAAATAAAATTAAATTTCAAAATTTTAAAAAATAAAATTTAAAAATAAAAGAGAAAAAAGTTCTTCCCGTCACACAGATGTATTTATAGGAATGAATTATTTCCATGCTTATATCTATAAATATATAAAAGAGGAATAAAATCTAACTTGAACCATAAAAGAAAAAAAAACCTGAACCCACGAGTTATACAGAGGAAAACCCTATCAGGGCACTTGCTCCAGTGGTAAACAATTCTGAAATTGGTCAGAGGTGGGAAACCATCTCCCATACAGCCAGCAACCCACCCCCCACGCAAGGAGCGTCCTCATTGCAAAGCTGGGGGACCGTGCCGAGGCATCTGTGAGTAAACGTGAGCTGAGCCCCAGGCCAGCTGCTGCTGAACTGTTCCCACCCTTACCAGGTAAAACACCTGAATATGTACATGGCCTTGAAAGCCTAGAGGAAGGGCCGTCGAGCCACACCAGTGACAACACGCAGGCCAACTTGGTGCCTGCAGGCCAACCAGGGTGGTCTTGGCCCCGGGCGCTCTTCCAGAAGCTTTCCATTGCCCTGCCTGAGATACCCCTCCTGTCCCGGCCCCCACTGCTTTTTTCCTTCCTCACCTCTGTCCGGAGAGAAATTCCAGCGGAAGGTATGGGTGACACATTCTCTTCTTTACAGGTGGCAGCCTGGCAACTCCTGCAGAAAGGCCAGCAGAGTCCCACTCACACCGGGCCACCCACAAAGCTGTGGCCCCTCACTCCCTCCCACCAGCACAGCCCCGAGACTGCTGACGGGGCAGAGAATCTGGAGTCAGGCACAGCTTCAGGGGCTATTGCTGCCTGGAGCGCTGTTTATATTGACCTCAACGAGGCACACCTGGGGAGGGCGGGCCGGCAGGGTAAGGCTGCCCAGGTCAGCTAATCCACAACCCTCAGGGAATCACATTGGTGAAAATGGACCTCGCTAAGGCAGAAGAGAAGCCAAGGAAAAAAAGGACACAATGCCATTTGCAGCACCGTAAATGAGTCTAGAAGTAATCACGTGACTTGTAGTAAGTCAGAAAGTGAAAGACACATATCATATCATATCACTTATAGGTGTTACCTAAAAGTGGATACAAGGGCAGATATTTCCACGGAGAAGGGCAATCACAGATTCATTAAACAAATTTATGGTTCACCAATGGAATGGTGTGAGGATTGGTTTCATTACGATATCGGGGTTAACAGACATATACAAACACAGGTGACATATATAATCACCAAAGACCTACAGAATACCAAGAGAGGACTACTCAACATTCTGTCATAACGTACATGGGAAAAGTATCCCAGGAATTACAGACATCTGTATATGTGTAAAAGAACCACATCTTCCACACCTACCACAAGCCAAACATTGTAATCAAACTTGCTGTAATAAAAAATAAAAAAATTAAATTAAAAACACGAACAAGAAGTAGTGAGACAAACTTGAGGGGCATTCTCCTGGCACATTCCATTCTAAATTCCAATCTAGAACACCACTTCCACTGAGGCTCTCTTGCCCTAGTAACCAGATTTGGTAAGGGAGAACTGCTGCCACCTTGTGGCCGTTTCACACAACAGCAGCTTTAATCCCAGCGCTAATGGTCAGTTGATATTCAAAATCATTGCAGGCCTGTAAATGACACCTGCCCTGAAAACAAATCCTGGGGTCACATATCGACCAAAATTTCAAAGGACGTCTATATTTCAAAACGACCGTTTCAAAAGGCATATTTTACGCACATTAGTGTTCTGCTTCTTTTCCTTTCTTTCCTTTTTTGTTAGAAAAAACGGGAATGGAAAAAGGCACGCTCAGAATGGGCAAAAATCGTTGCAAACGAATCAATGGACAGAGGTTTAATCTCCAATATATATAAACAGCTCATGCAGCTTAATATTAAAAAAACAAACAACCCAATACAAAAATGGGCAGAAGATCTAAAGAGACGTTTCTTCAAAGAAGACACAGAGATGGCCAAGACGCACATGAAAAGCTGCTCAACAGCACTAATTATTAGAGAAATGCAAATCAAAACTACAATGAGGTATCACCTCACACCTGTTAGAATCGGCATCATCAGAAAATCTACAAACAACCAATTCTGGGGAGGGTGTGGACAAAAGGAGCCCTCTTCCACTATTGGTGGGAATGTAAATTGATACAGTCACTATGGAGAACAGTATGGAGTTTCCTTAAAAAAAACTAGAAATAGAATTACCATCTGATCCAGCAATCCCACTTCTGGGCATATAGCCAGAGAAAACGGTAAATCAAAAAGGCACATTCACCACAATGTTCGTTGCAGCACTATTTACAATAGCCAGGTAATGGAAGCAACCTAAATGCCCACAGACAGATGAATGGATAAAGATGTGGTACACATATAAAATGGAATATTACTCGGCCATAAAAAGGAATGAAACTGGGTCATTTGTAGAGACATCGATGGATCGAGAGACTGTCATACAGAATGAAGTAAGTCAGAAAGAGGAAAACAAATATTGTATATTAATGCATATATGTGGAGCCTAAAAAATGGTACAGATGAACTGGTTTGCAGTGAAGAAATAGAGACACAGAGGTAGAGAACAAACGTATGGACACCAAGTGTGGGAAGCCATGGGGTGGTGGTGGTGGGATGAGTTAGGAGATTGGGATTGACCTGTATACATGTATATGCATAAAATACATAACTAATAATAACGTGCTGTATAAAAAAAATAAAATAAAATTTCAAAATTTTAAAAAATAAAATTTAAAAATAAAAGAGAAAAAAGTTCTTCCCGTCACACAGATGTATTTATAGGAATGAATTATTTCCATGCTTATATCTATAAATATATAAAAGAGGAATAAAATCTAACTTGAACCATAAAAGAAAAAAAAACCTGAACCCACGAGTTATACAGAGGAAAACCCTATCAGGGCACTTGCTCCAGTGGTAAACAATTCTGAAATTGGTCAGAGGTGGGAAACCATCTCCCATACAGCCAGCAACCCACCCCCCACGCAAGGAGCGTCCTCATTGCAAAGCTGGGGGACCGTGCCGAGGCATCTGTGAGTAAACGTGAGCTGAGCCCCAGGTCAGCTGCTGCTGAACTGTTCCCACCCTTCCCAGGTAAAACACCTGAATATGTACAAGGCCTTGAAAGCCTAGAGGAAGGGCCGTCGAGCCACACCAGTGACAACACGCAGGCCAACTTGGTGCCTGCAGGCCAACCAGGGTGGTCTTGGCCCCGGGCGCTCTTCCAGAAGCTTTCCATTGCCCTGCCTGAGATACCCCTCCTGTCCCGGCCCCCACTGCTTTTTTCCTTCCTCACCTCTGTCCGGAGAGAAATTCCAGCGGAAGGTATGGGTGACACATTCTCTTCTTTACAGGTGGCAGCCTGGCAACTCCTGCAGAAAGGCCAGCAGAGTCCCACTCACACCGGGCCACCCACAAAGCTGTGGCCCCTCACTCCCTCCCACCAGCACAGCCCCGAGACTGCTGACGGGGCAGAGAATCTGGAGTCAGGCACAGCTTCAGGGGCTATTGCTGCCTGGAGCGCTGTTTATATTGACCTCAACGAGGCACACCTGGGGAGGGCGGGCCGGCAGGGTAAGGCTGCCCAGGTCAGCTAATCCACAACCCTCAGGGAATCACATTGGTGAAAATGGACCTCGCTAAGGCAGAAGAGAAGCCAAGGAAAAAAAGGACACAATGCCATTTGCAGCACCGTAAATGAGTCTAGAAGTAATCACGTGACTTGTAGTAAGTCAGAAAGTGAAAGACACATATCATATCATATCACTTATAGGTGTTACCTAAAAGTGGATACCAGGGCAGATATTTCCACGGAGAAGGGCAATCACAGATTCATTAAACAAATTTATGGTTCACCAATGGAAAGGTGTGAGGATTGGTTTCATTACGATATCGGGGTTAACAGACATATACAAACACAGGTGACATATATAATCACCAAAGACCTACAGAATACCAAGAGAGGACTACTCAACATTCTGTCATAACGTACATGGGAAAAGGATCCCAGGAAGTACAGACATCTGTATATGTGTAAAAGAACCACATCTTCCACACCTACAAGAAGCCAAACATTGTAATCAAACTTGCTGTAATAAAAAATAAAAAAATTAAATTAAAAACACGAACAAGAAGTAGTGAGACAAACTTGAGGGGCATTCTCCTGGCACATTCCATTCTAAATTCCAATCTAGAACACCACTTCCACTGAGGCTCTCTTGCCCTAGTAACCAGATTTGGTAAGGGTGAACTGCTGCCACCTTGTGGCCGTTTCACACAACAGCAGCTTTAATCCCAGCGCTAATGGTCAGTTGATATTCAAAATCATTGCAGGCCTGTAAATGACACCTGCCCTGAAAACAAATCCTGGGGTCACATATCGACCAAAAAATTCAAAGGACGTCCATATTTCAAAACGACCGTTTCAAAAGGCATATTTTACGCACATTAGTGTTCTGCTTCTTTTCCTTTCTTTCCTTTTTTGTTAAAAAACACGGGAATGGAAAAAGGCATCCCTCAGAATGGGCGAAAATCGTTGCAGACGAATCAATGGACAGAGGTTTAATCTCCAATATATATAAACAGCTCATGCAGCTTAATATTAAAAAAACAAACAACCCAAAAAAATGGGCAGAAGATCTAAAGAGACGTTTCTTCAAAGGAGACACAGAGATGGCCAACACGCACATGAAAAGCCGCTCAACAGCACTAATTATTAGAGAAATGCAAATCAAAACTACAATGAGGTATCACCTCACACCTGTTAGAATCGGCATCATCAGAAAATCTACAAACAACCAATTCTGGGGAGGGTGTGGACAAAAGGAGCCCTCTTCCACTATTGGTGGGAATGTAAATTGATACAGTCACTATGGAGAACAGTATGGATTTTCCTTAAAAAAACTAGAAATAGAATTACCATCTGATCCAGCAATCCCACTTCTGGGCATATACCCAGAGAAAACGGTAAATCAAAAAGGCACATTCACCACAAGGTTCGTTGCAGCACTATTTACAATAGCCAGGTAATGGAAGCAACCTAAATGCCCACAGACAGATGAATGGATAAAGATGTGGTACATATATAAAATGGAATATTACTCGGCCATAAAAAGGAATGAAACTGGGTCATTTGTAGAGACATCGATGGATCGAGAGACTGTCATACAGAATGAAGTAAGTCAGAAAGAGGAAAACAAATATTGTATATTAATGCATATATGTGGAGCCTAAAAAATGGTACAGATGAACTGGTTTGCAGTGAAGAAATAGAGACACAGAGGTAGAGAACAAACGTATGGACACCAAGTGTGGGAAGCCATGGGGTGGTGGTGGTGGGATGAGTTAGGAGATTGGGATTGACCTGTATACATGTATATGCATAAAATACATAACTAATAATAACGTGCTGTATAAAAAAATAAAATTAAATTTCAAAATTTTAAAAAATAAAATTTAAAAATAAAAGAGAAAAAAGTTCTTCCCGTCACACAGATGTATTTATAGGAATGAATTATTTCCTTGCTTATATCTATAAATATATAAAAGAGGAATAAAATCTAACTTGAACCATAAAAGAAAAAAAAACCTGAACCCACGAGTTATACAGAGGAAAACCCTATCAGGGCACTTGCTCCAGTGGTAAACAATTCTGAAATTGGTCAGAGGTGGGAAACCATCTCCCATACAGCCAGCAACCCACCCCCCACGCAAGGAGCGTCCTCATTGCAAAGCTGGGGGACCGTGCCGAGGCATCTGTGAGTAAACGTGAGCTGAGCCCCAGGCCAGCTGCTGCTGAACTGTTCCCACCCTTCCCAGGTAAAACACCTGAATATGTACAAGGCCTTGAAAGCCTAGAGGAAGGGCCGTCGAGCCACACCAGTGACAACACGCAGGCCAACTTGGTGCCTGCAGGCCAGCCAGGGTGGTCTTGGCCCCGGGCGCTCTTCCAGAAGCTTTCCATTGCCCTGCCTGAGATACCCCTCCTGTCCCGGCCCCCACTGCTTTTTTCCTTCCTCACCTCTGTCCGGAGAGAAATTCCAGCGGAAGGTATGGGTGACACATTCTCTTCTTTACATGTGGCAGCCTGGCAACTCCTGCAGAAAGGCCAGCAGAGTCCCACTCACACCGGGCCACCCACAAAGCTGTGGCCCCTCACTCCCTCCCACCAGCACAGCCCCGAGACTGCTGACGGGTCAGAGAATCTGGAGTCAGGCACAGCTTCAGGGGCTATTGCTGCCTGGAGCGCTGTTTATATTGACCTCAACGAGGCACACCTGGGGAGGGCAGGCCGGCAGGGTAAGGCTGCCCAGGTCAGCTAATCCACAACCCTCAGGGAATCACATTGGTGAAAATGGACCTCGCTAAGGCAGAAGAGAAGCCAAGGAAAAAAAGGACACAATGCCATTTGCAGCACCGTAAATGAGTCTAGAAGTAATCACGTGACTTGTAGTAAGTCAGAAAGTGAAAGACACATATCATATCATATCACTTATAGGTGTTACCTAAAAGTGGATACCAGGGCAGATATTTCCACGGAGAAGGGCAATCACAGATTCATTAAACAAACTTATGGTTCACCAATGGAATGGTGTGAGGATTGGTTTCATTACGATATCGGGGTTAACAGACATATACAAACACAGGTGACATATATAATCACCAAAGACCTACAGAATACCAAGAGAGGACTACTCAACATTCTGTCATAACGTACATGGGAAAAGGATCCCAGGAAGTACAGACATCTGTATATGTGTAAAAGAACCACATCTTCCACACCTACAACAAGCCAAACATTGTAATCAAACTTGCTGTAATAAAAAATAAAAAAATTAAATTAAAAACACGAACAAGAAATAGTGAGACAAACTTGAGGGGCATTCTCCTGGCACATTCCATTCTAAATTCCAATCTAGAACACCACTTCCACTGAGGCTCTCTTGCCCTAGTAACCAGATTTGGTAAGGGTGAACTGCTGCCACCTTGTGGCCGTTTCACACAACAGCAGCTTTAATCCCAGCGCTAAGGGTCAGTTGATATTCAAAATCATTGCAGGCCTGTAAATGACACCTGCCCTGAAAACAAATCCTGGGGTCACATATCGACCAAAATTTCAAAGGACGTCTATATTTCAAAACGACCGTTTCAAAAGGCATATTTTACGCACATTAGTGTTCTGCTTCTTTTCCTTTCTTTCCTTTTTTGTTAGAAAAAACGGGAATGGAAAAAGGCACGCTCAGAATGGGCAAAAATCGTTGCAAACGAATCAATGGACAGAGGTTTAATCTCCAATATATATAAACAGCTCATGCAGCTTAATATTAAACAAACAAACAACCCAATACAAAAATGGGCAGAAGATCTAAAGAGACGTTTCTTCAAAGAAGACACAGAGATGGTCAAGACGCACATGAAAAGCTGCTCAACAGCACTAATTATTAGAGAAATGCAAATCAAAACTACAATGAGGTATCACCTCACACCTGTTAGAATCGGCATCATCAGAAAATCTACAAACAACCAATTCTGGGGAGGGTGTGGACAAAAGGAGCCCTCTTCCACTATTGGTGGGAATGTAAATTGATACAGTCACTATGGAGAACAGTATGGAGTTTCCTTAAAAAAACTAGAAATAGAATTACCATCTTATCCAGCAATCCCACTTCTGGGCATATACCCAGAGAAAACGGTAAATCAAAAAGGCACATTCACCACAATGTTCGTTGCAGCACTATTTACAATAGCCAGGTAATGGAAGCAACCTAAATGCCCACAGACAGATGAATGGATAAAGATGTGGTACATATATAAAATGAAATATTACTCGGCCATAAAAAGGAATGAAACTGGGTCATTTGTAGAGACATCGATGGATCGAGAGACTGTCATACAGAATGAAGTAAGTCAGAAAGAGGAAACCAAATACTGTATATTAATGCATATATGTGGAACCTAAAAAATGGTACAGATGAACTGGTTGGCAGGGAAGAAATAGAGACACAGAGGTAGAGAACAAACGTATGGACACCAAGGGTGGGAAGCCATGGGGTGGTCGTGGTGGATTGAGTTGGGAGATTGGGATTGACCTGTATACATGTATATGCATAAAATACATAACTAATAATAACGTGCTGTATAAAAAAAATAAAATTAAATTTCAAAATTTTAAAAAATAAAATTTAAAAATAAAAGAGGAAAAAGTTCTTCCCGTCACACAGATGTATTTATAGGAATGAATTATTTCCATGCTTATATCTATAAATATATAAAAGAGGAATAAAATCTAACTTGAACCATAAAAGAAAAAAAAAACCTGAACCCATGAGTTATACAGAGGAAAACCCTATCAGCGCACTTGCTCCAGCGGTAAACAATTCTGAAATTGGTCAGAGGTGGGAAACCATCTCCCATACAGCCAGCAACCCACCCCCCATGCAAGGAGCGTCCTCACTGCAAAGCTGGGGGACCATGCCGAGGCATCTGTGAGTAAACGTGAGCTGAGCCCCAGGCCAGCTGCTGCTGAACTGTTCCCACCCTTCCCAGGTAAAACACCTGAATATGTACAAGGGCTTGAAAGCCTAGAGGAAGGGCCGTCGAGCCACACCAGGGACAGCACACAGGCCAACTTGGTGTCGGCAGGTCAGCCAGGGTGGTCTTGGCCCCGGGCGCTCTTCCAGAAGCTTTCCATTGCCCTGCCTGAGATACACCTCCTGTCCCGGGCCCCACTGCTTTTTTCCTTCCTCACCTCTGTCCGGAGAGAAATTCCAGCGGAAGGTATGGGTGACACATCCTCTTCTTTACAGGCGGCAGCCTGGCAACTCCTGCAGAAAGGCCAGCAGAGCCCCACTCACACCAGGCCACCAACAAAGCTGTGGCCCCTCACTCCCTCCCACCAGCACAGACCCGAGACTGCTGACGGGGCAGAGAATATGGAGTCAGGCACAGCTTCAGGGGCTATTGCTGCCTGGAGCGCTGTTTATATTGACCTCAACGAGGCACACCTGGGGAGGGCGGGCCGGCAGGGTAAGGCTGCCCAGGTCAGCTAATCCACAACCCTCAGGGAATCACATTGTTGAAAATGGACCTCACTAAGGCAGAATAGAAGCCAAGGAAAAAAAGGACACAATGCCATTTGCAGCACCGTAAATGAGTCTAGAAGTAATCACATGACTTGTAGTAAGTCAGAAAGTGAAAGACACATATCATATCATATCACTTATAGGTGTTACCTAAAAATGGATACCAGGGCACATATTTCCACGGAGAAGGGCAATCACAGATTCATTAAACAAACTTATGGTTCACCAATGGAAAGGTGTGAGGATTGGTTTCATTACGATATCGGGGTTAACAGACATATACAAACACAGGTGACATATATAATCACCAAAGACCTACAGAATACCAAGACAGGACTACTCAACATTCTGTCATAACGTACATGGGAAATGGATCCCAGGAAGAACAGACATGTGTATATGTGTAAAAGAACCACATCTTCCACACCTACAACAAGCCAAACATTGTAATCAAACTTGCTGTAATAAAAAATAAAAAACATTAAATTAAAAACACGAACAAGAAGTAGTGAGACAATCGTGAGGGGCTTTCTCCTGGCCCATTCCATTCTAAATTCCAATCTAGAACACCCCTTCCACTGAGGCTCTCTTGCCCTAGTAACCAGATTTGGTAAGGGAGAACTGCTGCCACCTTGTGGCCGTTTCACACAACAGCAGCTTTAATCCCAGCGCTAATGGTCAGTTGATATTCAAAATCATTGCAGGCCTGTAAATGACACCTGCCCTGAAAACAAATCCTGGGGTCACATATCGACCAAAAAATTCAAAGGACGTCCATATTTCAAAAGGACCGTTTCAAAAGGCATATTTTACGCACATTAGTGTTCTGCTTCTTTTCCTTTCTTTCCTTTTTTGTTAAAAAAAACGGGAATGGAAAAAAGCATCCCTCAGAATGGGCGAAAATCGTTGCAAACGAATCAATGGACAGAGGTTTAATCTCCAATATATATAAACAGCTCATGCAGCTTAATATTAAAAAAACAAACAACCCAATACAAAAATGGGCAGAGGATCTAAAGAGACGTTTCTTCAAAGAAGACACAGAGATGGCCAAGACGCACATGAAAAGCTGCTCAACAGCCCTAATTATTAGAGAAATGCAAATGAAAACTACAATGAGGTATCACCTCACACCTGTTAGAATCGGCATCCTCAGAAAATCTACAAACAACAAATTCTGGGGAGGGTGTGGACAAAAGGAGCCCTCTTCCACTATTGGTGGGAATGTAAATTGATACAGTCACTATGGAGAACAGTATGGAGTTTCCTTAAAAAAACTAGAAATAGAATTACCATCTGATCCAGCAATCCCACTTCTGGGCATATACCCAGAGAAAACCGTATTTCAAAAAGGCACATTCACCACAATGTTCGTTGCAGCACTATTTACAATAGCCAGGTAATGGAAGCAACCTAAATGCCCACAGACAGATGAATGGATAAAGATGTGGTACATATATAAAATGGAATATTACTCGGCCATAAAAAGGAATGAAACTGGGTCATTTGTTGAGACATCGATGGATCGAGAGACTGTCATACAGAATGAAGTAAGGCAGAAAGAGGAAAACAAATATTGTATATTAATGCATATATGTGGAGCCTAAAAAATGGTATAGATGAACTGGTTGGCAGGGAAGAAATAGAGACACAGAGGTAGAGAACAAACGTATGGACACCAAGTGTGGGAAGCCATGGGGTGGTGGTGGTGGGATGAGTTAGGAGATTGGGATTGACCTGTATACATGTATATGCATAAAATACATAACTAATAATAACGTGCTGTATAAAAAAATAAAATTAAATTTCAAAATTTTAAAAAATAAAATTGAAAAATAAAAGAGAAAAAAGTTCTTCCCGTCACACAGATGTATTTATAGGAATGAATTATTTCAATGCTTATATCTATAAATATATAAAAGAGGCATAAAATCTAACTTGAACCATAAAAGAAAAAAAAAACTGAACCGACGCGTTACACAGAGGAAAACCCTATCAGGGCACTTGCTCCAGCGGTAAACAATTCTGAAATTGGTCAGAGGTGGGAAACCATCTCCCATACAGCCAGCAACCCACCCCCCACGCAAGGAGCGTCCTCATTGCAAAGCTGGGGGACCGTGCCGAGGCATCTGTGAGTAAACGTGAGCTGAGCCCCAGGCCAGCTGCTGCTGAACTGTTCCCAACCTTCCCAGGTAAAACACCTGAATATGTACAAGGGCTTGAAAGCCTAGAGGAAGGGCCGTCGAGCCACACCAGCGACAGCACGCAAGCCAACTTGGTGCCTGCAGGCTAGCCAGGTTGGTCTTGGCCCCGGGCGCTCTTCCGGAAGCTTTCCATTGCCCTGTCTGAGATACCCTTCCTGTCCCGGCCCCCACTGCTTTTTTCCTTCCTCACCTCTGTCCGGAGAGAAATTCCAACGGAAGGTATGGGTGACACATTCTCTTCTTTACAGGTGGTAGCCTGGCAACTCCTGCAGAAAGGCCAGCAGAGTCCCACTCACACCGGGCCACCCAGAAAGCTGTGGCCCCTCACTCCCTCCCACTAGCACAGCCCCGAGACTGTTGATGGGGCATAGAATATGGAGTCAGGCACAGCTTCAGGGGATATTGCTGCCTGGAGCGCTGTTTATATTGACTTCAATGAGGCACACCTGGGGAGGGCGGGCCGGCAGGGTAAGGCTGCCCAGGTCAGCTAATCCACAACCCTCAGGAAATCACATTGGTGAACATGGACCTCGCTAAGGCAGAAGAGAAGCCAAGGAAAAAAAGGACACAATGCCATTTGCAGCACCGTAAATGAGTCTAGAAGTAATCACGTGACTTGTAGTAAGTCAGAAAGTGAAAGACACATATCATATCATATCACTTATAGGTGTTACCTTAAAATGGATACCAGGGCAGATATTTCCACGGAGAAGGGCAATCACAGATTCATTAAACAAACTTATGGTTCACCAATGGAAAGGTGTGAGGATTGGTTTCATTACGATATCGGGGTAACAGACATATACAAACACAGGTGACATATATAATCACCAAAGACCTACAGAATACCAAGACAGGACTACTCAACATTCTGTCATAAGGTACATGGGAAATGGATCCCAGGAAGAACAGACATCTGTATATGTGTAAAAGAACCACATCTTCCACACATACAACAAGCCAAACATTGTAATCAAACTTGCTGTAATAAAAAATACAAAAAAATTTAATTAAAAACACGAAC
The DNA here is from genome assembly GCF_964341445.2 of Mesoplodon mirus. Taxonomy (NCBI): domain Eukaryota; kingdom Metazoa; phylum Chordata; class Mammalia; order Artiodactyla; family Ziphiidae; genus Mesoplodon; species Mesoplodon mirus. Next base: position 967,005 of record NW_028295739.1, read on the forward strand.
AAGAAGTAGTGAGACAAACTTGAGGGGCTTTCTCCTGGCACATTCCATTCTAAATTCCAATCTAGAACACCACTTCCCCTGAGGCTCCCTTGCCCTAGTAACCAGATTTGGTAAGGGAGAACTGCTGCCACCTTGTGGCCGTTTCACACAACAGCAGCTTTAATCCCAGCGCTAATGGTCAGTTGATATTCAAAATCATTGCAGGCCTGTAAATGACACCTGCCCTGAAAACAAATCCTGGGGTCACATATCAACCAAAAAATTCAAAGGACGTCCATATTTCAAAAGGACCGTTTCAAAAGGCATATTTTACGCACATTAGTGTTCTGCTTCTTTTCCTTTCTTTCCTTTTTTGTTAAAAAAAACGGGAATGGAAAAAGGCATCCCTCAGAATGGGCGAAAATCGGTGCAAACGAATCAATGGACAGAGGTTTAATCTCCAATATATATAAACAGCTCATGCAGCTTAATATTAAAAAAAAAACAAACAACCCAATACAAAAATGGGCAGAAGATCTAAAGAGACGTTTCTTCAAAGAAGACACAGAGATGGCCAAGACGCACATGAAAAGCTGCTCAACAGCACTAATTATTAGAGAAATGCAAATCAAAACTACAATGAGGTATCACCTCACACCTGTTAGAATCGGCATCATCAGAAAATCTACAAACAACAAATTCTGTGGAGGGTGTGGACAAAAGTAGCCCTCTTCCACTATTGGTGGGAATGTAAATTGATACAGTCACTATGGAGAACAGTATGGAGTTTCCTTAAAAAAACTAGAAATAGAATTACCATCTGATCCAGCAATCCCACTTCAGGGCATATACCCAGAGAAAACGGTAAATCAAAAAGGCACATTCACCACAATGTTCGTTGCAGCACTATTTACAATAGCCAGGTAATGGAAGCAACCTAAATGCCCACAGACAGATGAATGGATAAAGATGTGGTACATATATAAAATGGAATATTACTCGGCCATAAAAAGGAATGAAACTGGGTCATTTGTAGAGACATCGATGGATCGAGAGACTGTCATACAGAATGAAGTAAGTCAGAAAGAGGAAAACAAATATTGTATATTAATGCATATATGTGGAGCCTAAAAAATGGTACAGATGAACTGGTTTGCAGGGAAGAAATAGAGACACAGAGGTAGAGAAAAAACGTATGGACACCAAGTGTGGGAAGCCATGGGGTGGTGGTGGTGGGATGAGTTAGGAGTTTGGGATTGACCTGTATACATGTACATGCATAAAATACATAACTAATAATAACGTGCTGTATAAAAAAAATAAAATTAAATTTCAAAATTTTAGAAAATAAAATTTAAAAATAAAAGAGAAAAATGTTCTTCCCGTCACACAGACGTATTTATAGGAATGAATTATTTCCATGCTTATATCTATAAATATATAAAAGAGGAATAAAATCTAACTTGAACCATAAAAGAAAAAAAAAAACCTGAACCCACGAGTTATACAGAGGAAAACCCTATCAGGGCACTTGCTCCTGTGGTAAACAATACTGAAATTGGTCAGAGGTGGGAAACCATCTCCCATACAGCCAGCAACCCACACCCCACGCAAGGAGCGTCCTCATTGCAAAGCTGGGGGACCGTGCCGAGGCATCTGTGAGTAAACGTGAGCTGAGCCCCAGGCCAGCTGCTGCTGAACTGTACCCACCCTTCCCAGGTAAAACACCTGAATATGTACAAGGGCTTGAAAGCCTAGAGGAAGGGCCGTCGAGCCACACCAGCGACAGCACGCAGGCCAACTTGGTACCTGCAGGCCAGCCAGGTTGGTCTTGGCCCCGGGCGCTCTTCCGGAAGCTTTCCATTGCCCTGTCTGAGATACCCCTCCTGTCCCGGCCCCCACTGCTTTTTTCCTTCCTCACCTCTGTCCGGAGAGAAATTCCAGCGGAAGGTATGGGTGACACATTCTCTTCTTTACAGGTGGCAGCCTGGCAACTCCTGCAGAAAGGCCAGCAGAGTCCCACTCACACCGGGCCACCCACAAAGCTGTGGCCCCTCACTCCCTCCCACCAGCACAGCCCCGAGACTGCTGACGGGGCAGAGAATATGGAGTCAGGCACAGCTTCAGGGGCTATTGCTGCCTGGAGCGCTGTTTATATTGACTTCAATGAGGCACACCTGGGGAGGGCGGGCCGGCAGGGTAAGGCTGCCCAGGTCAGCTAATCCACAACCCTCAGGGAATCACATTGGTGAAAGTGGACCTCGCTAAGGCAGAAGAGAAGCCAAGGAAAAAAAGGACACAATGCCATTTGCAGCACCGTAAATGAGTCTAGAAGTAATCACGTGACTTGTAGTAAGTCAGAAAGTGAAAGACACATATCATATCATATCACTTATAGGTGTTACCTAAAAATGGATACCAGGGCAGATATTTCCACGGAGAAGGGCAATCACAGATTCATTAAACAAACTTATGGTTCACCAATGGAAAGGTGTGAGGATTGGTTTCATTACGATATCGGGGTTAACAGACATATACAAACACAGGTGACATATATAATCACCAAAGACCTACAGAATACCAAGACAGGACTACTCAACATTCTGTCATAACGTACATGGGAAATGGATCCCAGGAAGAACAGACATGTGTATATGTGTAAAAGAACCACATCTTCCACACCTACAACAAGCCAAACATTGTAATCAAACTTGCTGTAATAAAAAATAAAAAAACATTAAATTAAAAACACGAACAAGAAGTACTGAGACAAACGTGAGGGTCTTTCTCATGGCACATTCCATTCTAAATTCCAATCTAGAACACCACTTCCACTGAGTCTCTCTTGCCCTAGTAACCAGATTTGGTAAGGGAGAACTGCTGCCACCTTGTGGCCGTTTCACACAACAGCAGCTTTAATCCCAGCGCTAATGGTCAGTTGATATTCAAAATCATTGCAGGCCTGTAAATGACACCTGCCCTGAAAACAAATCCTGGGGTCACATATCGACCAAAAAATTCAAAGGACGTCCATATTTCAAAAGGACCGTTTCAAAAGGCATATTTTACGCACATTAGTGTTCTGCTTCTTTTCCTTTCTTTCCTTTTTTTTAAAAAAAACGGGAATGGAAAAAAGCATCCCTCAGAATGGGCGAAAATCGTTGCAAACGAATCAATGGCAGAGGTTTAATCTCCAATATATATAAACAGCTCATGCAGCTTAATATTAAAAAAACAAACAACCCAATACAAAAATGGGCAGAAGATCTAAAGAGACGTTTCTTCAAAGAAGACACAGAGATGGCCAAGACGCACATGAAAAGCTGCTCAACAGCCCTAATTATTAGAGAAATGCAAATGAAAACTACAATGAGGTATCACCTCACACCTGTTAGAATCGGCATCATCAGAAAATCTACAAACAACCAATTCTGGGGAGGGTGTGGACAAAAGGAGCCCTCTTCCACTATTGGTGGGAATGTATATTGATACAGTCACTATGGAGAACAGTATGGAGTTTCCTTAAAAAAAACTAGAAATAGAAGTACCATCTGATCCAGCAATCCCACTTCTGGGCATATACCCAGAGAAAACCGTATTTCAAAAAGGCACATTCACCACAATGTTCGTTGCAGCACTATTTACAATAGCCAGGTAATGGAAGCAACCTAAATGCCCACAGACAGATGAATGGATAAAGATGTGGTACATATATAAAATGGAATATTACTCGGCCATAAAAAGGAATGAAACTGGTCATTTGTAGAGACATCGATGGATCGAGAGACTGTCATACAGAATGAAGTAAGTCAGAAAGAGGAAAACAAATATTGTATATTAATGCATATATGTGGAGCCTAAAAAATGGTACAGATGAACTGGTTTGCAGGGAAGAAATAGAGACACAGAGGTAGAGAACAAACGTATGGACACCAAGTGTGGGAAGCCATGGGGTGGTGGTGGTGGGATGAGTTAGGAGATTGGGATTGACCTGTATACATGTATATGCATAAAATACATAACTAATAATAACGTGCTGTATAAAAAAATAAAATGAAATTTCAAAATTTTAAAAAATAAAATTGAAAAATAAAAGAGAAAAAAGTTCTTCCCGTCACACAGATGTATTTATAGGAATGAATTATTTCAATGCTTATATCTATAAATATATAAAAGAGGCATAAAATCTAACTTGAACCATAAAAGAAAAATAAAACTGAACCCACGCGTTACACAGAGGAAAACCCTATCAGGGCACTTGCTCCAGCGGTAAACAATTCTGAAATTGGTCAGAGGTGGGAAACCATCTCCCATACAGCCAGCAACCCACCCCCCACGCAAGGAGCGTCCTCATTGCAAAGCTGGGGGACCGTGCCGAGGCATCTGTGAGTAAACGTGAGCTGAGCCCCAGGCCAGCTGCTGCTGAACTGTTCCCACCCTTCCCAGGTAAAACACCTGAATATGTACAAGGGCTTGAAAGCCTAGAGGAAGGGCCGTCGAGCCACACCAGCGACAACACGCAGGACAACTTGGTGCCTGCAGGCCAGCCAGGTTGGTCTTGGCCCCGGGCGCTCTTCCGGAAGCTTTCCATTGCCCTGTCTGAGATACCCCTCCTGTCCCGGCCCCCACTGCTTTTTTCCTTCCTCACCTCTGTCCGGAGAGAAATTCCAGCGGAAGGTATGGGTGACACATTCTCTTCTTTACAGGTGGCAGCCTGGCAACTCCTGCAGAAAGGCCAGCAGAGTCCCACTCACACCGGGCCACCCACAAAGCTGTGGCCCCTCACTCCCTCCCACCAGCACAGCCCCGAGACTGCTGACGGGGCAGAGAATATGGATTCAGGCACAGCTTCAGGGGCTATTGCTGCCTGGAGCGCTGTTTATATTGACCTCAATGAGGCACACCTGGGGAGGGCGGGCCGGCAGGGTAAGGCTGCCCAGGTCAGCTAATCCACAACCCTCAGGGAATCACATTGGTGAAAATGGACCTTGCTAAGGCAGAAGAGAAGCCAAGGAAAAAAAGGACACAATGCCATTTGCAGCACCGTAAATGAGTCTAGAAGTAATCACGTGACTTGTAGTAAGTCAGAAAGTGAAAGACACATATCATATCATATCACTTATAGGTGTTACCTAAAAATGGATACCAGGGCAGATATTTCCACGGAGAAGGGCAATCACAGATTCATTAAACAAACTTATGGTTCACCAATGGAATGGTGTGAGGATTGGTTTCATTACGATATCGGGGTTAACAGACATATACAAACACAGGTGACATATATAATCACCAAAGACCTACAGAATACCAAGAGAGGACTACTCAACATTCTGTCATAACGTACATGGGAAATGGATCCCAGGAAGAACAGACATGTGTATATGTGTAAAAGAACCACATCTTCCACACCTACAACAAGCCAAACATTGTAATCAAACTTGCTGTAATAAAAAATAAAAAATTAAATTAAAAACACAAACAAGAAGTAGTGAGACAAACTTGAGGGGCATTCTCCTGGCACATTCCATTCTAAATTCCAATCTAGAACACCACTTCCACTGAGGCTCTCTTGCCCTAGTAACCAGATTTGGTAAGGGTGAACTGCTGCCACCTTGTGGCCGTTTCACACAACAGCAGCTTTAATCCCAGCGCTAATGGTCAGTTGATATTCAAAATCATTGCAGGCATGTAAATGACACCTGCCCTGAAAACAAATCCTGGGGTCACATATCGACCAAAAAATTCAAAGGACGTCCATATTTCAAAAGGACCATTTCAAAAGGACTATTTTACGCACATTAGTGTTCTGCTTCTTTTCCTTTCTTTCCTTTTTTGTTAGAAAATACGGGAATGGAAAAAGGCATCCCTCAGAATGGGCAAAAATCGTTGCAAACGAATCAGTGGACAGAGGTTTAATCTCCAATATATATAAACAGCTCATGCAGCTTAATATTAAAAAAACAAACAACCCAATACAAAAATGGGCAGAAGATCTAAAGAGACGTTTCTTCAAAGAAGACACAGAGATGGCCAAGACGCACATGAAAAGCTGCTCAACAGCACTAATTATTAGAGAAATTCAAATCAAAACTACAATGAGGTATCACCTCACACCTGTTAGAATCGGCATCATCAGAAAATCTACAAACAACAAATTCTGGGGAGGGTGTGGACAAAAGGATCCCTCTTCCACTATTGGTGGGAATGTAAATTGATACAGTCACTATGGAGAACAGTATGGAGTTTCCTTAAAAAAACTAGAAATAGAAGTACCATCTGATCCAGCAATCCCACTTCTGGGCATATACCCAGAGAAAACCGTATTTCAAAAAGGCACATTCACCACAATGTTCGTTGCAGCACTATTTACAATAGCCAGGTAATGGAAGCAACCTAAATGCCCACAGACAGATGAATGGATAAAGATGTGGTACATATATAAAATGGAATATTACTCGGCCATAAAAAGGAATGAAACTGGTCATTTGTAGAGACATCGATGGATCGAGAGACTGTCATACAGAATGAAGTAAGTCAGAAAGAGGAAAACAAATATTGTATATTAATGCATATATGTGGAGCCTAAAAAATGGTACAGATGAACTGGTTTGCAGGGAAGAAATAGAGACACAGAGGTAGAGAACAAACGTATGGACACCAAGTGTGGGAAGCCATGGGGTGGTGGTGGTGGGATGAGTTAGGAGATTGGGATTGACCTGTATACATGTATATGCATAAAATACATAACTAATAATAACGTGCTGTATAAAAAAATAAAATGAAATTTCAAAATTTTAAAAAATAAAATTGAAAAATAAAAGAGAAAAAAGTTCTTCCCGTCACACAGATGTATTTATAGGAATGAATTATTTCAATGCTTATATCTATAAATATATAAAAGAGACATAAAATCTAACTTGAACCATAAAAGAAAAAAAAAACTGAACCCACGCGTTACACAGAGGAAAACCCTACCAGGGCACTTGCTCCAGCGGTAAACAATTCTGAAATTGGTCAGAGGTGGGAAACCATCTCCCATACAGCCAGCAACCCACCCCCCACGCAAGGAGCGTCCTCATTCCAAAGCTGGGGGACCCTGCCGAGGCATCTGTGAGTAAACGTGAGCTGAGCCCCAGGCCAGCTGCTGCTGAACTGTTCCCACCCTTCCCAGGTAAAACACCTGAATATGTACAAGGGCTTGAAAGCCTAGAGGAAGGGCCGTCGAGCCACACCAGCGACAACACGCAGGCCAACTTGGTGCCTGCAGGCCAGCCAGGTTGGTCTTGGCCCCGGGCGCTCTTCCGGAATCTTTCCATTGCCCTGTCTGAGATACCCCTCCTGTCCCGGCCCCCACTGCTTTTTTCCTTCCTCACCTCTGTCCGGAGAGAAATTCCAGCGGAAGGTATGGGTGACACATTCTCTTCTTTACAGGTGGCAGCCTGGCAACTCCTGCAGAAAGGCCAGCAGAGTCCCACTCACACCGGGCCACCCACAAAGCTGTGGCCCCTCACTCCCTCCCACCAGCACAGCCCCGAGACTGCTGACGGGGCAGAGAATATGGATTCAGGCACAGCTTCAGGGGCTATTGCTGCCTGGAGCGCTGTTTATATTGACCTCAAAGAGGCACACCTGGGGAGGGCGGGCCGGCAGGGTAAGGCTGCCCAGGTCAGCTAATCCACAACCCTCAGGGAATCACATTGGTGAAAATGGACCTCGCTAAGGCAGAAGAGAAGCCAAGGAAAAAAAGGACACAATGCCATTTGCAGCACCGTAAATGAGTCTAGAAGTAATCACGTGACTTGTAGTAAGTCAGAAAGTGAAAGACACATATCATATCATATCACTTATAGGTGTTACCTAAAAGTGGATACCAGGGCAGATATTTCCACGGAGAAGGGCAATCACAGATTCATTAAACAAACTTATGGTTCACCAATGGAAAGGTGTGAGGATTGGTTTCATTACGATATCGGGGTTAACAGACATATACAAACACAGGTGACATATATAATCACCAAAGACCTACAGAATACCAAGAGAGGACTACTCAACATTCTGCCATAACGTACATGGGAAAAGGATCCCAGGAAGTACAGACATCTGTATATGTGTAAAAGAACCACATCTTCCACACCTACAACAAGCCAAACATTGTAATCAAACTTGCTGTAATAAAAAATAAAAAACATTAAATTAAAAACACAAACAAGAAGTAGTGAGACAAACTTGAGGGGCATTCTCCTGGCACATTCCATTCTAAATTCCAATCTAGAACACCACTTCCACTGAGGCTCTCTTTCCTTAGTAACCAGATTTGGTAAGGGAGAACTGCTGCCACCTTGTGGCCGTTTCACACAACAGCAGCTTTAATCCCAGCGCTAATGGTCAGTTGATATTCAAAATCATTGCAGGCCTGTAAATGACACCTGCCCTGAAAACAAATCCTGGGGTCACATATCGACCAAAAAATTCAAAGGACGTCCATATTTCAAAAGGACCGTTTTAAAAGGCATATTTTACGCACATTAGTGTTCTGCTTCTTTTCCTTTCTTTCCTTTTTTGTTAGAAAAAACGGGAATGGAAAAAGGCATCCCTCAGAATGGGCAAAAATCGTTGCAAACGAATCAGTGGACAGAGGTTTAATCTCCATTATATATAAACCTCTCATGCAGCTTAATATTAAAAAAACAAACAACCCAATACAAAAATGGGCAGAAGATCTAAAGAGACGTTTCTTCAAAGAAGACAAAGAGATGGCCAAGACGCACATGAAAAGCTGCTCAACAGCACTAATTATTAGAGAAATGCAAATCAAAACTACAATGAGGTATCACCTCACACCTGTTAGAATCGGCATCATCAGAAAATCTACAAACAACCAATACTGGGGAGGGTGTGGACAAAAGGAGCCCTCTTCCACTATTGGTGGGAATGTAAATTGATACAGTCACTATGGAGAACAGTATGGAGTTTCCTTAAAAAAACTAGAAATAGAATTACCATCTGATCCAGCAATCCCACTTCTGGGCATATACCCAGAGAAAACCGTAAATCAAAAAGGCACATTCACCACAATGTTCGTTGCAGCACTATTTACAATAGCCAGGTAATGGAAGCAACCTAAATGCCCACAGACAGATGAATGGATAAAGATGTGGTACATATATAAAATGAAATATTACTCGGCCATAAACAGGAATGAAACTGGGTCATTTGTAGAGACATCGATGGATCGAGAGACTGTCATACAGAATGAAGTAAGTCAGAAAGAGGAAAACAAATACTGTATATTAATGCATATATGTGGAACCTAAAATTGGTACAGATGAACTGGTTTGCAGGGAAGAAATAGAGACACAGAGGTAGAGAACAAACGTATGGACACCAAGTGTGGGAAGCCATGGGGTGGTGGTGGTGGCATGAGTTGGGAGATTGGGATTGACCTGTATACATGTATATGCATAAAATACATAACTAATAATAACGTGCTGTATAAAAAAAATAAAATTAAATTTCAAAATTTTAAAAAATAAAATTTAAAAATAAAAGAGAAAAAAGTTCTTCCCGTCACACAGATGTATTTATAGGAATGAATTACCTCCATGCTTATATCTATAAATATATAAAAGAGGAATAAAATCTAACTTGAACCATAAAAGAAAAAAACACCTGAACCCATGAGTTATACAGAGGAAAACCCTATCAGCGCACTTGCTCCAGCGGTAAACAATTCTGAAATTGGTCAGAGGTGGGAAACCACCTCCCATACAGCCAGCAACACACGCCCCACGCAAGGAGCGTCCTCATTGCAAAGCTGGGGGACCGTGCCGAGGCATCTGTGAGTAAACGTGAGCTGAGCCCCAGGCCAGCTGCTGCTGAACTGTTCCCACCCTTCCCAGGTAAAACACCTGAATATGTACAAGGGCTTGAAAGCCTAGAGGAAGGGCCGTCGAGCCACACCAGCGACAGCACGCAGGCCAACTTGGTGCCTGCAGGCCAGCCAGGGTGGTCTTGGCCCCGGGCGCTCTTCCAGAAGCTTTCCGTTGCCCTGCCTGAGATACACCTCCTGTCCCGGCCCCCACTGCATTTTTCCTTCCTCACCTCTGTCCGGAGAGAAATTCCAGCGGAAGGTATGGGTGACACATCCTCTTCTTTACAGGCGGCAGCCTGGCAACTCCTGCAGAAAGGCCAGCAGAGCCCCACTCACACCAGGCCACCCACAAAGCTGTGGCCCCTCACTCCCTCCCACCAGCACAGCCCCGAGACTGCTGACGGGGCAGAGAATATGGAGTCAGGCACAGCTTCAGGGGCTATTGCTGCCTGGAGCGCTGTTTATATTGACCTCAACAAGGCACACCTGGGGAGGGCGGGCCGGCAGGGTAAGGCTGCCCAGTTCAGCTAATCCACAACCCTCAGGGAATCACATTGTTGAAAATGGACCTCACTAAGGCAGAATAGAAGCCAAGGAAAAAAAGGACACAATGCCATTTGCAGCACCGTAAATGAGTCTAGAAATAATCACGTGACTTGTAGTAAGTCAGAAAGTGAAAGACACATATCATATCATATCACTTATAGGTGTTACCTAAAAATGGATACCAGGGCAGATATTTCCACGGAGAAGGGCAATCACAGATTCATTAAACAAACTTATGGTTCACCAATGGAAAGGTGTGAGGATTGGTTTCATTATGATATCGGGGTTAACAGACATATACAAACACAGGTGACATATATAATCACCAAAGACCTACAGAATACCAAGACAGGACTACTCAACATTCTGTCATAACGTACATGGGAAATGGATCCCAGGAGGAACAGACATCTGTATATGTGTAAAACAACCACATCTTCCACACCTACAACAAGCCAAATATTGTAATCAAACTTGCTGTAATAAAAAATAAAAAAACATTAAATTAAAAACACGAACAAGAAGTAGTGAGACAAACTTGAGGGGCTTTCTCCTGGCACATTCCATTCTAAATTCCAATCTAGAACACCACTTCCACTGAGGCTCTCTTGCCCTAGTAACCAGATTTGGTAAGGGAGAACTGCTGCCACCTTGTGGCCGTTTCACACAACAGCAGCTTTAATCCCAGCGCTAATGGTCAGTTGATATTCAAAATCATTGCATGCCTGTAAATGACACCTGCCCTGAAAACAAATCCTGGGGTCACATATCGACCAAAAAATTCAAAGGACGTCCATATTTCAAAAGGACCGTTTCAAAAGGCATATTTTACGCACATTAGTGTTCTGCTTCTTTTCCTTTCTTTCCTTTTTTGTTAAAAAAAACGGGAATGGAAAAAGGCATCCCTCAGAATGGGCGAAAATCATTGCAAACGAATCAATGGACAGAGGTTTAATCTCCAATATATATAAACAGCTCATGCAGCTTAATATTAAAAAAAAACAAACAACCCAATACAAAAATGGGCAGAAGATCTAAAGAGACGTTTCTTCAAAGAAGACACAGAGATGGCCAAGACGCACATGAAAAGCTGCTCAACAGCACTAATTATTAGAGAAATGCAAATCAAAACTACAATGAGGTATCACCTCACACCTGTTAGAATCGGCATCATCAGAAAATCTACAAACAACCAATTCTGGGGAGGGTGTGGACAAAAGTAGCCCTCTTCCACTATTGGTGGGAATGTAAATTGATACAGTCACTATGGAGAACAGTATGGAGGTTCCTTAAAAAAACTAGATATAGAATTTCCATCTGATCCTGCAATCCCACTTCTGGGCATATACCCAGAGAAAACGGTAAATCAAAAAGGCACATTCACCACAATGTTCGTTGCAGCACTATTTACAATAGCCAGGTAATGGAAGCAACCTAAATGCCCACAGACAGATGAATGGATAAAGATGGGGTACATATATAAAATGGAATATTACTCGGCCATAAAAAGGAATGAAACTGGGTCATTTGTAGAGACATCGATGGATCGAGAGACTGTCATACAGAATGAAGTAAGTCAGAAAGAGGAAAACAAATACTGTATATTAATGCATATATGAGGAGCCTAAAAAATGGTACAGATGAACTGGTTTGCAGGGAAGAAATAGAGACACAGAGGTAGAGAACAAACGTATGGACACCAAGTGTGGGAAGCCATGGGGTGGTGGTTGTGGGATGAGTTAGGAGATTGGGATTGACCTGTATACATGTATATGCATAAAATACATAACTAATAATAACGTGCTGTATAAAAAAAATAAAATTAAATTTCAAAATTTTAAAAAATAAAATTTAAAAATAAAAGAGAAAAAAGTTCTTCCCGTCACACAGATGTATTTATAGGAATGAATTATTTCCATGCTTATATCTATAAATATATAAAAGAGGAATAAAATCTAACTTGAACCATAAAAGAAAAAAAAAACCTGAACCCACGAGTTATACAGAGGAAAACCCTATCAGGGCACTTGCTCCAGTTGAAAACAATACTGAAATTGGTCAGAGGTGGGAAACCATCTCCCATACAGCCATCAACCCACCCCGCACGCAAGGAGCGTCCTCATTGCAAACCTGGGGGACCGTGCCGAGGCATCTGTGAGTAAACGTGAGCTGAGCCCCAGGCCAGCTGCTGCTGAACTGTTCCCACCCTTCCCAGGTAAAACACCTGAATATGTAAAAGGGCTTGAAAGCCTAGAGAAAGGGCCGTCGAGCCACACCAGCGACAACACGCAGGCCAACTTGGTGCCTGCAGGCCAGCCAGGTTGGTCTTGGCCCCGGGCGCTCTTCCGGAAGCTTTCCATTGCCCTGTCTGAGATACCCCTCCTGTCCCGGCCCCCACTGCTTTTTTCCTTCCTCACCTCTGTCCGGAGATAAATTCCAGCAGAAGGTATGGGTGACACATTCTCTTCTTTACAGGTGGCAGCCTGGCAACTCCTGCAGAAAGGCCAGCAGAGTCCCACTCACACCGGGCCACCCACAAAGCTGTGGCCCCTCACTCCCTCCCACCAGCACAGCCCCGAGACTGCTGACGGGGCAGAGAATATGGAGTCAGGCACAGTTTCAGGGGCTATTGCTGCCTGGAGCGCTGTTTATATTGACCTCAACGAGGCACACCTGGGGAGGGCGGGCCGGCAGGGTAAGGCTGCCCAGGTCAGCTAATCCACAACCCTCAGGGAATCACATTGGTGAAAATGGACCTCGCTAAGGCAGAAGAGAAGCCAAGGAAAAAAAGGACACAATGCCATTTGCAGCACCGTAAATGAGTCTAGAAGTAATCACGTGACTTGTAGTAAGTCAGAAAGTGAAAGACACATATCATATCATATCACTTATAGGTGTTACCTAAAAGTGGACACCAGGGCAGATATTTCCACGGAGAAGGGCAATCACAGATTCATTAAACAAACTTATGGTTCACCAATGGAATGGTGTGAGGATTGGTTTCATTACGATATCGGGGTTAACAGACATATACAAACACAGGTGACATATATAATCACCAAAGACCTACAGAATACCAAGAGAGGACTACTCAACATTCTGTCATAACGTACATGGGAAAAGGATCCCAGGAAGTACAGACATCTGTATATGTGTAAAAGAACCACATCTTCCACACCTACAACAAGCCAAACATTGTAATCAAACTTGCTGTAATAAAAAATAAAAAAATTAAATTAAAAACACGAACAAGAAGTAGTGAGACAAACTTGAGGGGCTTTCTCCTGGCACATTCCATTCTAAATTCCAATCTAGAACACCACTTCCACTGAGGCTCTCTTGCCCTAGTAACCAGATTTGGTAAGGGAGAACTGCTGCCACCTTGTGGCCGTTTCACACAACAGCAGATTTAATCCCAGCGCTAATGGTCAGTTGATATTCAAAATCATTGCAGGCCTGTAAATGACACCTGCCCTGAAAACAAATCCTGGGGTCACATATCGACCAAAAAATTCAAAGGACGTCCATATTTCAAAAGGACCGTTTCAAAAGGCATATTTTACGCACATTAGTGTTCTGCTTCTTTTCCTTTCTTTCCTTTTTTGTTAAAAAAAACGGGAATGGAAAAAGGCATCCCTCAGAATGGGCGAAAATCGTTGCAAACGAATCAATGGACAGAGGTTTAATCTCCAATATATATAAACAGCTCATGCAGCTTAATATTAAAAAAAAACAAATAACCCAATACAAAAATGGGCAGAAGATCTAAAGAGACGTTTCTTCAAAGAAGACACAGAGATGGCCAAGACGCACATGAAAAGCTGCTCAACAGCACTAATTATTAGAGAAATGCAAATCAAAACTACAATGAGGTATCACCTCACACCTGTTAGAATCGGCATCATCAGAAAATCTACAAACTACAAATTCTGGGTAGGGTGTGGACAAAAGTAGCCCTCTTCCACTATTGGTGGGAATGTAAATTGATACAGTCACTATGTAGAACAGTATGGAGTTTCCTTAAAAACTAGAAATAGAATTACCATCTGATCCAGCAATCCCACTTCTAGGCATATACCCAGAGAAAACGGTAAATCAAAAAGGCACATTCACCACAATGTTCGTTGCAGCACTATTTACAATAGCCAGGTAATGGAAGCAACCTAAATGCCCACAGACAGATGAATGGATAAAGATGTGGTACATATATAAAATGGAATATTACTCGGCCATAAAAAGGAATGAAACTGGGTCATTTGTAGAGACATCGATGGATCGAGAGACTGTCATACAGAATGAAGTAAGTCAGAAAGAGGAAAACAAATATTGTATATTAATGCATATATGTGGAGCCTAAAAAATGGTACAGATGAACTGGTTTGCAGGGAAGAAATAGAGACACAGAGGTAGAGAAAAAACGTATGGACACCAAGTGTGGGAAGCCATGGGGTGGTGGTGGTGGGATGAGTTGGGAGATTGGGATTGACCTGTATACATGTATATGCATAAAATACATAACTAATAATAACGTGCTGTATAAAAAAATAAAATTGAATTTCAAAATTTTAAAAAATAAAATTTAAAAATAAAAGAGAAAAAAGTTCTTCCCGTCACACAGATGTATTTATAGGAATGAATTATTTCCATGCTTATATCTATAAATATATAAAAGAGGAATAAAATCTAACTTGAACCATAAAAGAAAAAAACACCTGAACCCATGAGTTATACAGAGGAAAACCCTATCAGCGCACTTGCTCCAGCGGTAAACAATTCTGAAATTGGTCAGAGGTGGGAAACCATCTCCCATACAGCCAGCAACCCACGCCCCACGCAAGGAGCGTCCTCATTGCAAAGCTGGGGGACCGTGCCGAGGCATCTGTGAGTAAACGTGAGCTGAGCCCCAGGCCAGCTGCTGCTGAACTGTTCCCACCCTTCCCAGGTAAAACACCTGAATATGTACAAGGGCTTGAAAGCCTAGAGGAAGGGCCGTCGAGCCACACCAGCAACAACACGCAGGCAAACTTGGTGCCTGCAGGCCAGCCAGGTTGGTCTTGGCCCCGGGCGCTCTTCCGGAAGCTTTCCATTGCCCTGTCTGAGATACCCCTCCTGTCCCGCCCCCACTGCTTTTCTCCATCCTCACCTCTGTCCGGAGAGAAATTCCAGCGGAAGGTATGGGTGACACATTCTCTTCTTTACAGGTGGCAGCCTGGCAACTCCTGCAGAAAGGCCAGCAGAGTCCCACTCACACCAGGCCACCCACAAAGCTGTGGCCCCTCACTCCCTCCCACCAGCACAGACCCGAGACTGCTGACGGGGCAGAGAATATGGAGTCAGGCACAGCTTCAGGGGCTATTGCTGCCTGGAGCGCTGTTTATATTGACCTCAAAGAGGCACACCTGGGGAGGGCGGGCCGGCAGGGTAAGGCTGCCCAGGTCAGCTAATCCACAACCCTCAGGGAATCACATTGGTGAAAATGGACCTCGCTAAGGCAGAAGAGAAGCCAAGGAAAAAAAGGAAACAATGCCATTTGTAGCACCGTAAATGAGTCTAGAATTAATCACGTGACTTGTAGTAAGTCAGAAAGTGAAAGACACATATCATATCATATCACTTATAGGTGTTACCTAAAAATGGATACCAGGGCAGATATTTCCACGGAGAAGGGCAATCACAGATTCATTAAACAAACTTATGGTTCACCAATGGAAAGGTGTGAGGATTGGTTTCATTATGATATCGGGGTTAACAGACATATACAAACACAGGTGACATATATAATCACCAAAGACCTACAGAATACCAAGACAGGACTACTCAACATTCTGTCATAATGTACATGGGAAATGGATCCCAGGAAGAACAGACATCTGTATATGTGTAAAAGAACCACATCTTCCACACCTACAACAAGCCAAACATTGTAATCAAACTTGCTGTAATAAAAAATAAAAAACATTAAATTAAAAACACGAACAAGAAGTAGTGAGACAAACTTGAGGGGCTTTCTGCTGGCACATTCCATTCTAAATTCCAATCTAGAACACCACTTCCACTGAGGCTCTCTTGCCCTAGTAACCAGATTTGGTAAGGGAGAACTGCTGCCGCCTTGTGGCCGTTTCACACAACAGCAGCTTTAATCCCAGCGCTAATGGTCAGTTGATATTCAAAATCATTGCAGGCCTGTAAATGACACCTGCCCTGAAAACAAATCCTGGGGTCACATATCGACCAAAAAATTCAAAGGACGTCCATATTTCAAAAGGACCGTTTCAAAAGGCATATTTTACGCACATTAGTGTTCTGCTTCTTTTCCTTTCTTTCCTTTTTTTTTTTTTTGTGGTATGCGGGCTTCTCACGGTCGCGGCCTCCCCCGTTGCGGAGCACAGGCTCCGGATGCGCAGGCCCAGCGGCCACGGCTCACGGGCCCAGCCGCTCCGTGGCATATGGGATCCTCCCAGACCGGGGCACGAACCCGTATACCCTGCATCGGCAGGCGGACTCTCAACCACTGCGCCACCAGGGAGGCCCGCCTTTCTTTCCTTTTTTGTTAAAAAAAAACGGGAATGGAAAAAGGCATCCCTCAGAATGGGCGAAAATCGGTGCAAACGAATCAATGGACAGAGGTTTAATCTCCAATATATATAAACAGCTCATGCAGCTTAATATTAAAAAAAAACAAACAACCCAATACAAAAATGGGCAGAAGATCTAAAGAGACGTTTCTTCAAAGAAGACACAGAGATGGCCAAGACGCACATGAAAAGCTGCTCAACAGCACTAATTATTAGAGAAATGCAAATCAAAACTACAATGAGGTATCACCTCACACCTGTTAGAATCGGCATCATCAGAAAATCTACAAACAACAAATTCTGTGGAGGGTGTGGACAAAAGTAGCCCTCTTCCACTATTGGTGGGAATGTAAATTGATACAGTCACTATGGAGAACAGTATGGAGTTTCCTTAAAAAAACTAGAAATAGAATTACCATCTGATCCAGCAATCCCACTTCTGGGCATATACCCAGAGAAAACGGTAAATCAAAAAGGCACATTCACCACAATGTTCGTTGCAGCACTATTTACAATAGCCAGGTAATGGAAGCAACCTAAATGCCCACAGACAGATGAATGGATAAAGATGTGGTACATATATAAAATTGAATATTACACGGCCATAAAAAGGAATGAAACTGGGTCATTTGTAGAGACATCGATGGATCGAGAGACTGTCATACAGAATGAAGTAAGTCAGAAAGAGGAAAACAAATATTGTATATTAATGCATATATGTGGAGCCTAAAAAATGGTACAGATGAACTGGTTTGCAGGGAAGAAATAGAGACACAGAGGTAGAGAACAAACGTATGGACACCAAGTGAGGGAAGCCATGGGGTGGTGGTGGTGGGATGAGTTGGGAGATTGGGATTGACCTGTATACATGTATATGCATAAAATACATAACTAATAATAACGTGCTGTATAAAAAAAATAAAATTGAATTTCAAAATTTTAAAAAATAAAATTTAAAAATAAAAGAGAAAAAAGTTCTTCCCGTCACACAGATGTATTTATAGGAATGAATTATTTCCATGCTTATATCTATAAATATATAAAAGAGGAATAAAATCTAACTTGAACCAAAAAAGAAAAAAACACCTGAACCCATGAGTTATACAGAGGAAAACCCTATCAGCGCACTTGCTCCAGCGGTAAACAATTCTGAAATTGGTCAGAGGTGGGAAACCATCTCCCATACAGCCAGCAAACCACCCCCCACGCAAGGAGCGTCCTCATTGCAAAGCTGGGGGACCATGCCGAGGCATCTGTGAGTAAACGTGAGCTGAGCCCCAGGCCAGCTGCTCCTGAACTGTTCCCACCCTTCCCAGGTAAAACACGTGAATATGTACAAGGCCTTGAAAGCCTAGAGGAAGGGCCGTCGAGCCACACCAGGGACAGCACGCAGGCCAACTTGGTGCCTGCAGGCCAGCCAGGGTGGTCTTGGCACCGGGCGCTCTTCCAGAAGCTTTCCATTGCCCTGCCTGAGATACACCTCCTGTCCCGGCCCCCACTGCATTTTTCCTTCCGCACCTCTGTCCGGAGAGAAATTCCAGCGGAAGGTATGGGTGACACATCCTCTTCTTTACAGGCGGCAGCCTGGCAACTCCTGCAGAAAGGCCAGCAGAGTCCCACTCACACCAGGCCACCCACAAAGCTGTGGCCCCTCACTCCCTCCCACCAGCACAGACCCGAGACTGCTGACGGGGCAGAGAATATGGAGTCAGGCACAGCTTCAGGGGCTATTGCTGCCTGGAGCGCTGTTTATATTGACCTCAACGAGGCACACCTGTGGAGGGCGGGCCGGCAGGGTAAGGCTGCCCAGGTCAGCTAATCCACAACCCTCAGGGAATCACATTGTTGAAAATGGACCTCACTAAGGCAGAATAGAAGCCAAGGAAAAAAAGGACACAATGCCATTTGCAGCACCGTAAATGAGTCTAGAAGTAATCACGTGACTTGTAGTAAGTCAGAAAGTGAAAGACACATATCATATCATATCCCTTATAGGTGTTACCTAAAAATGGATACCAGGGCAGATATTTCCACGGAGAAGGGCAATCACAGATTCATTAAACAAACTTATGGTTCACCAATGGAAAGGTGTGAGGATTGGTTTCATTACGATATCGGGGTTAACAGACATATACAAACACAGGTGACATATATAATCACCAAAGACCTACAGAATACCAAGACAGGACTACTCAACATTCTGTCATAACGTACATGGGAAATGGATCCCAGGAAGAACAGACATCTGTATATGTGTAAAAGAACCACATCTTCCACACCTACAACAAGCCAAACATTGTAATCAAACTTGCTGTAATAAAAAATAAAAAACATTAAATTAAAAACACGAACAAGAAGTAGTGAGACAAACTTGAGGGGCTTTCTCCTGGCACATTCCATTCTAAATTCCAATCTAGAACACCACTTCCACTGAGGCTCTCTTGCCCTAGTAACCAGATTTGGTAAGGGAGAACTGCTGCCACCTTGTGGCCGTTTCACACAACAGCAGCTTTAATCCCAGCGCTAATGGTCAATTCATATTCAAAATCATTGCATGCCTGTAAATGACACCAGCCCTGAAAACAAATCCTGGGGTCACATATCGACCAAAAAATTCAAAGGACGTCCATATTTCAAAACGACCGTTTCAAAAGGCATATTTTACGCACATTAGTGTTCTGCTTCTTTTCCTTTCTTTCCTTTTTTGTTAAAAAAAACGGGAATGGAAAAAGGCATCCCTCAGAATGGGCGAAAATCGGTGCAAACGAATCAATGGACAGAGGTTTAATCTCCAATATATATAAACAGCTCATGCAGCTTAATATTAAAAAAACAAACAACCCAATACAAAAATGGGCAGAAGATCTAAAGAGACGTTTCTTCAAAGAAGACACAGAGATGGCCAAGACGCACATGAAAAGCTGCTCAACAGCACTAATTATTAGAGAAATGCAAATCAAAACTACAATGAGTTATCACCTCACACCTGTTAGAATCGGCATCATCAGAAAATCTACAAACAACCAATTCTGGGGAGGGTGTGGACAAAAGGAGCCCTCTTCCACTATTGGTGGGAATGTAAATTGATACAGTCACTATGGAGAACAGTATGGAGTTTCCTTAAAAAAACTAGAAATAGAATTACCATCTGATCCAGCAATCCCACTTCTGGGCATATACCCAGAGAAAACGGTAAATCAAAAAGGCACATTCACCACAATGTTCGTTGCAGCACTATTTACAATAGCCAGGTAATGGAAGCAACCTAAATGCCCACAGACAGATGAATGGATAAAGATGTGGTACATATATAAAATGGAATATTACTCGGCCATAAAAAGGAATGAAACTGGGTCATTTGTAGAGACATCGATGGATCGAGAGACTGTCATACAGAATGAAGTAAGTCAGAAAGAGGAAAACAAATATTGTATATTAATGCATATATGTGGAGCCTAAAAAATGGTACAGATGAACTGGTTTGCAGGGAAGAAATAGAGACACAGAGGTAGAGAACAAACGTATGGACACCAAGTGTGGGAAGCCATGGGGTGGTGGTGGTGGGATGAGTTAGGAGATTGGGATTGACCTGTATACATGTATATGCATAAAATACATAACTAATAATAACGTGCTGTATAAAAAAATAAAATTAAATTTCAAAATTTTAAAAAATAAAATTTAAAAATAAAAGAGAAAAAAGTTCTTCCCGTCACACAGATGTATTTATAGGAATGAATTATTTCCATGCTTATATCTATAAATATATAAAAGAGGAAAAAATTCTAACTTGAACCATAAAAGAAAAAAAAACCTGAACCCACGAGTTATACAGAGGAAAACCCTATCAGGGCACTTGCTCCAGCAGTAAACAATTCTGAAATTGGTCAGAGGTGGGAAATCATCTCCCATACAGCCAGCAACCCACCCCCCACGCAAGGAGCGTCCTCATTGCAAAGCTGGGGGACCGTGCCGAGGCATCTGTGAGTAAACGTGAGCTGAGCCCCAGGCCAGCTGCTGCTGAACTGTACCCACCCTTCCCAGGTAAAACACCTGAATATGTACAAGGGCTTGAAAGCCTAGAGGAAGGGCCGTTGAGCCACACCAGCGACAACACGCAGGCCAACTTGGTGCCTGCAGGCCAGCCAGGTTGGTCTTGGCCCCGGGCGCTCTTCCGGAAGCTTTCCATTGCCCTGTCTGAGATACCCCTCCTGTCCCGGCCCCCACTGCTTTTTTCCTTCCTCACCTCTGTCCGGAGAGAAATTCCAGCGGAAGGTATGGGTGACACATTCTCTTCTTTACAGGTGGCAGCCTGGCAACTCCTGCAGAAAGGCCAGCAGAGTCCCACTCACACCGGGCCACCCACAAAGCTGTGGCCCCTCACTCCCTCCCACCAGCACAGCCCCGAGACTGCTGACGGGGCAGAGAATATGGAGTCAGGCACAGCTTCAGGGGCTATTGCTGCCTGGAGCTCTGTTTATATTGACCTCAACGAGGCACACCTGGGGAGGGCGGGCCGGCAGGGTAAGGCTGCCCAGGTCAGCTAATCCACAACCCTCAGGGAATCACATTGGTGAAAATGGACCTCGCTAAGGCAGAAGAGAAGCCAAGGAAAAAAAGGACACAATGCCATTTGCAGCACCGTAAATGAGTCTAGAAGTAATCACGTGACTTGTAGTAAGTCAGAAAGTGAAAGACACATATCATATCATATCACTTATAGGTGTTACCTAAAAATGGATACCAGGGCAGATATTTCTACGGAGAAGGGCAATCACAGATTCATTAAACAAACTTATGGTTCACCAATGGAATGGTGTGAGGATTGGTTTCATTACAATATCGGGCTTAACAGACATATACAAACACAGGTGACATATATAATCACCAAAGACCTACAGAATACCAAGAGAGGACTACTCAACATTCTGTCATAACGTACATGGGAAATGGATCCCAGGAAGAACAGACATCTGTATATGTGTAAAAGAACCACATCTTCCACACCTACAACAAGCCAAACATTGTAATCAAACTTGCTGTAATAAAAAATAAAAAAAATTATATTAAAAACCTGAACAAGAAGTAGTGAGACAAACTTGAGGGGCATTCTCCTGGCACATTCCATTCTAAATTCCAATCTAGAACACCACTTCCACTGAGGCTCTCTTGCCCTAGTAACCAGATTTGGTAAGGGAGAACAGCTGCCACCTTGTGGCCGTTTCACACAACAGCAGCTTTAATCCCAGCGCTAATGGTAAGTTGATATTCAAAATCATTGCAGGCCTGTAAATGACACCTGCCCTGAAAACAAATCCTGGGGTCACATATCGACCAAAAAATTCAACGGACGTCCATATTTCAAAACGACCGTTTCAAAAGGCATATTTTACGCACATTAGTGTTCTGCTTCTTTTCCTTTCTTTCTTTTTTGTTAAAAAAAATGGGAATGGAAAAAGGCATCCCTCAGAATGGGCGAAAATCGGTGCAAACGAATCAATTGACAGAGGTTTAGTCTCCAATATATATAAACAGCTCATGCAGCTTAATATTAAAAAAAAAAAACAACCCAATACAAAAATGGGCAGAAGATCTAAAGAGACGTTTCTTCAAAGAAGACACAGAGATGGCCAAGACGCACATGAAAAGCTGCTCAACAGCACTAATTATTAGAGAAATGCAAATCAAAACTACAATGAGGTATCACCTCACACCTGTTAGAATCGGCATCATCAGAAAATCTACAAACAACCAATTCTGGGGAGGGTGTGGACAAAAGGAGCCCTCTTCCACTACTGGTCGGAATGTAACTTGATACAGTCACTATGGAGAACAGTATGGAGTTTCCTTAAAAAAACTATAAATAGAATTACCATCTGATCCAGCAATCCCACTTCTGGGCATATACCCAGAGAAAACCGTAAATCAAAAAGGCACATTCACCACAATGTTCGTTGCAGCACTATTTACAATAGCCAGGTAATGGAAGCAACCTAAATGCCCACAGACAGATGAATGGATAAAGATGTGGTACATATATAAAATGGAATATTACTCGGCCATAAAAAGGAATGAAACTGGGTCATTTGTAGAGACATCGATGGATCGAGAGACTGTCATACAGAATGAAGTAATTCAGAAAGAGGAAAGCAAATATTGTATATTAATGCATATATGTGGAGCCTAAAAAATGGTACAGATGAACTGGTTTGCAGGGAAGAAATAGAGACACAGAGGTAGAGAACAAACGTATGGACACCAAGTGTGGGAAGCCATGGGGTGGTGGTGGTGGGATGAGTTAGGAGATTGGGATTGACCTGTATACATGTATATGCATAAAATACATAACTAAGAATAACGTGCTGTATAAAAAAATAAAATTAAATTTCAAAATTTTAAAAAATAAAATTTAAAAATAAAAGAGAATAAAGTTCTTCCCGTCACACAGATGTATTTATAGGAATGAATTATTTCCATGCTTATATCTATAAATATATAAAAGAGGAATAAAATCTAACTTGAACCATAAAAGAAAAAAAAAACCTGAACCCACGAGTTATACAGAGGAAAACCCTATCAGGGCACTTGCTCCAGCGGTAAACAATTCTGAAATTGGTCAGAGGTGGGAAACCATCTCCCATACAGCCAGCAACCCACCCCCCACGCAAGGAGCGTCCTCATTGCAAAGCTGGGGGACCGTGCCGAGGCATCTGTGAGTAAACGTGAGCTGAGCCCCAGGCCAGCTGCTGCTGAACTGTTCCCACCCTTCCCAGGTAAAACACCTGAATATGTACAAGGGCTTGAAAGCCTAGAGGAAGGGCCGTCGAGCCACACCAGTGACAACACGCAGGCCAACTTGGTGCCTGCAGGCCAGCCAGGTTGGTCTTGGCGCCGGGCGCTCTTCCGGAAGCTTTCCATTGCCCTGTCTGAGATACCCCTCCTGTCCCGGCCCCCACTGCTTTTTTCCTTCCTCACCTCTGTCCGGAGAGAAATTCCAGCGGAAGGTATGGGTGACACATTCTCTTCTTTACAGGTTGCAGGATGGCAACTCCTGCAGAAAGGCCAGCAGAGTCCCACTCACACCGGGCCACCCAAAAAGCTGTGGCCCCTCACTCCCTCCCACCAGCACAGCCCCGAGACTGCTGACGGGGCAGAGAATATGGAGTCAGGCACAGCTTCAGGGGCTATTGCTGCCTGGAGCGCTGTTTATATTGACCTCAACGAGGCACACCTGGGGAGGGCGGGCCGGCAGGGTAAGGCTGCCCAGCTCAGCTAATCCACAACCCTCAGGGAATCACATTGGTGAAAATGGACCTCGCTAAGGCAGAAGAGAAGCAAAGGAAAAAAAGGACAAAATGCCATTTGCAGCACCGTACATGAGTCTAGAAGTAATCACGTGACTTGTAGTAAGTCAGAAAGTGAAAGACACATATCATATCATATCACTTATAGGTGTTACCTAAAAATGGATACCAGGGCAGATATTTCCACGGAGAAGGGCAATCAAAGATTCATTAAACAAACTTATGGTTCACCAATGGAATGGTGTGAGGATTGGTTTCATTACAATATCGGGCTTAACAGACATATACAAACACAGGTGACATATATAATCACCAAAGACCTACAGAATACCAAGAGAGGACTACTCAACATTCTGTCATAACGTACATGGGAAAAGGATCCAAGGAAGAAAAGACATCTGTATATGTGTAAAAGAACCACATCTTCCACACCTACAAGCCAAACATTGTAATCAAACTTGCTGTAATAAAAAATAAAAAAATTATATTAAAAACACGAACAAGAAGTAGTGAGACAAACTTGAGGGGCATTCTCCTGGCACATTCCATTCTAAATTCCAATCTAGAACACCACTTCCACTGAGGCTCTCTTGCCCTAGTAACCAGATTTGGTAAGGGAGAACTGCTGCCACCTTGTGGCCGTTTCACACAACAGCAGCTTTAATCCCAGCGCTAATGGTCAGTTGATATTCAAAATCATTGCAGGCCTGTAAATGACACCTGCCCTGAAAACAAATCCTGGGGTCACATATCGACCAAAAACTTCAAAGGACGTCCATATTTCAAAACGACCGTTTCAAAAGGCATATTTTACGCACATTAGTGTTCTGCTTCTTTTCCTTTCTTTCCTTTTTTGTTAAAAAAAACGGGAATGGAAAAAGGCATCCCTCAGAATGGGCGAAAATCGGTGTAAACGAATCAATGGACAGAGGTTTAATCTCCAATATATATAAAGAGCTCATGCAGCTTAATATTAAAAAAAAACAAACAACCCAATACAAAAATGGGCAGAAGATCTAAAGAGACGTTTCTTCAAAGAAGACACAGAGATGGCCAAGACGCACATGAAAAGCTGCTCAACAGCACTAATTATTAGAGAAATGCAAATCAAAACTACAATGAGGTATCACCTCACACCTGTTAGAATCGGCATCATCAGAAAATCTACAAACAACCAATTCTGGGGAGGGTGTGGACAAAAGGAGCCCTCTTCCACTATTGGTGGGAATGTAAATTGATACAGTCACTATGGAGAACAGTATGGAGTTTCCTTAAAAAAACTAGAAATAGAATTACCATCTGATCCAGCAATCCCACTTCTTGGCATATACCCAGAGAAAACGGTAAATCAAATAGGCACATTAGCACAATGTTCGTTGCAGCACTATTTACAATAGCCAGGTAATGGAAGCAACCTAAATGCCCACAGACAGATGAATGGATAAAGATGTGGTACATATATAAAATGGAATATTACTCGGCCATAAAAAGGAATTAAACTGGGTCATTTGTAGAGACATCGATGGATTGAGAGACTGTCATACAGAATGAAGTAAGTCAGAAAGAGGAAAACAAATATTGTATATTAATGCATATATGTGGAGCCTAAAAAATGGTACACATGAACTGGTTTGCAGGGAAGAAATAGAGACACAGAGGTAGAGAACAAACTTATGGACACCAAGTGTGGGAAGCCATGGGGTGGTGGTGGTGGGATGAGTTGGGAGATTGGGATTGACCTGTATACATGTATATGCATAAAATACATAACTAATAATAACGTGCTGTATAAAAAAAATAAAATTGAATTTCAAAATTTTAAAAAATAAAATTTAAAAATAAAAGAGAAAAAAGTTCTTCCCGTCACACAGATGTATTTATAGGAATGAATTATTTCCATGCTTATATCTATAAATATATAAAAGAGGAATAAAATCTAACTTGAACCAAAAAAGAAAAAAACACCTGAACCCATGAGTTATACAGAGGAAAACCCTATCAGCGCACTTGCTCCAGCGGTAAACAATTCTGAAATTGGTCAGAGGTGGGAAACCATCTCCCATACAGCCAGCAACCCACCCCCCACGCAAGGAGCGTCCTCATTGCAAAGCATGGGGACCATGCCGAGGCATTTGTGAGTAAACGTGAGCTGAGCCCCAGGCCAGCTGCTCCTGAACTGTTCCCACCCTTCCCAGGTAAAACACCTGAATATGTACAAGGGCTTGAAAGCCTAGAGGAAAGGCCGTCGAGCCACACCAGGGACAGCACGCAGGCCAACTTGCTGCCTGCAGGCCAGCCAGGGTGGTCTTGGCACCGGGCGCTCTTCCAGAAGCTTTCCATTGCCCTGCCTGTGATACACCTCCTGTCCCGGTCCCCACTGCTTTTTTCCTTCCTCACCTCTGTCCGGAGAGAAATTCCAGCGGAAGGTATGGGTGACACATCCTCTTCTTTACAGGCGGCAGCCTGGCAACTCCTGCAGAAAGGCCAGCAGAGTCCCACTCACACCAGGCCACCCACAAAGCTGTGGCCCCTCACTCCCTCCCACCAGCACAGACCCGAGACTGCTGACGGGGCAGAGAATATGGAGTCAGGCACAGCTTCAGGGGCTATTGCTGCCTGGAGCTCTGTTTATATTGACCTCAACGAGGCACACCTGTGAAGGGCGGGCCGGCAGGGTAAGGCTGCCCAGGTCAGCTAATCCACAACCCTCAGGGAATCACATTGTTGAAAATGGACCTCACTAAGGCAGAATAGAAGCCAAGGAAAAAAAGGACACAATGCCATTTGCAGCACCGTAAATGAGTCTAGAAGTAATCACGTGACTTGTAGTAAGTCAGAAAGTGAAAGACACATATCATATCATATCACTTATAGGTGTTACCTAAAAATGGATACCAGGGCAGATATTTCCACGGAGAAGGGCAATCACAGATTCATTAAACAAACTTATGGTTCACCAATGGAAAGGTGTGAGGATTGGTTTCATTACGATATCGGGGTTAACAGACATATACAAACACAGGTGACATATATAATCACCAAAGACCTACAGAATACCAAGACAGGACTACTCAACATTCTGTCATAACGTACATGGGAAATGGATCCCAGGAAGAACAGACATCTGTATATGTGTAAAAGAACCACATCTTCCACACCTACAACAAGCCAAACATTGTAATCAAACTTGCTGTAATAAAAAATAAAAAAACATTAAATTAAAAACACGAACAAGAAGTAGTGAGACAAACTTGAGGGGCTTTCTCCTGGCACATTCCATTCTAAATTCCAATCTTGAACACCACTTCCACTGAGGCTCTCTTGCCCTAGTAACCAGATTTGGTAAGGGAGAACTGCTGCCACCTTGTGGCCGTTTCACACAACAGCAGCTTTAATCCCAGCGCTAATGGTCAGTTGATATTCAAAATCATTGCAGGCCTGTAAATGACACCTGCCCTGAAAACAAATCCTGGGGTCACATATCGACCAAAAACTTCAAAGGACGTCCATATTTCAAAACGACCGTTTCAAAAGGCATATTTTACGCACATTAGTGTTCTGCTTCTTTTCCTTTCTTTCCTTTTTTGTTAAAAAAAACGGGAATGGAAAAAGGCATCCCTCAGAATGGGCGAAAATCGTTGCAAACGAATCAATGGACAGAGGTTTAATCTCCAATATATATAAACAGCTCATGCAGCTTAATATTAAAAAAAAACAAATAACCCAATACAAAAATGGGCAGAAGATCTAATGAGACGTTTCTTCAAAGAACACACAGAGATGGCCAAGACGCACATGAAAAGCTGCTCAACAGCACTAATTATTAGAGAAATGCAAATCAAAACTACAATGATGTATCACCTCACACCTGTTAGAATCGGCATCATCAGAAAATCTACAAACAACAAATTCTGTGGAGGGTGTGGACAAAAGTAGCCCTCTTCCACTATTGGTGGGAATGTAAATTGATACAGTCACTATGGAGAACAGTATGGAGTTTCCTTAAAAAAACTAGAAATAGAATTACCATCTGATCCAGCAATCCCACTTCTGGGCATATACCCAGAGAAAACGGTAAATCAAAAAGGCACATTCACCACAATGTTCGTTGCAGCACTATTTACAATAGCCAGGTAATGGAAGCAACCTAAATGCCCACAGACAGATGAATGGATAAAGATGTGGTACATATATAAAATGGAATATTACTCGGCCATAAAAAGGAATGAAACTGGGTCATTTGTAGAGACATCGATGGATCGAGAGACTGTCATACAGAATGAAGTAAGTCAGAAAGAGGAAAACAAATATTGTATATTAATGCATATATGTGGAGCCTAAAAAATGGTACAGATGAACTGGTTTGCAGGGAAGAAATAGAGACACAGAGGTAGAGAACAAACGTATGGACACCAAGTGTGGGAAGCCATGGGGTGGTGGTGGTGGGATGAGTTAGGAGATTGGGAATGACCTGTATACATGTATATGCATAAAATACATAACTAATAATAACGTGCTGTATAAAAAAAATAAAATTGAATTTCAAAATTTTAAAAAATAAAATTTAAAAATAAAAGAGAAAAAAGTTCTTCCCGTCACACAGATGTATTTATAGGAATGAATTATTTCCATGCTTATATCTATAAATATATAAAAGAGGAATAAAATCTAACTTGAACCAAAAAAGAAAAAAACACCTGAACCCATGAGTTATACAGAGGAAAACCCTATCAGCGCACTTGCTCCAGCGGTAAACAATTCTGAAATTGGTCAGAGGTGGGAAACCATCTCCCATACAGCCAGCAACCCACGCCCCACGCAAGGAGCGTCCTCATTGCAAAGCTTGGGGACCATGCCGAGGCATCTGTGAGTAAACGTGAGCTGAGCCCCAGGCCAGCTGCTCCTGAACTGTTCCCACCCTTCCCAGGTAAAACACCTGAATATGTACAAGGGCTTGAAAGCCTAGAGGAAAGGCCGTCGAGCCACACCAGGGACAGCACGCAGGCCAACTTGGTGCCTGCAGGCCAGCCAGGGTGGTCTTGGCACCGGGCACTCTTCCAGAAGCTTTCCATTGCCCTGCGTGAGATACACCTCCTGTCCCGGCCCCCACTGCTTTTTTCCTGACTCACCTCTGTCCGGAGAGAAATTCCAGCGGAAGGTATGGGTGACACATCCTCTTCTTTACAGGCGGCAGCCTGGCAACTCCTGCAGAAAGGCCAGGAGAGCCCCACTCACACCGGGCCACCCACAAAGCTGTGGCCCCTCACTCCCTCCCACCAGCACAGACCCGAGACTGCTGACGGGGCAGAGAATATGGAGTCAGGCACAGCTTCAGGGGCTATTGCTGCCTGGAGCACTGTTTATATTGACCTCAACGAGGCACACCTGTGGAGGGCGGGCCGGCAGGGTAAGGCTGCCCAGGTCAGCTAATCCACAACCCTCAGGGAATCACATTGTTGAAAATGGACCTCACTAAGGCAGAATAGAAGCCAAGGAAAAAAAGGACACAATGCCATTTGCAGCACCGTAAATGAGTCTAGAAGTAATCACGTGACTTGTAGTAAGTCAGAAAGTGAAAGACACATATCATATCATATCACTTATAGGTGTTACCTAAAAATGGATACCAGGGCAGATATTTCCACGGAGAAGGGCAATCACAGATTCATTAAACAAACTTATGGTTCACCAATGGAAAGGTGTGAGGATTGGTTTCATTACGATATCGGGGTTAACAGACATATACAAACACAGGTGACATATATAATCACCAAAGACCTACAGAATACCAAGACAGGACTACTCAACATTCTGTCATAACGTACATGGGAAATGGATCCCAGGAAGAACAGACATCTGTATATGTGTAAAAGAACCACATCTTCCACACCTACAACAAGCCAAACATTGTAATCAAACTTGCTGTAATAAAAAATAAAAAACATTAAATTAAAAACACGAACAAGAAGTAGTGAGACAAACTTGAGGGGCTTTCTCCTGGCACATTCCATTCTAAATTCCAATCTAGAACACCACTTCCACTGAGGCTCTCTTGCCCTAGTAACCAGATTTGGTAAGGGAGAACTGCTGCCACCTTGTGGCCGTTTCACACAACAGCAGCTTTAATCCCAGCGCTAATGGTCAGTTGATATTCAAAATCATTGCAGGCCTGTAAATGACACCTGCCCTGAAAACAAATCCTGGGGTCACATATCGACCAAAAAATTCAAAGGACGTCCATATTTCAAAAGGACCGTTTCAAAAGGCATATTTTACGCACATTAGTGTTCTGCTTCTTTTCCTTTCTTTCCTTTTTTGTTAAAAAAAACGGGAATGGAAAAAGGCATCCCTCAGAATGGGCGAAAATCGGTGCAAACGAATCAATGGACAGAGGTTTAATCTCCAATATATATAAACAGCTCATGCAGCTTAATATTAAAAAACAAACAACCCAATACAAAAATGGGCAGAAGATCTAAAGAGACGTTTCTTCAAAGAAGACACAGAGATGGCCAAGACGCACATGAAAAGCTGCTCAACAGCACTAATTATTAGAGAAATGCAAATCAAAACTACAATGAGGTATCACCTCACACCTGTTAGAATCGGCATCATCAGAAAATCTACAAACAACCAATTCTGGGGAGGGTGTGGACAAAAGGAGCCCTCTTCCACTATTGGTGGGAATGTAAATTGATACAGTCACTATGGAGAACAGTATGGAGTTTCCTTAAAAAAACTAGAAATAGAATTACCATCTGATCCAGCAATCCCACTTCTGGGCATATACCCAGAGAAAACCGTAAATCAAAAAGGCACATTCACCACAATGTTCGTTGCAGCACTATTTACAATAGCCAGGTAATGGAAGAAACCTAAATGCCCACAGACAGATGAATGGATAAAGATGTGGTACATATATAAAATGGAATATTACTCGGCCATAAAAAGGAATGAAACTGGGTCATTTGTAGAGACATCGATGGATCGAGAGACTGTCATACAGAATGAAGTAAGTCAGAAAGAGGAAAACAAATATTGTATATTAATGCATATATGTGGAGCCTAAAAAATGGTACAGATGAACTGGTTTGCAGGGAAGACATAGAGACACAGAGGTAGAGAACAAACGTATGGACACCAAGTGTGGGAAGCCATGGGGTGGTGGTGGTGGGATGAGTTAGGAGATTGGGATTGACCTGTATACATGTATATGCATAAAATACATAACTAATAATAACGTGCTGTATAAAAAAAATAAAATTAAATTTCAAAATTTTAAAAAATAAAATTTAAAAATAAAAGAGAAAAAAGTTCTTCCCGTCACACAGATGTATTTATAGGAATGAATTATATCCATGCTTATATCTATAAATATATAAAAGAGGAATAAAATCTAACTTGAACAATAAAAGAAAAAAAAAAACCTGAACCCACGAGTTATACAGAGGAAAACCCTATCAGGGCACTTGCTCCAGCGGTAACCAATTCTGAAATTGGTCAGAGGTGGGAAACCATCTCCCATACAGCCAGCAACCCACCCCCCACGCAAGGAGCGTCCTCATTGCAAAGCTGGGGGACCGTGCCGAGGCATCTGTGAGTAAACGTGAGCTGAGCCCCAGGCCAGCTTCTGCTGAACTGTTCCCACCCTTCCCAGGTAAAACACCTGAATATGTACAAGGGCTTGAAAGCCTAGAGGAAGGGCCGTCGAGCCACACCAGCGACAACACGCAGGCCAACTTGGTGCCTGCAGGCCAGCCAGGTTGGTCTTGGCCCCGGGCGCTCTTCCGGAAGCTTTCCATTGCCCTGTCTGAGATACCCCTCCTGTCCCGGCCCCCACTGCTTTTTTCCTTCCTCACCTCTGTCCGGAGAGAAATTCCAGCGGAAGGTATGGGTGACACATTCTCTTCTTTACAGGTGGCAGCCTGGCAACTCCTGCAGAAAGGCCAGCAGAGTCCCACTCACACCGGGCCACCCACAAAGCTGTGGCCCCTCACTCCCTCCCACCAGCACAGCCCCGAGACTGCTGACGGGGCAGAGAATATGGAGTCAGGCACAGCTTCAGGGGCTATTGCTGCCTGGAGCGCTGTTTATATTGACCTCAAAGAGGCACACCTGGGGAGGGCGGGCCGGCAGGGTAAGGCTGCCCAGGTCAGCTAATCTACACCCCTCAGGGAATCACATTGGTGAAAATGGACCTCGCTAAGGTAGAAGAGAAGCCAAGGAAAAAAAGGACACAATGCCATTTGCAGCACCGTAAATGAGTCTAGAATTAATCACGTGACTTGTAGTAAGTCAGAAAGTGAAAGACACATATCATATCATATCACTTATAGGTGTTACCTAAAAATGGATACCAGGGCAGATATTTCCACGGAGAAGGGCAATCACAGATTCATTAAACAAACTTATGGTTCACCAATGGAAAGGTGTGAGGATTGGTTTCATTACGATATCGGGGTTAACAGACATATACAAACACAGGTGACATATATAATCACCAAAGACCTACAGAATACCAAGACAGGACTACTCAACATTCTGTCATAACGTACATGGGAAATGGATCCCAGGAAGAACAGACATCTGTATATGTGTAAAAGAACCACATCTTCCACACCTACAACAAGCCAAACATTGTAATCAAACTTGCTGTAATAAAAAATAAAAAACATTAAATTAAAAACACGAACAAGATGTAGTGAGACAAACTTGAGGGGCTTTCTCCTGGCACATTCCATTCTAAATTCCAATCTAGAACACCACTTCCACTGAGGCTCTCTTGCCCTAGTAACCAGATTTGGTAAGGGAGAACTGCTGCCACCTTGTGGCCGTTTCACACAACAGCAGCTTTAATCCCAGCGCTAATGGTCAGTTGATATTCAAAATCATTGCAGGCCTGTAAATGACACCTGCCCTGAAAACAAATCCTGGGGTCACATATCGACCAAAAAATTCAAAGGACGTCCATATTTCAAAAGGACCGTTTCAAAAGCCATATTTTACGCACATTAGTGTTCTGCTTCTTTTCCTTTCTTTCCTTTTTTTTTTTTTTTTTTTGCGGTATGCGGGCCTCTCACTGTCGCGGCCTCCCCCGTTGCAGAGCACAGGCTCCGGATGCGCAGGCCCAGTGGCCACGGCTCACGGGCCCAGCCACTCCGTGGCATATGGGATCCTCCCAGACCGGGGCAAGAACCCGTATCCCCTGCATCGGCAGGCGGACTCTCAACCACTGCGCCACCAGGGAGGCCCTCCTTTCTTTCCTTTTTTGTTAAAAAAAAACGGGAATGGAAAAAGGCATCCCTCAGAATGGGCGAAAATCGGTGCAAACGAATCAATGGACAGAGGTTTAATCTCCAATATATATAAACAGCTCATGCAGCTTAATATTAAAAAAAAACAAACAACCCAATACAAAAATGGGCAGAAGATCTAAAGAGACGTTTCTTCAAAGAAGACACAGAGATGGCCAAGACGCACATGAAAAGCTGCTCAACAGCACTAATTATTAGAGAAATGCAAATCAAAACGACAATGAGGTATCACCTCACACCTGTTAGAATCGGCATCATCAGAAAATCTACAAACAACAAATTCTGTGGAGGGTGTGGACAAAAGTAGCCCTCTTCCACTATTGGTGGGAATGTAAATTGATACAGTCACTATGGAAAACAGTATGGAGTTTCCTTAAAAAAACTAGAAATAGAATTACCATCTGATCCAGCAATCCCACTTCTGGGCATATAGCCAGAGAAAACGGTAAATCAAAAAGGCACATTCACCACAATGTTCGTTGCAGCACTATTTACAATAGCCAGGTAATGGAAGCAACCTAAATGCCCACAGACAGATGAATGGATAAAGATGTGGTACACATATAAAATGGAATATTACTCGGCCATAAAAAGGAATGAAACTGGGTCATTTGTAGAGACATCGATGGATCGAGAGACTGTCATACAGAATGAAGTAAGTCAGAAAGAGGAAAACAAATATTGTATATTAATGCATATATGTGGAGCCTAAAAAATGGTACAGATGAACTGGTTTGCAGGGAAGAAATAGAGACACAGAGGTAGAGAACAAACGTATGGACACCAAGTGTGGGAAGCCATGGGGTGGTGGTGGTGGGATGAGTTGGGAGATTGGGAATGACCTGTATACATGTATATGCATAAAATACATAACTAATAATAACATGCTGTATAAAAAAAATAATATTGAATTTCAAAATTTTAAAAAATAAAATTTAAAAATAAAAGAGAAAAAAGTTCTTCCCGTCACACAGATGTATTTATAGGAATGAATTATTTCCATGCTTATATCTATAAATATATAAAAGAGGAATAAAATCTAACTTGAACCAAAAAAGAAAAAAACACCTGAACCCATGAGTTATACAGAGGAAAACCCTATCAGCGCACTTGCTCCAGCGGTAAACAATTCTGAAATTGGTCAGAGGTGGGAAACCATCTCCCATACAGCCAGCAACCCACCCCCCACGCAAGGAGCGTCCTCACTGCAAAGCTGGGGGACCATGCCGAGGCATCTGTGAGTAAACGTGAGCTGAGCCCCAGGCCAGCTGCTCCTGAACTGTTCCCACCCTTCCCAGGTAAAACACCTGAATATGTACAAGGGCTTGAAAGCCTAGAGGAAGGGCCGTCGAGCCACACCAGCGACAACACGCAGGCCAACTTGGTGCCTGCAGGCCAGCCAGGGTGGTCTTGGCCCCGGGCGCTCTTCCGGAAGCTTTCCATTGCCCTGTCTGAGATACCCCTCCTGTCCCGGCCCCCACTGCTTTTTTGCTTCCTCACCTCTGTCCGGAGAGAAATTCCAGCGGAAGGTATGGGTGACACATTCTCTTCTTTACAGGTGGCAGCCTGGCAACTCCTGCAGAAAGGCCAGCAGAGTCCCACTCACACCGGGCCACCCACAAAGCTGTGGCCCCTCACTCCCTCCCACCAGCACAGCCCCGAGACTGCTGACGGGGCAGAGAATATGGAGTCAGGCACAGCTTCAGGGGCTATTGCTGCCTGGAGCGCTGTTTATATTGACCTCAAAGAGGCACACCTGGGGAGGGCGGGCCGGCAGGGTAAGGCTGCCCAGGTCAGCTAATCTACACCCCTCAGGGAATCACATTGGTGAAAATGGACCTCGCTAAGGCAGAAGAGAAGCCAAGGAAAAAAAGGACACAATGCCATTTGCAGCACCGTAAATGAGTCTAGAATTAATCACGTGACTTGTAGTAAGTCAGAAAGTGAAAGACACATATCATATCATATCACTTATAGGTGTTACCTAAAAATGGATACCAGGGCAGATATTTCCACGGAGAAGGGCAATCACAGATTCATTAAACAAACTTATGGTTCACCAATGGAAAGGTGTGAGGATTGGTTTCATTACGATATCGGGGTTAACAGACATATACAAACACAGGTGACATATATAATCACCAAAGACCTACAGAATACCAAGACAGGACTACTCAACATTCTGTCATAACGTACATGGGAAATGGATCCCAGGAAGAACAGACATTTGTATATGTGTAAAAGAACCACATCTTCCACACCTACAACAAGCCAAACATTGTAATCAAACTTGCTGTATTAAAAAATAAAAAACATTAAATTAAAAACACGAACAAGAAGTAGTGAGACAAACTTGAGGGGCTTTGTCCTGGCACATTCCATTCTAAATTCCAATCTAGAACACCACTTCCACTGAGGCTCTCTTGCCCTAGTAACCAGATTTGGTAAGGGAGAACTGCTGCCACCTTGTGGCCGTTTCACACAACAGCAGCTTTAATCCCAGCGCTAATGGTCAGTTGATATTCAAAATCATTGCAGGCCTGTAAATGACACCTGCCCTGAAAACAAATCCTGGGGTCACATATCGACCAAAAAATTCAAAGGACGTCCATATTTCAAAAGGACCGTTTCAAAAGCCATATTTTACGCACATTAGTGTTCTGCTTCTTTTCCTTTCTTTCCTTTTTTTTTTTTTTTTTTTGCGGTATGCGGGCCTCTCACTGTCGCGGCCTCCCCCGTTGCAGAGCACAGGCTCCGGATGCGCAGGCCCAGTGGCCACGGCTCACGGGCCCAGCCACTCCGTGGCATATGGGATCCTCCCAGACCGGGGCAAGAACCCGTATCCCCTGCATCGGCAGGCGGACTCTCAACCACTGCGCCACCAGGGAGGCCCTCCTTTCTTTCCTTTTTTGTTAAAAAAAAACGGGAATGGAAAAAGGCATCCCTCAGAATGGGCGAAAATCGGTGCAAACGAATCAATGGACAGAGGTTTAATCTCCAATATATATAAACAGCTCATGCAGCTTAATATTAAAAAAAAACAAACAACCCAATACAAAAATGGGCAGAAGATCTAAAGAGACGTTTCTTCAAAGAAGACACAGAGATGGCCAAGACGCACATGAAAAGCTGCTCAACAGCACTAATTATTAGAGAAATGCAAATCAAAACGACAATGAGGTATCACCTCACACCTGTTAGAATCGGCATCATCAGAAAATCTACAAACAACAAATTCTGTGGAGGGTGTGGACAAAAGTAGCCCTCTTCCACTATTGGTGGGAATGTAAATTGATACAGTCACTATGGAAAACAGTATGGAGTTTCCTTAAAAAAACTAGAAATAGAATTACCATCTGATCCAGCAATCCCACTTCTGGGCATATAGCCAGAGAAAACGGTAAATCAAAAAGGCACATTCACCACAATGTTCGTTGCAGCACTATTTACAATAGCCAGGTAATGGAAGCAACCTAAATGCCCACAGACAGATGAATGGATAAAGATGTGGTACACATATAAAATGGAATATTACTCGGCCATAAAAAGGAATGAAACTGGGTCATTTGTAGAGACATAGATGGATCGAGAGACTGTCATACAGAATGAAGTAAGTCAGAAAGAGGAAAACAAATATTGTATATTAATGCATATATGTGGAGCCTAAAAAATGGTACAGATGAACTGGTTTGCAGGGAAGAAATAGAGACACAGAGGTAGAGAACAAACGTATGGACACCAAGTGTGGGAAGCCATGGGGTGGTGGTGGTGGGATGAGTTGGGAGATTGGGAATGACCTGTATACATGTATATGCATAAAATACATAACTAATAATAACATGCTGTATAAAAAAAATAATATTGAATTTCAAAATTTTAAAAAATAAAATTTAAAAATAAAAGAGAAAAAAGTTCTTCCCGTCACACAGATGTATTTATAGGAATGAATTATTTCCATGCTTATATCTATAAATATATAAAAGAGGAATAAAATCTAACTTGAACCAAAAAAGAAAAAAACACCTGAACCCATGAGTTATACAGAGGAAAACCCTATCAGCGCACTTGCTCCAGCGGTAAACAATTCTGAAATTGGTCAGAGGTGGGAAACCATCTCCCATACAGCCAGCAACCCACCCCCCACGCAAGGAGCGTCCTCACTGCAAAGATGGGGGACCATGCCGAGGCATCTGTGAGTAAACGTGAGCTGAGCCCCAGGCCAGCTGCTCCTGAACTGTTCCCACCCTTCCCAGATAAAACACCTGAATATGTACAAGGGCTTGAAAGCCTAGAGGAAGGGCCGTCGAGCCACACCAGCGACAACACGCAGGCCAACTTGGTGCCTGCAGGCCAGCCAGGTTGGTCTTGGCCCCGGGCGCTCTTCCGGAACCTTTCCATTGCCCTGTCTGAGATACCCCTCCTGTCCCGGCCCCCACTGCTTTTTTGCTTCCTCACCTCTGTCCGGAGAGAAATTCCAGCGGAAGGTATGGGTGACACATTCTCTTCTTTACAGGTGGCAGCCTGGCAACTCCTGCAGAAAGGCCAGCAGAGTCCCACTCACACCGGGCCACCCACAAAGCTGTGGCCCCTCACTCCCTCCCACCAGCACAGCCCCGAGACTGCTGACAGGGCAGAGAATATGGAGTCAGGCACAGCTTCAGGGGCTATTCCTGCCTGGAGCGCTGTTTATATTGACCTCAAAGAGGCACACCTGGGGAGGGCGGGCCGGCAGGGTAAGGCTGCCCAGGTCAGCTAATCTACACCCCTCAGGGAATCACATTGGTGAAAATGGACCTCGCTAAGGCAGAAGAGAAGCCAAGGAAAAAAAGGACACAATGCCATTTGCAGCACCGTAAATGAGTCTAGAATTAATCACGTGACTTGTAGTAAGTCAGAAAGTGAAAGACACATATCATATCATATCACTTATAGGTGTTACCTAAAAATGGATACCAGGGCAGATATTTCCACGGAGAAGGGCAATCACAGATTCATTAAACAAACTTATGGTTCACCAATGGAAAGGTGTGAGGATTGGTTTCATTACGATATCGGGGTTAACAGACATATACAAACACAGGTGACATATATAATCACCAAAGACCTACAGAAT
Source organism: Mesoplodon mirus (assembly GCF_964341445.2). Lineage (NCBI taxonomy): Eukaryota > Metazoa > Chordata > Mammalia > Artiodactyla > Ziphiidae > Mesoplodon > Mesoplodon mirus. Next base: position 1,005,707 of record NW_028295739.1, read on the forward strand.
ACCAAGACAGGACTACTCAACATTCTGTCATAACGTACATGGGAAATGGATCCCAGGAAGAACAGACATCTGTATATGTGTAAAAGAACCACATCTTCCACACCTACAACAAGCCAAACATTGTAATCAAACTTGCTGTAATAAAAAATAAAAACTTAAATTAAAAACACGAACAAGAAGTAGTGAGACAAACGTGAGGGGCTTTCTCCTGGTACATTCCATTCTAAACTCCAACCTAGAACACCACTTCCACTGAGGCTCTCTTGCCCTAGTAACCAGATTTGGTAAGGGAGAACTGCTGCCACCTTGTGGCCGTTTCACACAACAGCAGCTTTAATCCCAGCGCTAATGGTCAGTTGATATTCAAAATCATTGCAGGCCTGTAAATGACACCTGCCCTGAAAACAAATCCTGGGGTCACATATCGACCAAAAAATTCAAAGGACGTCCATATTTCAAAAGGACCGTTTCAAAAGGCATATTTTACGCACATTAGTGTTCTGCTTCTTTTCCTTTCTTTCCTTTTTTTTTTTTTTTTTTTGCGGTATGCGGGCCTCTCACTGTCGCGGCCTCCCCCGTTGCAGAGCACAGGCTCCGGATGCGCAGGCCCAGTGGCCACGGCTCACGGGCCCAGCCGCTCCGTGGCATATGGGATCCTCCCAGACCGGGGCAAGAACCCGTATCCCCTGCATCGGCAGGCGGACTCTCAACCACTGCGCCACCAGGGAGGCCCTCCTTTCTTTCCTTTTTTGTTAAAAAAAAACGGGAATGGAAAAAGGCATCCCTCAGAATGGGCGAAAATCGGTGCAAACGAATCAATGGACAGAGGTTTAATCTCCAATATATATAAACAGCTCATGCAGCTTAATATTAAAAAAAAACAAACAACCCAATACAAAAATGGGCAGAAGATCTAAAGAGACGTTTCTTCAAAGAAGACACAGAGATGGCCAAGACGCACATGAAAAGCTGCTCAACAGCACTAATTATTAGAGAAATGCAAATCAAAACGACAATGAGGTATCACCTCACACCTGTTAGAATCGGCATCATCAGAAAATCTACAAACAACAAATTCTGTGGAGGGTGTGGACAAAAGTAGCCCTCTTCCACTATTGGTGGGAATGTAAATTGATACAGTCACTATGGAAAACAGTATGGAGTTTCCTTAAAAAAACTAGAAATAGAATTACCATCTGATCCAGCAATCCCACTTCTGGGCATATACCCAGAGAAAACGGTAAATCAAAAAGGCACATTCACCACAATGTTCGTTGCAGCACTATTTACAATAGCCAGGTAATGGAAGCAACCTAAATGCCCACAGACAGATGAATGGATAAAGATGTGGTACATATATAAAATGGAATATTACTCGGCCATAAAAAGGAATGAAACTGGGTCATTTGTAGAGACATCGATGGATCGAGAGACTGTCATACAGAATGAAGTAAGTCAGAAAGAGGAAAACAAATATTGTATATTAATGCATATATGTGGAGCCTAAAAAATGGTACAGATGAACTGGTTTGCAGGGAAGAAATAGAGACACAGAGGTAGAGAACAAACGTATGGACACCAAGTGTGGGAAGCCATGGGGTGGTGGTGGTGGGATGAGTTGGGAGATTGGGAATGACCTGTATACATGTATATGCATAAAATACATAACTAATAATAACGTGCTGTATAAAAAAAATAATATTGAATTTCAAAATTTTAAAAAATAAAATTTAAAAATAAAAGAGAAAAAAGTTCTTCCCGTCACACAGATGTATTTATAGGAATGAATTATTTCCATGCTTATATCTATAAATATATAAAAGAGGAATAAAATCTAACTTGAACCAAAAAAGAAAAAAACACCTGAACCCATGAGTTATACAGAGGAAAACCCTATCAGCGCACTTGCTCCAGCGGTAAACAATTCTGAAATTGGTCAGAGGTGGGAAACCATCTCCCATACAGCCAGCAACCCACCCCCCACGCAAGGAGCGTCCTCACTGCAAAGCTGGGGGACCATGCCGAGGCATCTGTGAGTAAACGTGAGCTGAGCCCCATGCCAGCTGCTGCTGAACTGTTCCCACCCTTCCCAGGTAAAACACCTGAATATGTACAAGGGCTTGAAAGCCTAGAGGAAGGGCCGTCGAGCCACACCAGCGACAACACGCAGGCCAACTTGGTGCCTGCAGGCCAGCCAGGTTGGTCTTGGCCCCGGGCGCTCTTCCGGAAGTTTTCCATTGCCCTGTCTGAGATACCCCTCCTGTCCCGGCCCCCACTGCTTTTTTCCTTCCTCACCTCTGTCCGGAGAGAAATTCCAGCGGAAGGTATGGGTGACACATTCTCTTCTTTACAGGTGGCAGCCTGGCAACTCCTGCAGAAAGGCCAGCAGAGTCCCACTCACACCGGGCCACCCACAAAGCTGTGGCCCCTCACTCCCTCCCACCAGCACAGCCCCGAGACTGCTGACGGGGCAGAGAATATGGAGTCAGGCACAGCTTCAGGGGCTATTCCTGCCTGGAGCGCTGTTTATATTGACCTCAAAGAGGCACACCTGGGGAGGGCGGGCCGGCAGGGTAAGGCTGCCCAGGTCAGCTAATCTACACCCCTCAGGGAATCACATTGGTGAAAATGGACCTCGCTAAGGCAGAAGAGAAGCCAAGGAAAAAAAGGACACAATGCCATTTGCAGCACCGTAAATGAGTCTAGAATTAATCACGTGACTTGTAGTAAGTCAGAAAGTGAAAGACACATATCATATCATATCACTTATAGGTGTTACCTAAAAATGGATACCAGGGCAGATATTTCCACGGAGAAGGGCAATCACAGATTCATTAAACAAACTTATGGTTCACCAATGGAAAGGTGTGAGGATTGGTTTCATTACGATATCGGGGTTAACAGACATATACAAACACAGGTGACATATATAATCACCAAAGACCTACAGAATACCAAGACAGGACTACTCAACATTCTGTCATAACGTACATGGGAAATGGATCCCAGGAAGAACAGACATCTGTATATGTGTAAAAGAACCACATCTTCCACACCTACAACAAGCCAAACATTGTAATCAAACTTGCTGTAATAAAAAATAAAAAACATTAAATTAAAAACACGAACAAGAAGTAGTGAGACAAACTTGAGGGGCTTTCTCCTGGCACATTCCATTCTAAATTCCAATCTAGAACACCACTTCCACTGAGGCTCTCTTGCCCTAGTAACCAGATTTGGTAAGGGAGAACTGCTGCCACCTTGTGGCCGTTTCACACAACAGCAGCTTTAATCCCAGCGCTAATGGTCAGTTGATATTCAAAATCATTGCAGGCCTGTAAATGACACCTGCCCTGAAAACAAATCCTGGGGTCACATATCGACCAAAAAATTCAAAGGACGTCCATATTTCAAAAGGACCGTTTCAAAAGGCATATTTTACGCACATTAGTGTTCTGCTTCTTTTCCTTTCTTTCCTTTTTTTTTTTTTTTTTTTTTTGCGGTATGCGGGCCTCTCACTGTCGCGGCCTCCCCCGTTGCAGAGCACAGGCTCCGGATGCGCAGGCCCAGTGGCCACGGCTCACGGGCCCAGGCGCTCCGTGGCATATGGGATCCTCCCAGACCGGGGCAAGAACCCGTATCCCCTGCATCGGCAGGCGGACTCTCAACCACTGCGCCACCTGGGAGGCCCTCCTTTCTTTCCTTTTTTGTTAAAAAAAAACGGGAATGGAAAAAGGCATCCCTCAGAATGGGCGAAAATCGGTGCAAACGAATCAATGGACAGAGGTTTAATCTCCAATATATATAAACAGCTCATGCAGCTTAATATTAAAAAAAAACAAACAACCCAATACAAAAATGGGCAGAAGATCTAAAGAGACGTTTCTTCAAAGAAGACACAGAGATGGCCAAGACGCACATGAAAAGCTGCTCAACAGCACTAATTATTAGAGAAATGCAAATCAAAACTACAATGAGGTATCACCTCACACCTGTTAGAATCGGCATCATCAGAAAATCTACAAACAACCAATTCTGTGGAGGGTGTGGACAAAAGGAGCCCTCTTCCACTATTGGTGGGAATGTAAATTGATACAGTCACTATGGAGAACAGTATGGAGTTTCCTTAAAAAAACTAGAAATAGAATTACCATCTGATTCAGCAATCCCACTTCTTGGCATATACCCAGAGAAAACGGTAAATCAAAAAGGCACATTCACCACAATGTTCGTTGCAGCACTATTTACAATAGCCAGGTAATGGAAGCAACCTAAATGCCCACAGACAGATGAATGGATAAAGTTGTGGTACATATATAAAATGGAATATTACTCGGCCATAAAAAGGAATGAAACTGGGTCATTTGTAGAGACATCGATGGATCGAGAGACTGTCATACAGAATGAAGTAAGTCAGAAAGAGGAAAACAAATATTGTATATTAATGCATATATGTGGAGCCTAAAAAATGGTACAGATGAACTGGTTTGCAGGGAAGAAATAGAGACACAGAGGTAGAGAACAAACGTATGGACACCAAGTGTGGGAAGCCATGGGGTGGTGGTGGTGGGATGAGTTGGGAGATTGGGATTGACCTGTATACATGTATATGCATAAAATACATAACTAATAATAACGTGCTGTATAAAAAAAATAAAATTGAATTTCAAAATTTTAAAAAATAAAATTTAAAAATAAAAGAGAAAAAAGTTCTTCCCGTCACACAGATGTATTTATAGGAATGAATTATTTCCATGCTTATATCTATAAATATATAAAAGAGGAATAAAATCTAACTTGAACCAAAAAAGAAAAAAACACCTGAACCCATGAGTTATACAGAGGAAAACCCTATCAGCGCACTTGCTCCAGCGGTAAACAATTCTGAAATTGGTCAGAGGTGGGAAACCATCTCCCATACAGCCAGCAACCCACCCCCCACGCAAGGAGCGTCCTCATTGCAAAGCTTGGGGACCATGCCGAGGCATTTGTGAGTAAACGTGAGCTGAGCCCCAGGCCAGCTGCTCCTGAACTGTTCCCACCCTTCCCAGGTAAAACACCTGAATATGTACAAGGGCTTGAAAGCCTAGAGGAAGGGCCGTCGAGCCACACCAGGGACAGCACGCAGGCCAACTTGGTGCCTGCAGGCCAGCCAGGGTGGTCTTGGCCCCGGGCGCACTTCCAGAAGCTTTCCATTGCCCTGCCTGAGATACCCCTACTGTCACGGCCCCCACTGCTTTTTTCCTTCATCACCTCTGTCCGGAGAGAAATTCCAGCAGAAGGTATGGGTGACACATCCTGTTCTTTACAGGCGGCTTCCTGGCAACTCCTGCAAAAAGGCCAGCAGAGCCCCACTCACACAGGGCCACCCACAAAGTTGTGGCTCCTCACTCCCTCCCACCAGCATAGCCCCGATACTGCTGACAGGGCAGAGAATATGGAGTCAGGCACAGCTTCAGGGGCTATTGCTGCCTGGAGCTCTGTTTATATTGACCTTAACGAGGCACACCTTGGGAGGGCGGGCCGGCAGGGTAAGGCTGCCCAGGTCAGCTAATCCACAACCCTCAGGGAATCACATTGTTGAAAATGGACCTTGCGAAGGCAGAATAGAAGCCAAGGGAAAAAAGGACACAATGCCATTTGCAGCACCGTAGAAGAGTCTAGAAGTAATCACGTGACTTGTAGTAAGTCAGAAAGTGAAAGACACATATCATATCATATCACTTATAGGTGTTACATAAAAATGGATACCAGGGCAGATATTTCCACGGAGAAGGGCCATCACAGATTCGTTAAACAAACTTATGGTTCACCAATGGAAAGGTGTGAGGATTGGTTTCATTACGATATTGGGGTTAACAGACATATACAAACAGAGGTGACATATATAATCACCAAAGACCTACAGAATACCAAGAGTGGACTACTCAACATTCTCTCATAACGTACATGGGAAAAGGATCCCAGGAAGAACAGACATCTGTATAGGTGTAAAAGAACCACATCTTCCACACCTACAACAAGCCAAACATTGTAATCAAACTTGCTGTAATAAAAAATAAAAAATTAAATTAAAAACACGAACAAGAAGTAGTGAGACAAACTTGAGGGGCTTTCTCCTGGCACATTCCATTCTAAATTCCAATCTAGAACACCACTTCCCCTGAGGCTCCCTTGCCCTAGTAACCAGATTTGGTAAGGGAGAACTGCTGCCACATTGTGGCCATTTCACACAACAGCAGCTTCAATCCCAGTGCTAATGGTCAGTTGATATTCAAAATCATTGCAGGCCTGTAAATGACACCTGCCCTGAAAACAAATCCTGGGGTCACATATCGACCAAAAAATTCAAAGGACGTCCATATTTCAAAAAGACCGTTTCAAAAGGCATATTTTACGCACATTAGTGTTCTGCTTCTTTTCCTTTCTTTCCTTTTTTGTTAAAAAAAACGGGAATGGAAAAGTGCATCCCTCAGAATGGGCAAAAATCGTTGCAAACGAATCAATGGTCAGAGGTTTAATCTCCAATATATATAAACAGCTCATGCAGCTTAATATTAAAAAACAAACAACCCAATACAAAAATGGGCAGAAGACCTAAAGAGAAGTTTCTTCAAAGAAGACACAGAGATGGCCAAGACGCACATGAAAAGCTGCTCAACAGCACTAATTATTAGAGAAATGCAAATCAAAACTACAATGAGGTATCACCTCACACCTGTTAGAATCGGCATCATCAGAAAATCTACAAACAACAAATTCTGGGGAGGGTGTGGACAAAAGGAGCCCTCTTCCACTATTGGTGGGAATGTAAATTGATACAGTCACTATGGAGAACAGTATGGAGTTTCCTTAAAAAAACTAGAAATAGAATTACCATCTGATCCAGCAATCCTACTTCTGGGCATATACCCAGAGAAAACCGTAAATAAAAAAGGCACATTCACCACAATGTTCGTTGCAGCACTATTTACATTAGCCAGGTAATGGAAGCTACCTAAATGCCCACAGACAGATGAATGGATAAAGATGTGGTACATATATAAAATGGAATATTACTCGGCCATAAAAAGGAATGAAACTGAGTCATTTGTAGTGACATCGATGGATGGAGAGACTGTTATACAGAATGAAGTAAGTCAGAAAGAGGAAAACAAATATTGTATATTAATGCATATAAGTGGAGCCTAAAAAATGGTACAGATGAACTGGTTTGCAGGGAAGAAATAGAGACACAGAGGTAGAGAACAAACGTATGGACACCAAGTGTGGGAAGCCATGGGGTGGTGGTGGTGGGATGAGTTGGGAGATTGGGATTGACTTGTATACATATATATGCATAAAATACATAACTAATAATAACGTGCTCTTTAAAAAAATAAATAAAATTAAATTTCAAAATTTTAAAAAATAAAATTTAAAAATAAAAGAGATAAAAGTTCTTCCCGTCACACAGATATATTTATAGGAATGAATTATTTCCATGCTTATATCTATAAATACATAAAAGAGGAATAAAATCTAACTTGAACGATAAAAGAAAAAAAAGTGAACCCACGAGTTATACAGAGGAAAACCCTATCACGGCACTTGCTCCAGCGGTAAACAATTGTGAAATTGGTCACAGGTGGGGAACCATCTCCCATACAGGCAGCAACCCACCCTCCATGCAAGGAGCGTCCTAATTGCAAAGCTGGGTGTCCGTGCCGAGGCATCTGTGAGTAAACGTGAGCTGAGCCCCAGGCCAGCTGCTGCTGAACTGTTCCCACCCTTTCCAGGTAAAACACCTGAATATGTACAAGGGCTTGAAAGCCTAGAGGAAGGACCGTGGAGCCACAGCAGCGACAGCACGCAGGCCAACTTGGTGCCTGCAGGCTAGCCAGGGTGGTCCTGGACCCTGGCGCTCTTCCAGAAGCTTTCCATTGCCCTGCCTGAGATACCCCTCTTGTTCTGGCCCCCACTGCTTTTTTCCTTCCTCACCTCTGTCCGGAGAGAAATTCCAGCGGAAGGTATGGGTGACACAAGCTCTTCTTTACAGGCGGCAGCCTGGCAACTCCTGCAGAAAGGCCAGCAGAACCCCACTCACACCGGGCCACCCACAAAGCTGTGGCCCCTCACTCCCTCCCACCAGCACAGCCCCGAGACTGCTGACGGGGCAGAGAATATGGAGTCAGGCACAGCTTCAGGGGCTATTGCTGCCTGGAGCTCTGTTTATATTGACCTCAACAGGCACACCTGGGGAGGGCGGGCCGGCAGGGTAAGGCTGCCCAGGTCAGCTAATCCACAACCCTCAGGGAATCACATTGTTGAAAATGGACCCCGCTAAGGCAGAAGAGATGCCAAGGAAAAAAAGGACACAATGCCATTTGCAGCACCGTAGATGAGTCTAGAAGTAATCACGTGACTTGTAGTAAGTCAGAAAGTGAAAGACACATATCATATCATATCACTTATAGGTGTTACCTAAAAATGGATACCAGGGCAGATATTTCCACGGAGAAGGGCAATCACAGATTCATTAAACAAACTTATGGTTCACCAATGAAAAGGTGTGAGGATTGGTTTCATTACGATATCGGGGTTAACAGACATATACAAACACAGGTGACATATATAATCACCAAAGACCTACAGAATACCAAGAGAGGACTACTCAACATTCTGTCATAACGTACATGGGAAAAGGATCCCAGGAAGAACAGTCATCTGTATATGTGTAAAAGAACCACATCTTCCACACCTACAAGAAGCCAAACATTGTAATCAAACTTGCTGTAATAAAAAATAAAAACATTAAATTAAAAACACGAACAAGAAGTAGTGAGACAAACGTGAGGGGCTTTCTCCTGGGACATTCCATTCAAAACTCCAATCTAGAACACCACTTCCACTGAGGCTCTCTTGCCCTAGTAACCAGGTTTGGTAAGGGTGAACTGCTGCCACCTTGTGGCCGTTTCACACAACAGCAGCTTTAATCCCAACGCTAATGGTCAGTTGATATTCAAAATCATTGCAGGCCTGTAAATGACACCTGCCCGGAAAACAAATCCTGGGGTCACATATCGACCAAAATATTCAAAGGACGTCCATGTTTCAAAACGACCGTTTCAAAAGGCATATTTTAGCCACATTAGTGTTCTGCTTCTTTTCCTTTCTTTCCTTTTTTGTTAAAAAAAAACGGGAATGGAAATAAGCATCCCTCGGAATGGGCAAAAATCGTTGCAGACGAATCAATGGACAGAGGTTTAATCTCCAATATATATAAACAGCTCATGCAGCTTAATATTAAAAAAACAAGCAACCCAAAAAAAATGGGCAGAAGATCTAAAGAGACGTTTCTTCAAAGGAGACACAGAGATGGCCAAGACGCACATGAAAAGCTGCTCAACAGCACTAATTATTAGAGAAATGCAAATCAAAACTACAATGAGGTTTCACCTCACACCTGTTAGAATCGGCATCATCAGAAAATCTACAAACAACCAATTCTGGGGAGGGTGTGGACAAAAGGAGCCCTCTTCCACTATTGGTGGGAATGTAAATTGATACAGTCACTATGGAGAACAGTATGGAGTTTCCTTAAAAAAGCTAGAAATAGAATTACCATCTGATCCAGCAATCCCACTTCTGGGCATATACCCAGAGAAAACCGTATTTCAAAAAGGCACATTCACCACAATGTTCGTTGCAGCACTATTTACAATAGCCAGGTAATGGAAGCAACCTAAATGCCCACAGACAGATGAGTGGATAAAGATGTGGTACATATATAAAATGGAATATTACTCGGCCATAAAAAGGAATGAAACTGGGTCATTTGTAGAGACATCGATGGATCGAGAGACTGTCATACAGAATGAAGTAAGTCAGAAAGAGGAAAACAAATATTGTATATTAATGCATATATGTGGAGCCTAAAAATGGTACAGATGAACTGGTTTGCAGGGAAGAAATAGAGACACAGAGGTAGAGAACAAACGTAAGGACACCAAGTGTGGGAAGCCATGGGGTGGTGGTGGTGGAATGAGTTGGGAGATTGGGATTGACCTGTATACATGTATATGCATAAAATACATAACTAATAATAACGTGGTGTATAAAAAAAATAAATAAAATTAAATTTCAAAATTTTAAAAAATAAAATTTAAAAATAAAACAGAAAAAAGTTCTTCCCGTCACACAGATGTATTTATAGGAGTGAATTATTTCCATGCTTATATCTATAAATACATAAAAGAGGAATAAAATCTAACTTTAACCATAAAAGAAAAAAAAACCCTGAACCCACGAGTTATACAGAGGAAAACCCTATCAGGGCACTTGCTCCAGTGGTAAACAATTCTGAAATTGGTCAGAGGTTGGGAACCATCTCCCATACAGCCATCAACCCACCCCCCACTCAAGGAGCGTCCTCATTGCAAAGCTGGGGGACCGTGCCGAGGCATCTGTGAGTAAACGTGAGCTGAGCCCCAGGCCAGCTACTGCTGAACTGTTCCCACCCTTTCCAGGTAAAACACCTAAATATATACAAGGGCTTGAAAGCCTAGAGGAAGGACAGTGGAGCCACACCAGCGACAGCAAGCAGGCCAACTTGGTGCCTGCAGGGCAGCCAGGGTGGTCCTGGCCCCGGAAGCTCTTCCAGAAGCTTTCCATTGCCCTGCCTGAGATACCCCTCATGTCCCGTCCCCCACTGCTTTTTTCCTTCCTCACCTCTGTCTGAAGAGAAATTCCAGCGGAAAGTATGGGTGACACAACCTCTTCTTTACAGGCGGCAGCCTGGCAACTCCTGCAGAAAGGCCAGCAGAACCCCACTCACACCGGGCCACCCACAAAGCTGTGGCCCCTCACTCCCTCCCACCAGCACAGCCCCGAGACTGCTGGCGGGGCAGAGAATATGGATGCAGGCACAGCTTCAGGGGCTATTGCTGCCTGGAGCGCTGTTTATATTGACCTCAAAGAGGCACACCTGGGGAGGGCGGGCCGGCAGGGTAAGGCTGCCCAGGTCAGCTAATCCACAACCCTCATGGAATCACATTGTTGAAAATGGACCCCGCTAAGGCAGAAGAGAAGCCAAGGGAAAAAAGGACACAATGCCATTTGCAGCACCGTAGATGAGTCCAGAAGTAATCACGTGACTTGTAGTAAGTCAGAAAGTGGAAGACACATATCATATCATATCACTTATAGGTGTTACCTAAAAATGGATACCAGGGCAGATATTTCCACGGAGAAGGGCAATCACAGATTCATTAAACAAACTTATGGTTCACCAATGGAAAGGTGTGAGGATTGGTTTCATTACGATATCGGGGTTAACAGACATATACAAACACAGGTGACATATATAATCACCAAAGACCTACAGAATACCAAGAGAGGACTACTCAACATTCTGTCATCACGTACATGGGAAAAGGATCCCAGGAAGAACAGACATCTGTATATGTGTAAAAGAACCACATCTTCCACACCTACAAGAAGCCAAACATTGTAATCAAACTTGCTGTAATAAAAAATAAAAAATTAAATTAAAAACACGAACAAGAAGTAGTGAGACAAACGTGAGGGGCTTTCTCCTGTGACATTCCATTCTAAACTCCAATCTAGAACACCACTTCCACTGAGGCTCTCTTGCCCTAGTAACCAGGTTTGGTAAGGGTGAACTGCTGCCACCTTGTGGCCGTTTCACACAACAGCAGCTTTAATCCCAACGCTAATGGTCAGTTGATATTCAAAATCATTGCAGGCCTGTAAATGACACCTGCCCTGAAAACAAATCCTGGGGTCACATATCGACCAAAATATTCAAAGGACGTCCATATTTCAAAACGACCGTTTCAAAAGGCATATTTTAGGCACATTAGTGTTCTGCTTCTTTTCCTTTCTTTCCTTTTTTGTTAAAAAAAACGGGAATGGAAAAAAGCATCCCTCAGAATGGGCGAAAATCGTTGCAGACGAATCAATGGACAGAGGTTTAATCTCCAATATATATAAACAACTCATGCAGCTTAATATTAAAAAAACAAACATCCCAATACAAAAATGGGCATAGGATCTAAAGAGACGTTTCTTCAAAGAAGGCACAGAGATGGCCAAGACGCACATGAAAAGCTGCTCAACAGCACTAATTATTAGAGAAATGCAAATCAAAACTACAATGAGGTTTCACCTCACACCTGTTAGAATCGGCATCATCAGAAAATCTACAAACAACCAATTCTGGGGAGGGTGTGGACAAAAGGAGCCCTCTTCCACTATTGGTGGGAATGTAAATTGATACAGTCACTATGGAGAACAGTATGGAGTTTCCTTAAAAAAACTAGAAATAGAATTACCATCTGATCCAGCAATCCCACTTCTGGGCATATACCCAGAGAAAACCGTAAATCAAAAAGGCACATTCACCACAATGTTCGTTGCAGCACTATTTACAATAGCCAGGTAATGGAAGCAACCTAAATGCCCACAGACAGATGAATGGATAAAGATGTGGTACATATATGAAATGGAAAATTACTCGGCCATAAAAAGGAATGAAACTGGGTCATTTGTAGAGACATCGATGGATCGAGAGACTGTCATACAGAATGAAGTAAGTCAGAAAGAAGAAAACAAATATTGTATATTAATGCATATATGTGGAACCTAAAAAAATGGTACAGATGAAATAGTTTGCAGGGAAGAAATAGAGACACAGAGGTAGAGAACAAACGTATGGACACCAAGTGTGGGAAGCCATGGGGTGGTGGTGGTGGGATGAGTTGGGAGATTGGGAATGACCTGTATACGTGTATATGGATAAAATACATAACTAATAATAATGTGCTGTATAAAAACATAAATAAAATTAAATTTCAAAATTTTAAAAAATAAAATTTAAGAATAAAACTGAAAAAATTCGTCCCGTCACACAGATGTATTTATAGCAATGAATTATTTCCATGCTTATATTTATAAATACATAAAAGAGGAATAAAATCTAACTTGAACCATAAAAGAAAAAAAAAGTGAACCCACGAGTTATACAGAGGAAAACCCTATCACGGCACTTGCTCCAGCGGTAAACAATTCTGAAATAGGTCAGAGGTGGGGAACCATCTCCCATACAGCCAGCAACACACACCCCACGCAAGGAGCGTCCTCATTGCAAAGCTGGGGGACCGTGCTGAGGCATCTGTGAGTAAACGTGAGCTGAGCCCCAGGCCAGCTGCTGCTGAACTGTTCCCACCCTTTCCAGGTAAAACACATGAATATGTACAAGGGCTTGAAAGCCTAGAGGAAGGACCGTGGAGCCACACCAGCGACAGCACGCAGGCCAACTTGGTGCCTGCAGGCCAGCCAGGGTGGTCCTCGCCTGTAAAGCACAGTAAGAGGGGCACAACTTCGACAATGATGCACTTGGCCAAAAAGGGCGTATGCGTTTTCTCCTGAATATATTCAGGAGAAAACGCATACGCCCTTTTTGGCCAAGCCAGCAAGCGGGCAATGCAAATCTGCACTACAAAGAAGTATCACTTCCCACCGGTCAAAAGGGACATCCACTAAATGTGTAAAAACCAGAAAGGCAAGACAGGCCCTGGAGAACAGGGAGCCTTGTAATGCTGATGGGCGGGATGTAAGTTGCCAACTGCCTCACTGGAGGAGTGCATTGTGTTCCCTAAAACAAGTAAACAACAGAGCTACAGAGCCAAGGGCACTTCCAGTCTAGGGAATATACCTTGGGAAAACTGAAAATCCATAAGACAGAGCCACCCCCAAATTGAGGGCTGCACTGCTTACAAGAACCTCAACCTGGGTACACCTGAAATATCCCAGGAAATATAAAAATGGTTCCAAACATTGTGGAACTTACGTACGATGGAATATCCCTCAGCCACGAAATCAATGTCATAAGACCAGTAGCAGCAAAATAAGTGGATTCAGGTACGATGATTCTATGTGAAAGAAGTCACACAGGAAAAGAAACTTATCATAAGATATCACTTAGGAAGATCCTGTAAACATGGCTACACATGAACTGAGTTAGGCAAGAGAACAGAGTCTCACATTTAGAAAACACGCTTATGCCTGCTTAAGGGGGAAGGAGAGGTGGGGTGATGCATCAAACCAGAGTTTGATATAAGCACAGGTACTGTTCCAAAAACCAACTATGGAATAGACAAGACCTACACCTTCCTCAGTGAAAGGGACTCAAAACCCCATATTTCCCGCAGAGGAATAGATCTGACTAGTAAGAATCTTAAAACCTATGTATTGATATGTCTCCGTAAGGGAATCAAGTGTGTCTAGACTGGCATAAATATGGCAGCGAGAATCAGCTCAAACCCACTCTAAAAAGGAATTTCAAAAACAGAACAAAGAAACAGGGAAATTCTTTACAATTCCTTCAGGGTCTCTGATGCAACCTGGAATGACCCTATCTACAATGACAGCTGGATGTGGCATGAGGCTGGACACTTGGGACTGAGAGGATTGGTGAGATTGGGTGAGCAAATGTATACCCTTTAAAGCAATAATGCATGGCACCCATTCCATGGGTCACAACTCTCCAGGTTGAAGGGAATATTACTACAGCTATAACATGTACGGGAAACCTAGAGAATGGACACACTCTGAATACGAAAGGTTTCTAAAACTCAACGAAGAGTCCCTCTCCTGGTGCTCCGGTTTGACTTTCCAACTGCTTTCCTATCTATCTACCAACTTGGAGAGACAGCCCCTTTAAGCTCCTGGTTCACACAGGTTGCCAATTTGGCGGAGGATGAAAGGGAAGAGGGAGAACCAATGAGAGAGTAGCTGTTAGGCATTTGGATGGGCACATGTCACTCTAATTTCCTGGCAGGAAGAAGAATTAACCAAAGTCTCAGCCACCCACCGGGAACCAGTATAGTTCCTGAACCAAAAGTTTGGACTTGCGTTCAGCTCACAAAAACGAGTTGAAAATGGAGGTCCGGGGCACAGCAATTCACAAACTGGCAGAGTAATCAAGGCCAACTATCGTCCAAAAATCTGTTGAGGGAAGGCAACGAGGCGGACTTGAAAGCGAGGCAGAATAGCAGGAAACAGATTTCAAGAGGCACGTTGGAATTGCCTGTAAAGCACAGGAAGAGGGGCACAACTTCGACAATGATGCACTTGGCCAAAAAGGGCGTATGCGATTTCTCCTGAATATAATCAGGAGGAAACGCATACGCCCTTTTTGGCCAAGCAAGCAAGCGGGCAATGCAAATCTGCACTACAAAGAAGTATCACTTCCCACGGGACAAAAGGGACATCCACAAAATGTGTAAAAACCAGAAAGGCAAGACAGGCCCTGGAGAACAGGGAGCCTTGTTATGCTGATGGGCGGGAAGTAAGTTGCCAACTGCCTCACTGGAGGAGTGCATTGTGTTCCCTAAAACAAGTAAACAACAGAGCTACAGAGCCAAGGGCACTTAAGGTCTAGGGAATATACTTTGGGAAAACTGAAAATCAATAAGACACAGCAGCCCCCAAATTGAGGGCTGCACTGCTTACAAGAACCTCAACCTGGGCACACCTGAAATATCCCAGGAAATATAAAAATGGTTCAAAAAATTGTGGAACTTATGTACGATGGAATATACCTCAGCCACGAAATCAATGTCATAAGACCAGTAGCAGCAAAATGAGTGGATTCAGGTATGATGATTCTAAGTGAAAGAAGTCACACAGAAAAAGAAACTTATCATAAGATATCACTTAGGAAGATCCTGTAAACATGGCTACACATGAACTGAGTTAGGAAAGAGAACAGAGTCTCACATTTAGAAAACACTCTTATGCCTGCTTAAGGGGGAAGGAGAGGTGGGGTGATGCATCAAACCAGATTTTGATATAAGCACAAGTACCATTCCAAAAACCAACTATGGAATAGACAAGACCTCCACCTTCCTCAGTGAAAGGGACTCAAAACCCCATATTTCCCGCAGAGGAATAGATCTGACTAGTAAGAATCTTAAAACCTATGTATTGATATGTCTCCGTAAGGGAATCAAGTGTGTCTAGATTGGCATAAACAGGGCAGCGAGAATCAGCTCAAACCCACTCTAAAAAGGAATTTCAAAAACAAAACAAAGAAACAGGGACATTCTTTACAATTCCTTCAGGGTCTCTGATGCAACCTGGAATGACCATATCTACAATGACAGCTGGATGTGGCATGAGGCTGGACACTTGGGACTGAGAGGATTGGTGAGATTGGGTGAGCAAATGCAGACCCTTTAAAGCAATAATGCATGGCACCCATTCCATGGGTCCCAACTCTCCAGGTTGAAGGGAATATTACTACAGCTATAACATGTACGGGAAACCTAGAGAATGGACACACTGTGAATACGAAAGGTTTCTAAAACTCAACGAAGAATCCCTCTCCTGGTGCTCCGGTTTGACTTTCCAACTGCTTTCCTATCAATCTCCCAACTTGGAGAGACAGCCCCTTTAAGCTCCTGGTTCGCACAGGTTGGCAGTCTGGCAGAGGATGAAAGGGAAGAGGGAGAACCAATGAGAGAGTAGCTGTTAGGCATTTGGATGGGCACATGTCACTCTACTTTCCCGGCAGGAAGAAGAATTAACCAAAGTCTCAGCCACCCACCGGGAACCAGTATAGGTCCTGAACCAAAAGTTTGGACTTGCGTTCAGCTCACAAAAAACGAGTTGAAAAATGGAGCTCAGGGGCACAGCAATTCACAAGCTGGCAGAGTAATCAAAGCCAACTATCGTCCAAAAATCTGTTGAAGGAAGGCAATGAGGCGGACTTGAAAGCTAGGCAGAATAGCAGGAAACAGATTTCAAGAGGTACGTTGGAATCACCTGTAAAGCACAGAAAGAGGGGCACAACTTCGACAATGATGCACTTGGCCAAAAAGGGCGTATGCGTTTTCTCCTGAATATATTCAGGAGAAAACGCATACGCCCTTTTTGGCCAAGCCAGCAAGCGGGCAATGCAAATCTGCACTACAAAGAAGTATCACTTCCCACCGGTCAAAAGGGACATCCACTAAATGTGTAAAAACCAGAAAGGCAAGACAGGCCCTGGAGAACAGGGAGCCTTGTAATGCTGATGGGCGGGATGTAAGTTGCCAACTGCCTCACTGGAGGAGTGCATTGTGTTCCCTAAAACAAGTAAACAACAGAGCTACAGAGCCAAGGGCACTTCCAGTCTAGGGAATATACCTTGGGAAAACTGAAAATCCATAAGACAGAGCCACCCCCAAATTGAGGGCTGCACTGCTTACAAGAACCTCAACCTGGGTACACCTGAAATATCCCAGGAAATATAAAAATGGTTCCAAACATTGTGGAACTTACGTACGATGGAATATCCCTCAGCCACGAAATCAATGTCATAAGACCAGTAGCAGCAAAATAAGTGGATTCAGGTACGATGATTCTATGTGAAAGAAGTCACACAGGAAAAGAAACTTATCATAAGATATCACTTAGGAAGATCCTGTAAACATGGCTACACATGAACTGAGTTAGGCAAGAGAACAGAGTCTCACATTTAGAAAACACTCTTATGCCTGCTTAAGGGGGAAGGAGAGGTGGGGTGATGCATCAAACCAGAGTTTGATATAAGCACAGGTACTGTTCCAAAAACCAACTATGGAATAGACAAGACCTACACCTTCCTCAGTGAAAGGGACTCAAAACCCCATATTTCCCGCAGAGGAATAGATCTGACTAGTAAGAATCTTAAAACCTATGTATTGATATGTTTCCGTAAGGGAATCAAGTGTGTCTAGACTGGCATAAATATGGCAGCGAGAATCAGCTCACACCCACTCTAAAAAGGAATTTCAAAAACAGAACAAAGCCGAATAGCCAAAGCAATCTTGAGAACGAAAAATGGAGCTGGAGGAATCAGGCTCCCTGACTTCAGACTATACTACAAAGCTACAGTAATCAAGACAGTATGGTACTGGCACAAAAACAGAAAGATAGATCAATGTAACAGGATAGAAAGCCCAGAGTTAAACCCACGGACATATGGTCACCTTATCTTTGATAAAGGAGGCAGGAATGTACAGTGGAGTAAGGACAGTCTCTTCAATAAGTGGTGCTGGGAAAACTGGATAGGGACATGTAAAAGTATGAGATTAGATCACTCCCTAACACCATACACAAAAATAAGCTCAAAATGGATTAAAGACCTAAATGTAAGGCCAGACACTATCAAACTCTTAGAGGAACACATAGGCAGAACACTCTATGACATAAATCACAGCAAGATCCTTTTAGACCCACCTCCTAGAGAAATGGAAATAAAGACAAAAATAAACACATGGGACCTAATGAAACTTAAAAGCTTTTGCACAGCAAAGGAAACCATAAACAAGACCAAAAGACAACCCTCGGAATGGGAGAAAATATTTGCAAATGAAGCAACTGACAAAGGATTAATCTCCAAAATTTATAAGCAGCTCATGCAGCTCAATAACAAAAAAACAAACAACCCAATCCAAAAATGGGCAGAAGACCTAAATAGACATTTCTCCACAGAAGATATACAGACTGCCAACAAACACATGAAAGGATGCTCAACATCTTTACTCATTAGAGAAATGCAAATCAAAACTACAATGAGATATCACCTCACACCAGTCAGAATGGCCATCATCAAAAAATCTAGAAACAATAAATGCTGGAGAGGGTGTGGAAAAAAGGGAACACTCTTGCACTGCTGGTGGGAATGTGAATTGGTACAGCCGCTATGGAGAACGGTATGGAGGTTCCTTAAAAAACTACAAATAGAACTACCATATGACCCAGCAATCCCACTACTGGGCATATACCCTGAGAAAACCATAATTCAAAAAGAGACATGTACCAAAATGTTCATAGCAGCCCTATTTACAATAGCCCGGAGATGGAAACAACCTAAGTGTCCATCATCGGATGAATGGATAAAGAAGATGTGGCACATATATACAATGGAATATTACTCAGCCATAAAAAGAAATGAAATTGAGCTATTTGTAATGAGGTGGATAGACCTAGAGTCTGTCATACAGAGTGAAGTAAGTCAGAAAGAGAAAGACAAATACTGTATGCTAACACATATATATGGAATTTAAGAAAAAAAAAATGTCATGAAGAACATAGGGGTAAGACAGGAATAAAGACACAGACCTACTAGAGAATGGACTTGAGGATATGGGGAGGGGGAAGGGTAAGCTGTGACAAAGTGAAAGAGCGGCATGGACATATATACACTACCAAACGTGAGGTAGATAGCTAGTGGGAAGCAGCCGCATAGCACAGGGAGGTCAGCTCGGTACTTTGTGACCGCCTGGAGGGGTGGGATAGGGAGGGTGGGAGGGAGACGCAAAAGGGAGGGGTTATGGAAACATATGTATATGTATAACTGATTAAATTTGTTATAAAAAAATAAAAATAAAAAAAAAATAAACATCTCTGCAAAAAAAAAAAAAAAAAAAAAAAAAAACAGAACAAAGAAACAGGGAAATTCTTTACAATTCTTTCACGGTCTCTGATGCAACCTGGAATGACCCTATCTACAATGACAGCTGGATGTGGCATGAGGCTGGACACTTGGGACTGAGAGGATTGGTGAGATTGGGTGAGCAAATGCAGACCCTTTAAAGCAATAATGCATGGCACCCATTCCATGGGTCCCAGCTCTCCAGGTTGAAGGGAATATTACTACAGCTATAACGTGTACGGGAAACCTAGAGAATGGACACACTGTGAATACGAAAGGTTTCTAAAACTCAACGAAGAGCCCCTCTCCTGGTGCTCCGGTTTGACTTTCCAACTGCTTTCCTATCAATCTCCCAACTTGGAGAGACAGCCCCTTTAAGCTCCTGTTTCGCACAGGTTGCCAATTTGGCAGAGGATGAAAGGGAAGAGGGAGAACCAATGAGAGAGTAGCTGTTAGGCATTTGGATGGGCACATGTCACTCTAATTTCCCGGCAGGAAGAAGACATTAACCAAAGTCTCAGCCACCCACCGGGAACCAGTATAGGTCCTGAATCAAAAGTTTGGACTTGCGTTCAGCTCACAAGAAACGAGTTGAAAAATGGAGCTCAGGGGCACAGCAATTCACAAACTGGCAGAGTAATCAAAGCCAACTATCGTCCAAAAATCTGTTGAGGGAAGGCAACGAGGTGGACTTGAAAGCGAGGCAGAATAGCAGGAAACAGATTTCAAGAGGTACGTTGGAATCACCTGTAGAGCACAGGAAGAGGGGCACAACTTCGACAATGATGCACTTGGCCAAAAAGGGCGTATGCGTTTTCTCCTGAATATATTCAGGAGAAAACGCATACGCCCTTTTTGGCCAAGCAAGCAAGCGGGCAATGCAAATCTGCACTACAAAGAAGTATCACTTCCCACCAGTCAAAAGGGACATCCACAAAATGTGTAAAAACGAGAAAGGCAAGACAGGCCCTGGAGAACAGGGAGCCTTGTAATGCTGATGGGCGGGATGTAAGCTGCCAACTGCCTCACTGGAGGAGTGCATTGTGTTCCCTAAAACAAGTAAACAACAGAGCTACAGAGCCAAGGGCACTTCCAGTCTAGGGAATATACCTTGGGAAAACTGAAAATCAATAAGACAGAGCCACCCCCACATTGAGGGTTGCACTGCTTACAAGAACCTCAACCTGGGTACACCGGAAATATCCCAGGAAATATAAAAATGGTTCAAAACATTGTGGAACTTACGTACGATGGAATATCCCTCAGCCATGAAATCAATGTCATAAGACAAGTAGCAGCAAAATTAGTGGATTCAGGTACGATGATTCTAGGTGAAAAAGTCACACAGAAAAAGCAACTTATCATAAGATATCACTTAGGAAGATCCTGTAAACATGGCTACACATGAACTGAGTTAGGAAAGAGAACAGAGTCTCACATTTAGAAAACACTCTTATGCCTGCTTAAGGGGGAAGGAGAGGTGGGGTGATGCATCAAACCAGAGTTTGATATAAGCACAGGTACCGTTCCAAAAACCAACTATGGAATAGACAAGACATACACCTTCCTCAGTGAAAGGGACTCAAAACCTCATATTTCCCGCAGAGGAATAGATCTGACTAGTAAGAATCTTAAAACCTATGTATTGATATGTCTCCGTAAGGGAATCAAGTGTGTCTAGACTGGCATAAACATGGCAGCGAGAATCAGCTCAAACCCACTCTAAAAAGGAATTTCAAAAACAGAACAAAGAAACAGGGAAATTCTTTACAATTCCTTCAGGGTCTCTGATGCAACCTGGAATGACCCTATCTACAATGACAGCTGGATGTGGCATGAGGCTGGACACTTGGGACTGAGAGGATTGGTGAGATTGGGTGAGCAAATGTATACCCTTTAAAGCAATAATGCATGGCACCCATTCCATGGGTCCCAGCTCTCCAGGTTGAAGGGAATATTACTACAGCTATAACGTGTACGGGAAACCTAGAGAATGGACACACTGTGAATACGAAAGGTTTCTAAAACTCAACGAAGAGTCCCTCTCCTGGTGCTCCGGTTTGACTTTCCAACTGCTTTCCTATCTATCTACCAACTTGGAGAGACAGCCCCTTTAAGCTCCTGGTTCACACAGGTTGCCAATTTGGCTGAGGATGAAAGGGAAGAGGGAGAACCAATGAGAGAGTAGCTGTTAGGCATTTGGATGGGCACATGTCACTCTAATTTCCTGGCAGGAAGAAGAATTAACCAAAGTCTCAGCCACCCACCGGGAACCAGTATAGTTCCTGAACCAAAAGTTTGGACTTGCGTTCAGCTCACAAAAACGAGTTGAAAATGGAGGTCTGGGGCACAGCAATTCACAAACTGGCAGAGTAATCAAGGCCAACTATCGTCCAAAAATCTGTTGAGGGAAGGCAACGAGGCGGACTTGAAAGCGAGGCAGAATAGCAGGAAACAGATTTCAAGAGGCACGTTGGAATTGCCTGTAAAGCACAGGAAGAGGGGCACAACTTCGACAATGATGCACTTGGCCAAAAAGGGCGTATGCGATTTCTCCTGAATATAATCAGGAGGAAACGCATACGCCCTTTTTGGCCAAGCAAGCAAGCGGGCAATGCAAATCTGCACTACAAAGAAGTATCACTTCCCACGGGACAAAAGGGACATCCACAAAATGTGTAAAAACCAGAAAGGCAAGACAGGCCCTGGAGAACAGGGAGCATTGTTATGCTGATGGGCGGGAAGTAAGTTGCCAACTGCCTCACTGGAGGAGTGCATTGTGTTCCCTAAAACAAGTAAACAACAGAGCTACAGAGCCAAGGGCACTTAAGGTCTAGGGAATATACTTTGGGAAAACTGAAAATCAATAAGACACAGCAGCCCCCAAATTGAGGGCTGCACTGCTTACAAGAACCTCAACCTGGGCACACCTGAAATATCCCAGGAAATATAAAAATGGTTCAAAAAATTGTGGAACTTGTGTACGATGGAATATACCTCAGCCACGAAATCAATGTCATAAGACCAGTAGCAGCAAAATGAGTGGATTCAGGTATGATGATTCTAAGTGAAAGAAGTCACACAGAAAAAGAAACTTATCATAAGATATCACTTAGGAAGATCCTGTAAACATGGCTACACATGAACTGAGTTAGGAAAGAGAACAGAGTCTCACATTTAGAAAACACTCTTATGCCTGCTTAAGGGGGAAGGAGAGGTGGGGTGATGCATCAAACCAGATTTTGATATAAGCACAAGTACCATTCCAAAAACTAACTATGGAATAGACAAGACCTCCACCTTCCTCAGTGAAAGGGACTCAAAACCCCATATTTCCCGCAGAGGAATAGATCTGACTAGTAAGAATCTTAAAACCTATGTATTGATATGTCTCCGTAAGGGAATCAAGTGTGTCTAGATTGGCATAAACAGGGCAGCGAGAATCAGCTCAAACCCACTCTAAAAAGGAATTTCAAAAACAAAACAAAGAAACAGGGAAATTCTTTACAATTCCTTCAGGGTCTCTGATGCAACCTGGAATGACCATATCTACAATGACAGCTGGATGTGGCATGAGGCTGGACACTTGGGACTGAGAGGATTGGTGAGATTGGGTGAGCAAATGCAGACCCTTTAAAGCAATAATGCATGGCACCCATTCCATGGGTCCCAACTCTCCAGGTTGAAGGGAATATTACTACAGCTATAACATGTACGGGAAACCTAGAGAATGGACACACTGTGAATACGAAAGGTTTCTAAAACTCAACGAAGAATCCCTCTCCTGGTGCTCCGGTTTGACTTTCCAACTGCTTTCCTATCAATCTCCCAACTTGGAGAGACAGCCCCTTTAAGCTCCTGGTTCGCACAGGTTGGCAGTCTGGCAGAGGATGAAAGGGAAGAGGGAGAACCAATGAGAGAGTAGCTGTTAGGCATTTGGATGGGCACATGTCACTCTACTTTCCCGGCAGGAAGAAGAATTAACCAAAGTCTCAGCCACCCACCGGGAACCAGTATAGGTCCTGAACCAAAAGTTTGGACTTGCGTTCAGCTCACAAAAAACGAGTTAAAAAATGGAGCTCAGGGGCACAGCAATTCACAAGCTGGCAGAGTAATCAAAGCCAACTATCGTCCAAAAATCTGTTGAAGGAAGGCAATGAGGCGGACTTGAAAGCTAGGCAGAATAGCAGGAAACAGATTTCAAGAGGTACGTTGGAATCACCTGTAAAGCACAGAAAGAGGGGCACAACTTCGACAATGATGCACTTGGCCAAAAAGGGCGTATGCGTTTTCTCCTGAATATATTCAGGAGAAAACACATACGCCCTTTTTGGCCAAGCCAGCAAGCGGGCAATGCAAATCTGCACTACAAAGAAGTATCACTTCCCACCGGTCAAAAGGGACATGCACTAAATGTGTAAAAACCAGAAAGGCAAGACAGGCCCTGGAGAACAGGGAGCCTTGTAATGCTGATGGGCGGGATGTAAGTTGCCAACTGCCTCACTGGAGGAGTGCATTGTGTTCCCTAAAACAAGTAAACAACAGAGCTACAGAGCCAAGGGCACTTCCAGTCTAGGGAATATACCTTGGGAAAACTGAAAATCCATAAGACAGAGCCACCCCCAAATTGAGGGCTGCACTGCTTACAAGAACCTCAACCTGGGTACACCTGAAATATCCCCGGAAATATAAAAATGGGTCAAAAAATTGTGGAACTTATGTACGATGGAATATCCCTCAGCCATGAAATCAATGTCATAAGACGAGTAGCAGCAAAATGAGTGGATTCAGGTACGATGATTCTAAGTGAAATAAGTCACACAGAAAAAGAAACTTATCATAAGATATCACTTAGGAAGATCCTGTAAACATGGCTACACATGAACTGAGTTAGGAATGAGAACAGAGTCTCACATTTAGAAAACACTCTTATGCCTGCTTAAGGGGGAAGGAGAGGTGGGGTGATGCATCAAACCAGAGTTTGATATAAGCACAGGTACTGTTCCAAAAACCAACTATGGAATAGACAAGACCTCCACCTTCCTCAGTGAAAGGGACTCAAAACCCCATATTTCCCGCAGAGGAATAGATCTGACTAGTAAGAATCTTAAAACCTATGTACAGATATATCTCCGTAAGGGAATCAAGTGTGTCTAGACTGGCATAAATATGGCAGCGAGAATCAGCTCAAACCCACTCTAAACAGGAATTTCAAAAACAGAACAAAGAAACAGGGAAATTCTTTACAATTCCTTCAGGGTCTCTGATGCAACATGGAATGACCCTATCTACAATGACAGCTGGATGCGGCATGAGGCTGGACACTTGGGACTGAGAGGATTGGAGAGATTGGGTGAGCAAAGGCAGACCCTTTATAGCAATAATGCATGGCACCCATTCCATGGGTCCCAACTCTCCAGGTTGAAGGGAATATTACTACAGCTATAACATGTACGGGAAACCTAGAGAATGGACACACTGTGTATACGAAAGGTTTCTAAAACTCAACGAAGAGCCCCTCTCCTGGTGCTCGGGTTTGACTTTCCAACTGCTTTCCTATCAATCTCCCAACTTGGAGAGACAACCCCTTTAAGCTCCTGGTTTACACAGGTTGCCAATTTGGCAGAGGATGAAAGGGAAGAGGGAGAACCAATGAGAGAGTAGCTGTTAGGCATTTGGATGGGCACATGTCACTCTAATTTCCCGGCAGGAAGAAGAATGAACCAAAGTCTCAGCCACCCACCGGGAACCAGTATAGGTCCTGAACCAAAAGTTTGGACTTGCGTTCAGCTCACAAGAAACGAGTTGAAAAATGGAGCTCAGGGGCACAGCAATTCACAAACTGGCAGAGTAATCAAGGCCAACTATCGTCCAAAAATCTGTTGAGGGAAGGCAACGAGGCGGACTTGAAAGCGAGGCAGAATAGCAGGAAACAGATTTCAAGAGGTACGTTGGAATCGCCTGTAAAGCACAGGAAGAGGGGCACAACTTCGACAATGATGCACTTGGCCAAAAAGGGCGTATGCGTTTTCTCCTGAATATATTCAGGAGAAAACGCATACGCCCTTTTTGGCCAAGCAAGCAAGCGGGCAATGCAAATCTGCACTACAAAGAAGTATCACTTCCCACCGGTCAAAAGGGACATCCACAAAATGTGTAAAAACCAGAAAGGCAAGACAGGCCCTGGAGAACAGGGAGCCTTGTTATGCTGATGGGCGGGATGTAAGTTGCCAACTGCCTCACTGGAGGAGTGCATTGTGTTCCCTAAAACAAGTAAACAACAGAGCTACAGAGCCAAGGGCACTTCCAGTCTAGGGAATATACCTTGGGAAAACTGAAAATCCATAAGACATAGCCACCCCTAAATTGAGGGCTGCACTGCTTACAAGAACCTCAACCTGGGTACACCTGAAATATCCCAGGAAATATAAAAATGGTTCCAAACATTGTGGAACTTACGTACGATGGAATATCCCTCAGCCACGAAATCAATGTCATAAGACCAGTAGCAGCAAAATGAGTGGATTCAGGTACGATGATTCTAAGTGAAAGAAGTCACACAGGAAAAGAAACATATCATAAGATATCACTTAGGAAGATCTTGTAAACATGGCTACACATGAACTGAGTTAGGCAAGAGAACAGAGTCTCACATTTAGAAAACACTCTTATGCCTGCTTAAGGGGGAAGGAGAGGTGGGGTGATGCATCAAACCAGAGTTTGATATAAGCACAGGTACCGTTCCAAAAACCAACTATGGAATAGACAAGACCTCCACCTTCCTCAGTGAAAGGGACTCAAAACCCCATATTTCCCGCAGAGGAATAGATCTGACTAGTAAGAATCTTAAAACCTATGTATTGATATGTCTCCGTAAGGGAATCAAGTGTGTCTAGACTGGCATAAACATGGCAGCGAGAATCAGCTCAAACCCACTCTAAACAGGAATTTCAAAAACAGAACAAAGAAACAGGGTAATTCTTCACAATTCCTTCAGGGTCGCTGATGCAACCTGGAATGACCCTATCTACAATGACAGCTGGATGTGGCATAAGGCTGGACACTTGGGACTGAGAGGATTGGTGAGATTGGGTGAGCAAATGCAGACCCTTTAAAGCAATAATGCATGGCACCCATTCCATGGGTCCCAACTCTCCAGGTTGAAGGGAATACTACTACAGCTATAACATGTACGGGAAACCTAGAGAATGGACACACTGTGAATACGAATGGTTTCTAAAACTCAACGAAGAGCCCCTCTCCTGGTGCTCGGGTTTGACTTTCCAACTGCTTTCCTATCAATCTCCCAACTTGGAGAGACAGCCCCTTTAAGCTCCTGGTTCGCACAGGTTGCCAATTTGGCAGAGGATGAAAGGGAAGAGGGAGAACCAATGAGAGAGTAGCTGTTAGGCATTTGGATGGGCACATGTCACTCTAATTTCCCGGCAGGAAGAAGAATTAACCAAAGTCGCAGCCACCCACCGGGAACCAGTATAGGTCCTGAACCAAAAGTTTGGACTTGCGTTCAGCTCACAAGAAACGAGTTGAAAAATGGAGCTCAGGGGCACAGCAATTCACAAACTGGCAGAGTAATCAAGGCCAACTATCGTCCAAAAATCTGTTGAGGGAAGGCAACGAGGTGGACTTGAAAGCGAGGCAGAATAGCAGGAAACAGATTTCAAGAGGTACGTTGGAATCGCCTGTAAAGCACAGGAAGAGGGGCATAACTTCGACAATGATGCACTTGGCCAAAAAGGGCGTATGCGTATTCTCCTGAATATATTCAGGAGAAAACGCATACGCCCTTTTTGGCCAAGCAAGCAAGCGGGCAATGCAAATCTGCACTACAAAGAAGTATCACTTCCCACCGGTCAAAAGGGACATCCACAAAATGTGTAAAAACCAGAAAGGCAAGACAGGCCCTGGAGAACAGGGAGCCTTGTTATGCTGATGGGCGGGATGTAAGTTGCCAACTGCCTCACTGGAGGAGTGCATTGTGTTCCCTAAAACAAGTAAACAACAGAGCTACAGAGCCAAGGGCACTTCCAGTCTAGGGAATATACCTTGGGAAAACTGAAAATCCATAAGACAGAGCCACCCCCAAATTGAGGGCTGCACTGCTTACAAGAACCTCAACCTGGGTACACCTGAAATATCCCCGGAAATATAAAAATGGTTCCAAACATTGTGGAACTTACGTACGATGGAATATCCCTCAGCCACGAAATCAATGTCATAAGACCAGTAGCAGCAAAATGAGTGGATTCAGGTACGATGATTCTAAGTGAAAGAAGTCACACAGGAAAAGAAACTTATCATAAGATATCATTTAGGAAGATCCTGTAAACATGGCTACACATGAACTGAGTTAGGAAAGAGAACAGAGTCTCACATTTAGAAAACACTCTTATGCCTGCTTAAGGGGGAAGGAGAGGTGGGGTGATGCATCAAACCAGAGTTTGATATAAGCACAGGTACCGTTCCAAAAACCAACTATGGAATAGACAAGACCTCCACCTTCCTCAGTGAAAGGGACTCAAAACCCCATATTTCCCGCAGAGGAATAGATCTGACTAGTAAGAATCTTAAAACCTATGTATTGATATGTCTCCGTAAGGGAATCAAGTGTGTCTAGACTGGCATAAACAGGGCAGCGAGAATCAGCTCAAACACACTCTAAAAAGGAATTTCAAAAACAGAACAAAGAAACAGGGTAATTCTTCAAAATTCCTTCAGGGTCGCTGATGCAACCTGGAATGACCCTATCTACAATGACAGCTGGATGTGGAATGAGGCTGGACACTTGGGACTGAGAGGATTGGTGAGATTGGGTGAGCAAATGCAGACCCTTTAAAGCAATAATGCATGGCACCCATTCCATGGGTCCCAACTCTCCAGGTTGAAGGGAATACTACTACAGCTATAACATGTACGGGAAACCTAGAGAATGGACACACTGTGAATACGAATGGTTTCTAAAACTCAACGAAGAGCCCCTCTCCTGGTGCTCCGGTTTGACTTTCCAACTGCTTTCCTATCAATCTCCCAACTTGGAGTGACAACCCCTTTAAGCTCCTGGTTCGCACAGGTTGCCAATTTGGCAGAGGATGAAAGGGAAGAGGGAGAACCAATGAGAGAGTAGCTGTTAGGCATTTGGATGGGCACATGTCACTCTAATTTCCCGGCAGGAAGAAGAATTAACCAAAGTCTCTGCCACCCACCGGGAACCAGTATAGGTCCTGAACCAAAAGTTTGGACTTGCGTTCAGCTCACAAGAAACGAGTTGAAAAATGGAGCTCAGGGGCACAGCAATTCACAAACTGGCAGAGTAATCAAGGCCAACTATCGTCCAAAAATCTGTTGAGGGAAGGCAACGAGGCGGACTTGAAAGCGAGGCAGAATAGCAGGAAACAGATTTCAAGAGGTACGTTGGAATCGCCTGTAAAGCACAGGAAGAGGGGCACAACTTCGACAATGATGCACTTGGCCAAAAAGGGCATATGCGTTTTCTCCTGAATATATTCAGGAGAAAACGCATATGCCCTTTTTGGCCAAGCAAGCAAGCGGGCAATGCAAATCTGCACTACAAAGAAGTATCACTTCCCACCGGTCAAAAGGGACATCCACTAAATGTGTAAAAACCAGAAAGGCAAGACAGGCCCTGGAGAACAGGGAGCCTTGTAATGCTGATGGGCGGGATGTAAGTTGCCAACTGCCTCACTGGAGGAGTGCATTGTGTTCCCTAAAACAAGTAAACAACAGAGCTACAGAGCCAAGGGCACTTCCAGTCTAGGGAATATACCTTGGGAAAACTGAAAATCCATAAGACAGAGCCACCCCCAAATTGAGGGCTGCACTGCTTACAAGAACCTCAACCTGGGTACACCTGAAATATCCCAGGAAATATAAAAATGGTTCCAAACATTGTGGAACTTACGTACGATGGAATATCCCTCAGCCACGAAATCAATGTCATAAGACCAGTAGCAGCAAAATAAGTGGATTCAGGTACGATGATTCTATGTGAAAGAAGTCACACAGGAAAAGAAACTTATCATAAGATATCACTTAGGAAGATCCTGTAAACATGGCTACACATGAACTGAGTTAGGCAAGAGAACAGAGTCTCACATTTAGAAAACACTCTTATGCCTGCTTAAGGGGGAAGGAGAGGTGGGGTGATGCATCAAACCAGAGTTTGATATAAGCACAGGTACTGTTCCAAAAACCAACTATGGAATAGACAAGACCTACACCTTCCTCAGTGAAAGGGACTCAAAACCCCATATTTCCCGCAGAGGAATAGATCTGACTAGTAAGAATCTTAAAACCTATGTATTGATATGTTTCCGTAAGGGAATCAAGTGTGTCTAGACTGGCATAAATATGGCAGCGAGAATCAGCTCAAACCCACTCTAAAAAGGAATTTCAAAAACAGAACAAAGCCGAATAGCCAAAGCAATCTTGAGAACGAAAAATGGAGCTGGAGGAATCAGGCTCCCTGACTTCAGACTATACTACAAAGCTACAGTAATCAAGACAGTATGGTACTGGCACAAAAACAGAAAGATAGATCAATGTAACAGGATAGAAAGCCCAGAGTTAAACCCACGGACATATGGTCACCTTATCTTTGATAAAGGAGGCAGGAATGTACAGTGGAGTAAGGACAGTCTCTTCAATAAGTGGTGCTGGGAAAACTGGATAGGGACATGTAAAAGTATGAGATTAGATCACTCCCTAACACCATACACAAAAATAAGCTCAAAATGGATTAAAGACCTAAATGTAAGGCCAGACACTATCAAACTCTTAGAGGAACACATAGGCAGAACACTCTATGACATAAATCACAGCAAGATCCTTTTAGACCCACCTCCTAGAGAAATGGAAATAAAGACAAAAATAAACACATGGGACCTAATGAAACTTAAAAGCTTTTGCACAGCAAAGGAAACCATAAACAAGACCAAAAGACAACCCTCGGAATGGGAGAAAATATTTGCAAATGAAGCAACTGACAAAGGATTAATCTCCAAAATTTATAAGCAGCTCATGCAGCTCAATAACAAAAAAACAAACAACCCAATCCAAAAATGGGCAGAAGACCTAAATAGACATTTCTCCACAGAAGATATACAGACTGCCAACAAACACATGAAAGGATGCTCAACATCTTTACTCATTAGAGAAATGCAAATCAAAACTACAATGAGATATCACCTCACACCAGTCAGAATGGCCATCATCAAAAAATCTAGAAACAATAAATGCTGGAGAGGGTGTGGAAAAAAGGGAACACTCTTGCACTGCTGGTGGGAATGTGAATTGGTACAGCCGCTATGGAGAACGGTATGGAGGTTCCTTAAAAAACTACAAATAGAACTACCATATGACCCAGCAATCCCACTACTGGGCATATACCCTGAGAAAACCATAATTCAAAAAGAGACATGTACCAAAATGTTCATAGCAGCCCTATTTACAATAGCCCGGAGATGGAAACAACCTAAGTGTCCATCATCGGATGAATGGATAAAGAAGATGTGGCACATATATACAATGGAATATTACTCAGCCATAAAAAGAAATGAAATTGAGCTATTTGTAATGAGGTGGATAGACCTAGAGTCTGTCATACAGAGTGAAGTAAGTCAGAAAGAGAAAGACAAATACTGTATGCTAACACATATATATGGAATTTAAGAAAAAAAAAATGTCATGAAGAACATAGGGGTAAGACAGGAATAAAGACACAGACCTACTAGAGAATGGACTTGAGGATATGGGGAGGGGGAAGGGTAAGCTGTGACAAAGTGAAAGAGCGGCATGGACATATATACACTACCAAACGTGAGGTAGATAGCTAGTGGGAAGCAGCCGCATAGCACAGGGAGGTCAGCTCGGTACTTTGTGACCGCCTGGAGGGGTGGGATAGGGAGGGTGGGAGGGAGACGCAAAAGGGAGGGGTTATGGAAACATATGTATATGTATAACTGATTAAATTTGTTATAAAAAAATAAAAATAAAAAAAAATAAACATCTCTGCAAAAAAAAAAAAAAAAAAAAAAAAAACAGAACAAAGAAACAGGGAAATTCTTTACAATTCTTTCACGGTCTCTGATGCAACCTGGAATGACCCTATCTACAATGACAGCTGGATGTGGCATGAGGCTGGACACTTGGGACTGAGAGGATTGGTGAGATTGGGTGAGCAAATGCAGACCCTTTAAAGCAATAATGCATGGCACCCATTCCATGGGTCCCAGCTCTCCAGGTTGAAGGGAATATTACTACAGCTATAACGTGTACGGGAAACCTAGAGAATGGACACACTGTGAATACGAAAGGTTTCTAAAACTCAACGAAGAGCCCCTCTCCTGGTGCTCCGGTTTGACTTTCCAACTGCTTTCCTATCAATCTCCCAACTTGGAGAGACAGCCCCTTTAAGCTCCTGTTTCGCACAGGTTGCCAATTTGGCAGAGGATGAAAGGGAAGAGGGAGAACCAATGAGAGAGTAGCTGTTAGGCATTTGGATGGGCACATGTCACTCTAATTTCCCGGCAGGAAGAAGACATTAACCAAAGTCTCAGCCACCCACCGGGAACCAGTATAGGTCCTGAATCAAAAGTTTGGACTTGCGTTCAGCTCACAAGAAACGAGTTGAAAAATGGAGCTCAGGGGCACAGCAATTCACAAACTGGCAGAGTAATCAAAGCCAACTATCGTCCAAAAATCTGTTGAGGGAAGGCAACGAGGTGGACTTGAAAGCGAGGCAGAATAGCAGGAAACAGATTTCAAGAGGTACGTTGGAATCACCTGTAGAGCACAGGAAGAGGGGCACAACTTCGACAATGATGCACTTGGCCAAAAAGGGCGTATGCGTTTTCTCCTGAATATATTCAGGAGAAAACGCACACGCCCTTTTTGGCCAAGCAAGCAAGCGGGCAATGCAAATCTGCACTACAAAGAAGTATCACTTCCCACCAGTCAAAAGGGACATCCACAAAATGTGTAAAAACGAGAAAGGCAAGACAGGCCCTGGAGAACAGGGAGCCTTGTAATGCTGATGGGCGGGATGTAAGCTGCCAACTGCCTCACTGGAGGAGTGCATTGTGTTCCCTAAAACAAGTAAACAACAGAGCTACAGAGCCAAGGGCACTTCCAGTCTAGGGAATATACCTTGGGAAAACTGAAAATCAATAAGACAGAGCCACCCCCACATTGAGGGTTGCACTGCTTACAAGAACCTCAACCTGGGTACACCGGAAATATCCCAGGAAATATAAAAATGGTTCAAAACATTGTGGAACTTACGTACGATGGAATATCCCTCAGCCATGAAATCAATGTCATAAGACAAGTAGCAGCAAAATTAGTGGATTCAGGTACGATGATTCTAGGTGAAAAAGTCACACAGAAAAAGCAACTTATCATAAGATATCACTTAGGAAGATCCTGTAAACATGGCTACACATGAACTGAGTTAGGAAAGAGAACAGAGTCTCACATTTAGAAAACACTCTTATGCCTGCTTAAGGGGGAAGGAGAGGTGGGGTGATGCATCAAACCAGAGTTTGATATAAGCACAGGTACCGTTCCAAAAACCAACTATGGAATAGACAAGACATACACCTTCCTCAGTGAAAGGGACTCAAAACCTCATATTTCCCGCAGAGGAATAGATCTGACTAGTAAGAATCTTAAAACCTATGTATTGATATGTCTCCGTAAGGGAATCAAGTGTGTCTAGACTGGCATAAACATGGCAGCGAGAATCAGCTCAAACCCACTCTAAAAAGGAATTTCAAAAACAGAACAAAGAAACAGGGAAATTCTTTACAATTCCTTCAGGGTCTCTGATGCAACCTGGAATGACCCTATCTACAATGACAGCTGGATGTGGCATGAGGCTGGACACTTGGGACTGAGAGGATTGGTGAGATTGGGTGAGCAAATGTATACCCTTTAAAGCAATAATGCATGGCACCCATTCCATGGGTCCCAGCTCTCCAGGTTGAAGGGAATATTACTACAGCTATAACGTGTACGGGAAACCTAGAGAATGGACACACTGTGAATACGAAAGGTTTCTAAAACTCAACGAAGAGTCCCTCTCCTGGTGCTCCGGTTTGACTTTCCAACTGCTTTCCTATCTATCTACCAACTTGGAGAGACAGCCCCTTTAAGCTCCTGGTTCACACAGGTTGCCAATTTGGCTGAGGATGAAAGGGAAGAGGGAGAACCAATGAGAGAGTAGCTGTTAGGCATTTGGATGGGCACATGTCACTCTAATTTCCTGGCAGGAAGAAGAATTAACCAAAGTCTCAGCCACCCACCGGGAACCAGTATAGTTCCTGAACCAAAAGTTTGGACTTGCGTTCAGCTCACAAAAACGAGTTGAAAATGGAGGTCCGGGGCACAGCAATTCACAAACTGGCAGAGTAATCAAGGCCAACTATCGTCCAAAAATCTGTTGAGGGAAGGCAACGAGGCGGACTTGAAAGCGAGGCAGAATAGCAGGAAACAGATTTCAAGAGGCACGTTGGAATTGCCTGTAAAGCACAGGAAGAGGGGCACAACTTCGACAATGATGCACTTGGCCAAAAAGGGCGTATGCGATTTCTCCTGAATATAATCAGGAGGAAACGCATACGCCCTTTTTGGCCAAGCAAGCAAGCGGGCAATGCAAATCTGCACTACAAAGAAGTATCACTTCCCACGGGACAAAAGGGACATCCACAAAATGTGTAAAAACCAGAAAGGCAAGACAGGCCCTGGAGAACAGGGAGCATTGTTATGCTGATGGGCGGGAAGTAAGTTGCCAACTGCCTCACTGGAGGAGTGCATTGTGTTCCCTAAAACAAGTAAACAACAGAGCTACAGAGCCAAGGGCACTTAAGGTCTAGGGAATATACTTTGGGAAAACTGAAAATCAATAAGACACAGCAGCCCCCAAATTGAGGGCTGCACTGCTTACAAGAACCTCAACCTGGGCACACCTGAAATATCCCAGGAAATATAAAAATGGTTCAAAAAATTGTGGAACTTGTGTACGATGGAATATACCTCAGCCACGAAATCAATGTCATAAGACCAGTAGCAGCAAAATGAGTGGATTCAGGTATGATGATTCTAAGTGAAAGAAGTCACACAGAAAAAGAAACTTATCATAAGATATCACTTAGGAAGATCCTGTAAACATGGCTACACATGAACTGAGTTAGGAAAGAGAACAGAGTCTCACATTTAGAAAACACTCTTATGCCTGCTTAAGGGGGAAGGAGAGGTGGGGTGATGCATCAAACCAGATTTTGATATAAGCACAAGTACCATTCCAAAAACTAACTATGGAATAGACAAGACCTCCACCTTCCTCAGTGAAAGGGACTCAAAACCCCATATTTCCCGCAGAGGAATAGATCTGACTAGTAAGAATCTTAAAACCTATGTATTGATATGTCTCCGTAAGGGAATCAAGTGTGTCTAGATTGGCATAAACAGGGCAGCGAGAATCAGCTCAAACCCACTCTAAAAAGGAATTTCAAAAACAAAACAAAGAAACAGGGAAATTCTTTACAATTCCTTCAGGGTCTCTGATGCAACCTGGAATGACCATATCTACAATGACAGCTGGATGTGGCATGAGGCTGGACACTTGGGACTGAGAGGATTGGTGAGATTGGGTGAGCAAATGCAGACCCTTTAAAGCAATAATGCATGGCACCCATTCCATGGGTCCCAACTCTCCAGGTTGAAGGGAATATTACTACAGCTATAACATGTACGGGAAACCTAGAGAATGGACACACTGTGAATACGAAAGGTTTCTAAAACTCAACGAAGAATCCCTCTCCTGGTGCTCCGGTTTGACTTTCCAACTGCTTTCCTATCAATCTCCCAACTTGGAGAGACAGCCCCTTTAAGCTCCTGGTTCGCACAGGTTGGCAGTCTGGCAGAGGATGAAAGGGAAGAGGGAGAACCAATGAGAGAGTAGCTGTTAGGCATTTGGATGGGCACATGTCACTCTACTTTCCCGGCAGGAAGAAGAATTAACCAAAGTCTCAGCCACCCACCGGGAACCAGTATAGGTCCTGAACCAAAAGTTTGGACTTGCGTTCAGCTCACAAAAAACGAGTTAAAAAATGGAGCTCAGGGGCACAGCAATTCACAAGCTGGCAGAGTAATCAAAGCCAACTATCGTCCAAAAATCTGTTGAAGGAAGGCAATGAGGCGGACTTGAAAGCTAGGCAGAATAGCAGGAAACAGATTTCAAGAGGTACGTTGGAATCACCTGTAAAGCACAGAAAGAGGGGCACAACTTCGACAATGATGCACTTGGCCAAAAAGGGCGTATGCGTTTTCTCCTGAATATATTCAGGAGAAAACACATACGCCCTTTTTGGCCAAGCCAGCAAGCGGGCAATGCAAATCTGCACTACAAAGAAGTATCACTTCCCACCGGTCAAAAGGGACATGCACTAAATGTGTAAAAACCAGAAAGGCAAGACAGGCCCTGGAGAACAGGGAGCCTTGTAATGCTGATGGGCGGGATGTAAGTTGCCAACTGCCTCACTGGAGGAGTGCATTGTGTTCCCTAAAACAAGTAAACAACAGAGCTACAGAGCCAAGGGCACTTCCAGTCTAGGGAATATACCTTGGGAAAACTGAAAATCCATAAGACAGAGCCACCCCCAAATTGAGGGCTGCACTGCTTACAAGAACCTCAACCTGGGTACACCTGAAATATCCCCGGAAATATAAAAATGGGTCAAAAAATTGTGGAACTTATGTACGATGGAATATCCCTCAGCCATGAAATCAATGTCATAAGACGAGTAGCAGCAAAATGAGTGGATTCAGGTACGATGATTCTAAGTGAAATAAGTCACACAGAAAAAGAAACTTATCATAAGATATCACTTAGGAAGATCCTGTAAACATGGCTACACATGAACTGAGTTAGGAATGAGAACAGAGTCTCACATTTAGAAAACACTCTTATGCCTGCTTAAGGGGGAAGGAGAGGTGGGGTGATGCATCAAACCAGAGTTTGATATAAGCACAGGTACTGTTCCAAAAACCAACTATGGAATAGACAAGACCTCCACCTTCCTCAGTGAAAGGGACTCAAAACCCCATATTTCCCGCAGAGGAATAGATCTGACTAGTAAGAATCTTAAAACCTATGTACTGATATATCTCCGTAAGGGAATCAAGTGTGTCTAGACTGGCATAAATATGGCAGCGAGAATCAGCTCAAACCCACTCTAAACAGGAATTTCAAAAACAGAACAAAGAAACAGGGAAATTCTTTACAATTCCTTCAGGGTCTCTGATGCAACATGGAATGACCCTATCTACAATGACAGCTGGATGCGGCATGAGGCTGGACACTTGGGACTGAGAGGATTGGAGAGATTGGGTGAGCAAAGGCAGACCCTTTATAGCAATAATGCATGGCACCCATTCCATGGGTCCCAACTCTCCAGGTTGAAGGGAATATTACTACAGCTATAACATGTACGGGAAACCTAGAGAATGGACACACTGTGTATACGAAAGGTTTCTAAAACTCAACGAAGAGCCCCTCTCCTGGTGCTCGGGTTTGACTTTCCAACTGCTTTCCTATCAATCTCCCAACTTGGAGAGACAACCCCTTTAAGCTCCTGGTTTACACAGGTTGCCAATTTGGCAGAGGATGAAAGGGAAGAGGGAGAACCAATGAGAGAGTAGCTGTTAGGCATTTGGATGGGCACATGTCACTCTAATTTCCCGGCAGGAAGAAGAATGAACCAAAGTCTCAGCCACCCACCGGGAACCAGTATAGGTCCTGAACCAAAAGTTTGGACTTGCGTTCAGCTCACAAGAAACGAGTTGAAAAATGGAGCTCAGGGGCACAGCAATTCACAAACTGGCAGAGTAATCAAGGCCAACTATCGTCCAAAAATCTGTTGAGGGAAGGCAACGAGGCGGACTTGAAAGCGAGGCAGAATAGCAGGAAACAGATTTCAAGAGGTACGTTGGAATCGCCTGTAAAGCACAGGAAGAGGGGCACAACTTCGACAATGATGCACTTGGCCAAAAAGGGCGTATGCGTTTTCTCCTGAATATATTCAGGAGAAAACGCATACGCCCTTTTTGGCCAAGCAAGCAAGCGGGCAATGCAAATCTGCACTACAAAGAAGTATCACTTCCCACCGGTCAAAAGGGACATCCACAAAATGTGTAAAAACCAGAAAGGCAAGACAGGCCCTGGAGAACAGGGAGCCTTGTTATGCTGATGGGCGGGATGTAAGTTGCCAACTGCCTCACTGGAGGAGTGCATTGTGTTCCCTAAAACAAGTAAACAACAGAGCTACAGAGCCAAGGGCACTTCCAGTCTAGGGAATATACCTTGGGAAAACTGAAAATCCATAAGACATAGCCACCCCTAAATTGAGGGCTGCACTGCTTACAAGAACCTCAACCTGGGTACACCTGAAATATCCCAGGAAATATAAAAATGGTTCCAAACATTGTGGAACTTACGTACGATGGAATATCCCTCAGCCACGAAATCAATGTCATAAGACCAGTAGCAGCAAAATGAGTGGATTCAGGTACGATGATTCTAAGTGAAAGAAGTCACACAGGAAAAGAAACATATCATAAGATATCACTTAGGAAGATCTTGTAAACATGGCTACACATGAACTGAGTTAGGCAAGAGAACAGAGTCTCACATTTAGAAAACACTCTTATGCCTGCTTAAGGGGGAAGGAGAGGTGGGGTGATGCATCAAACCAGAGTTTGATATAAGCACAGGTACCGTTCCAAAAACCAACTATGGAATAGACAAGACCTCCACCTTCCTCAGTGAAAGGGACTCAAAACCCCATATTTCCCGCAGAGGAATAGATCTGACTAGTAAGAATCTTAAAACCTATGTATTGATATGTCTCCGTAAGGGAATCAAGTGTGTCTAGACTGGCATAAACATGGCAGCGAGAATCAGCTCAAACCCACTCTAAACAGGAATTTCAAAAACAGAACAAAGAAACAGGGTAATTCTTCACAATTCCTTCAGGGTCGCTGATGCAACCTGGAATGACCCTATCTACAATGACAGCTGGATGTGGCATAAGGCTGGACACTTGGGACTGAGAGGATTGGTGAGATTGGGTGAGCAAATGCAGACCCTTTAAAGCAATAATGCATGGCACCCATTCCATGGGTCCCAACTCTCCAGGTTGAAGGGAATACTACTACAGCTATAACATGTACGGGAAACCTAGAGAATGGACACACTGTGAATACGAATGGTTTCTAAAACTCAACGAAGAGCCCCTCTCCTGGTGCTCGGGTTTGACTTTCCAACTGCTTTCCTATCAATCTCCCAACTTGGAGAGACAGCCCCTTTAAGCTCCTGGTTCGCACAGGTTGCCAATTTGGCAGAGGATGAAAGGGAAGAGGGAGAACCAATGAGAGAGTAGCTGTTAGGCATTTGGATGGGCACATGTCACTCTAATTTCCCGGCAGGAAGAAGAATTAACCAAAGTCGCAGCCACCCACCGGGAACCAGTATAGGTCCTGAACCAAAAGTTTGGACTTGCGTTCAGCTCACAAGAAACGAGTTGAAAAATGGAGCTCAGGGGCACAGCAATTCACAAACTGGCAGAGTAATCAAGGCCAACTATCGTCCAAAAATCTGTTGAGGGAAGGCAACGAGGTGGACTTGAAAGCGAGGCAGAATAGCAGGAAACAGATTTCAAGAGGTACGTTGGAATCGCCTGTAAAGCACAGGAAGAGGGGCATAACTTCGACAATGATGCACTTGGCCAAAAAGGGCGTATGCGTATTCTCCTGAATATATTCAGGAGAAAACGCATACGCCCTTTTTGGCCAAGCAAGCAAGCGGGCAATGCAAATCTGCACTACAAAGAAGTATCACTTCCCACCGGTCAAAAGGGACATCCACAAAATGTGTAAAAACCAGAAAGGCAAGACAGGCCCTGGAGAACAGGGAGCCTTGTTATGCTGATGGGCGGGATGTAAGTTGCCAACTGCCTCACTGGAGGAGTGCATTGTGTTCCCTAAAACAAGTAAACAACAGAGCTACAGAGCCAAGGGCACTTCCAGTCTAGGGAATATACCTTGGGAAAACTGAAAATCCATAAGACAGAGCCACCCCCAAATTGAGGGCTGCACTGCTTACAAGAACCTCAACCTGGGTACACCTGAAATATCCCCGGAAATATAAAAATGGTTCCAAACATTGTGGAACTTACGTACGATGGAATATCCCTCAGCCACGAAATCAATGTCATAAGACCAGTAGCAGCAAAATGAGTGGATTCAGGTACGATGATTCTAAGTGAAAGAAGTCACACAGGAAAAGAAACTTATCATAAGATATCATTTAGGAAGATCCTGTAAACATGGCTACACATGAACTGAGTTAGGAAAGAGAACAGAGTCTCACATTTAGAAAACACTCTTATGCCTGCTTAAGGGGGAAGGAGAGGTGGGGTGATGCATCAAACCAGAGTTTGATATAAGCACAGGTACCGTTCCAAAAACCAACTATGGAATAGACAAGACCTCCACCTTCCTCAGTGAAAGGGACTCAAAACCCCATATTTCCCGCAGAGGAATAGATCTGACTAGTAAGAATCTTAAAACCTATGTATTGATATGTCTCCGTAAGGGAATCAAGTGTGTCTAGACTGGCATAAACAGGGCAGCGAGAATCAGCTCAAACCCACTCTAAAAAGGAATTTCAAAAACAGAACAAAGAAACAGGGTAATTCTTCAAAATTCCTTCAGGGTCGCTGATGCAACCTGGAATGACCCTATCTACAATGACAGCTGGATGTGGAATGAGGCTGGACACTTGGGACTGAGAGGATTGGTGAGATTGGGTGAGCAAATGCAGACCCTTTAAAGCAATAATGCATGGCACCCATTCCATGGGTCCCAACTCTCCAGGTTGAAGGGAATACTACTACAGCTATAACATGTACGGGAAACCTAGAGAATGGACACACTGTGAATACGAATGGTTTCTAAAACTCAACGAAGAGCCCCTCTCCTGGTGCTCCGGTTTGACTTTCCAACTGCTTTCCTATCAATCTCCCAACTTGGAGTGACAACCCCTTTAAGCTCCTGGTTCGCACAGGTTGCCAATTTGGCAGAGGATGAAAGGGAAGAGGGAGAACCAATGAGAGAGTAGCTGTTAGGCATTTGGATGGGCACATGTCACTCTAATTTCCCGGCAGGAAGAAGAATTAACCAAAGTCTCTGCCACCCACCGGGAACCAGTATAGGTCCTGAACCAAAAGTTTGGACTTGCGTTCAGCTCACAAGAAACGAGTTGAAAAATGGAGCTCAGGGGCACAGCAATTCACAAACTGGCAGAGTAATCAAGGCCAACTATCGTCCAAAAATCTGTTGAGGGAAGGCAACGAGGCGGACTTGAAAGCGAGGCAGAATAGCAGGAAACAGATTTCAAGAGGTACGTTGGAATCGCCTGTAAAGCACAGGAAGAGGGGCACAACTTCGACAATGATGCACTTGGCCAAAAAGGGCATATGCGTTTTCTCCTGAATATATTCAGGAGAAAACGCATATGCCCTTTTTGGCCAAGCAAGCAAGCGGGCAATGCAAATCTGCACTACAAAGAAGTATCACTTCCCACCGGTCAAAAGGGACATCCACAAAATGTGTAAAAACCAGAAAGGCAAGACAGGCCCTGGAGAACAGGGAGCCTTGTTATGCTGATGGGCGGGATGTAAGTTGCCAACTGCCTCACTGGAGGAGTGCATTGTGTTCCCTAAAACAAGTAAACAACAGAGCTACAGAGCCAAGGGCACTTCCAGTCTAGGGAATATACCTTGGGAAAACTGAAAATCCATAAGACATAGCCACCCCCAAATTGAGGGCTGCACTGCTTCCAAGAACCTCAACCTGGGTACACCTGAAATATCCCCGGAAATATAAAAATGGTTCCAAACATTGTGGAACTTACGTACGATGGAATATCCCTCAGCCACGAAATCAATGTCATAAGACCAGTAGCAGCAAAATGAGTGGATTCAGGTACGATGATTCTAAGTGAAAGAAGTCACACAGGAAAAGAAACATATCATAAGATATCACTTAGGAAGATCTTGTAAACATGGCTACACATGAACTGAGTTAGGCAAGAGAACAGAGTCTCACATTTAGAAAACACTCTTATGCCTGCTTAAGGGGGAAGGAGAGGTGGGGTGATGCATCAAACCAGAGTTTGATATAAGCACAGGTACCGTTCCAAAAACCAACTATGGAATAGACAAGACCTCCACCTTCCTCAGTGAAAGGGACTCAAAACCCCATATTTCCCGCAGAGGAATAGATCTGACTAGTAAGAATCTTAAAACCTATGTATTGATATGTCTCCGTAAGGGAATCAAGTGTGTCTAGACTGGCATAAACATGGCAGCGAGAATCAGCTCAAACCCACTCTAAACAGGAATTTCAAAAACAGAACAAAGAAACAGGGTAATTCTTCACAATTCCTTCAGGGTCGCTGATGCAACCTGGAATGACCCTATCTACAATGACAGCTGGATGTGGCATAAGGCTGGACACTTGGGACTGAGAGGATTGGTGAGATTGGGTGAGCACATGCAGACCCTTTAAAGCAATAATGCATGGCACCCATTCCATGGGTCCCAACTCTCCAGGTTGAAGGGAATACTACTACAGCTATAACATGTACGGGAAACCTAGAGAATGGACACACTGTGAATACGAATGGTTTCTAAAACTCAACGAAGAGCCCCTCTCCTGGTGCTCGGGTTTGACTTTCCAACTGCTTTCCTATCAATCTCCCAACTTGGAGAGACAGCCCCTTTAAGCTCCTGGTTCGCACAGGTTGCCAATTTGGCAGAGGATGAAAGGGAAGAGGGAGAACCAATGAGAGAGTAGCTGTTAGGCATTTGGATGGGCACATGTCACTCTAATTTCCCGGCAGGAAGAAGAATTAACCAAAGTCGCAGCCACCCACCGGGAACCAGTATAGGTCCTGAACCAAAAGTTTGGACTTGCGTTCAGCTCACAAGAAACGAGTTGAAAAATGGAGCTCAGGGGCACAGCAATTCACAAACTGGCAGAGTAATCAAGGCCAACTATCGTCCAAAAATCTGTTGAGGGAAGGCAACGAGGCGGACTTGAAAGCGAGGCAGAATAGCAGGAAACAGATTTCAAGAGGTACGTTGGAATCGCCTGTAAAGCACAGGAAGAGGGGCACAACTTCGACAATGATGCACTTGGCCAAAAAGGGCGTATGCGTTTTCTCCTGAATATATTCAGGAGAAAACGCATACGCCCTTTTTGGCCAAGCAAGCAAGCGGGCAATGCAAATCTGCACTACAAAGAAGTATCACTTCCCACCGGTCAAAAGGGACATCCACAAAATGTGTAAAAACCAGAAAGGCAAGACAGGCCCTGGAGAACAGGGAGCCTTGTTATGCTGATGGGCGGGATGTAAGTTGCCAACTGCCTCACTGGAGGAGTGCATTGTGTTCCCTAAAACAAGTAAACAACAGAGCTACAGAGCCAAGGGCACTTCCAGTCTAGGGAATATACCTTGGGAAAACTGAAAATCCATAAGACAGATCCACCCCCAAATTGAGGGCTGCACTGCTTACAAGAACCTCAACCTGGGTACACCTGAAATATCCCAGGAAATATAAAAATGGTTCCAAACATCGTGGAACTTATGTACGATGGAATATCCCTCAGCCACGAAATCAATGTCATAAGACCAGTAGCAGCAAAATGAGTGGATCCAGGTACGATGATTCTAAGTGAAAGAAGTCACACAGGAAAAGAAACTTATCATAAGATATCACTTAGGAAGATCCAGTAAACATGGCTACACATGAACTGAGTTAGGCAAGAGAACAGAGTCTCACATTTAGAAAACACTCTTATGCCTGCTTAAGGGGGAAGGAGAGGTGGGGTGATGCATCAAACCAGAGTTTGATATAAGCACAGGTACCGTTCCAAAAACCAACTATGGTATAGACAAGACCTACACCTTCCTCACTGAAAGGGTCTCAAAACCCCATATTTCCCGCAGAGGAATAGATCTGACTAGTAAGAATCTTAAAACCTATGTATTGATATGTCTCTGTAAGGGAATCAAGTGTGTCTAGACTGGCATAAACATGGCAGCGAGAATCAGCTCAAACCCACTCTAAAAAGGAATTTCAAAA
The DNA here is from genome assembly GCF_964341445.2 of Mesoplodon mirus. Lineage (NCBI taxonomy): Eukaryota > Metazoa > Chordata > Mammalia > Artiodactyla > Ziphiidae > Mesoplodon > Mesoplodon mirus. Next base: position 1,049,417 of record NW_028295739.1, read on the forward strand.
ACAGAACAAAGAAACAGAGAAATTCTTTACAATTCCTTCAGGGTCGCTGATGCAACCTGGAATGACCCTATCTACAATGACAGCTGGATGTGGCATAAGGCTGGACACTTGGGACTGAGAGGATTTGTGAGATTGGGTGAGCAAATGCAGACCCTTTAAAGCAATAATGCATGGCACCCATTCCATGGGTCCCAGCTCTCCAGGTTGAAGGGAATATTAGTACAGCTATAACATGTACGGGAAACCTAGAGAATGGACACACTGTGAATACGAAAGGTTTCTAAACCTCAACGAAGAGCCCCTCTCCTGGTGCTCCGGTTTGACTTTCCAACTGCTTTCCTATCAATCTCCCAACTTGGAGAGACAGCCCCTTTAAGCTCCTGGTTCACACAGGTTGCCAATTTGGCAGAGGATGAAAGGGAAGAGGGAGAACCAATGAGAGAGTAGCTGTTAGGCATTTGGATGGGCACATGTCACTCTAATTTCCCGGCAGGAAGAAGAATTAACCAAAGTCTCAGCCACCCACCGGGAACCAGTATAGGTCCTGAACCAAAAGTTTGGACTTGCGTTCAGCTCACAAGAAACGAGTTGAAAAATGGAGCTCAGGGGCACAGCAATTCACAAACTGGCAGAGTAATCAAGGCCAACTATCGTCCAAAAATCTGTTGAGGGAAGGCAACGAGGCGGACTTGAAAGCGAGGCAGAATAGCAGGAAACAGATTTCAAGAGGTACGTTGGAATTGCCTGTAAAGCACAGGAAGAGGGGCACAACTTCGACAATGATGCACTTGGCCAAAAAGGGCGTATGCGTATTCTCCTGAATATATTCAGGAGAAAACGCATACGCCCTTTTTGGCCAAGCAAGCAAGCGGGCAATGCAAATCTGCACTACAAAGAAGTATCACTTCCCACCGGTCAAAAGGGACATCCACAAAATGTGTAAAAACCAGAAAGGCAAGACAGGCCCTGGAGAACAGGGAGCCTTGTTATGCTGATGGGCGGGATGTAAGTTGCCAACTGCCTCACTGGAGGAGTGCATTGTGTTCCCTAAAACAAGTAAACAACAGAGCTACAGAGCCAAGGGCACTTCCAGTCTAGGGAATATACCTTGGGAAAACTGAAAATCCATAAGACAGAGCCACCCCCAAATTGAGGGCTGCACTGCTTACAAGAACCTCAACCTGGGTACACCTGAAATATCCCAGGAAATATAAAAATGGTTCCAAACATTGTGGAACTTACGTACGATGGAATATCCCTCAGCCACGAAATCAATGTCATAAGACCAGTAGCAGCAAAATGAGTGGATTCAGGTACGATGATTCTAAGTGAAAGAAGTCACACAGGAAAAGAAACATATCATAAGATATCACTTAGGAAGATCCTGTAAACATGGCTACACATGAACTGAGTTAGGCAAGAGAACAGAGTCTCACATTTAGAAAACACTCTTATGCCTGCTTAAGGGGGAAGGAGAGGTGGGGTGATGCATCAAACCAGAGTTTGATATAAGCACAGGTACCGTTCCAAAAACCAACTATGGAATAGACAAGACCTCCACCTTCCTCAGTGAAAGGGACTCAAAACCCCATATTTCCCGCAGAGGAATAGATCTGACTAGTAAGAATCTTAAAACCTATGTATTGATATGTCTCCGTAAGGGAATCAAGTGTGTCTAGACTGGCATAAACATGGCAGCGAGAATCAGCTCAAACCCACTCTAAACAGGAATTTCAAAAACAGAACAAAGAAACAGGGTAATTCTTCACAATTCCTTCAGGGTCGCTGATGCAACCTGGAATGACCCTATCTACAATGACAGCTGGATGTGGCATAAGGCTGGACACTTGGGACTGAGAGGATTGGTGAGATTGGGTGAGCAAATGCAGACCCTTTAAAGCAATAATGCATGGCACCCATTCCATGGGTCCCAACTCTCCAGGTTGAAGGGAATACTACTACAGCTATAACATGTACGGGAAACCTAGAGAATGGACACACTGTGAATACGAATGGTTTCTAAAACTCAACGAAGAGCCCCTCTCCTGGTGCTCGGGTTTGACTTTCCAACTGCTTTCCTATCAATCTCCCAACTTGGAGAGACAGCCCCTTTAAGCTCCTGGTTCGCACAGGTTGCCAATTTGGCAGAGGATGAAAGGGAAGAGGGAGGACCAATGAGAGAGTAGCTGTTAGGCATTTGGATGGGCACATGTCACTCTAATTTCCCGGCAGGAAGAAGAATTAACCAAAGTCGCAGCCACCCACCGGGAACCAGTATAGGTCCTGAACCAAAAGTTTGGACTTGCGTTCAGCTCACAAGAAACGAGTTGAAAAATGGAGCTCAGGGGCACAGCAATTCACAAACTGGCAGAGTAATCAAGGCCAACTATCGTCCAAAAATCTGTTGAGGGAAGGCAACGAGGCGGACTTGAAAGCGAGGCAGAATAGCAGGAAACAGATTTCAAGAGGTACGTTGGAATCGCCTGTAAAGCACAGGAAGAGGGGCATAACTTCGACAATGATGCACTTGGCCAAAAAGGGCGTATGCATTTTCTCCTGAATATATTCAGGAGAAAACGCATACGCCCTTTTTGGCCAAGCAAGCAAGCGGGCAATGCAAATCTGCACTACAAAGAAGTATCACTTCCCACCGGTCAAAAGGGACATCCACAAAATGTGTAAAAACCAGAAAGGCAAGACAGGCCCTGGAGAACAGGGAGCCTTGTTATGCTGATGGGCGGGATGTAAGTTGCCAACTGCCTCACTGGAGGAGTGCATTGTGTTCCCTAAAACAAGTAAACAACAGAGCTACAGAGCCAAGGGCACTTCCAGTCTAGGGAATATACCTTGGGAAAACTGAAAATCCATAACACAGAGCCACCCCCAAATTGAGGGCTGCACTGCTTACAAGAACCTCAACCTGGGTACACCTGAAATATCCCAGGAAATATAAAAATGGTTCCAAACATCGTGGAACTTATGTACGATGGAAAATCCCTCAGCCACGAAATCAATGTCATAAGACCAGTAGCAGCAAAATGAGTGGATTCAGGTACGATGATTCTAAGTGAAAGAAGTCACACAGGAAAAGAAACTTATCATAAGATATCACTTAGGAAGATCCTGTAAACATGGCTACACATGAACTGAGTTAGGCAAGAGAACAGAGTCTCACATTTAGAAAACACTCTTATGCCTGCTTAAGGGGGAAGGAGAGGTGGGGTGATGCATCAAACCAGAGTTTGATATAAGCACAGGTACCGTTCCAAAAACCAACTATGGTATAGACAAGACCTACACCTTCCTCACTGAAAGGGTCTCAAAACCCCATATTTCCCGCAGAGGAATAGATCTGACTAGTAAGAATCTTAAAACCTATGTATTGATATGTCTCTGTAAGGGAATCAAGTGTGTCTAGACTGGCATAAACATGGCAGCGAGAATCAGCTCAAACCCACTCTAAAAAGGAATTTCAAAAACAGAACAAAGAAACAGAGAAATTCTTTACAATTCCTTCAGGGTCGCTGATGCAACCTGGAATGACCCTATCTACAATGACAGCTGGATGTGGCATAAGGCTGGACACTTGGGACTGAGAGGATTGGTGAGATTGGGTGAGCAAATGCAGACCCTTTAAAGCAATAATGCATGGCACCCATTCCATGGGTCCCAGCTCTCCATGTTGAAGGGAATATTAGTACAGCTATAACATGTACGGGAAACCTAGAGAATGGACACACTGTGAATACGAAAGGTTTCTAAACCTCAACGAAGAGCCCCTCTCCTGGTGCTCCTGTTTGACTTTCCAACTGCTTACCTATCAATCTCCCAACTTGGAGAGACAGCCCCTTTAAGCTCCTGGTTCACACAGGTTGCCAATTTGGCAGAGGATGAAAGGGAAGAGGGAGAACCAATGAGAGAGTAGCTGTTAGGCATTTGGATGGGCACATGTCACTCTAATTTCCCGGCAGGAAGAAGAATTAACCAAAGTCTCAGCCACCCACCGGGAACCAGTATAGGTCCTGAACCAAAAGATTGGACTTGCGTTCAGCTCACAAAAAACGAGTTGAAAAATGGAGCTCAGGGGCACAGCAATTCACAAACTGGCAGAGTAATCAAGGCCAACTATCGTCCAAAAATCTGTTGAGGGAAGGCAACGAGGCGGACTTGAAAGCGAGGCAGAATAGCAGGAAACAGATTTCAAGAGGTACGTTGGAATTGCCTGTAAAGCACAGGAAGAGGGGCACAACTTCGACAATGATGCACTTGGCCAAAAAGGGCGTATGCGTATTCTCCTGAATATATTCAGGAGAAAACGCATACGCCCTTTTTGGCCAAGCAAGCAAGCGGGCAATGCAAATCTGCACTACAAAGAAGTATCACTTCCCACCGGTCAAAAGGGACATCCACAAAATGTGTAAAAACCAGAAAGGCAAGACAGGCCCTGGAGAACAGGGAGCCTTGTTATGCTGATGGGCGGGATGTAAGTTGCCAACTGCCTCACTGGAGGAGTGCATTGTGTTCCCTAAAACAAGTAAACAACAGAGCTACAGAGCCAAGGGCACTTCCAGTCTAGGGAATATACCTTGGGAAAACTGAAAATCCATAAGACAGAGCCACCCCCAAATTGAGGGCTGCACTGCTTACAAGAACCTCAACCTGGGTACACCTGAAATATCCCAGGAAATATAAAAATGGTTCCAAACATTGTGGAACTTACGTACGATGGAATATCCCTCAGCCACGAAATCAATGTCATGAGACCAGTAGCAGCAAAATGAGTGGATTCAGGTACGATGATTCTAAGTGAAAGAAGTCACACAGGAAAAGAAACTTATCATAAGATATCACTTAGGAAGATCCTGTATACATGGCTACACATGAACTGAGTTAGGCAAGAGAACAGAGTCTCACATTTAGAAAACACTCTTATGCCTGCTTAAGGGGGAAGGAGAGGTGGGGTGATGCATCAAACCAGAGTTTGATATAAGCACAGGTACCGTTCCAAAAACCAACTATGGAATAGACAAGACCTCCACCTTCCTCAGTGAAAGGGACTCAAAACCCCATATTTCCCGCAGAGGAATAGATCTGACTAGTAAGAATCTTAAAACCTATGTATTGATATGTCTCCGTAAGGGAATCAAGTGTGTCTAGACTGGCATAAACATGGCAGCGAGAATCAGCTCAAACCCACTCTAAACAGGAATTTCAAAAACAGAACAAAGAAACAGGGTAATTCTTCACAATTCCTTCAGGGTCGCTGATGCAACCTGGAATGACCCTATCTACAATGACAGCTGGATGTGGCATAAGGCTGGACACTTGGGACTGAGAGGATTGGTGAGATTGGGTGAGCAAATGCAGACCCTTTAAAGCAATAATGCATGGCACCCATTCCATGTGTCCCAGCTCTCCAGGTTGAAGGGAATATTACTACAGCTATAACATGTACGGGAAACCTAGAGAATGGACACACTGTGAATACGAAAGGTTTCTAAACCTCAACGAAGAGCCCCTCTCCTGGTGCTCCGGTTTGACTTTCCAACTGCTTTCCTATCAATCTCCCAACTTGGAGAGACAGCCCCTTTAAGCTCCTGGTTCGCACAGGTTGCCAATTTGGCAGAGGATGAAAGGGAAGAGGGAGAACCAATGAGAGAGTAGCTGTTAGGCATTTGGATGGGCACATGTCACTCTAATTTCCCGGCAGGAAGAAGAATTAACCAAAGTCGCAGCCACCCACCGGGAACCAGTATAGGTCCTGAACCAAAAGTTTGGACTTGCGTTCAGCTCACAAGAAACGAGTTGAAAAATGGAGCTCAGGGGCACAGCAATTCACAAACTGGCAGAGTAATCAAGGCCAACTATCGTCCAAAAATCTGTTGAGGGAAGGCAACGAGGTGGTCTTGAAAGCGAGGCAGAATAGCAGGAAACAGATTTCAAGAGGTACGTTGGAATCGCCTGTAAAGCACAGGAAGAGGGGCACAACTTCGACAATGATGCACTTGGCCAAAAAGGGCGTATGCGTTTTCTCCTGAATATATTCAGGAGAAAACGCATACGCCCTTTTTGGCCAAGCAAGAAAGCGGGCAATGCAAATCTGCACTACAAAGAAGTATCACTTCCCACCGGTCAAAAGGGACATCCACAAAATGTGTAAAAACCAGAAAGGCAAGACAGGCCCTGGAGAACAGGGAGCCTTGTTATGCTGATGGGCGGGATGTAAGTTGCCAACTGCCTCACTGGAGGAGTGCATTGTGTTCCCTAAAACAAGTAAACAACAGAGCTACAGAGCCAAGGGCACTTCCAGTCTAGGGAATATACCTTGGGAAAACTGAAAATCCATAAGACAGAGCCACCCCCAAATTGAGGGCTGCACTGCTTACAAGAACCTCAACCTGGGTACACCTGAAATATCCCAGGAAATATAAAAATGGTTCCAAACATCGTGGAACTTATGTACGATGGAATATCCCTCAGCCACGAAATCAATGTCATAAGACCAGTAGCAGCAAAATGAGTGGATTCAGGTACGATGATTCTAAGTGAAAGAAGTCACACAGGAAAAGAAACTTATCATAAGATATCACTTAGGAAGATCCTGTAAACATGGCTACACATGAACTGAGTTAGGCAAGAGAACAGAGTCTCACATTTAGAAAACACTCTTATGCCTGCTTAAGGGGGAAGGAGAGGTGGGGTGATGCATCAAACCAGAGTTTGATATAAGCACAGGTACCGTTCCAAAAACCAACTATGGTATAGACAAGACCTACACCTTCCTCACTGAAAGGGTCTCAAAACCCCATATTTCCCGCAGAGGAATAGATCTGACTAGTAAGAATCTTAAAACCTATGTATTGATATGTCTCTGTAAGGGAATCAAGTGTGTCTAGACTGGCATAAACATGGCAGCGAGAATCAGCTCAAACCCACTCTAAAAAGGAATTTCAAAAACAGAACAAAGAAACAGAGAAATTCTTTACAGTTCCTTCAGGGTCTCTGATGCAACCTGGAATGACCCTATCTACAATGACAGCTGGATGTGGCATAAGGCTGGACACTTGGGACTGAGAGGATTGGTGAGATTGGGTGAGCAAATGCAGACCCTTTAAAGCAATAATGCATGGCACCCATTCCATGGGTCCCAGCTCTCCAGGTTGAAGGGAATATTAGTACAGCTATAACATGTACGGGAAACCTAGAGAATGGACACACTGTGAATACGAAAGGTTTCTAAACCTCGACGAAGAGCCCCTCTCCTGGTGCTCCTGTTTGACTTTCCAACTGCTTACCTATCAATCTCCCAACATGGAGAGACAGCCCCTTTAAGCTCCTGGTTCACACAGGTTGCCAATTTGGCAGAGGATGAAAGGGAAGAGGGAGAACAAATGAGAGAGTAGCTGTTAGGCATTTGGATGGGCACATGTCACTCTAATTTCCCGGCAGGAAGAAGAATTAACCAAAGTCTCAGCCACCCACCGGGAACCAGTATAGGTCCTGAACCAAAAGTTTGGACTTGCGTTCAGCTCACAAGAAACGAGTTGAAAAATGGAGCTCAGGGGCACAGCAATTCACAAACTGGCAGAGTAATCAAGGCCAACTATCGTCCAAAAATCTGTTGAGGGAAGGCAACGAGGCGGACTTGAAAGCGAGGCAGAATAGCAGGAAACAGATTTCAAGAGGTACGTTGGAATCGCCTGTAAAGCACAGGAAGAGGGGCACAACTTCGACAATGATGCACTTGGCCAAAAAGGGCGTATGCGTTTTCTCCTGAATATATTCAGGAGAAAACGCATACGCCCTTTTTGGCCAAGCAAGCAAGCGGGCAATGCAAATCTGCACTACAAAGAAGTATCACTTCCCACCGGTCAAAAGGGACATCCACAAAATGTGTAAAAACCAGAAAGGCAAGACAGGCCCTGGAGAACAGGGAGCCTTGTTATGCTGATGGGCGGGATGTAAGTTGCCAACTGCCTCACTGGAGGAGTGCATTGTGTTCCCTAAAACAAGTAAACAACAGAGCTACAGAGCCAAGGGCACTTCCAGTCTAGGGAATATACCTTGGGAAAACTGAAAATCCATAAGACAGAGCCACCCCCAAATTGAGGGCTGCACTGCTTACAAGAACCTCAACCTGGGTACACCTGAAATATCCCAGGAAATATAAAAATGGTTCCAAACATTGTGGAACTTACGTACGATGGAATATCCCTTAGCCACGAAATCAATGTCATAAGACCAGTAGCAGCAAAATGAGTGGATTCAGGTACGATGATTCTAAGTGAAAGAAGTCACACAGGAAAAGAAACTTATCATAAGATATCACTTAGGAAGATCCTGTATACATGGCTACACATGAACTGAGTTAGGCAAGAGAACAGAGTCTCACATTTAGAAAACACTCTTATGCCTGCTTAAGGGGGAAGGAGAGGTGGGGTGATGCATCAAACCAGAGTTTGATATAAGCACAGGTACCGTTCCAAAAACCAACTATGGAATAGAAAAGACCTCCACCTTCCTCAGTGAAAGGGACTCAAAACCCCATATTTCCCGCAGAGGAATAGATCTGACTAGTAAGAATCTTAAAACCTATGTATTGATATGTCTCCGTAAGGGAATCAAGTGTGTCTAGACTGGCATAAACATGGCAGCGAGAATCAGCTCAAACCCACTCTAAACAGGAATTTCAAAAACAGAACAAAGAAACAGGGTAATTCTTCACAATTCCTTCAGGGTCGCTGATGCAACCTGGAATGACCCTATCTACAATGACAGCTGGATGTGGCATAAGGCTGGACACTTGGGACTGAGAGGATTGGTGAGATTGGGTGAGCAAATGCAGACCCTTTAAAGCAATAATGCATGGCACCCATTCCATGGGTCCCAGCTCTCCAGGTTGAAGGGAATATTACTACAGCTATAACATGTACGGGAAACCTAGAGAATGGACACACTGTGAATACGAAAGGTTTCTAAACCTCAACGAAGAGCCCCTCTCCTGGTGCTCCGGTTTGACTTTCCAACTGCTTTCCTATCAATCTCCCAACTTGGAGAGACAGCCCCTTTAAGCTCCTGGTTCGCACAGGTTGCCAATTTGGCAGAGGATGAAAGGGAAGAGGGAGAACCAATGAGAGAGTAGCTGTTAGGCATTTGGATGGGCACATGTCACTCTAATTTCCCGGCAGGAAGAAGAATTAACCAAAGTCGCAGCCACCCACCGGGAACCAGTATAGGTCCTGAACCAAAAGTTTGGACTTGCGTTCAGCTCACAAGAAACGAGTTGACAAATGGAGCTCAGGGGCACAGCAATTCACAAACTGGCAGAGTAATCAAGGCCAACTATCGTCCAAAAATCTGTTGAGGGAAGGCAACGAGGTGGTCTTGAAAGCGAGGCAGAATAGCAGGAAACAGATTTCCAGAGGTACGTTGGAATCGCCTGTAAAGCACAGGAAGAGGGGCACAACTTCGACAATGATGCACTTGGCCAAAAAGGGCGTATGCGTTTTCTCCTGAATATATTCAGGAGAAAACGCATACGCCCTTTTTGGCCAAGCAAGCAAGCGGGCAATGCAAATCTGCACTACAAAGAAGTATCACTTCCCACCGGTCAAAAGGGACATCCACAAAATGTGTAAAAACCAGAAAGGCAAGACAGGCCCTGGAGAACAGGGAGCCTTGTTATGCTGATGGGCGGGATGTAAGTTGCCAACTGCCTCACTGGAGGAGTGCATTGTGTTCCCTAAAACAAGTAAACAACAGAGCTACAGAGCCAAGGGCCCTTCCAGTCTAGGGAATATACCTTGGGAAAACTGAAAATCCATAAGACAGAGCCACCCCCAAATTGAGGGCTGCACTGCTTACAAGAACCTCAACCTGGGTACACCTGAAATATCCCAGGAAATATAAAAATGGTTCCAAACATCGTGGAACTTATGTACGATGGAATATCCCTCAGCCACGAAATCAATGTCATAAGACCAGTAGCAGCAAAATGAGTGGATTCAGGTACGATGATTCTAAGTGAAAGAAGTCACACAGGAAAAGAAACTTATCATAAGATATCACTTAGGAAGATCCTGTAAACATGGCTACACATGAACTGAGTTAGGCAAGAGAACAGAGTCTCACATTTAGAAAACACTCTTATGCCTGCTTAAGGGGGAAGGAGAGGTGGGGTGATGCATCAAACCAGAGTTTGATATAAGCACAGGTACCGTTCCAAAAACCAACTATGGTATAGACAAGACCTACACCTTCCTCACTGAAAGGGTCTCAAAACCCCATATTTCCCGCAGAGGAATAGATCTGACTAGTAAGAATCTTAAAACCTATGTATTGATATGTCTCTGTAAGGGAATCAAGTGTGTCTAGACTGGCATAAACATGGCAGCGAGAATCAGCTCAAACCCACTCTAAAAAGGAATTTCAAAAACAGAACAAAGAAACAGAGAAATTCTTTACAGTTCCTTCAGGGTCTCTGATGCAACCTGGAATGACCCTATCTACAATGACAGCTGGATGTGGCATAAGGCTGGACACTTGGGACTGAGAGGATTGGTGAGATTGGGTGAGCAAATGCAGACCCTTTAAAGCAATAATGCATGGCACCCATTCCATGGGTCCCAGCTCTCCAGGTTGAAGGGAATATTAGTACAGCTATAACATGTACGGGAAACCTAGAGAATGGACACACTGTGAATACGAAAGGTTTCTAAACCTCGACGAAGAGCCCCTCTCCTGGTGCTCCTGTTTGACTTTCCAACTGCTTACCTATCAATCTCCCAACTTGGAGAGACAGCCCCTTTAAGCTCCTGGTTCACACAGGTTGCCAATTTGGCAGAGGATGAAAGGGAAGAGGGAGAACCAATGAGAGAGTAGCTGTTAGGCATTTGGATGGGCACATGTCACTCTAATTTCCCGGCAGGAAGAAGAATTAACCAAAGTCTCAGCCACCCACCGGGAACCAGTATAGGTCCTGAACCAAAAGTTTGGACTTGCGTTCAGCTCACAAGAAACGAGTTGAAAAATGGAGCTCAGGGGCACAGCAATTCACAAACTGGCAGAGTAATCAAGGCCAACTATCGTCCAAAAATCTGTTGAGGGAAGGCAACGAGGCGGACTTGAAAGCGAGGCAGAATAGCAGGAAACAGATTTCAAGAGGTACGTTGGAATCGCCTGTAAAGCACAGGAAGAGGGGCACAACTTCGACAATGATGCACTTGGCCAAAAAGGGCGTATGCGTATTCTCCTGAATATATTCAGGAGAAAACGCATACGCCCTTTTTGGCCAAGCAAGCAAGCGGGCAATGCAAATCTGCACTACAAAGAAGTATCACTTCCCACCGGTCAAAAGGGACATCCACAAAATGTGTAAAAACCAGAAAGGCAAGACAGGCCCTGGAGAACAGGGAGCCTTGTTATGCTGATGGGCGGGATGTAAGTTGCCAACTGCCTCACTGGAGGAGTGCATTGTGTTCCCTAAAACAAGTAAACAACAGAGCTACAGAGCCAAGGGCACTTCCAGTCTAGGGAATATACCTTGGGAAAACTGAAAATCCATAAGACAGAGCCACCCCCAAATTGAGGGCTGCACTGCTTACAAGAACCTCAACCTGGCTACACCTGAAATATCCCAGGAAATATAAAAATGGTTCCAAACATTGTGGAACTTACGTACGATGGAATATCCCTTAGCCACGAAATCAATGTCATAAGACCAGTAGCAGCAAAATGAGTGGATTCAGGTACGATGATTCTAAGTGAAAGAAGTCACACAGGAAAAGAAACTTATCATAAGATATCACTTAGGAAGATCCTGTATACATGGCTACACATGAACTGAGTTAGGCAAGAGAACAGAGTCTCACATTTAGAAAACACTCTTATGCCTGCTTAAGGGGGAAGGAGAGGTGGGGTGATGCATCAAACCAGAGTTTGATATAAGCACAGGTACCGTTCCAAAAACCAACTATGGAATAGACAAGACCTCCACCTTCCTCAGTGAAAGGGACTCAAAACCCCATATTTCCCGCAGAGGAATAGATCTGACTAGTAAGAATCTTAAAACCTATGTATTGATATGTCTCCGTAAGGGAATCAAGTGTGTCTAGACTGGCATAAACATGGCAGCGAGAATCAGCTCAAACCCACTCTAAACAGGAATTTCAAAAACAGAACAAAGAAACAGGGTAATTCTTCACAATTCCTTCAGGGTCGCTGATGCAACCTGGAATGACCCTATCTACAATGACAGCTGGATGTGGCATAAGGCTGGACACTTGGGACTGAGAGGATTGGTGAGATTGGGTGAGCAAATGCAGACCCTTTAAAGCAATAATGCATGGCACCCATTCCATGGGTCCCAGCTCTCCAGGTTGAAGGGAATATTACTACAGCTATAACATGTACGGGAAACCTAGAGAATGGACACACTGTGAATACGAAAGGTTTCTAAACCTCAACGAAGAGCCCCTCTCCTGGTGCTCCGGTTTGACTTTCCAACTGCTTACCTATCAATCTCCCAACTTGGAGAGACAGCCCCTTTAAGCTCCTGGTTCGCACAGGTTGCCAATTTGGCAGAGGATGAAAGGGAAGAGGGAGAACCAATGAGAGAGTAGCTGTTAGGCATTTGGATGGGCACATGTCACTCTAATTTCCCGGCAGGAAGAAGAATTAACCAAAGTCTCAGCCACCCACCGGGAACCAGTATAGGTCCTGAACCAAAAGTTTGGACTTGCGTTCAGCTCACAAGAAACGAGTTGAAAAATGGAGCTCAGGGGCACAGCAATTCACAAACTGGCAGAGTAATCAAGGCCAACTATCGTCCAAAAATCTGTTGAGGGAAGGCAACGAGGCGGACTTGAAAGCGAGGCAGAATAGCAGGAAACAGATTTCCAGAGGTACGTTGGAATCGCCTGTAAAGCACAGGAAGAGGGGCACAACTTCGACAATGATGCACTTGGCCAAAATGGGCGTATGCGTTTTCTCCTGAATATATTCAGGAGAAAACACATACGCCCTTTTTGGCCAAGCAAGCAAGCGGGCAATGCAAATCTGCACTACAAAGAAGTATCACTTCCCACCGGTCAAAAGGGACATCCACAAAATGTGTAAAAACCAGAAAGGCAAGACAGGCCCTGGAGAACAGGGAGCCTTGTTATGCTGATGGGCGGGATGTAAGTTGCCAACTGCCTCACTGGAGGAGTGCATTGTGTTCCCTAAAACAAGTAAACAACAGAGCTACAGAGCCAAGGGCACTTCCAGTCTAGGGAATATACCTTGGGAAAACTGAAAATCCATAATACAGAGCCACCCCTAAATTGAGGGCTGCACTGCTTACAAGAACCTCAACCTGGGTACACCTGAAATATCCCAGGAAATATAAAAATGGTTCCAAACATTGTGGAACTTACGTACGATGGAATATCCCTCAGCCACGAAATCAATGTCATAAGACCAGTAGCAGCAAAATGAGTGGATTCAGGTACGATGATTCTAAGTGAAAGAAGTCACACAGGAAAAGAAACTTATCATAAGATATCACTTAGGAAGATCCTGTATACATGGCTACACATGAACTGAGTTAGGCAAGAGAACAGAGTCTCACATTTAGAAAACACTCTTATGCCTGCTTAAGGGGGAAGGAGAGGTGGGGTGATGCATCAAACCAGAGTTTGATATAAGCACAGGTACCGTTCCAAAAACCAACTATGGAATAGACAAGACCTCCACCTTCCTCAGTGAAAGGGACTCAAAACCCCATATTTCCCGCAGAGGAATAGATCTGACTAGTAAGAATCTTAAAACCTATGTATTGATATGTCTCCGTAAGGGAATCAAGTGTGTCTAGACTGGCATAAACATGGCAGCGAGAATCAGCTCAAACCCACTCTAAACAGGAATTTCAAAAACAGAACAAAGAAACAGGGTAATTCTTCACAATTCCTTCAGGGTCGCTGATGCAACCTGGAATGACCCTATCTACAATGACAGCTGGATGTGGCATAAGGCTGGACACTTGGGACTGAGAGGATTGGTGAGATTGGGTGAGCAAATGCAGACCCTTTAAAGCAATAATGCATGGCACCCATTCCATGGGTCCCAGCTCTCCAGGTTGAAGGGAATATTACTACAGCTATAACGTGTACGGGAAACCTAGAGAATGGACACACTGTGAATACGAAAGGTTTCTAAAACTCAACGAAGAGCCCCTCTCCTGGTGCTCCGGTTTGACTTTCCAACTGCTTTCCTATCAATCTCCCAACTTGGAGAGACAGCCCCTTTAAGCTCCTGGTTCGCACAGGTTGCCAATTTGGCAGAGGATGAAAGGGAAGAGGGAGAACCAATGAGAGAGTAGCTGTTAGGCATTTGGATGGGCACATGTCACTCTAATTTCCCGGCAGGAAGAAGAATTAACCAAAGTCTCAGCCACCCACCGGGAACCAGTATAGGTCCTGAACCAAAAGTTTGGACTTGCGTTCAGCTCACAAGAAACGAGTTGAAAAATGGAGCTCAGGGGCACAGCAATTCACAAACTGGCAGAGTAATCAAGGCCAACTATCGTCCAAAAATCTGTTGAGGGAAGGCAACGAGGTGGACTTGAAAGCGAGGCAGAATAGCAGGAAACAGATTTCAAGAGGTACGTTGGAATCGCCTGTAAAGCACAGGAAGAGGGGCACAACTTCGACAATGATGCACTTGGCCAAAAAGGGCGTATGCGTTTTCTCCTGAATATATTCAGGAGAAAACGCATACGCCCTTTTTGGCCAAGCAAGCAAGCGGGCAATGCAAATCTGCACTACAAAGAAGTATCACTTCCCACCGGTCAAAAGGGACATCCACAAAATGTGTAAAAACCAGAAAGGCAAGACAGGCCCTGGAGAACAGGGAGCCTTGTTATGCTGATGGGCGGGATGTAAGTTGCCAACTGCCTCACTGGAGGAGTGCATTGTGTTCCCTAAAACAAGTAAACAACAGAGCTACAGAGCCAAGGGCACTTCCAGTCTAGGGAATATACCTTGGGAAAACTGAAAATCCATAAGACAGAGCCACCCCCAAATTGAGGGCTGCACTGCTTACAAGAACCTCAACCTGGGTACACCTGAAATATCCCAGGAAATATAAAAATGGTTCCAAACATTGTGGAACTTACGTACGATGGAATATCCCTCAGCCACGAAATCAATGTCATGAGACCAGTAGCAGCAAAATGAGTGGATTCAGGTACGATGATTCTAAGTGAAAGAAGTCACACAGGAAAAGAAACTTATCATAAGATATCACTTAGGAAGATCCTGTATACATGGCTACACATGAACTGAGTTAGGCAAGAGAACAGAGTCTCACATTTAGAAAACACTCTTATGCCTGCTTAAGGGGGAAGGAGAGGTGGGGTGATGCATCAAACCAGAGTTTGATATAAGCACAGGTACCGTTCCAAAAACCAACTATGGAATAGACAAGACCTACACCTTCCTCAGTGAAAGGGACTCAAAACCCCATATTTCCCGCAGAGGAAGAGATCTGACTAGTAAGAATCTTAAAACCTATGTATTGATATGTCTCCGTAAGGGAATCAAGTGTGTCTAGACTGGCATAAACATGGCAGCGAGAATCAGCTCAAACCCACTCTAAACAGGAATTTCAAAAACAGAACAAAGAAACAGGGTAATTCTTCACAATTCCTTCAGGGTCGCTGATGCAACCTGGAATGACCCTATCTACAATGACAGCTGGATGTGGCATAAGGCTGGACACTTGGGACTGAGAGGATTGGTGAGATTGGGTGAGCAAATGCAGACCCTTTAAAGCAATAATGCATGGCACCCATTCCATGGGTCCCAGCTCTCCAGGTTGAAGGGAATATTACTACAGCTATAACGTGTACGGGAAACCTAGAGAATGGACACACTGTGAATACGAAAGGTTTCTAAAACTCAACGAAGAGCCCCTCTCCTGGTGCTCCGGTTTGACTTTCCAACTGCTTACCTATCAATCTCCCAACTTGGAGAGACAGCCCCTTTAAGCTCCTGGTTCGCACAGGTTGCCAATTTGGCAGAGGATGAAAGGGAAGAGGGAGAACCAATGAGAGAGTAGCTGTTAGGCATTTGGATGGGCACATGTCACTCTAATTTCCCGGCAGGAAGAAGAATTAACCAAAGTCTCAGCCACCCACCGGGAACCAGTATAGGTCCTGAACCAAAAGTTTGGACTTGCGTTCAGCTCACAAGAAACGAGTTGAAAAATGGAGCTCAGGGGCACAGCAATTCACAAACTGGCAGAGTAATCAAGGCCAACTATCGTCCAAAAATCTGTTGAGGGAAGGCAACGAGGCGGACTTGAAAGCGAGGCAGAATAGCAGGAAACAGATTTCCAGAGGTACGTTGGAATCGCCTGTAAAGCACAGGAAGAGGGGCACAACTTCGACAATGATGCACTTGGCCAAAATGGGCGTATGCGTTTTCTCCTGAATATATTCAGGAGAAAACACATACGCCCTTTTTGGCCAAGCAAGCAAGCGGGCAATGCAAATCTGCACTACAAAGAAGTATCACTTCCCACCGGTCAAAAGGGACATCCACAAAATGTGTAAAAACCAGAAAGGCAAGACAGGCCCTGGAGAACAGGGAGCCTTGTTATGCTGATGGGCGGGATGTAAGTTGCCAACTGCCTCCCTGGAGGAGTGCATTGTGTTCCCTAAAACAAGTAAACAACAGAGCTACAGAGCCAAGGGCACTTCCAGTCTAGGGAATATACCTTGGGAAAACTGAAAATCCATAAGACAGAGCCACCCCCAAATTGAGGGCTGCACTGCTTACAAGAACCTCAACCTGGGTACACCTGAAATATCCCAGGAAATATAAAAATGGTTCCAAACATTGTGGAACTTACGTACGATGGAATATCCCTCAGCCACGAAATCAATGTCATGAGACCAGTAGCAGCAAAATGAGTGGATTCAGGTACGATGATTCTAAGTGAAAGAAGTCACACAGGAAAAGAAACTTATCATAAGATATCACTTAGGAAGATCCTGTATACATGGCTACACATGAACTGAGTTAGGCAAGAGAACAGAGTCTCACATTTAGAAAACACTCTTATGCCTGCTTAAGGGGGAAGGAGAGGTGGGGTGATGCATCAAACCAGAGTTTGATATAAGCACAGGTACCGTTCCAAAAACCAACTATGGAATAGACAAGACCTACACCTTCCTCAGTGAAAGGGACTCAAAACCCCATATTTCCCGCAGAGGAATAGATCTGACTAGTAAGAATCTTAAAACCTATGTATTGATATGTCTCCGTAAGGGAATCAAGTGTGTCTAGACTGGCATAAACATGGCAGCGAGAATCAGCTCAAACCCACTCTAAACAGGAATTTCAAAAACAGAACAAAGAAACAGGGTAATTCTTCACAATTCCTTCAGGGTCGCTGATGCAACCTGGAATGACCCTATCTACAATGACAGCTGGATGTGGCATAAGGCTGGACACTTGGGACTGAGAGGATTGGTGAGATTGGGTGAGCAAATGCAGACCCTTTAAAGCAATAATGCATGGCACCCATTCCATGGGTCCCAGCTCTCCAGGTTGAAGGGAATATTACTACAGCTATAACGTGTACGGGAAACCTAGAGAATGGACACACTGTGAATACGAAAGGTTTCTAAAACTCAACGAAGAGCCCCTCTCCTGGTGCTCCGGTTTGACTTTCCAACTGCTTACCTATCAATCTCCCAACTTGGAGAGACAGCCCCTTTAAGCTCCTGGTTCGCACAGGTTGCCAATTTGGCAGAGGATGAAAGGGAAGAGGGAGAACCAATGAGAGAGTAGCTGTTAGGCATTTGGATGGGCACATGTCACTCTAATTTCCCGGCAGGAAGAAGAATTAACCAAAGTCTCAGCCACCCACCGGGAACCAGTATAGGTCCTGAACCAAAAGTTTGGACTTGCGTTCAGCTCACAAGAAACGAGTTGAAAAATGGAGCTCAGGGGCACAGCAATTCACAAACTGGCAGAGTAATCAAGGCCAACTATCGTCCAAAAATCTGTTGAGGGAAGGCAACGAGGCGGACTTGAAAGCGAGGCAGAATAGCAGGAAACAGATTTCAAGAGGTACGTTGGAATCGCCTGTAAAGCACAGGAAGAGGGGCACAACTTCGACAATGATGCACTTGGCCAAAATGGGCGTATGCGTTTTCTCCTGAATATATTCAGGAGAAAACACATACGCCCTTTTTGGCCAAGCAAGCAAGCGGGCAATGCAAATCTGCACTACAAAGAAGTATCACTTCCCACCGGTCAAAAGGGACATCCACAAAATGTGTAAAAACCAGAAAGGCAAGACAGGCCCTGGAGAACAGGGAGCCTTGTTATGCTGATGGGCGGGATGTAAGTTGCCAACTGCCTCACTGGAGGAGTGCATTGTGTTCCCTAAAACAAGTAAACAACAGAGCTACAGAGCCAAGGGCACTTCCAGTCTAGGGAATATACCTTGGGAAAACTGAAAATCCATAAGACAGAGCCACCCCTAAATTGAGGGCTGCACTGCTTACAAGAACCTCAACCTGGGTACACCTGAAATATCCCAGGAAATATAAAAATGGTTCCAAACATTGTGGAACTTACGTACGATGGAATATCCCTCAGCCACGAAATCAATGTCATAAGACCAGTAGCAGCAAAATGAGTGGATTCAGGTACGATGATTCTAAGTGAAAGAAGTCACACAGGAAAAGAAACTTATCATAAGATATCACTTAGGAAGATCCTGTATACATGGCTACACATGAACTGAGTTAGGCAAGAGAACAGAGTCTCACATTTAGAAAACACTCTTATGCCTGCTTAAGGGGGAAGGAGAGGTGGGGTGATGCATCAAACCAGAGTTTGATATAAGCACAGGTACCGTTCCAAAAACCAACTATGGAATAGACAAGACCTCCACCTTCCTCAGTGAAAGGGACTCAAAACCCCATATTTCCCGCAGAGGAATAGATCTGACTAGTAAGAATCTTAAAACCTATGTATTGATATGTCTCCGTAAGGGAATCAAGTGTGTCTAGACTGGCATAAACATGGCAGCGAGAATCAGCTCAAACCCACTCTAAACAGGAATTTCAAAAACAGAACAAAGAAACAGGGTAATTCTTCACAATTCCTTCAGGGTCGCTGATGCAACCTGGAATGACCCTATCTACAATGACAGCTGGATGTGGCATAAGGCTGGACACTTGGGACTGAGAGGATTGGTGAGATTGGGTGAGCAAATGCAGACCCTTTAAAGCAATAATGCATGGCACCCATTCCATGGGTCCCAGCTCTCCAGGTTGAAGGGAATATTACTACAGCTATAACGTGTACGGGAAACCTAGAGAATGGACACACTGTGAATACGAAAGGTTTCTAAAACTCAACGAAGAGCCCCTCTCCTGGTGCTCCGGTTTGACTTTCCAACTGCTTTCCTATCAATCTCCCAACTTGGAGAGACAGCCCCTTTAAGCTCCTGGTTCGCACAGGTTGCCAATTTGGCAGAGGATGAAAGGGAAGAGGGAGAACCAATGAGAGAGTAGCTGTTAGGCATTTGGATGGGCACATGTCACTCTAATTTCCCGGCAGGAAGAAGAATTAACCAAAGTCTCAGCCACCCACCGGGAACCAGTATAGGTCCTGAACCAAAAGTTTGGACTTGCGTTCAGCTCACAAGAAACGAGTTGAAAAATGGAGCTCAGGGGCACAGCAATTCACAAACTGGCAGAGTAATCAAGGCCAACTATCGTCCAAAAATCTGTTGAGGGAAGGCAACGAGGTGGACTTGAAAGCGAGGCAGAATAGCAGGAAACAGATTTCAAGAGGTACGTTGGAATCGCCTGTAAAGCACAGGAAGAGGGGCACAACTTCGACAATGATGCACTTGGCCAAAAAGGGCGTATGCGTTTTCTCCTGAATATATTCAGGAGAAAACGCATACGCCCTTTTTGGCCAAGCAAGCAAGCGGGCAATGCAAATCTGCACTACAAAGAAGTATCACTTCCCACCGGTCAAAAGGGACATCCACAAAATGTGTAAAAACCAGAAAGGCAAGACAGGCCCTGGAGAACAGGGAGCCTTGTTATGCTGATGGGCGGGATGTAAGTTGCCAACTGCCTCACTGGAGGAGTGCATTGTGTTCCCTAAAACAAGTAAACAACAGAGCTACAGAGCCAAGGGCACTTCCAGTCTAGGGAATATACCTTGGGAAAACTGAAAATCCATAAGACAGAGCCACCCCCAAATTGAGGGCTGCACTGCTTACAAGAACCTCAACCTGGGTACACCTGAAATATCCCAGGAAATATAAAAATGGTTCCAAACATTGTGGAACTTACGTACGATGGAATATCCCTCAGCCACGAAATCAATGTCATGAGACCAGTAGCAGCAAAATGAGTGGATTCAGGTACGATGATTCTAAGTGAAAGAAGTCACACAGGAAAAGAAACTTATCATAAGATATCACTTAGGAAGATCCTGTATACATGGCTACACATGAACTGAGTTAGGCAAGAGAACAGAGTCTCACATTTAGAAAACACTCTTATGCCTGCTTAAGGGGGAAGGAGAGGTGGGGTGATGCATCAAACCAGAGTTTGATATAAGCACAGGTACCGTTCCAAAAACCAACTATGGAATAGACAAGACCTACACCTTCCTCAGTGAAAGGGACTCAAAACCCCATATTTCCCGCAGAGGAATAGATCTGACTAGTAAGAATCTTAAAACCTATGTATTGATATGTCTCCGTAAGGGAATCAAGTGTGTCTAGACTGGCATAAACATGGCAGCGAGAATCAGCTCAAACCCACTCTAAACAGGAATTTCAAAAACAGAACAAAGAAACAGGGTAATTCTTCACAATTCCTTCAGGGTCGCTGATGCAACCTGGAATGACCCTATCTACAATGACAGCTGGATGTGGCATAAGGCTGGACACTTGGGACTGAGAGGATTGGTGAGATTGGGTGAGCAAATGCAGACCCTTTAAAGCAATAATGCATGGCACCCATTCCATGGGTCCCAGCTCTCCAGGTTGAAGGGAATATTACTACAGCTATAACGTGTACGGGAAACCTAGAGAATGGACACACTGTGAATACGAAAGGTTTCTAAAACTCAACGAAGAGCCCCTCTCCTGGTGCTCCGGTTTGACTTTCCAACTGCTTACCTATCAATCTCCCAACTTGGAGAGACAGCCCCTTTAAGCTCCTGGTTCGCACAGGTTGCCAATTTGGCAGAGGATGAAAGGGAAGAGGGAGAACCAATGAGAGAGTAGCTGTTAGGCATTTGGATGGGCACATGTCACTCTAATTTCCCGGCAGGAAGAAGAATTAACCAAAGTCTCAGCCACCCACCGGGAACCAGTATAGGTCCTGAACCAAAAGTTTGGACTTGCGTTCAGCTCACAAGAAACGAGTTGAAAAATGGAGCTCAGGGGCACAGCAATTCACAAACTGGCAGAGTAATCAAGGCCAACTATCGTCCAAAAATCTGTTGAGGGAAGGCAACGAGGCGGACTTGAAAGCGAGGCAGAATAGCAGGAAACAGATTTCAAGAGGTACGTTGGAATCGCCTGTAAAGCACAGGAAGAGGGGCACAACTTCGACAATGATGCACTTGGCCAAAATGGGCGTATGCGTTTTCTCCTGAATATATTCAGGAGAAAACACATACGCCCTTTTTGGCCAAGCAAGCAAGCGGGCAATGCAAATCTGCACTACAAAGAAGTATCACTTCCCACCGGTCAAAAGGGACATCCACAAAATGTGTAAAAACCAGAAAGGCAAGACAGGCCCTGGAGAACAGGGAGCCTTGTTATGCTGATGGGCGGGATGTAAGTTGCCAACTGCCTCACTGGAGGAGTGCATTGTGTTCCCTAAAACAAGTAAACAACAGAGCTACAGAGCCAAGGGCACTTCCAGTCTAGGGAATATACCTTGGGAAAACTGAAAATCCATAAGACAGAACCACCCCTAAATTGAGGGCTGCACTGCTTACAAGAACCTCAACCTGGGTACACCTGAAATATCCCAGGAAATATAAAAATGGTTCCAAACATTGTGGAACTTACGTACGATGGAATATCCCTCAGCCACGAAATCAATGTCATAAGACCAGTAGCAGCAAAATGAGTGGATTCAGGTACGATGATTCTAAGTGAAAGAAGTCACACAGGAAAAGAAACTTATCATAAGATATCACTTAGGAAGATCCTGTATACATGGCTACACATGAACTGAGTTAGGCAAGAGAACAGAGTCTCACATTTAGAAAACACTCTTATGCCTGCTTAAGGGGGAAGGAGAGGTGGGGTGATGCATCAAACCAGAGTTTGATATAAGCACAGGTACCGTTCCAAAAACCAACTATGGAATAGACAAGACCTCCACCTTCCTCAGTGAAAGGGACTCAAAACCCCATATTTCCCGCAGAGGAATAGATCTGACTAGTAAGAATCTTAAAACCTATGTATTGATATGTCTCCGTAAGGGAATCAAGTGTGTCTAGACTGGCATAAACATGGCAGCGAGAATCAGCTCAAACCCACTCTAAACAGGAATTTCAAAAACAGAACAAAGAAACAGGGTAATTCTTCACAATTCCTTCAGGGTCGCTGATGCAACCTGGAATGACCCTATCTACAATGACAGCTGGATGTGGCATAAGGCTGGACACTTGGGACTGAGAGGATTGGTGAGATTGGGTGAGCAAATGCAGACCCTTTAAAGCAATAATGCATGGCACCCATTCCATGGGTCCCAGCTCTCCAGGTTGAAGGGAATATTACTACAGCTATAACGTGTACGGGAAACCTAGAGAATGGACACACTGTGAATACGAAAGGTTTCTAAAACTCAACGAAGAGCCCCTCTCCTGGTGCTCCGGTTTGACTTTCCAACTGCTTTCCTATCAATCTCCCAACTTGGAGAGACAGCCCCTTTAAGCTCCTGGTTCGCACAGGTTGCCAATTTGGCAGAGGATGAAAGGGAAGAGGGAGAACCAATGAGAGAGTAGCTGTTAGGCATTTGGATGGGCACATGTCACTCTAATTTCCCGGCAGGAAGAAGAATTAACCAAAGTCTCAGCCACCCACCGGGAACCAGTATAGGTCCTGAACCAAAAGTTTGGACTTGCGTTCAGCTCACAAGAAACGAGTTGAAAAATGGAGCTCAGGGGCACAGCAATTCACAAACTGGCAGAGTAATCAAGGCCAACTATCGTCCAAAAATCTGTTGAGGGAAGGCAACGAGGTGGACTTGAAAGCGAGGCAGAATAGCAGGAAACAGATTTCAAGAGGTACGTTGGAATCGCCTGTAAAGCACAGGAAGAGGGGCACAACTTCGACAATGATGCACTTGGCCAAAAAGGGCGTATGCGTTTTCTCCTGAATATATTCAGGAGAAAACGCATACGCCCTTTTTGGCCAAGCAAGCAAGCGGGCAATGCAAATCTGCACTACAAAGAAGTATCACTTCCCACCGGTCAAAAGGGACATCCACAAAATGTGTAAAAACCAGAAAGGCAAGACAGGCCCTGGAGAACAGGGAGCCTTGTTATGCTGATGGGCGGGATGTAAGTTGCCAACTGCCTCACTGGAGGAGTGCATTGTGTTCCCTAAAACAAGTAAACAACAGAGCTACAGAGCCAAGGGCACTTCCAGTCTAGGGAATATACCTTGGGAAAACTGAAAATCCATAAGACAGAGCCACCCCCAAATTGAGGGCTGCACTGCTTACAAGAACCTCAACCTGGGTACACCTGAAATATCCCAGGAAATATAAAAATGGTTCCAAACATTGTGGAACTTACGTACGATGGAATATCCCTCAGCCACGAAATCAATGTCATGAGACCAGTAGCAGCAAAATGAGTGGATTCAGGTACGATGATTCTAAGTGAAAGAAGTCACACAGGAAAAGAAACTTATCATAAGATATCACTTAGGAAGATCCTGTATACATGGCTACACATGAACTGAGTTAGGCAAGAGAACAGAGTCTCACATTTAGAAAACACTCTTATGCCTGCTTAAGGGGGAAGGAGAGGTGGGGTGATGCATCAAACCAGAGTTTGATATAAGCACAGGTACCGTTCCAAAAACCAACTATGGAATAGACAAGACCTACACCTTCCTCAGTGAAAGGGACTCAAAACCCCATATTTCCCGCAGAGGAAGAGATCTGACTAGTAAGAATCTTAAAACCTATGTATTGATATGTCTCCGTAAGGGAATCAAGTGTGTCTAGACTGGCATAAACATGGCAGCGAGAATCAGCTCAAACCCACTCTAAACAGGAATTTCAAAAACAGAACAAAGAAACAGGGTAATTCTTCACAATTCCTTCAGGGTCGCTGATGCAACCTGGAATGACCCTATCTACAATGACAGCTGGATGTGGCATAAGGCTGGACACTTGGGACTGAGAGGATTGGTGAGATTGGGTGAGCAAATGCAGACCCTTTAAAGCAATAATGCATGGCACCCATTCCATGGGTCCCAGCTCTCCAGGTTGAAGGGAATATTACTACAGCTATAACGTGTACGGGAAACCTAGAGAATGGACACACTGTGAATACGAAAGGTTTCTAAAACTCAACGAAGAGCCCCTCTCCTGGTGCTCCGGTTTGACTTTCCAACTGCTTACCTATCAATCTCCCAACTTGGAGAGACAGCCCCTTTAAGCTCCTGGTTCGCACAGGTTGCCAATTTGGCAGAGGATGAAAGGGAAGAGGGAGAACCAATGAGAGAGTAGCTGTTAGGCATTTGGATGGGCACATGTCACTCTAATTTCCCGGCAGGAAGAAGAATTAACCAAAGTCTCAGCCACCCACCGGGAACCAGTATAGGTCCTGAACCAAAAGTTTGGACTTGCGTTCAGCTCACAAGAAACGAGTTGAAAAATGGAGCTCAGGGGCACAGCAATTCACAAACTGGCAGAGTAATCAAGGCCAACTATCGTCCAAAAATCTGTTGAGGGAAGGCAACGAGGCGGACTTGAAAGCGAGGCAGAATAGCAGGAAACAGATTTCAAGAGGTACGTTGGAATCGCCTGTAAAGCACAGGAAGAGGGGCACAACTTCGACAATGATGCACTTGGCCAAAATGGGCGTATGCGTTTTCTCCTGAATATATTCAGGAGAAAACACATACGCCCTTTTTGGCCAAGCAAGCAAGCGGGCAATGCAAATCTGCACTACAAAGAAGTATCACTTCCCACCGGTCAAAAGGGACATCCACAAAATGTGTAAAAACCAGAAAGGCAAGACAGGCCCTGGAGAACAGGGAGCCTTGTTATGCTGATGGGCGGGATGTAAGTTGCCAACTGCCTCACTGGAGGAGTGCATTGTGTTCCCTAAAACAAGTAAACAACAGAGCTACAGAGCCAAGGGCACTTCCAGTCTAGGGAATATACCTTGGGAAAACTGAAAATCCATAAGACAGAGCCACCCCTAAATTGAGGGCTGCACTGCTTACAAGAACCTCAACCTGGGTACACCTGAAATATCCCAGGAAATATAAAAATGGTTCCAAACATTGTGGAACTTACGTACGATGGAATATCCCTCAGCCACGAAATCAATGTCATAAGACCAGTAGCAGCAAAATGAGTGGATTCAGGTACGATGATTCTAAGTGAAAGAAGTCACACAGGAAAAGAAACTTATCATAAGATATCACTTAGGAAGATCCTGTATACATGGCTACACATGAACTGAGTTAGGCAAGAGAACAGAGTCTCACATTTAGAAAACACTCTTATGCCTGCTTAAGGGGGAAGGAGAGGTGGGGTGATGCATCAAACCAGAGTTTGATATAAGCACAGGTACCGTTCCAAAAACCAACTATGGAATAGACAAGACCTCCACCTTCCTCAGTGAAAGGGACTCAAAACCCCATATTTCCCGCAGAGGAATAGATCTGACTAGTAAGAATCTTAAAACCTATGTATTGATATGTCTCCGTAAGGGAATCAAGTGTGTCTAGACTGGCATAAACATGGCAGCGAGAATCAGCTCAAACCCACTCTAAACAGGAATTTCAAAAACAGAACAAAGAAACAGGGTAATTCTTCACAATTCCTTCAGGGTCGCTGATGCAACCTGGAATGACCCTATCTACAATGACAGCTGGATGTGGCATAAGGCTGGACACTTGGGACTGAGAGGATTGGTGAGATTGGGTGAGCAAATGCAGACCCTTTAAAGCAATAATGCATGGCACCCATTCCATGGGTCCCAGCTCTCCAGGTTGAAGGGAATATTACTACAGCTATAACGTGTACGGGAAACCTAGAGAATGGACACACTGTGAATACGAAAGGTTTCTAAAACTCAACGAAGAGCCCCTCTCCTGGTGCTCCGGTTTGACTTTCCAACTGCTTTCCTATCAATCTCCCAACTTGGAGAGACAGCCCCTTTAAGCTCCTGGTTCGCACAGGTTGCCAATTTGGCAGAGGATGAAAGGGAAGAGGGAGAACCAATGAGAGAGTAGCTGTTAGGCATTTGGATGGGCACATGTCACTCTAATTTCCCGGCAGGAAGAAGAATTAACCAAAGTCTCAGCCACCCACCGGGAACCAGTATAGGTCCTGAACCAAAAGTTTGGACTTGCGTTCAGCTCACAAGAAACGAGTTGAAAAATGGAGCTCAGGGGCACAGCAATTCACAAACTGGCAGAGTAATCAAGGCCAACTATCGTCCAAAAATCTGTTGAGGGAAGGCAACGAGGTGGACTTGAAAGCGAGGCAGAATAGCAGGAAACAGATTTCAAGAGGTACGTTGGAATCGCCTGTAAAGCACAGGAAGAGGGGCACAACTTCGACAATGATGCACTTGGCCAAAAAGGGCGTATGCGTTTTCTCCTGAATATATTCAGGAGAAAACGCATACGCCCTTTTTGGCCAAGCAAGCAAGCGGGCAATGCAAATCTGCACTACAAAGAAGTATCACTTCCCACCGGTCAAAAGGGACATCCACAAAATGTGTAAAAACCAGAAAGGCAAGACAGGCCCTGGAGAACAGGGAGCCTTGTTATGCTGATGGGCGGGATGTAAGTTGCCAACTGCCTCACTGGAGGAGTGCATTGTGTTCCCTAAAACAAGTAAACAACAGAGCTACAGAGCCAAGGGCACTTCCAGTCTAGGGAATATACCTTGGGAAAACTGAAAATCCATAAGACAGAGCCACCCCCAAATTGAGGGCTGCACTGCTTACAAGAACCTCAACCTGGGTACACCTGAAATATCCCAGGAAATATAAAAATGGTTCCAAACATTGTGGAACTTACGTACGATGGAATATCCCTCAGCCACGAAATCAATGTCATGAGACCAGTAGCAGCAAAATGAGTGGATTCAGGTACGATGATTCTAAGTGAAAGAAGTCACACAGGAAAAGAAACTTATCATAAGATATCACTTAGGAAGATCCTGTATACATGGCTACACATGAACTGAGTTAGGCAAGAGAACAGAGTCTCACATTTAGAAAACACTCTTATGCCTGCTTAAGGGGGAAGGAGAGGTGGGGTGATGCATCAAACCAGAGTTTGATATAAGCACAGGTACCGTTCCAAAAACCAACTATGGAATAGACAAGACCTCCACCTTCCTCAGTGAAAGGGACTCAAAACCCCATATTTCCCGCAGAGGAATAGATCTGACTAGTAAGAATCTTAAAACCTATGTATTGATATGTCTCCGTAAGGGAATCAAGTGTGTCTAGACTGGCATAAACATGGCAGCGAGAATCAGCTCAAACCCACTCTAAACAGGAATTTCAAAAACAGAACAAAGAAACAGGGTAATTCTTCACAATTCCTTCAGGGTCGCTGATGCAACCTGGAATGACCCTATCTACAATGACAGCTGGATGTGGCATAAGGCTGGACACTTGGGACTGAGAGGATTGGTGAGATTGGGTGAGCAAATGCAGACCCTTTAAAGCAATAATGCATGGCACCCATTCCATGGGTCCCAGCTCTCCAGGTTGAAGGGAATATTACTACAGCTATAACGTGTACGGGAAACCTAGAGAATGGACACACTGTGAATACGAAAGGTTTCTAAAACTCAACGAAGAGCCCCTCTCCTGGTGCTCCGGTTTGACTTTCCAACTGCTTTCCTATCAATCTCCCAACTTGGAGAGACAGCCCCTTTAAGCTCCTGGTTCGCACAGGTTGCCAATTTGGCAGAGGATGAAAGGGAAGAGGGAGAACCAATGAGAGAGTAGCTGTTAGGCATTTGGATGGGCACATGTCACTCTAATTTCCCGGCAGGAAGAAGAATTAACCAAAGTCTCAGCCACCCACCGGGAACCAGTATAGGTCCTGAACCAAAAGTTTGGACTTGCGTTCAGCTCACAAGAAACGAGTTGAAAAATGGAGCTCAGGGGCACAGCAATTCACAAACTGGCAGAGTAATCAAGGCCAACTATCGTCCAAAAATCTGTTGAGGGAAGGCAACGAGGCGGACTTGAAAGCGAGGCAGAATAGCAGGAAACAGATTTCAAGAGGTACGTTGGAATCGCCTGTAAAGCACAGGAAGAGGGGCACAACTTCGACAATGATGCACTTGGCCAAAATGGGCGTATGCGTTTTCTCCTGAATATATTCAGGAGAAAACACATACGCCCTTTTTGGCCAAGCAAGCAAGCGGGCAATGCAAATCTGCACTACAAAGAAGTATCACTTCCCACCGGTCAAAAGGGACATCCACAAAATGTGTAAAAACCAGAAAGGCAAGACAGGCCCTGGAGAACAGGGAGCCTTGTTATGCTGATGGGCGGGATGTAAGTTGCCAACTGCCTCACTGGAGGAGTGCATTGTGTTCCCTAAAACAAGTAAACAACAGAGCTACAGAGCCAAGGGCACTTCCAGTATAGGGAATATACCTTGGGAAAACTGAAAATCCATAAGACAGAGCCACCCCCAAATTGAGGGCTGCACTGCTTACAAGAACCTCAACCTGGGTACACCTGAAATATCCCAGGAAATATAAAAATGGTTCCAAACATTGTGGAACTTACGTACGATGGAATATCCCTCAGCCACGAAATCAATGTCATGAGACCAGTAGCAGCAAAATGAGTGGATTCAGGTACGATGATTCTAAGTGAAAGAAGTCACACAGGAAAAGAAACTTATCATAAGATATCACTTAGGAAGATCCTGTATACATGGCTACACATGAACTGAGTTAGGCAAGAGAACAGAGTCTCACATTTAGAAAACACTCTTATGCCTGCTTAAGGGGGAAGGAGAGGTGGGGTGATGCATCAAACCAGAGTTTGATATAAGCACAGGTACCGTTCCAAAAACCAACTATGGAATAGACAAGACCTACACCTTCCTCAGTGAAAGGGACTCAAAACCCCATATTTCCCGCAGAGGAATAGATCTGACTAGTAAGAATCTTAAAACCTATGTATTGATATGTCTCCGTAAGGGAATCAAGTGTGTCTAGACTGGCATAAACATGGCAGCGAGAATCAGCTCAAACCCACTCTAAACAGGAATTTCAAAAACAGAACAAAGAAACAGGGTAATTCTTCACAATTCCTTCAGGGTCGCTGATGCAACCTGGAATGACCCTATCTACAATGACAGCTGGATGTGGCATAAGGCTGGACACTTGGGACTGAGAGGATTGGTGAGATTGGGTGAGCAAATGCAGACCCTTTAAAGCAATAATGCATGGCACCCATTCCATGGGTCCCAGCTCTCCAGGTTGAAGGGAATATTACTACAGCTATAACGTGTACGGGAAACCTAGAGAATGGACACACTGTGAATACGAAAGGTTTCTAAAACTCAACGAAGAGCCCCTCTCCTGGTGCTCCGGTTTGACTTTCCAACTGCTTACCTATCAATCTCCCAACTTGGAGAGACAGCCCCTTTAAGCTCCTGGTTCGCACAGGTTGCCAATTTGGCAGAGGATGAAAGGGAAGAGGGAGAACCAATGAGAGAGTAGCTGTTAGGCATTTGGATGGGCACATGTCACTCTAATTTCCCGGCAGGAAGAAGAATTAACCAAAGTCTCAGCCACCCACCGGGAACCAGTATAGGTCCTGAACCAAAAGTTTGGACTTGCGTTCAGCTCACAAGAAACGAGTTGAAAAATGGAGCTCAGGGGCACAGCAATTCACAAACTGGCAGAGTAATCAAGGCCAACTATCGTCCAAAAATCTGTTGAGGGAAGGCAACGAGGCGGACTTGAAAGCGAGGCAGAATAGCAGGAAACAGATTTCAAGAGGTACGTTGGAATCGCCTGTAAAGCACAGGAAGAGGGGCACAACTTCGACAATGATGCACTTGGCCAAAATGGGCGTATGCGTTTTCTCCTGAATATATTCAGGAGAAAACACATACGCCCTTTTTGGCCAAGCAAGCAAGCGGGCAATGCAAATCTGCACTACAAAGAAGTATCACTTCCCACCGGTCAAAAGGGACATCCACAAAATGTGTAAAAACCAGAAAGGCAAGACAGGCCCTGGAGAACAGGGAGCCTTGTTATGCTGATGGGCGGGATGTAAGTTGCCAACTGCCTCACTGGAGGAGTGCATTGTGTTCCCTAAAACAAGTAAACAACAGAGCTACAGAGCCAAGGGCACTTCCAGTCTAGGGAATATACCTTGGGAAAACTGAAAATCCATAAGACAGAGCCACCCCTAAATTGAGGGCTGCACTGCTTACAAGAACCTCAACCTGGGTACACCTGAAATATCCCAGGAAATATAAAAATGGTTCCAAACATTGTGGAACTTACGTACGATGGAATATCCCTCAGCCACGAAATCAATGTCATAAGACCAGTAGCAGCAAAATGAGTGGATTCAGGTACGATGATTCTAAGTGAAAGAAGTCACACAGGAAAAGAAACTTATCATAAGATATCACTTAGGAAGATCCTGTATACATGGCTACACATGAACTGAGTTAGGCAAGAGAACAGAGTCTCACATTTAGAAAACACTCTTATGCCTGCTTAAGGGGGAAGGAGAGGTGGGGTGATGCATCAAACCAGAGTTTGATATAAGCACAGGTACCGTTCCAAAAACCAACTATGGAATAGACAAGACCTCCACCTTCCTCAGTGAAAGGGACTCAAAACCCCATATTTCCCGCAGAGGAATAGATCTGACTAGTAAGAATCTTAAAACCTATGTATTGATATGTCTCCGTAAGGGAATCAAGTGTGTCTAGACTGGCATAAACATGGCAGCGAGAATCAGCTCAAACCCACTCTAAACAGGAATTTCAAAAACAGAACAAAGAAACAGGGTAATTCTTCACAATTCCTTCAGGGTCGCTGATGCAACCTGGAATGACCCTATCTACAATGACAGCTGGATGTGGCATAAGGCTGGACACTTGGGACTGAGAGGATTGGTGAGATTGGGTGAGCAAATGCAGACCCTTTAAAGCAATAATGCATGGCACCCATTCCATGGGTCCCAGCTCTCCAGGTTGAAGGGAATATTACTACAGCTATAACGTGTACGGGAAACCTAGAGAATGGACACACTGTGAATACGAAAGGTTTCTAAAACTCAACGAAGAGCCCCTCTCCTGGTGCTCCGGTTTGACTTTCCAACTGCTTTCCTATCAATCTCCCAACTTGGAGAGACAGCCCCTTTAAGCTCCTGGTTCGCACAGGTTGCCAATTTGGCAGAGGATGAAAGGGAAGAGGGAGAACCAATGAGAGAGTAGCTGTTAGGCATTTGGATGGGCACATGTCACTCTAATTTCCCGGCAGGAAGAAGAATTAACCAAAGTCTCAGCCACCCACCGGGAACCAGTATAGGTCCTGAACCAAAAGTTTGGACTTGCGTTCAGCTCACAAGAAACGAGTTGAAAAATGGAGCTCAGGGGCACAGCAATTCACAAACTGGCAGAGTAATCAAGGCCAACTATCGTCCAAAAATCTGTTGAGGGAAGGCAACGAGGTGGACTTGAAAGCGAGGCAGAATAGCAGGAAACAGATTTCAAGAGGTACGTTGGAATCGCCTGTAAAGCACAGGAAGAGGGGCACAACTTCGACAATGATGCACTTGGCCAAAAAGGGCGTATGCGTTTTCTCCTGAATATATTCAGGAGAAAACGCATACGCCCTTTTTGGCCAAGCAAGCAAGCGGGCAATGCAAATCTGCACTACAAAGAAGTATCACTTCCCACCGGTCAAAAGGGACATCCACAAAATGTGTAAAAACCAGAAAGGCAAGACAGGCCCTGGAGAACAGGGAGCCTTGTTATGCTGATGGGCGGGATGTAAGTTGCCAACTGCCTCACTGGAGGAGTGCATTGTGTTCCCTAAAACAAGTAAACAACAGAGCTACAGAGCCAAGGGCACTTCCAGTCTAGGGAATATACCTTGGGAAAACTGAAAATCCATAAGACAGAGCCACCCCCAAATTGAGGGCTGCACTGCTTACAAGAACCTCAACCTGGGTACACCTGAAATATCCCAGGAAATATAAAAATGGTTCCAAACATTGTGGAACTTACGTACGATGGAATATCCCTCAGCCACGAAATCAATGTCATGAGACCAGTAGCAGCAAAATGAGTGGATTCAGGTACGATGATTC
This sequence comes from Mesoplodon mirus, assembly GCF_964341445.2. Taxonomy (NCBI): domain Eukaryota; kingdom Metazoa; phylum Chordata; class Mammalia; order Artiodactyla; family Ziphiidae; genus Mesoplodon; species Mesoplodon mirus. The sequence continues at coordinate 1,082,044 of NW_028295739.1, forward strand.
TAAGTGAAAGAAGTCACACAGGAAAAGAAACTTATCATAAGATATCACTTAGGAAGATCCTGTATACATGGCTACACATGAACTGAGTTAGGCAAGAGAACAGAGTCTCACATTTAGAAAACACTCTTATGCCTGCTTAAGGGGGAAGGAGAGGTGGGGTGATGCATCAAACCAGAGTTTGATATAAGCACAGGTACCGTTCCAAAAACCAACTATGGAATAGACAAGACCTACACCTTCCTCAGTGAAAGGGACTCAAAACCCCATATTTCCCGCAGAGGAAGAGATCTGACTAGTAAGAATCTTAAAACCTATGTATTGATATGTCTCCGTAAGGGAATCAAGTGTGTCTAGACTGGCATAAACATGGCAGCGAGAATCAGCTCAAACCCACTCTAAACAGGAATTTCAAAAACAGAACAAAGAAACAGGGTAATTCTTCACAATTCCTTCAGGGTCGCTGATGCAACCTGGAATGACCCTATCTACAATGACAGCTGGATGTGGCATAAGGCTGGACACTTGGGACTGAGAGGATTGGTGAGATTGGGTGAGCAAATGCAGACCCTTTAAAGCAATAATGCATGGCACCCATTCCATGGGTCCCAGCTCTCCAGGTTGAAGGGAATATTACTACAGCTATAACGTGTACGGGAAACCTAGAGAATGGACACACTGTGAATACGAAAGGTTTCTAAAACTCAACGAAGAGCCCCTCTCCTGGTGCTCCGGTTTGACTTTCCAACTGCTTACCTATCAATCTCCCAACTTGGAGAGACAGCCCCTTTAAGCTCCTGGTTCGCACAGGTTGCCAATTTGGCAGAGGATGAAAGGGAAGAGGGAGAACCAATGAGAGAGTAGCTGTTAGGCATTTGGATGGGCACATGTCACTCTAATTTCCCGGCAGGAAGAAGAATTAACCAAAGTCTCAGCCACCCACCGGGAACCAGTATAGGTCCTGAACCAAAAGTTTGGACTTGCGTTCAGCTCACAAGAAACGAGTTGAAAAATGGAGCTCAGGGGCACAGCAATTCACAAACTGGCAGAGTAATCAAGGCCAACTATCGTCCAAAAATCTGTTGAGGGAAGGCAACGAGGCGGACTTGAAAGCGAGGCAGAATAGCAGGAAACAGATTTCAAGAGGTACGTTGGAATCGCCTGTAAAGCACAGGAAGAGGGGCACAACTTCGACAATGATGCACTTGGCCAAAATGGGCGTATGCGTTTTCTCCTGAATATATTCAGGAGAAAACACATACGCCCTTTTTGGCCAAGCAAGCAAGCGGGCAATGCAAATCTGCACTACAAAGAAGTATCACTTCCCACCGGTCAAAAGGGACATCCACAAAATGTGTAAAAACCAGAAAGGCAAGACAGGCCCTGGAGAACAGGGAGCCTTGTTATGCTGATGGGCGGGATGTAAGTTGCCAACTGCCTCACTGGAGGAGTGCATTGTGTTCCCTAAAACAAGTAAACAACAGAGCTACAGAGCCAAGGGCACTTCCAGTCTAGGGAATATACCTTGGGAAAACTGAAAATCCATAAGACAGAGCCACCCCTAAATTGAGGGCTGCACTGCTTACAAGAACCTCAACCTGGGTACACCTGAAATATCCCAGGAAATATAAAAATGGTTCCAAACATTGTGGAACTTACGTACGATGGAATATCCCTCAGCCACGAAATCAATGTCATAAGACCAGTAGCAGCAAAATGAGTGGATTCAGGTACGATGATTCTAAGTGAAAGAAGTCACACAGGAAAAGAAACTTATCATAAGATATCACTTAGGAAGATCCTGTATACATGGCTACACATGAACTGAGTTAGGCAAGAGAACAGAGTCTCACATTTAGAAAACACTCTTATGCCTGCTTAAGGGGGAAGGAGAGGTGGGGTGATGCATCAAACCAGAGTTTGATATAAGCACAGGTACCGTTCCAAAAACCAACTATGGAATAGACAAGACCTCCACCTTCCTCAGTGAAAGGGACTCAAAACCCCATATTTCCCGCAGAGGAATAGATCTGACTAGTAAGAATCTTAAAACCTATGTATTGATATGTCTCCGTAAGGGAATCAAGTGTGTCTAGACTGGCATAAACATGGCAGCGAGAATCAGCTCAAACCCACTCTAAACAGGAATTTCAAAAACAGAACAAAGAAACAGGGTAATTCTTCACAATTCCTTCAGGGTCGCTGATGCAACCTGGAATGACCCTATCTACAATGACAGCTGGATGTGGCATAAGGCTGGACACTTGGGACTGAGAGGATTGGTGAGATTGGGTGAGCAAATGCAGACCCTTTAAAGCAATAATGCATGGCACCCATTCCATGGGTCCCAGCTCTCCAGGTTGAAGGGAATATTACTACAGCTATAACGTGTACGGGAAACCTAGAGAATGGACACACTGTGAATACGAAAGGTTTCTAAAACTCAACGAAGAGCCCCTCTCCTGGTGCTCCGGTTTGACTTTCCAACTGCTTTCCTATCAATCTCCCAACTTGGAGAGACAGCCCCTTTAAGCTCCTGGTTCGCACAGGTTGCCAATTTGGCAGAGGATGAAAGGGAAGAGGGAGAACCAATGAGAGAGTAGCTGTTAGGCATTTGGATGGGCACATGTCACTCTAATTTCCCGGCAGGAAGAAGAATTAACCAAAGTCTCAGCCACCCACCGGGAACCAGTATAGGTCCTGAACCAAAAGTTTGGACTTGCGTTCAGCTCACAAGAAACGAGTTGAAAAATGGAGCTCAGGGGCACAGCAATTCACAAACTGGCAGAGTAATCAAGGCCAACTATCGTCCAAAAATCTGTTGAGGGAAGGCAACGAGGTGGACTTGAAAGCGAGGCAGAATAGCAGGAAACAGATTTCAAGAGGTACGTTGGAATCGCCTGTAAAGCACAGGAAGAGGGGCACAACTTCGACAATGATGCACTTGGCCAAAAAGGGCGTATGCGTTTTCTCCTGAATATATTCAGGAGAAAACGCATACGCCCTTTTTGGCCAAGCAAGCAAGCGGGCAATGCAAATCTGCACTACAAAGAAGTATCGCTTCCCACCGGTCAAAAGGGACATCCACAAAATGTGTAAAAACCAGAAAGGCAAGACAGGCCCTGGAGAACAGGGAGCCTTGTTATGCTGATGGGCGGGATGTAAGTTGCCAACTGCCTCACTGGAGGAGTGCATTGTGTTCCCTAAAACAAGTAAACAACAGAGCTACAGAGCCAAGGGCACTTCCAGTCTAGGGAATATACCTTGGGAAAACTGAAAATCCATAAGACAGAGCCACCCCCAAATTGAGGGCTGCACTGCTTACAAGAACCTCAACCTGGGTACACCTGAAATATCCCAGGAAATATAAAAATGGTTCCAAACATTGTGGAACTTACGTACGATGGAATATCCCTCAGCCACGAAATCAATGTCATGAGACCAGTAGCAGCAAAATGAGTGGATTCAGGTACGATGATTCTAAGTGAAAGAAGTCACACAGGAAAAGAAACTTATCATAAGATATCACTTAGGAAGATCCTGTATACATGGCTACACATGAACTGAGTTAGGCAAGAGAACAGAGTCTCACATTTAGAAAACACTCTTATGCCTGCTTAAGGGGGAAGGAGAGGTGGGGTGATGCATCAAACCAGAGTTTGATATAAGCACAGGTACCGTTCCAAAAACCAACTATGGAATAGACAAGACCTCCACCTTCCTCAGTGAAAGGGACTCAAAACCCCATATTTCCCGCAGAGGAATAGATCTGACTAGTAAGAATCTTAAAACCTATGTATTGATATGTCTCCGTAAGGGAATCAAGTGTGTCTAGACTGGCATAAACATGGCAGCGAGAATCAGCTCAAACCCACTCTAAACAGGAATTTCAAAAACAGAACAAAGAAACAGGGTAATTCTTCACAATTCCTTCAGGGTCGCTGATGCAACCTGGAATGACCCTATCTACAATGACAGCTGGATGTGGCATAAGGCTGGACACTTGGGACTGAGAGGATTGGTGAGATTGGGTGAGCAAATGCAGACCCTTTAAAGCAATAATGCATGGCACCCATTCCATGGGTCCCAGCTCTCCAGGTTGAAGGGAATATTACTACAGCTATAACGTGTACGGGAAACCTAGAGAATGGACACACTGTGAATACGAAAGGTTTCTAAAACTCAACGAAGAGCCCCTCTCCTGGTGCTCCGGTTTGACTTTCCAACTGCTTACCTATCAATCTCCCAACTTGGAGAGACAGCCCCTTTAAGCTCCTGGTTCGCACAGGTTGCCAATTTGGCAGAGGATGAAAGGGAAGAGGGAGAACCAATGAGAGAGTAGCTGTTAGGCATTTGGATGGGCACATGTCACTCTAATTTCCCGGCAGGAAGAAGAATTAACCAAAGTCTCAGCCACCCACCGGGAACCAGTATAGGTCCTGAACCAAAAGTTTGGACTTGCGTTCAGCTCACAAGAAACGAGTTGAAAAATGGAGCTCAGGGGCACAGCAATTCACAAACTGGCAGAGTAATCAAGGCCAACTATCGTCCAAAAATCTGTTGAGGGAAGGCAACGAGGCGGACTTGAAAGCGAGGCAGAATAGCAGGAAACAGATTTCAAGAGGTACGTTGGAATCGCCTGTAAAGCACAGGAAGAGGGGCACAACTTCGACAATGATGCACTTGGCCAAAATGGGCGTATGCGTTTTCTCCTGAATATATTCAGGAGAAAACACATACGCCCTTTTTGGCCAAGCAAGCAAGCGGGCAATGCAAATCTGCACTACAAAGAAGTATCACTTCCCACCGGTCAAAAGGGACATCCACAAAATGTGTAAAAACCAGAAAGGCAAGACAGGCCCTGGAGAACAGGGAGCCTTGTTATGCTGATGGGCGGGATGTAAGTTGCCAACTGCCTCACTGGAGGAGTGCATTGTGTTCCCTAAAACAAGTAAACAACAGAGCTACAGAGCCAAGGGCACTTCCAGTCTAGGGAATATACCTTGGGAAAACTGAAAATCCATAAGACAGAGCCACCCCTAAATTGAGGGCTGCACTGCTTACAAGAACCTCAACCTGGGTACACCTGAAATATCCCAGGAAATATAAAAATGGTTCCAAACATTGTGGAACTTACGTACGATGGAATATCCCTCAGCCACGAAATCAATGTCATAAGACCAGTAGCAGCAAAATGAGTGGATTCAGGTACGATGATTCTAAGTGAAAGAAGTCACACAGGAAAAGAAACTTATCATAAGATATCACTTAGGAAGATCCTGTATACATGGCTACACATGAACTGAGTTAGGCAAGAGAACAGAGTCTCACATTTAGAAAACACTCTTATGCCTGCTTAAGGGGGAAGGAGAGGTGGGGTGATGCATCAAACCAGAGTTTGATATAAGCACAGGTACCGTTCCAAAAACCAACTATGGAATAGACAAGACCTCCACCTTCCTCAGTGAAAGGGACTCAAAACCCCATATTTCCCGCAGAGGAATAGATCTGACTAGTAAGAATCTTAAAACCTATGTATTGATATGTCTCCGTAAGGGAATCAAGTGTGTCTAGACTGGCATAAACATGGCAGCGAGAATCAGCTCAAACCCACTCTAAACAGGAATTTCAAAAACAGAACAAAGAAACAGGGTAATTCTTCACAATTCCTTCAGGGTCGCTGATGCAACCTGGAATGACCCTATCTACAATGACAGCTGGATGTGGCATAAGGCTGGACACTTGGGACTGAGAGGATTGGTGAGATTGGGTGAGCAAATGCAGACCCTTTAAAGCAATAATGCATGGCACCCATTCCATGGGTCCCAGCTCTCCAGGTTGAAGGGAATATTACTACAGCTATAACGTGTACGGGAAACCTAGAGAATGGACACACTGTGAATACGAAAGGTTTCTAAAACTCAACGAAGAGCCCCTCTCCTGGTGCTCCGGTTTGACTTTCCAACTGCTTTCCTATCAATCTCCCAACTTGGAGAGACAGCCCCTTTAAGCTCCTGGTTCGCACAGGTTGCCAATTTGGCAGAGGATGAAAGGGAAGAGGGAGAACCAATGAGAGAGTAGCTGTTAGGCATTTGGATGGGCACATGTCACTCTAATTTCCCGGCAGGAAGAAGAATTAACCAAAGTCTCAGCCACCCACCGGGAACCAGTATAGGTCCTGAACCAAAAGTTTGGACTTGCGTTCAGCTCACAAGAAACGAGTTGAAAAATGGAGCTCAGGGGCACAGCAATTCACAAACTGGCAGAGTAATCAAGGCCAACTATCGTCCAAAAATCTGTTGAGGGAAGGCAACGAGGTGGACTTGAAAGCGAGGCAGAATAGCAGGAAACAGATTTCAAGAGGTACGTTGGAATCGCCTGTAAAGCACAGGAAGAGGGGCACAACTTCGACAATGATGCACTTGGCCAAAAAGGGCGTATGCGTTTTCTCCTGAATATATTCAGGAGAAAACGCATACGCCCTTTTTGGCCAAGCAAGCAAGCGGGCAATGCAAATCTGCACTACAAAGAAGTATCACTTCCCACCGGTCAAAAGGGACATCCACAAAATGTGTAAAAACCAGAAAGGCAAGACAGGCCCTGGAGAACAGGGAGCCTTGTTATGCTGATGGGCGGGATGTAAGTTGCCAACTGCCTCACTGGAGGAGTGCATTGTGTTCCCTAAAACAAGTAAACAACAGAGCTACAGAGCCAAGGGCACTTCCAGTCTAGGGAATATACCTTGGGAAAACTGAAAATCCATAAGACAGAGCCACCCCCAAATTGAGGGCTGCACTGCTTACAAGAACCTCAACCTGGGTACACCTGAAATATCCCAGGAAATATAAAAATGGTTCCAAACATTGTGGAACTTACGTACGATGGAATATCCCTCAGCCACGAAATCAATGTCATGAGACCAGTAGCAGCAAAATGAGTGGATTCAGGTACGATGATTCTAAGTGAAAGAAGTCACACAGGAAAAGAAACTTATCATAAGATATCACTTAGGAAGATCCTGTATACATGGCTACACATGAACTGAGTTAGGCAAGAGAACAGAGTCTCACATTTAGAAAACACTCTTATGCCTGCTTAAGGGGGAAGGAGAGGTGGGGTGATGCATCAAACCAGAGTTTGATATAAGCACAGGTACCGTTCCAAAAACCAACTATGGAATAGACAAGACCTACACCTTCCTCAGTGAAAGGGACTCAAAACCCCATATTTCCCGCAGAGGAAGAGATCTGACTAGTAAGAATCTTAAAACCTATGTATTGATATGTCTCCGTAAGGGAATCAAGTGTGTCTAGACTGGCATAAACATGGCAGCGAGAATCAGCTCAAACCCACTCTAAACAGGAATTTCAAAAACAGAACAAAGAAACAGGGTAATTCTTCACAATTCCTTCAGGGTCGCTGATGCAACCTGGAATGACCCTATCTACAATGACAGCTGGATGTGGCATAAGGCTGGACACTTGGGACTGAGAGGATTGGTGAGATTGGGTGAGCAAATGCAGACCCTTTAAAGCAATAATGCATGGCACCCATTCCATGGGTCCCAGCTCTCCAGGTTGAAGGGAATATTACTACAGCTATAACGTGTACGGGAAACCTAGAGAATGGACACACTGTGAATACGAAAGGTTTCTAAAACTCAACGAAGAGCCCCTCTCCTGGTGCTCCGGTTTGACTTTCCAACTGCTTACCTATCAATCTCCCAACTTGGAGAGACAGCCCCTTTAAGCTCCTGGTTCGCACAGGTTGCCAATTTGGCAGAGGATGAAAGGGAAGAGGGAGAACCAATGAGAGAGTAGCTGTTAGGCATTTGGATGGGCACATGTCACTCTAATTTCCCGGCAGGAAGAAGAATTAACCAAAGTCTCAGCCACCCACCGGGAACCAGTATAGGTCCTGAACCAAAAGTTTGGACTTGCGTTCAGCTCACAAGAAACGAGTTGAAAAATGGAGCTCAGGGGCACAGCAATTCACAAACTGGCAGAGTAATCAAGGCCAACTATCGTCCAAAAATCTGTTGAGGGAAGGCAACGAGGCGGACTTGAAAGCGAGGCAGAATAGCAGGAAACAGATTTCAAGAGGTACGTTGGAATCGCCTGTAAAGCACAGGAAGAGGGGCACAACTTCGACAATGATGCACTTGGCCAAAATGGGCGTATGCGTTTTCTCCTGAATATATTCAGGAGAAAACACATACGCCCTTTTTGGCCAAGCAAGCAAGCGGGCAATGCAAATCTGCACTACAAAGAAGTATCACTTCCCACCGGTCAAAAGGGACATCCACAAAATGTGTAAAAACCATAAAGGCAAGACAGGCCCTGGAGAACAGGGAGCCTTGTTATGCTGATGGGCGGGATGTAAGTTGCCAACTGCCTCACTGGAGGAGTGCATTGTGTTCCCTAAAACAAGTAAACAACAGAGCTACAGAGCCAAGGGCACTTCCAGTCTAGGGAATATACCTTGGGAAAACTGAAAATCCATAAGACAGAGCCACCCCTAAATTGAGGGCTGCACTGCTTACAAGAACCTCAACCTGGGTACACCTGAAATATCCCAGGAAATATAAAAATGGTTCCAAACATTGTGGAACTTACGTACGATGGAATATCCCTCAGCCACGAAATCAATGTCATAAGACCAGTAGCAGCAAAATGAGTGGATTCAGGTACGATGATTCTAAGTGAAAGAAGTCACACAGGAAAAGAAACTTATCATAAGATATCACTTAGGAAGATCCTGTATACATGGCTACACATGAACTGAGTTAGGCAAGAGAACAGAGTCTCACATTTAGAAAACACTCTTATGCCTGCTTAAGGGGGAAGGAGAGGTGGGGTGATGCATCAAACCAGAGTTTGATATAAGCACAGGTACCGTTCCAAAAACCAACTATGGAATAGACAAGACCTCCACCTTCCTCAGTGAAAGGGACTCAAAACCCCATATTTCCCGCAGAGGAATAGATCTGACTAGTAAGAATCTTAAAACCTATGTATTGATATGTCTCCGTAAGGGAATCAAGTGTGTCTAGACTGGCATAAACATGGCAGCGAGAATCAGCTCAAACCCACTCTAAACAGGAATTTCAAAAACAGAACAAAGAAACAGGGTAATTCTTCACAATTCCTTCAGGGTCGCTGATGCAACCTGGAATGACCCTATCTACAATGACAGCTGGATGTGGCATAAGGCTGGACACTTGGGACTGAGAGGATTGGTGAGATTGGGTGAGCAAATGCAGACCCTTTAAAGCAATAATGCATGGCACCCATTCCATGGGTCCCAGCTCTCCAGGTTGAAGGGAATATTACTACAGCTATAACGTGTACGGGAAACCTAGAGAATGGACACACTGTGAATACGAAAGGTTTCTAAAACTCAACGAAGAGCCCCTCTCCTGGTGCTCCGGTTTGACTTTCCAACTGCTTACCTATCAATCTCCCAACTTGGAGAGACAGCCCCTTTAAGCTCCTGGTTCGCACAGGTTGCCAATTTGGCAGAGGATGAAAGGGAAGAGGGAGAACCAATGAGAGAGTAGCTGTTAGGCATTTGGATGGGCACATGTCACTCTAATTTCCCGGCAGGAAGAAGAATTAACCAAAGTCTCAGCCACCCACCGGGAACCAGTATAGGTCCTGAACCAAAAGTTTGGACTTGCGTTCAGCTCACAAGAAACGAGTTGAAAAATGGAGCTCAGGGGCACAGCAATTCACAAACTGGCAGAGTAATCAAGGCCAACTATCGTCCAAAAATCTGTTGAGGGAAGGCAACGAGGTGGACTTGAAAGCGAGGCAGAATAGCAGGAAACAGATTTCAAGAGGTACGTTGGAATCGCCTGTAAAGCACAGGAAGAGGGGCACAACTTCGACAATGATGCACTTGGCCAAAAAGGGCATATGCGTTTTCTCCTGAATATATTCAGGAGAAAACGCATACGACCTTTTTGGCCAAGCAAGCAAGCGGGCAATGCAAATCTGCACTACAAAGAAGTATCACTTCCCACCGGTCAAAAGGGACATCCACAAAATGTGTAAAAACCAGAAAGGCAAGACAGGCCCTGGAGAACAGGGAGCCTTGTTATGCTGATGGGCGGGATGTAAGTTGCCAACTGCCTCACTGGAGGAGTGCATTGTGTTCCCTAAAACAAGTAAACAACAGAGCTACAGAGCCAAGGGCACTTCCAGTCTAGGGAATATACCTTGGGAAAACTGAAAATCCATAAGACAGAGCCACCCCCAAATTGAGGGCTGCACTGCTTACAAGAACCTCAACCTGGGTACACCTGAAATATCCCAGGAAATATAAAAATGGTTCCAAACATTGTGGAACTTACGTACGATGGAATATCCCTCAGCCACGAAATCAATGTCATGAGACCAGTAGCAGCAAAATGAGTGGATTCAGGTACAATGATTCTAAGTGAAAGAAGTCACACAGGAAAAGAAACTTATCATAAGATATCACTTAGGAAGATCCTGTATACATGGCTACACACGAACTGAGTTAGGCAAGAGAACAGAGTCTCACATTTAGAAAACACTCTTATGCCTGCTTAAGGGGGAAGGAGAGGTGGGGTGATGCATCAAACCAGAGTTTGATATAAGCACAGGTACCGTTCCAAAAACCAACTATGGAATAGACAAGACCTCCACCTTCCTCAGTGAAAGGGACTCAAAACCCCATATTTCCCGCAGAGGAATAGATCTGACTAGTAAGAATCTTAAAACCTATGTATTGATATGTCTCCGTAAGGGAATCAAGTGTGTCTAGACTGGCATAAACATGGCAGCGAGAATCAGCTCAAACCCACTCTAAACAGGAATTTCAAAAACAGAACAAAGAAACAGGGTAATTCTTCACAATTCCTTCAGGGTCGCTGATGCAACCTGGAATGACCCTATCTACAATGACAGCTGGATGTGGCATAAGGCTGGACACTTGGGACTGAGAGGATTGGTGAGATTGGGTGAGCAAATGCAGACCCTTTAAAGCAATAATGCATGGCACCCATTCCATGGGTCCCAGCTCTCCAGGTTGAAGGGAATATTACTACAGCTATAACGTGTACGGGAAACCTAGAGAATGGACACACTGTGAATACGAAAGGTTTCTAAAACTCAACGAAGAGCCCCTCTCCTGGTGCTCCGGTTTGACTTTCCAACTGCTTTCCTATCAATCTCCCAAATTGGAGAGACAGCCCCTTTAAGCTCCTGGTTCGCACAGGTTGCCAATTTGGCAGAGGATGAAAGGGAAGAGGGAGAACCAATGAGAGAGTAGCTGTTAGGCATTTGGATGGGCACATGTCACTCTAATTTCCCGGCAGGAAGAAGAATTAACCAAAGTCTCAGCCACCCACCGGGAACCAGTATAGGTCCTGAACCAAAAGTTTGGACTTGCGTTCAGCTCACAAGAAACGAGTTGAAAAATGGAGCTCAGGGGCACAGCAATTCACAAACTGGCAGAGTAATCAAGGCCAACTATCGTCCAAAAATCTGTTGAGGGAAGGCAACGAGGTGGACTTGAAAGCGAGGCAGAATAGCAGGAAACAGATTTCAAGAGGTACGTTGGAATCGCCTGTAAAGCACAGGAAGAGGGGCACAACTTCGACAATGATGCACTTGGCCAAAAAGGGCGTATGCGTTTTCTCCTGAATATATTCAGGAGAAAACGCATACGCCCTTTTTGGCCAAGCAAGCAAGCGGGCAATGCAAATCTGCACTACAAAGAAGTATCACTTCCCACCGGTCAAAAGGGACATCCACAAAATGTGTAAAAACCAGAAAGGCAAGACAGGCCCTGGAGAACAGGGAGCCTTGTTATGCTGATGGGCGGGATGTAAGTTGCCAACTGCCTCACTGGAGGAGTGCATTGTGTTCCCTAAAACAAGTAAACAACAGAGCTACAGAGCCAAGGGCACTTCCAGTCTAGGGAATATACCTTGGGAAAACTGAAAATCCATAAGACAGAGCCACCCCCAAATTGAGGGCTGCACTGCTTACAAGAACCTCAACCTGGGTACACCTGAAATATCCCAGGAAATATAAAAATGGTTCCAAACATTGTGGAACTTACGTATGATGGAATATCCCTCAGCCACGAAATCAATGTCATGAGACCAGTAGCAGCAAAATGAGTGGATTCAGGTACAATGATTCTAAGTGAAAGAAGTCACACAGGAAAAGAAACTTATCATAAGGTATCACTTAGGAAGATCCTGTATACATGGCTACACATGAACTGAGTTAGGCAAGAGAACAGAGTCTCACATTTAGAAAACACTCTTATGCCTGCTTAAGGGGGAAGGAGAGGTGGGGTGATGCATCAAACCAGAGTTTGATATAAGCACAGGTACCGTTCCAAAAACCAACTATGGAATAGACAAGACCTCCACCTTCCTCAGTGAAAGGGACTCAAAACCCCATATTTCCCGCAGAGGAATAGATCTGACTAGTAAGAATCTTAAAACCTATGTATTGATATGTCTCCGTAAGGGAATCAAGTGTGTCTAGACTGGCATAAACATGGCAGCGAGAATCAGCTCAAACCCACTCTAAACAGGAATTTCAAAAACAGAACAAAGAAACAGGGTAATTCTTCACAATTCCTTCAGGGTCGCTGATGCAACCTGGAATGACCCTATCTACAATGACAGCTGGATGTGGCATAAGGCTGGACACTTGGGACTGAGAGGATTGGTGAGATTGGGTGAGCAAATGCAGACCCTTTAAAGCAATAATGCATGGCACCCATTCCATGGGTCCCAGCTCTCCAGGTTGAAGGGAATATTACTACAGCTATAACGTGTACGGGAAACCTAGAGAATGGACACACTGTGAATACGAAAGGTTTCTAAAACTCAACGAAGAGCCCCTCTCCTGGTGCTCCGGTTTGACTTTCCAACTGCTTTCCTATCAATCTCCCAACTTGGAGAGACAGCCCCTTTAAGCTCCTGGTTCGCACAGGTTGCCAATTTGGCAGAGGATGAAAGGGAAGAGGGAGAACCAATGAGAGAGTAGCTGTTAGGCATTTGGATGGGCACATGTCACTCTAATTTCCCGGCAGGAAGAAGAATTAACCAAAGTCTCAGCCACCCACCGGGAACCAGTATAGGTCCTGAACCAAAAGTTTGGACTTGCGTTCAGCTCACAAGAAACGAGTTGAAAAATGGAGCTCAGGGGCACAGCAATTCACAAACTGGCAGAGTAATCAAGGCCAACTATCGTCCAAAAATCTGTTGAGGGAAGGCAACGAGGTGGACTTGAAAGCGAGGCAGAATAGCAGGAAACAGATTTCAAGAGGTACGTTGGAATCACCTGTAAAGCACAGGAAGAGGGGCATAACTTCGACAATGATGCACTTGGCCAAAAAGGGCGTATGCGTTTTCTCCTGAATATATTCAGGAGAAAACGCATACGCCCTTTTTGGCCAAGCAAGCAAGCGGGCAATGCAAATCTGCACTACAAAGAAGTATCACTTCCCACCGGTCAAAAGGGACATCCACAAAATGTGTAAAAACCAGAAAGGCAAGACAGGCCCTGGAGAACAGGGAGCCTTGTTATGCTGATGGGCGGGATGTAAGTTGCCAACTGCCTCACTGGAGGAGTGCATTGTGTTCCCTAAAACAAGTAAACAACAGAGCTACAGAGCCAAGGGCACTTCCAGTCTAGGGAATATACCTTGGGAAAACTGAAAATCCATAAGACAGAGCCACCCCTAAATTGAGGGCTGCACTGCTTACAAGAACCTCAACCTGGGTACACCTGAAATATCCCAGGAAATATAAAAATGGTTCCAAACATCGTGGAACTTACGTACAATGGAATATCCCTCAGCCACGAAATCAATGTCATGAGACCAGTAACAGCAAAATGAGTGGATTCAGGTACGATGATTCTAAGTGAAAGAAGTCACACAGGAAAAGAAACTTATCATAAGATATCACTTAGGAAGATCCTGTAAACATGGCAACACATGAACTGAGTTAGGCAAGAGAACAGAGTCTCACATTTAGAAAACCCTCTTATGCCTGCTTAAGGGGGAAGGAGAGGTGGGGTGATGCATCAAACCAGAGTTTGATATAAGCACAGTTACCGTTCCAAAAACCAACTATGGAATAGACAAGACCTCCACCTTCCTCAGTGAAAGGGACTCAAAACCCCATATTTCCCGCAGAGGAATAGATCTGACTAGTAAGAATCTTAAAACCTATGTATTGATATGTCTCCGTAAGGGAATCAAGTGTGTCTAGACTGGCATAAACATGGCAGCGAGAATCAGCTCAAATCCACTCTAAACAGGAATTTCAAAAACAGAACAAAGAAACAGGGTAATTCTTCACAATTCCTTCAGGGTCGCTGATGCAACCTGGAATGACCCTATCTACAATGACAGCTGGATGTGTCATAAGGCTGGACACTTGGGACTGAGAGGATTGGTGAGATTGGGTGAGCAAATGCAGACCCTTTAAAGCAATAATGCATGGCACCCATTCCATGGGTCCCAGCTCTCCAGGTTGAAGGGAATATTAGTACAGCTATAACATGTACGGGAAACCTAGAGAATGGACACACTGTGAATACGAAAGGTTTCTAAACCTCGACGAAGAGCCCCTCTCCTGGTGCTCCTGTTTGACTTTCCAACTGCTTACCTATCAATCTCCCAACTTGGAGAGACAGCCCCTTTAAGCTCCTGGTTCACACAGGTTGCCAATTTGGCAGAGGATGAAAGGGAAGAGGGAGAACCAATGAGAGAGTAGCTGTTAGGCATTTGGATGGGCACATGTCACTCTAATTTCCCGGCAGGAAGAAGAATTAACCAAAGTCTCAGCCACCCACCGGGAACCAGTATAGGTCCTGAACCAAAAGTTTGGACTTGCGTTCAGCTCACAAGAAACGAGTTGAAAAATGGAGCTCAGGGGCACAGCAATTCACAAACTGGCAGAGTAATCAAGGCCAACTATCGTCCAAAAATCTGTTGAGGGAAGGCAACGAGGCGGACTTGAAAGCGAGGCAGAATAGCAGGAAACAGATTTCAAGAGGTACGTTGGAATCGCCTGTAAAGCACAGGAAGAGGGGCACAACTTCGACAATGATGCACTTGGCCAAAAAGGGCGTATGCGTATTCTCCTGAATATATTCAGGAGAAAACGCATACGCCCTTTTTGGCCAAGCAAGCAAGCGGGCAATGCAAATCTGCACTACAAAGAAGTATCACTTCCCACCGGTCAAAAGGGACATCCACAAAATGTGTAAAAACCAGAAAGGCAAGACAGGCCCTGGAGAACAGGGAGCCTTGTTATGCTGATGGGCGGGATGTAAGTTGCCAACTGCCTCACTGGAGGAGTGCATTGTGTTCCCTAAAACAAGTAAACAACAGAGCTACAGAGCCAAGGGCACTTCCAGTCTAGGGAATATACCTTGGGAAAACTGAAAATCCATAAGACACAGCCACCCCCAAATTGAGGGCTGCACTGCTTACAAGAACCTCAACCTGGGTACACCTGAAATATCCCAGGAAATATAAAAATGGTTCCAAACATTGTGGAACTTACGTACGATGGAATATCCCTCAGCCACGAAATCAATGTCATAAGACCAGTAGCAGCAAAATGAGTGGATTCAGGTACGATGATTCTAAGTGAAAGAAGTCACACAGGAAAAGAAACTTATCATAAGATATCACTTAGGAAGATCCTGTATACATGGCTACACATGAACTGAGTTAGGCAAGAGAACAGAGTCTCACATTTAGAAAACACTCTTATGCCTGCTTAAGGGGGAAGGAGAGGTGGGGTGATGCATCAAACCAGAGTTTGATATAAGCACAGGTACCGTTCCAAAAACCAACTATGGAATAGACAAGACCTCCACCTTCCTCAGTGAAAGGGACTCAAAACCCCATATTTCCCGCAGAGGAATAGATCTGACTAGTAAGAATCTTAAAACCTATGTATTGATATGTCTCCGTAAGGGAATCAAGTGTGTCTAGACTGGCATAAACATGGCAGCGAGAATCAGCTCAAACCCACTCTAAACAGGAATTTCAAAAACAGAACAAAGAAACAGGGTAATTCTTCACAATTCCTTCAGGGTCGCTGATGCAACCTGGAATGACCCTATCTACAATGACAGCTGGATGTGGCATAAGGCTGGACACTTGGGACTGAGAGGATTGGTGAGATTGGGTGAGCAAATGCAGACCCTTTAAAGCAATAATGCATGGCACCCATTCCATGGGTCCCAGCTCTCCAGGTTGAAGGGAATATTACTACAGCTATAACATGTACGGGAAACCTAGAGAATGGACACACTGTGAATACGAAAGGTTTCTAAACCTCAACGAAGAGCCCCTCTCCTGGTGCTCCGGTTTGACTTTCCAACTGCTTTCCTATCAATCTCCCAACTTGGAGAGACAGCCCCTTTAAGCTCCTGGTTCGCACAGGTTGCCAATTTGGCAGAGGATGAAAGGGAAGAGGGAGAACCAATGAGAGAGTAGCTGTTAGGCATTTGGATGGGCACATGTCACTCTAATTTCCCGGCAGGAAGAAGAATTAACCAAAGTCGCAGCCACCCACCGGGAACCAGTATAGGTCCTGAACCAAAAGTTTGGACTTGCGTTCAGCTCACAAGAAACGAGTTGAAAAATGGAGCTCAGGGGCACAGCAATTCACAAACTGGCAGAGTAATCAAGGCCAACTATCGTCCAAAAATCTGTTGAGGGAAGGCAACGAGGTGGTCTTGAAAGCGAGGCAGAATAGCAGGAAACAGATTTCAAGAGGTACGTTGGAATCGCCTGTAAAGCACAGGAAGAGGGGCACAACTTCGACAATGATGCACTTGGCCAAAAAGGGCGTATGCGTTTTCTCCTGAATATATTCATGAGAAAACGCATACGCCCTTTTTGGCCAAGCAAGCAAGCGGGCAATGCAAATCTGCACTACAAAGAAGTATCACTTCCCACCGGTCAAAAGGGACATCCATAAAATGTGTAAAAACCAGAAAGGCAAGACAGGCCCTGGAGAACAGGGAGCCTTGTTATGCTGATGGGCGGGATGTAAGTTGCCAACTGCCTCACTGGAGGAGTGCATTGTGTTCCCTAAAACAAGTAAACAACAGAGCTACAGAGCCAAGGGCACTTCCAGTCTAGGGAATATACCTTGGGAAAACTGAAAATCCATAAGACAGAGCCACCCCCAAATTGAGGGCTGCACTGCTTACAAGAACCTCAACCTGGGTACACCTGAAATATCCCAGGAAATATAAAAATGGTTCCAAACATCGTGGAACTTATGTACGATGGAATATCCCTCAGCCACGAAATCAATGTCATAAGACCAGTAGCAGCAAAATGAGTGGATTCAGGTACGATGATTCTAAGTGAAAGAAGTCACACAGGAAAAGAAACTTATCATAAGATATCACTTAGGAAGATCCTGTAAACATGGCTACACATGAACTGAGTTAGGCAAGAGAACAGAGTCTCACATTTAGAAAACACTCTTATGCCTGCTTAAGGGGGAAGGAGAGGTGGGGTGATGCATCAAACCAGAGTTTGATATAAGCACAGGTACCGTTCCAAAAACCAACTATGGTATAGACAAGACCTACACCTTCCTCACTGAAAGGGTCTCAAAACCCCATATTTCCCGCAGAGGAATAGATCTGACTAGTAAGAATCTTAAAACCTATGTATTGATATGTCTCTGTAAGGGAATCAAGTGTGTCTAGACTGGCATAAACATGGCAGCGAGAATCAGCTCAAACCCACTCTAAAAAGGAATTTCAAAAACAGAACAAAGAAACAGAGAAATTCTTTACAATTCCTTCAGGGTCTCTGATGCAACCTGGAATGACCCTATCTACAATGACAGCTGGATGTGGCATAAGGCTGGACACTTGGGACTGAGAGGATTGGTGAGATTGGGTGAGCAAATGCAGACCCTTTAAAGCAATAATGCATGGCACCCATTCCATGGGTCCCAGCTCTCCAGGTTGAAGGGAATATTAGTACAGCTATAACATGTACGGGAAACCTAGAGAATGGACACACTGTGAATACGAAAGGTTTCTAAACCTCGACGAAGAGCCCCTCTCCTGGTGCTCCTGTTTGACTTTCCAACTGCTTACCTATCAATCTCCCAACTTGGAGAGACAGCCCCTTTAAGCTCCTGGTTCACACAGGTTGCCAATTTGGCAGAGGATGAAAGGGAAGAGGGAGAACCAATGAGAGAGTAGCTGTTAGGCATTTGGATGGGCACATGTCACTCTAATTTCCCGGCAGGAAGAAGAATTAACCAAAGTCTCAGCCACCCACCGGGAACCAGTATAGGTCCTGAACCAAAAGTTTGGACTTGCGTTCAGCTCACAAGAAACGAGTTGAAAAATGGAGCTCAGGGGCACAGCAATTCACAAACTGGCAGAGTAATCAAGGCCAACTATCGTCCAAAAATCTGTTGAGGGAAGGCAACGAGGCGGACTTGAAAGCGAGGCAGAATAGCAGGAAACAGATTTCAAGAGGTACGTTGGAATCGCCTGTAAAGCACAGGAAGAGGGGCACAACTTCGACAATGATGCACTTGGCCAAAAAGGGCGTATGCGTATTCTCCTGAATATATTCAGGAGAAAACGCATACGCCCTTTTTGGCCAAGCAAGCAAGCGGGCAATGCAAATCTGCACTACAAAGAAGTATCACTTCCCACCGGTCAAAAGGGACATCCACAAAATGTGTAAAAACCAGAAAGGCAAGACAGGCCCTGGAGAACAGGGAGCCTTGTTATGCTGATGGGCGGGATGTAAGTTGCCAACTGCCTCACTGGAGGAGTGCATTGTGTTCCCTAAAACAAGTAAACAACAGAGCTACAGAGCCAAGGGCACTTCCAGTCTAGGGAATATATCTTGGGAAAACTGAAAATCCATAAGAAAGAGCCACCCCCAAATTGAGGGCTGCACTGCTTACAAGAACCTCAACCTGGGTACACCTGAAATATCCCAGGAAATATAAAAATGGTTCCAAACATTGTGGAACTTACGTACGATGGAATATCCCTCAGCCATGAAATCAATGTCATAAGACCAGTAGCAGCAAAATGAGTGGATTCAGGTACGATGATTCTAAGTGAAAGAAGTCACACAGGAAAAGAAACTTATCATAAGATATCACTTAGGAAGATCCTGTATACATGGCTACACATGAACTGAGTTAGGCAAGAGAACAGAGTCTCACATTTAGAAAACACTCTTATGCCTGCTTAAGGGGGAAGGAGAGGTGGGGTGATGCATCAAACCATAGTTTGATATAAGCACAGGTACCGTTCCAAAAACCAACTATGGAATAGACAAGACCTCCACCTTCCTCAGTGAAAGGGACTCAAAACCCCATATTTCCCGCAGAGGAATAGATCTGACTAGTAAGAATCTTAAAACCTATGTATTGATATGTCTCCGTAAGGGAATCAAGTGTGTCTAGACTGGCATAAACATGGCAGCGAGAATCAGCTCAAACCCACTCTAAACAGGAATTTCAAAAACAGAACAAAGAAACAGGGTAATTCTTCACAATTCCTTCAGGGTCGCTGATGCAACCTGGAATGACCCTATCTACAATGACAGCTGGATGTGGCATAAGGCTGGACACTTGGGACTGAGAGGATTGGTGAGATTGGGTGAGCAAATGCAGACCCTTTAAAGCAATAATGCATGGCACCCATTCCATGGGTCCCAGCTCTCCAGGTTGAAGGGAATATTACTACAGCTATAACGTGTACGGGAAACCTAGAGAATGGACACACTGTGAATACGAAAGGTTTCTAAAACTCAACGAAGAGCCCCTCTCCTGGTGCTCCGGTTTGACTTTCCAACTGCTTTCCTATCAATCTCCCAACTTGGAGAGACAGCCCCTTTAAGCTCCTGGTTCGCACAGGTTGCCAATTTGGCAGAGGATGAAAGGGAAGAGGGAGAACCAATGAGAGAGTAGCTGTTAGGCATTTGGATGGGCACATGTCACTCTAATTTCCCGGCAGGAAGAAGAATTAACCAAAGTCTCAGCCACTCACCGGGAACCAGTATAGGTCCTGAACCAAAAGTTTGGACTTGCGTTCAGCTCACAAGAAACGAGTTGAAAAATGGAGCTCAGGGGCACAGCAATTCACAAACTGGCAGAGTAATCAAGGCCAACTATCGTCCAAAAATCTGTTGAGGGAAGGCAACGAGGTGGACTTGAAAGCGAGGCAGAATAGCAGGAAACAGATTTCAAGAGGTACGTTGGAATCGCCTGTAAAGCACAGGAAGAGGGGCATAACTTCGACAATGATGCACTTGGCCAAAAAGGGCGTATGCGTTTTCTCCTGAATATATTCAGGAGAAAACGCATACGCCCTTTTTGGCCAAGCAAGCAAGCGGGCAATGCAAATCTGCACTACAAAGAAGTATCACTTCCCACCGGTCAAAAGGGACATCCACAAAATGTGTAAAAACCAGAAAGGCAAGACAGGCCCTGGAGAACAGGGAGCCTTGTTATGCTGATGGGCGGGATGTAAGTTGCCAACTGCCTCACTGGAGGAGTGCATTGTGTTCGCTAAAACAAGTAAACAACAGAGCTACAGAGCCAAGGGCACTTCCAGTCTAGGGAATATACCTTGGGAAAACTGAAAATCCATAAGACAGAGCCACCCCTAAATTGAGGGCTGCACTGCTTACAAGAACCTCAACCTGGGTACACGTGAAATATCCCAGGAAATATAAAAATGGTTCCAAACATCGTGGAACTTACGTACGATGGAATATCCCTCAGCCACGAAATCAATGTCATGAGACCAGTAGCAGCAAAATGAGTGGATTCAGGTACGATGATTCTAAGTGAAAGAAGTCACACAGGAAAAGAAACTTATCATAAGATATCACTTAGGAAGAACCTGTAAACATGGCTACACATGAACTGAGTTAGGCAAGAGAACAGAGTCTCACATTTAGAAAACACTCTTATGCCTGCTTAAGGGGGAAGGAGAGGTGGGGTGATGCATCAAACCAGAGTTTGATATAAGCACAGTTACCGTTCCAAAAACCAACTATGGAATAGACAAGACCTCCACCTTCCTCAGTGAAAGGGACTCAAAACCCCATATTTCCCGCAGAGGAATAGATCTGACTAGTAAGAATCTTAAAACCTATGTATTGATATGTCTCCGTAAGGGAATCAAGTGTGTCTAGACTGGCATAAACATGGCAGCGAGAATCAGCTCAAACCCACTCTAAACAGGAATTTCAAAAACAGAACAAAGAAACAGGGTAATTCTTCACAATTCCTTCAGGGTCGCTGATGCAACCTGGAATGACCCTATCTACAATGACAGCTGGATGTGGCATAAGGCTGGACACTTGGGACTGAGAGGATTGGTGAGATTGGGTGAGCAAATGCAGACCCTTTAAAGCAATAATGCATGGCACCCATTCCATGGGTCCCAGCTCTCCAGGTTGAAGGGAATATTACTACAGCTATAACGTGTACGGGAAACCTAGAGAATGGACACACTGTGAATACGAAAGGTTTCTAAAACTCAACGAAGAGCCCCTCTCCTGGTGCTCCGGTTTGACTTTCCAACTGCTTTCCTATCAATCTCCCAACTTGGAGAGACAGCCCCTTTAAGCTCCTGGTTCGCACAGGTTGCCAATTTGGCAGAGGATGAAAGGGAAGAGGGAGAACCAATGAGAGAGTAGCTGTTAGGCATTTGGATGGGCACATGTCACTCTAATTTCCCGGCAGGAAGAAGAATTAACCAAAGTCTCAGCCACCCACCGGGAACCAGTATAGGTCCTGAACCAAAAGTTTGGACTTGCGTTCAGCTCACAAGAAACGAGTTGAAAAATGGAGCTCAGGGGCACAGCAATTCACAAACTGGCAGAGTAATCAAGGCCAACTATCGTCCAAAAATCTGTTGAGGGAAGGCAACGAGGCGGACTTGAAAGCGAGGCAGAATAGCAGGAAACAGATTTCAAGAGGTACGTTGGAATCGCCTGTAAAGCACAGGAAGAGGGGCACAACTTCGACAATGATGCACTTGGCCAAAAAGGGCGTATGCGTTTTCTCCTGAATATATTCAGGAGAAAACGCATACGCCCTTTTTGGCCAAGCAAGCAAGCGGGCAATGCAAATCTGCACTACAAAGAAGTATCACTTCCCACCGGTCAAAAGGGACATCCACAAAATGTGTAAAAACCAGAAAGGCAAGACAGGCCCTGGAGAACAGGGAGCCTTGTTATGCTGATGGGCGGGATGTAAGTTGCCAACTGCCTCACTGGAGGAGTGCATTGTGTTCCCTAAAACAAGTAAACAACAGAGCTACAGAGCCAAGGGCACTTCCAGTCTAGGGAATATACCTTGGGAAAACTGAAAATCCATAAGACAGAGCCACCCCCAAATTGAGGGCTGCACTGCTTACAAGAACCTCAACCTGGGTACACCTGAAATATCCCAGGAAATATAAAAATGGTTCCAAACATTGTGGAACTTACGTACGATGGAATATCCCTCAGCCACGAAATCAATGTCATAAGACCAGTAGCAGCAAAATGAGTGGATTCAGGTACGATGATTCTAAGTGAAAGAAGTCACACAGGAAAAGAAACTTATCATAAGATATCACTTAGGAAGATCCTGTATACATGGCTACACATGAACTGAGTTAGGCAAGAGAACAGAGTCTCACATTTAGAAAACACTCTTATGCCTGCTTAAGGGGGAAGGAGAGGTGGGGTGATGCATCAAACCAGAGTTTGATATAAGCACAGGTACCGTTCCAAAAACCAACTATGGAATAGACAAGACCTCCACCTTCCTCAGTGAAAGGGTCTCAAAACCCCATATTTCCCGCAGAGGAATAGATATGACTAGTAAGAATCTTAAAACCTATGTATTGATATGTCTCCGTAAGGGAATCAAGTGTGTCTAGACTGGCATATACATGGCAGCGAGAATCAGCTCAAACCCACTCTAAACAGGAATTTCAAAAACAGAACAAAGAAACAGGGTAATTCTTCACAATTCCTTCAGGGTCGCTGATGCAACCTGGAATGACCCTATCTACAATGACAGCTGGATGTGGCATAAGGCTGGACACTTGGGACTGAGAGGATTGGTGAGATTGGGTGAGCAAATGCAGACCCTTTAAAGCAATAATGCATGGCACCCATTCCATGGGTCCCAGCTCTCCAGGTTGAAGGGAATATTACTACAGCTATAACGTGTACGGGAAACCTAGAGAATGGACACACTGTGAATACGAAAGGTTTCTAAAACTCAACGAAGAGCCCCTCTCCTGGTGCTCCGGTTTGACTTTCCAACTGCTTTCCTATCAATCTCCCAACTTGGAGAGACAGCCCCTTTAAGCTCCTGGTTCGCACAGGTTGCCAATTTGGCAGAGGATGAAAGGGAAGAGGGAGAACCAATGAGAGAGTAGCTGTTAGGCATTTGGATGGGCACATGTCACTCTAATTTCCCGGCAGGAAGAAGAATTAACCAAAGTCGCAGCCACCCACCGGGAACCAGTATAGGTCCTGAACCAAAAGTTTGGACTTGCGTTCAGCTCACAAGAAACGAGTTGAAAAATGGAGCTCAGGGGCACAGCAATTCACAAACTGGCAGAGTAATCAAGGCCAACTATCGTCCAAAAATCTGTTGAGGGAAGGCAACGAGGTGGACTTGAAAGCGAGGCAGAATAGCAGGAAACAGATTTCAAGAGGTACGTTGGAATCGCCTGTAAAGCACAGGAAGAGGGGCATAACTTCGACAATGATGCACTTGGCCAAAAAGGGCGTATGCGTTTTCTCCTGAATATATTCAGGAGAAAACGCATACGCCCTTTTTGGCCAAGCAAGCAAGCGGGCAATGCAAATCTGCACTACAAATAAGTATCACTTCCCACCGGTCAAAAGGGACATCCACAAAATGTGTAAAAACCAGAAAGGCAAGACAGGCCCTGGAGAACAGGGAGCCTTGTTATGCTGATGGGCGGGATGTAAGTTGCCAACTGCCTCACTGGAGGAGTGCATTGTGTTCCCTAAAACAAGTAAACAACAGAGCTACAGAGCCAAGGGCACTTCCAGTCTAGGGAATATACCTTGGGAAAACTGAAAATCCATAAGACAGAGCCACCCCTAAGTTGAGGGCTGCACTGCTTACAAGAACCTCAACCTGGGTACACCTGAAATATCCCAGGAAATATAAAAATGGTTCCAAACATCGTGGAACTTACGTACGATGGAATATCCCTCAGCCACGAAATCAATGTCATGAGACCAGTAGCAGCAAAATGAGTGGATTCAGGTACGATGATTCTAAGTGAAAGAAGTCACACAGGAAAAGAAACTTATCATAAGATATCACTTAGGAAGATCCTGTAAACATGGCTACACATGAACTGAGTTAGGCAAGAGAACAGAGTCTCACATTTAGAAAACACTCTTATGCCTGCTTAAGGGGGAAGGAGAGGTGGGGAGATGCATCAAACCAGAGTTTGATATAAGCACAGGTACCGTTCCAAAAAACAACTATGGAATAGACAAGACCTCCACCTTCCTCAGTGAAAGGGACTCAAAACCCCATATTTCCCGCAGAGGAATAGATCTGACTAGTAAGAATCTTAAAACCTATGTATTGATATGTCTCCGTAAGGGAATCAAGTGTGTCTAGACTGGCATAAACATGGCAGCGAGAATCAGCTCAAACCCACTCTAAACAGGAATTTCAAAAACAGAACAAAGAAACAGGGTAATTCTTCACAATTCCTTCAGGGTCGCTGATGCAACCTGGAATGACCCTATCTACAATGACAGCTGGATGTGGCATAAGGCTGGACACTTGGGACTGAGAGGATTGGTGAGATTGGGTGAGCAAATGCAGACCCTTTAAAGCAATAATGCATGGCACCCATTCCATGGGTCCCAGCTCTCCAGGTTGAAGGGAATATTACTACAGCTATAACGTGTACGGGAAACCTAGAGAATGGACACACTGTGAATACGAAAGGTTTCTAAAACTCAACGAAGAGCCCCTCTCCTGGTGCTCCGGTTTGACTTTCCAACTGCTTTCCTATCAATCTCCCAACTTGGAGAGACAGCCCCTTTAAGCTCCTGGTTCGCACAGGTTGCCAATTTGGCAGAGGATGAAAGGGAAGAGGGAGAACCAATGAGAGAGTAGCTGTTAGGCATTTGGATGGGCACATGTCACTCTAATTTCCCGGCAGGAAGAAGAATTAACCAAAGTCTCAGCCACCCACCGGGAACCAGTATAGGTCCTGAACCAAAAGTTTGGACTTGCGTTCAGCTCACAAGAAACGAGTTGAAAAATGGAGCTCAGGGGCACAGCAATTCACAAACTGGCAGAGTAATCAAGGCCAACTATCGTCCAAAAATCTGTTGAGGGAAGGCAACGAGGCGGACTTGAAAGCGAGGCAGAATAGCAGGAAACAGATTTCAAGAGGTACGTTGGAATCGCCTGTAAAGCACAGGAAGAGGGGCACAACTTCGACAATGATGCACTTGGCCAAAAAGGGCGTATGCGTTTTCTCCTGAATATATTCAGGAGAAAACGCATACGCCCTTTTTGGCCAAGCAAGCAAGCGGGCAATGCAAATCTGCACTACAAAGAAGTATCACTTCCCACCGGTCAAAAGGGACATCCACAAAATGTGTAAAAACCAGAAAGGCAAGACAGGCCCTGGAGAACAGGGAGCCTTGTTATGCTGATGGGCGGGATGTAAGTTGCCAACTGCCTCACTGGAGGAGTGCATTGTGTTCCCTAAAACAAGTAAACAACAGAGCTACAGAGCCAAGGGCACTTCCAGTCTAGGGAATATACCTTGGGAAAACTGAAAATCCATAAGACAGAGCCACCCCCAAATTGAGGGCTGCACTGCTTACAAGAACCTCAACCTGGGTACACCTGAAATATCCCAGGAAATATAAAAATGGTTCCAAACATTGTGGAACTTACGTACGATGGAATATCCCTCAGCCACGAAATCAATGTCATAAGACCAGTAGCAGCAAAATGAGTGGATTCAGGTACGATGATTCTAAGTGAAAGAAGTCACACAGGAAAAGAAACTTATCATAAGATATCACTTAGGAAGATGCTGTATACATGGCTACACATGAACTGAGTTAGGCAAGAGAACAGAGTCTCACATTTAGAAAACACTCTTATGCCTGCTTAAGGGGGAAGGAGAGGTGGGGTGATGCATCAAACCAGAGTTTGATATAAGCACAGGTACCGTTCCAAAAACCAACTATGGAATAGACAAGACCTCCACCTTCCTCAGTGAAAGGGTCTCAAAACCCCATATTTCCCGCAGAGGAATAGATATGACTAGTAAGAATCTTAAAACCTATGTATTGATATGTCTCCGTAAGGGAATCAAGTGTGTCTAGACTGGCATATACATGGCAGCGAGAATCAGCTCAAACCCACTCTAAACAGGAATTTCAAAAACAGAACAAAGAAACAGGGTAATTCTTCACAATTCCTTCAGGGTCGCTGATGCAACCTGGAATGACCCTATCTACAATGACAGCTGGATGTGGCATAAGGCTGGACACTTGGGACTGAGAGGATTGGTGAGATTGGGTGAGCAAATGCAGACCCTTTAAAGCAATAATGCATGGCACCCTTTCCATGGGTCCCAGCTCTCCAGGTTGAAGGGAATATTACTACAGCTATAACGTGTACGGGAAACCTAGAGAATGGACACACTGTGAATACGAAAGGTTTCTAAAACTCAACGAAGAGCCCCTCTCCTGGTGCTCCGGTTTGACTTTCCAACTGCTTTCCTATCAATCTCCCAACTTGGAGAGACAGCCCCTTTAAGCTCCTGGTTCGCACAGGTTGCCAATTTGGCAGAGGATGAAAGGGAAGAGGGAGAACCAATGAGAGAGTAGCTGTTAGGCATTTGGATGGGCACATGTCACTCTAATTTCCCGGCAGGAAGAAGAATTAACCAAAGTCGCAGCCACCCACCGGGAACCAGTATAGGTCCTGAACCAAAAGTTTGGACTTGCGTTCAGCTCACAAGAAACGAGTTGAAAAATGGAGCTCAGGGGCACAGCAATTCACAAACTGGCAGAGTAATCAAGGCCAACTATCGTCCAAAAATCTGTTGAGGGAAGGCAACGAGGTGGACTTGAAAGCGAGGCAGAATAGCAGGAAACAGATTTCAAGAGGTACGTTGGAATCGCCTGTAAAGCACAGGAAGAGGGGCATAACTTCGACAATGATGCACTTGGCCAAAAAGGGCGTATGCGTTTTCTCCTGAATATATTCAGGAGAAAACGCATACGCCCTTTTTGGCCAAGCAAGCAAGCGGGCAATGCAAATCTGCACTACAAAGAAGTATCACTTCCCACCGGTCAAAAGGGACATCCACAAAATGTGTAAAAACCAGAAAGGCAAGACAGGCCCTGGAGAACAGGGAGCCTTGTTATGCTGATGGGCGGGATGTAAGTTGCCAACTGCCTCACTGGAGGAGTGCATTGTGTTCCCTAAAACAAGTAAACAACAGAGCTACAGAGCCAAGGGCACTTCCAGTCTAGGGAATATACCTTGGGAAAACTGAAAATCCATAAGACAGAGCCACCCCTAAGTTGAGGGCTGCACTGCTTACAAGAACCTCAACCTGGGTACACCTGAAATATCCCAGGAAATATAAAAATGGTTCCAAACATCGTGGAACTTACGTACGATGGAATATCCCTCAGCCACGAAATCAATGTCATGAGACCAGTAGCAGCAAAATGAGTGGATTCAGGTACGATGATTCTAAGTGAAAGAAGTCACACAGGAAAAGAAACTTATCATAAGATATCACTTAGGAAGATCCTGTAAACATGGCTACACATGAACTGAGTTAGGCAAGAGAACAGAGTCTCACATTTAGAAAACACTCTTATGCCTGCTTAAGGGGGAAGGAGAGGTGGGGAGATGCATCAAACCAGAGTTTGATATAAGCACAGGTACCGTTCCAAAAAACAACTATGGAATAGACAAGACCTCCACCTTCCTCAGTGAAAGGGACTCAAAACCCCATATTTCCCGCAGAGGAATAGATCTGACTAGTAAGAATCTTAAAACCTATGTATTGATATGTCTCCGTAAGGGAATCAAGTGTGTCTAGACTGGCATAAACATGGCAGCGAGAATCAGCTCAAACCCACTCTAAACAGGAATTTCAAAAACAGAACAAAGAAACAGGGTAATTCTTCACAATTCCTTCAGGGTCGCTGATGCAACCTGGAATGACCCTATCTACAATGACAGCTGGATGTGGCATAAGGCTGGACACTTGGGACTGAGAGGATTGGTGAGATTGGGTGAGCAAATGCAGACCCTTTAAAGCAATAATGCATGGCACCCATTCCATGGGTCCCAGCTCTCCAGGTTGAAGGGAATATTACTACAGCTATAACGTGTACGGGAAACCTAGAGAATGGACACACTGTGAATACGAAAGGTTTCTAAAACTCAACGAAGAGCCCCTCTCCTGGTGCTCCGGTTTGACTTTCCAACTGCTTTCCTATCAATCTCCCAACTTGGAGAGACAGCCCCTTTAAGCTCCTGGTTCGCACAGGTTGCCAATTTGGCAGAGGATGAAAGGGAAGAGGGAGAACCAATGAGAGAGTAGCTGTTAGGCATTTGGATGGGCACATGTCACTCTAATTTCCCGACAGGAAGAAGAATTAACCAAAGTCGCAGCCACCCACCGGGAACCAGTATAGGTCCTGAACCAAAAGTTTGGACTTGCGTTCAGCTCACAAGAAACGAGTTGAAAAATGGAGCTCAGGGGCACAGCAATTCACAAACTGGCAGAGTAATCAAGGCCAACTATCGTCCAAAAATCTGTTGAGGGAAGGCAACGAGGCGGACTTGAAAGCGAGGCAGAATTGCAGGAAACAGATTTCAAGAGGTACGTTGGAATCGCCTGTAAAGCACAGGAAGAGGGGCACAACTTCGACAATGATGCACTTGGCCAAAAAGGGCGTATGCGTTTTCTCCTGAATATATTCAGGAGAAAACGCATACGCCCTTTTTGGCCAAGCAAGCAAGCGGGCAATGCAAATCTGCACTACAAAGAAGTATCACTTCCCACCGGTCAAAAGGGACATCCACAAAATGTGTAAAAACCAGAAAGGCAAGACAGGCCCTGGAGAACAGGGAGCCTTGTTATGCTGATGGGCGGGATGTAAGTTGCCAACTGCCTCACTGGAGGAGTGCATTGTGTTCCCTAAAACAAGTAAACAACAGAGCTACAGAGCCAAGGGCACTTCCAGTCTAGGGAATATACCTTGGGAAAACTGAAAATCCATAAGACAGAGCCACCCCCAAATTGAGGGCTGCACTGCGTACAAGAACCTCAACCTGGGTACACCTAAAATACCCCAGGAAATATAAAAATGGTTCCAAACATCGTGGAACTTACGTACGATGGAATATCCCTCAGCCACGAAATCAATGTCATGAGACCAGTAGCAGCAAAATGAGTGGATTCAGGTACGATGATTCTAAGTGAAAGAAGTCACACAGGAAAAGAAACTTATCATAAGATATCACTTAGGAAGATCCTGTAAACATGGCTACACATGAACTGAGTTAGGCAAGAGAACAGAGTCTCACATTTAGAAAACACTCTTATGCCTGCTTAAGGGGGAAGGAGAGGTGGGGTGATGCATCAAACCAGAGTTTGATATAAGCACAGTTACCGTTCCAAAAACCAACTATGGAATAGACAAGACCTCCACCTTCCTCAGTGAAAGGGACTCAAAACCCCATATTTCCCGCAGAGGAATAGATCTGACTAGTAAGAATCTTAAAACCTATGTATTGATATGTCTCCGTAAGGGAATCAAGTGTGTCTAGAGTGGCATAAACATGGCAGCGAGAATCAGCTCAAACCCACTCTAAACAGGAATTTCAAAAACAGAACAAAGAAACAGGGTAATTCTTCACAATTCCTTCAGGGTCGCTGATGCAACCTGGAATGACCCT
The DNA here is from genome assembly GCF_964341445.2 of Mesoplodon mirus. Taxonomy (NCBI): domain Eukaryota; kingdom Metazoa; phylum Chordata; class Mammalia; order Artiodactyla; family Ziphiidae; genus Mesoplodon; species Mesoplodon mirus. The sequence goes on from NW_028295739.1 coordinate 1,112,090, forward strand.
ATCTACAATGACAGCTGGATGTGGCATAAGGCTGGACACTTGGGACTGAGAGGATTGGTGAGATTGGGTGAGCAAATGCAGACCCTTTAAAGCAATAATGCATGGCACCCATTCCATGGGTCCCAGCTCTCCAGGTTGAAGGGAATATTACTACAGCTATAACGTGTACGGGAAACCTAGAGAATGGACACACTGTGAATACGAAAGGTTTCTAAAACTCAACGAAGAGCCCCTCTCCTGGTGCTCCGGTTTGACTTTCCAACTGCTTTCCTATCAATCTCCCAACTTGGAGAGACAGCCCCTTTAAGCTCCTGGTTCGCACAGGTTGCCAATTTGGCAGAGGATGAAAGGGAAGAGGGAGAACCAATGAGAGAGTAGCTGTTAGGCATTTGGATGGGCACATGTCACTCTAATTTCCCGGCAGGAAGAAGAATTAACCAAAGTCTCAGCCACCCACCGGGAACCAGTATAGGTCCTGAACCAAAAGTTTGGACTTGCGTTCAGCTCACAAGAAACGAGTTGAAAAATGGAGCTCAGGGGCACAGCAATTCACAAACTGGCAGAGTAATCAAGGCCAACTATCGTCCAAAAATCTGTTGAGGGAAGGCAACGAGGCGGACTTGAAAGCGAGGCAGAATAGCAGGAAACAGATTTCAAGAGGTACGTTGGAATCGCCTGTAAAGCACAGGAAGAGGGGCACAACTTCGACAATGATGCACTTGGCCAAAAAGGGCGTATGCGTTTTCTCCTGAATATATTCAGGAGAAAACGCATACGCCCTTTTTGGCCAAGCAAGCAAGCGGGCAATGCAAATCTGCACTACAAAGAAGTATCACTTCCCACCGGTCAAAAGGGACATCCACAAAATGTGTAAAAACCAGAAAGGCAAGACAGGCCCTGGAGAACAGGGAGCCTTGTTATGCTGATGGGCGGGATGTAAGTTGCCAACTGCCTCACTGGAGGAGTGCATTGTGTTCCCTAAAACAAGTAAACAACAGAGCTACAGAGCCAAGGGCACTTCCAGTCTAGGGAATATACCTTGGGAAAACTGAAAATCCATAAGACAGAGCCACCCCCAAATTGAGGGCTGCACTGCTTACAAGAACCTCAACCTGGGTACACCTGAAATATCCCAGGAAATATAAAAATGGTTCCAAACATTGTGGAACTTACGTACGATGGAATATCCCTCAGCCACGAAATCAATGTCATAAGACCAGTAGCAGCAAAATGAGTGGATTCAGGTACGATGATTCTAAGTGAAAGAAGTCACACAGGAAAAGAAACTTATCATAAGATATCACTTAGGAAGATCCTGTATACATGGCTACACATGAACTGAGTTAGGCAAGAGAACAGAGTCTCACATTTAGAAAACACTCTTATGCCTGCTTAAGGGGGAAGGAGAGGTGGGGTGATGCATCAAACCAGAGTTTGATATAAGCACAGGTACCGTTCCAAAAACCAACTATGGAATAGACAAGACCTCCACCTTCCTCAGTGAAAGGGTCTCAAAACCCCATATTTCCCGGAGAGGAATAGATATGACTAGTAAGAATCTTAAAACCTATGTATTGATATGTCTCCGTAAGGGAATCAAGTGTGTCTAGACTGGCATATACATGGCAGCGAGAATCAGCTCAAACCCACTCTAAACAGGAATTTCAAAAACAGAACAAAGAAACAGGGTAATTCTTCACAATTCCTTCAGGGTCGCTGATGCAACCTGGAATGACCCTATCTACAATGACAGCTGGATGTGGCATAAGGCTGGACACTTGGGACTGAGAGGATTGGTGAGATTGGGTGAGCAAATGCAGACCCTTTAAAGCAATAATGCATGGCACCCTTTCCATGGGTCCCAGCTCTCCAGGTTGAAGGGAATATTACTACAGCTATAACGTGTACGGGAAACCTAGAGAATGGACACACTGTGAATACGAAAGGTTTCTAAAACTCAACGAAGAGCCCCTCTCCTGGTGCTCCGGTTTGACTTTCCAACTGCTTTCCTATCAATCTCCCTACTTGGAGAGACAGCCCCTTTAAGCTCCTGGTTCGCACAGGTTGCCAATTTGGCAGAGGATGAAAGGGAAGAGGGAGAACCAATGAGAGAGTAGCTGTTAGGCATTTGGATGGGCACATGTCACTCTAATTTCCCGGCAGGAAGAAGAATTAACCAAAGTCTCAGCCACCCACCGGGAACCAGTATAGGTCCTGAACCAAAAGTTTGGACTTGCGTTCAGCTCACAAGAAACGAGTTGAAAAATGGAGCTCAGGGGCACAGCAATTCACAAACTGGCAGAGTAATCAAGGCCAACTATCGTCCAAAAATCTGTTGAGGGAAGGCAACGAGGTGGACTTGAAAGCGAGGCAGAATAGCAGGAAACAGATTTCAAGAGGTACGTTGGAATCGCCTGTAAAGCACAGGAAGAGGGGCATAACTTCGACAATGATGCACTTGGCCAAAAAGGGCGTATGCGTTTTCTCCTGAATATATTCAGGAGAAAACGCATACGCCCTTTTTGGCCAAGCAAGCAAGCGGGCAATGCAAATCTGCACTACAAAGAAGTATCACTTCCCACCGGTCAAAAGGGACATCCACAAAATGTGTAAAAACCAGAAAGGCAAGACAGGCCCTGGAGAACAGGGAGCCTTGTTATGCTGATGGGCGGGATGTAAGTTGCCAACTGCCTCACTGGAGGAGTGCATTGTGTTCCCTAAAACAAGTAAACAACAGAGCTACAGAGCCAAGGGCACTTCCAGTCTAGGGAATATACCTTGGGAAAACTGAAAATCCATAAGACAGAGCCACCCCTAAGTTGAGGGCTGCACTGCTTACAAGAACCTCAACCTGGGTACACCTGAAATATCCCAGGAAATATAAAAATGGTTCCAAACATCGTGGAACTTACGTACGATGGAATATCCCTCAGCCACGAAATCAATGTCATGAGACCAGTAGCAGCAAAATGAGTGGATTCAGGTACGATGATTCTAAGTGAAAGAAGTCACACAGGAAAAGAAACTTATCATAAGATATCACTTAGGAAGATCCTGTAAACATGGCTACACATGAACTGAGTTAGGCAAGAGAACAGAGTCTCACATTTAGAAAACACTCTTATGCCTGCTTAAGGGGGAAGGAGAGGTGGGGAGATGCATCAAACCAGAGTTTGATATAAGCACAGGTACCGTTCCAAAAACCAACTATGGAATAGACAAGACCTCCACCTTCCTCAGTGAAAGGGACTCAAAACCCCATATTTCCCGCAGAGGAATAGATCTGACTAGTAAGAATCTTAAAACCTATGTATTGATATGTCTCCGTAAGGGAATCAAGTGTGTCTAGACTGGCATAAACATGGCAGCGAGAATCAGCTCAAACCCACTCTAAACAGGAATTTCAAAAACAGAACAAAGAAACAGGGTAATTCTTCACAATTCCTTCAGGGTCGCTGATGCAACCTGGAATGACCCTATCTACAATGACAGCTGGATGTGGCATAAGGCTGGACACTTGGGACTGAGAGGATTGGTGAGATTGGGTGAGCAAATGCAGACCCTTTAAAGCAATAATGCATGGCACCCATTCCATGGGTCCCAGCTCTCCAGGTTGAAGGGAATATTACTACAGCTATAACGTGTACGGGAAACCTAGAGAATGGACACACTGTGAATACGAAAGGTTTCTAAAACTCAACGAAGAGCCCCTCTCCTGGTGCTCTGGTTTGACTTTCCAACTGCTTTCCTATCAATCTCCCAACTTGGAGAGACAGCCCCTTTAAGCTCCTGGTTCGCACAGGTTGCCAATTTGGCAGAGGATGAAAGGGAAGAGGGAGAACCAATGAGAGAGTAGCTGTTAGGCATTTGGATGGGCACATGTCACTCTAATTTCCCGACAGGAAGAAGAATTAACCAAAGTCTCAGCCACCCACCGGGAACCAGTATAGGTCCTGAACCAAAAGTTTGGACTTGCGTTCAGCTCACAAGAAACGAGTTGAAAAATGGAGCTCAGGGGCACAGCAATTCACAAACTGGCAGAGTAATCAAGGCCAACTATCGTCCAAAAATCTGTTGAGGGAAGGCAACGAGGCGGACTTGAAAGCGAGGCAGAATAGCAGGAAACAGATTTCAAGAGGTACGTTGGAATCGCCTGTAAAGCACAGGAAGAGGGGCACAACTTCGACAATGATGCACTTGGCCAAAAAGGGCGTATGCGTTTTCTCCTGAATATATTCAGGAGAAAACGCATACGCCCTTTTTGGCCAAGCAAGCAAGCGGGCAATGCAAATCTGCACTACAAAGAAGTATCACTTCCCACCGGTCAAAAGGGACATCCACAAAATGTGTAAAAACCAGAAAGGCAAGACAGGCCCTGGAGAACAGGGAGCCTTGTTATGCTGATGGGCGGGATGTAAGTTGCCAACTGCCTCACTGGAGGAGTGCATTGTGTTCCCTAAAACAAGTAAACAACAGAGCTACAGAGCCAAGGGCACTTCCAGTCTAGGGAATATACCTTGGGAAAACTGAAAATCCATAAGACAGAGCCACCCCCAAATTGAGGGCTGCACTGCTTACAAGAACCTCAACCTGGGTACACGTGAAATATCCCAGGAAATATAAAAATGGTTCCAAACATCGTGGAACTTACGTACGATGGAATATCCCTCAGCCACGAAATCAATGTCATGAGACCAGTAGCAGCAAAATGAGTGGATTCAGGTACGATGATTCTAAGTGAAAGAAGTCACACAGGAAAAGAAACTTATCATAAGATATCACTTAGGAAGATCCTGTAAACATGGCTACACATGAACTGAGTTAGGCAAGAGAACAGAGTCTCACATTTAGAAAACACTCTTATGCCTGCTTAAGGGGGAAGGAGAGGTGGGGTGATGCATCAAACCAGAGTTTGATATAAGCACAGTTACCGTTCCAAAAACCAACTATGGAATAGACAAGACCTCCACCTTCCTCAGTGAAAGGGACTCAAAACCCCATATTTCCCGCAGAGGAATAGATCTGACTAGTAAGAATCTTAAAACCTATGTATTGATATGTCTCCGTAAGGGAATCAAGTGTGTCTAGAGTGGCATAAACATGGCAGCGAGAATCAGCTCAAACCCACTCTAAACAGGAATTTCAAAAACAGAACAAAGAAACAGGGTAATTCTTCACAATTCCTTCAGGGTCGCTGATGCAACCTGGAATGACCCTATCTACAATGACAGCTGGATGTGGCATAAGGCTGGACACTTGGGACTGAGAGGATTGGTGAGATTGGGTGAGCAAATGCAGACCCTTTAAAGCAATAATGCATGGCACCCATTCCATGGGTCCCAGCTCTCCAGGTTGAAGGGAATATTACTACAGCTATAACGTGTACGGGAAACCTAGATAATGGACACACTGTGAATACGAAAGGTTTCTAAACCTCAACGAAGAGCCCCTCTCCTGGTGCTCCGGTTTGACTTTCCAACTGGTTACCTATCAATCTCCCAACTTGGAGAGACAGCCCCTTTAAGCTCCTGGTTCACACAGGTTGCCAATTTGGCAGAGGATGAAAGGGAAGAGGGAGAACCAATGAGAGAGTAGCTGTTAGGCATTTGGATGGGCACATGTCACTCTAATTTCCCGGCAGGAAGAAGAATTAATCAAAGTCTCAGCCACCCACCGGGAACCAGTATAGGTCCTGAACCAAAAGATTGGACTTGCGTTCAGCTCACAAGAAACGAGTTGAAAAATGGAGCTCAGGGGCACAGCAATTCACAAACTGGCAGAGTAATCAAGGCCAACTATCGTCCAAAAATCTGTTGAGGGAAGGCAACGAGGCGGACTTGAAAGCGAGGCAGAATAGGAGGAAACAGATTTCAAGAGGTACGTTGGAATCGCCTGTAAAGCACAGGAAGAGGGGCACAACTTCGACAATGATGTACTTGGCCAAAAAGGGCGTATGCGTTTTCTCCTGAATATATTCAGGAGAAAACGCATACGCCCTTTTTGGCCAAGCAAGCAAGCGGGCAATGCAAATCTGCACTACAAAGAAGTATCACTTCCCACCGGTCAAAAGGGACATCCACAAAATGTGTAAAAACCAGAAAGACAAGACAGGCCCTGGAGAACAGGGAGCCTTGTTATGCTGATGGGCGGGATGTAAGTTGCCAACTGCCTCACTGGAGGAGTGCATTGTGTTCCCTAAAACAAGTAAACAACCGAGCTACAGAGCCAAGGGCACTTCCAGTCTAGGGAATATACCTTGGAAAAACTGAAAATCCATAAGACAGAGCCACCCCCAAATTGAGGGCTGCACTGCTTACAAGAACCTCAACCTGGGTACACCTGAAATATCCCAGGAAATATAAAAATGGTTCCAAACATTGTGGAACTTACGTACGATGGAATATCCCTCAGCCACGAAATCAATGTCATAAGACCAGTAGCAGCAAAATGAGTGGATTCAGGTATGATGATTCTAAGTGAAAGAAGTCACACAGGAAAAGAAACTTATCATAAGATATCACTTAGGAAGATCCTGTAAACATGGCTACACATGAACTGAGTTAGGCAAGAGAACAGAGTCTCACATTTAGAAAACACTCTTATGCCTGCTTAAGGGGGAAGGAGAGGTGGGGTGATGCATCAAACCAGAGTTTGATATAAGCACAGGTACCGTTCCAAAAACCAACTATGGAATAGACAAGACCTCCAACTTCCTCAGTGAAAGGGACTCAAAACCCCATATTTCCCGCAGAGGAATAGATCTGACTAGTAAGAATCTTAAAACCTATGTATTGATATGTCTCCGTAAGGGAATCAAGTGTGTCTAGACTGGCATAAACATGGCAGCGAGAATCAGCTCAAACCCACTCTAAACAGGAATTTCAAAAACAGAACAAAGAAACAGGGTAATTCTTCACAATTCCTTCAGGGTCGCTGATGCAACCTGGAATGACCCTATCTACAATGACAGCTGGATGTGGCATAAGGCTGGACACTTGGGACTGAGAGGATTGGTGAGATTGGGTGAGCAAATGCAGACCCTTTAAAGCAATAATGCATGGCACCCATTCCATGGGTCCCAGCTCTCCAGGTTGAAGGGAATATTACTACAGCTATAACGTGTACGGGAAACCTAGAGAATGGACACACTGTGAATACGAAAGGTTTCTAAAACTCAACGAAGAGCCCCTCTCCTGGTGCTCCGGTTTGACTTTCCAACTGCTTTCCTATCAATCTCCCAACTTGGAGAGACAGCCCCTTTAAGCTCCTGGTTCGCACAGGTTGCCAATTTGGCAGAGGATGAAAGGGAAGAGGGAGAACCAATGAGAGAGTAGCTGCTAGGCATTTGGATGGGCACATGTCACTCTAATTTCCCGGCAGGAAGAAGAATTAACCAAAGTCTCAGCCACGCACCGGGAACCAGTATAGGTCCTGAACCAAAAGTTTGGACTTGCGTTCAGCTCACAAAAAACGAGTTGAAAAATGGAGCTCAGGGGCACAGCAATTCACAAACTGGCAGAGTAATCAAGGCCAACTATCGTCCAAAAATCTGTTGAGGGAAGGCAACGAGGTGGACTTGAAAGCGAGGCAGAATAGCAGGAAACAGATTTCAAGAGGTACGTTGGAATCGCCTGTAAAGCACAGGAAGAGGGGCATAACTTCGACAATGATGCACTTGGCCAAAAAGGGCGTATGCGTTTTCTCCTGAATATATTCAGGAGAAAACGCATACGCCCTTTTTGGCCAAGCAAGCAAGCGGGCAATGCAAATCTGCACTACAAAGAAGTATCACTTCCCACCGGTCAAAAGGGACATCCACAAAATGTGTAAAAACCAGAAAGGCAAGACAGGCCCTGGAGAACAGGGAGCCTTGTTATGCTGATGGGCGGGATGTAAGTTGCCAACTGCCTCACTGGAGGAGTGCATTGTGTTCCCTAAAACAAGTAAACAACAGAGCTACAGAGCCAAGGGCACTTCCAGTCTAGGGAATATACCTTGGGAAAACTGAAAATCCATAAGACAGAGCCACCCCTAAATTGAGGGCTGCACTGCTTACAAGAACCTCAACCTGGGTACACCTGAAATATCCCAGGAAATATAAAAATGGTTCCAAACATTGTGGAACTTACGTACGATGGAATATCCCTCAGCCACGAAATCAATGTCATAAGACCAGTAGCAGCAAAATGAGTGGATTCAGGTATGATGATTCTAAGTGAAAGAAGTCACACAGGAAAAGAAACTTATCATAAGATATCACTTAGGAAGATCCTGTAAACATGGCTACACATGAACTGAATTAGGCAAGAGAACAGAGTCTCACATTTAGAAAACACTCTTATGCCTGCTTAAGGGGGAAGGAGAGGTGGGGTGATGCATCAAACCAGAGTTTGATATAAGGACAGGTACCGTTCCAAAAACCAACTATGGAATAGACAAGACCTCCACCTTCCTCAGTGAAAGGGACTCAAAACCCCATATTTCCCGTAGCGGAATAGATCTGACTAGTAAGAATCTTAAAACCTATGTATTGATATGTCTCCGTAAGGGAATCAAGTGTGTCTAGACTGGCATAAACATGGCAGCGAGAATCAGCTCAAACCCACTCTAAACAGGAATTTCAAAAACAGAACAAAGAAACAGGGTAATTCTTCACAATTCCTTCAGGGTCGCTGATGCAACCTGGAATGACCCTATCTACAATGACAGCTGGATGTGGCATAAGGCTGGACACTTGGGACTGAGAGGATTGGTGAGATTGGGTGAGCAAATGCAGACCCTTTAAAGCAATAATGCATGGCACCCATTCCATGGGTCCCAGCTCTCCAGGTTGAAGGGAATATTACTACAGCTATAACGTGTACGGGAAACCTAGAGAATGGACACACTGTGAATACGAAAGGTTTCTAAAACTCAACGAAGAGCCCCTCTCCTGGTGCTCCGGTTTGACTTTCCAACTGCTTTCCTATCAATCTCCCAACTTGGAGAGACAGCCCCTTTAAGCTCCTGGTTCGCACAGGTTGCCAATTTGGCAGAGGATGAAAGGGAAGAGGGAGAACCAATGAGAGAGTAGCTGTTAGGCATTTGGATGGGCACATGTCACTCTAATTTCCCGGCAGGAAGAAGAATTAACCAAAGTCTCAGCCACCCACCGGGAACCAGTATAGTTCCTGAACCAAAAGTTTGGACTTGCGTTCAGCTCACAAAAAACGAGTTGAAAAATGGAGCTCAGGGGCACAGCAATTCACAAACTGGCAGAGTAATCAAGGCCAACTATCGTCCAAAAATCTGTTGAGGGAAGGCAACGAGGTGGACTTGAATGCGAGGCAGAATAGCAGGAAACAGATTTCAAGAGGTACGTTGGAATCGCCTGTAAAGCACAGGAAGAGGGGCACAACTTCGACAATGATGCACTTGGCCAAAAAGGGCGTATGCGTTTTCTCCTGAATATATTCAGGAGAAAACGCATACGCCCTTTTTGGCCAAGCAAGCAAGCGGGCAATGCAAATCTGCACTACAAAGAAGTATCACTTCCCACCGGTCAAAAGGGACATCCACAAAATGTGTAAAAACCAGAAAGGCAAGACAGGCCCTGGAGAACAGGGAGCCTTGTTATGCTGATGGGCGGGATGTAAGTTGCCAACTGCCTCACTGGAGGAGTGCATTGTGTTCCCTAAAACAAGTAAACAACAGAGCTACAGAGCCAAGGGCACTTCCAGTCTAGGGAATATACCTTGGGAAAACTGAAAATCCATAAGACAGAGCCACCCCCAAATTGAGGGCTGCACTGCTTACAAGAACCTCAACCTGGGTACACCTGAAATATCCCAGGAAATATAAAAATGGTTCCAAACATTGTGGAACTTACGTACGATGGAATATCCCTCAGCCACGAAATCAATGTCATAAGACCAGTAGCAGCAAAATGAGTGGATTCAGGTATGATGATTCAAAGTGAAAGAAGTCACACAGGAAAAGAAACTTATCATAAGATATCACTTAGGAAGATCCTGTAAACATGGCTACACATGAACTGAGTTAGGCAAGAGAACAGAGTCTCACATTTAGAAAACACTCTTATGCCTGCTTAAGGGGGAAGGAGAGGTGGGGTGATGCATCAAACCAGAGTTTGATATAAGCACAGGTACCGTTCCAAAAACCAACTATGGAATAGACAAGACCTCCAACTTCCTCAGTGAAAGGGACTCAAAACCCCATATTTCCCGCAGAGGAATAGATCTGACTAGTAAGAATCTTAAAACCTATGTATTGATATGTCTCCGTAAGGGAATCAAGTGTGTCTAGACTGGCATAAACATGGCAGCGAGAATCAGCTCAAACCCACTCTAAACAGGAATTTCAAAAACAGAACAAAGAAACAGGGTAATTCTTCACAATTCCTTCAGGGTCGCTGATGCAACCTGGAATGACCCTATCTACAATGACAGCTGGATGTGGCATAAGGCTGGACACTTGGGACTGAGAGGATTGGTGAGATTGGGTGAGCAAATGCAGACCCTTTAAAGCAATAATGCATGGCACCCATTCCATGGGTCCCAGCTCTCCAGGTTGAAGGGAATATTACTACAGCTATAACGTGTACGGGAAACCTAGAGAATGGACACACTGTGAATACGAAAGGTTTCTAAAACTCAACGAAGAGCCCCTCTCCTGGTGCTCCGGTTTGACTTTCCAACTGCTTTCCTATCAATCTCCCAACTTGGAGAGACAGCCCCTTTAAGCTCCTGGTTCGCACAGGTTGCCAATTTGGCAGAGGATGAAAGGGAAGAGGGAGAACCAATGAGAGAGTAGCTGCTAGGCATTTGGATGGGCACATGTCACTCTAATTTCCCGGCAGGAAGAAGAATTAACCAAAGTCTCAGCCACCCACCGGGAACCAGTATAGGTCCTGAACCAAAAGTTTGGACTTGCGTTCAGCTCACAAAAAACGAGTTGAAAAATGGAGCTCAGGGGCACAGCAATTCACAAACTGGCAGAGTAATCAAGGCCAACTATCGTCCAAAAATCTGTTGAGGGAAGGCAACGAGGTGGACATGAAAGCGAGGCAGAATAGCAGGAAACAGATTTCAAGAGGTACGTTGGAATCGCCTGTAAAGCACAGGAAGAGGGGCATAACTTCGACAATGATGCACTTGGCCAAAAAGGGCGTATGCGTTTTCTCCTGAATATATTCAGGAGAAAACGCATACGCCCTTTTTGGCCAAGAAAGCAAGCGGGCAATGCAAATCTGCACTACAAAGAAGTATCACTTCCCACCGGTCAAAAGGGACATCCACAAAATGTGTAAAAACCAGAAAGGCAAGACAGGCCCTGGAGAACAGGGAGCCTTGTTATGCTGATGGGCGGGATGTAAGTTGCCAACTGCCTCACTGGAGGAGTGCATTGTGTTCCCTAAAACAAGTAAACAACAGAGCTACAGAGCCAAGGGCACTTCCAGTCTAGGGAATATACCTTGGGAAAACTGAAAATCCATAAGACAGAGCCACCCCTAAATTGAGGGCTGCACTGCTTACAAGAACCTCAACCTGGGTACACCTGAAATATCCCAGGAAATATAAAAATGGTTCCAAACATTGTGGAACTTACGTACGATGGAATATCCCTCAGCCACGAAATCAATGTCATAAGACCAGTAGCAGCAAAATGAGTGGATTCAGGTATGATGATTCTAAGTGAAAGAAGTCACACAGGAAAAGAAACTTATCATAAGATATCACTTAGGAAGATCCTGTAAACATGGCTACACATGAACTGAATTAGGCAAGAGAACAGAGTCTCACATTTAGAAAACACTCTTATGCCTGCTTAAGGGGGAAGGAGAGGTGGGGTGATGCATCAAACCAGAGTTTGATATAAGCACAGGTACCGTTCCAAAAACCAACTATGGAATAGACAAGACCTCCACCTTCCTCAGTGAAAGGGACTCAAAACCCCATATTTCCCGTAGAGGAATAGATCTGACTAGTAAGAATCTTAAAACCTATGTATTGATATGTCTCCGTAAGGGAATCAAGTGTGTCTAGACTGGCATAAACATGGCAGCGAGAATCAGCTCAAACCCACTCTAAACAGGAATTTCAAAAACAGAACAAAGAAACAGGGTAATTCTTCACAATTCCTTCAGGGTCGCTGATGCAACCTGGAATGACCCTATCTACAATGACAGCTGGATGTGGCATAAGGCTGGACACTTGGGACTGAGAGGATTGGTGAGATTGGGTGAGCAAATGCAGACCCTTTAAAGCAATAATGCATGGCACCCATTCCATGGGTCCCAGCTCTCCAGGTTGAAGGGAATATTACTACAGCTATAACGTGTACGGGAAACCTAGAGAATGGACACACTGTGAATACGAAAGGTTTCTAAAACTCAACGAAGAGCCCCTCTCCTGGTGCTCCGGTTTGACTTTCCAACTGCTTTCCTATCAATCTCCCAACTTGGAGAGACAGCCCCTTTAAGCTCCTGGTTCGCACAGGTTGCCAATTTGGCAGAGGATGAAAGGGAAGAGGGAGAACCAATGAGAGAGTAGCTGTTAGGCATTTGGATGGGCACATGTCACTCTAATTTCCCGGCAGGAAGAAGAATTAACCAAAGTCTCAGCCACCCACCGGGAACCAGTATAGGTCCTGAACCAAAAGTTTGGACTTGCGTTCAGCTCACAAAAAACGAGTTGAAAAATGGAGCTCAGGGGCACAGCAATTCACAAACTGGCAGAGTAATCAAGGCCAACTATCGTCCAAAAATCTGTTGAGGGAAGGCAACGAGGTGGACTTGAATGCGAGGCAGAATAGCAGGAAACAGATTTCAAGAGGTACGTTGGAATCGCCTGTAAAGCACAGGAAGAGGGGCACAACTTCGACAATGATGCACTTGGCCAAAAAGGGCGTATGCGTTTTCTCCTGAATATATTCAGGAGAAAACGCATACGCCCTTTTTGGCCAAGCAAGCAAGCGGGCAATGCAAATCTGCACTACAAAGAAGTATCACTTCCCACCGGTCAAAAGGGACATCCACAAAATGTGTAAAAACCAGAAAGGCAAGACAGGCCCTGGAGAACAGGGAGCCTTGTTATGCTGATGGGCGGGATGTAAGTTGCCAACTGCCTCACTGGAGGAGTGCATTGTGTTCCCTAAAACAAGTAAACAACAGAGCTACAGAGCCAAGGGCACTTCCAGTCTAGGGAATATACCTTGGGAAAACTGAAAATCCATAAGACAGAGCCACCCCCAAATTGAGGGCTGCACTGCTTACAAGAACCTCAACCTGGGTACACCTGAAATATCCCAGGAAATATAAAAATGGTTCCAAACATTGTGGAACTTACGTACGATGGAATATCCCTCAGCCACGAAATCAATGTCATAAGACCAGTAGCAGCAAAATGAGTGGATTCAGGTATGATGATTCAAAGTGAAAGAAGTCACACAGGAAAAGAAACTTATCATAAGATATCACTTAGGAAGATCCTGTAAACATGGCTACACATGAACTGAGTTAGGCAAGAGAACAGAGTCTCACATTTAGAAAACACTCTTATGCCTGCTTAAGGGGGAAGGAGAGGTGGGGTGATGCATCAAACCAGAGTTTGATATAAGCACAGGTACCGTTCCAAAAACCAACTATGGAATAGACAAGACCTCCAACTTCCTCAGTGAAAGGGACTCAAAACCCCATATTTCCCGCAGAGGAATAGATCTGACTAGTAAGAATCTTAAAACCTATGTATTGATATGTCTCCGTAAGGGAATCAAGTGTGTCTAGACTGGCATAAACATGGCAGCGAGAATCAGCTCAAACCCACTCTAAACAGGAATTTCAAAAACAGAACAAAGAAACAGGGTAATTCTTCACAATTCCTTCAGGGTCGCTGATGCAACCTGGAATGACCCTATCTACAATGACAGCTGGATGTGGCATAAGGCTGGACACTTGGGACTGAGAGGATTGGTGAGATTGGGTGAGCAAATGCAGACCCTTTAAAGCAATAATGCATGGCACCCATTCCATGGGTCCCAGCTCTCCAGGTTGAAGGGAATATTACTACAGCTATAACGTGTACGGGAAACCTAGAGAATGGACACACTGTGAATACGAAAGGTTTCTAAAACTCAACGAAGAGCCCCTCTCCTGGTGCTCCGGTTTGACTTTCCAACTGCTTTCCTATCAATCTCCCAACTTGGAGAGACAGCCCCTTTAAGCTCCTGGTTCGCACAGGTTGCCAATTTGGCAGAGGATGAAAGGGAAGAGGGAGAACCAATGAGAGAGTAGCTGCTAGGCATTTGGATGGGCACATGTCACTCTAATTTCCCGGCAGGAAGAAGAATTAACCAAAGTCTCAGCCACCCACCGGGAACCAGTATAGGTCCTGAACCAAAAGTTTGGACTTGCGTTCAGCTCACAAAAAACGAGTTGAAAAATGGAGCTCAGGGGCACAGCAATTCACAAACTGGCAGAGTAATCAAGGCCAACTATCGTCCAAAAATCTGTTGAGGGAAGGCAACGAGGTGGACATGAAAGCGAGGCAGAATAGCAGGAAACAGATTTCAAGAGGTACGTTGGAATCGCCTGTAAAGCACAGGAAGAGGGGCATAACTTCGACAATGATGCACTTGGCCAAAAAGGGCGTATGCGTTTTCTCCTGAATATATTCAGGAGAAAACGCATACGCCCTTTTTGGCCAAGCAAGCAAGCGGGCAATGCAAATCTGCACTACAAAGAAGTATCACTTCCCACCGGTCAAAAGGGACATCCACAAAATGTGTAAAAACCAGAAAGGCAAGACAGGCCCTGGAGAACAGGGAGCCTTGTTATGCTGATGGGCGGGATGTAAGTTGCCAACTGCCTCACTGGAGGAGTGCATTGTGTTCCCTAAAACAAGTAAACAACAGAGCTACAGAGCCAAGGGCACTTCCAGTCTAGGGAATATACCTTGGGAAAACTGAAAATCCATAAGACAGAGCCACCCCTAAATTGAGGGCTGCACTGCTTACAAGAACCTCAACCTGGGTACACCTGAAATATCCCAGGAAATATAAAAATGGTTCCAAACATTGTGGAACTTACGTACGATGGAATATCCCTCAGCCACGAAATCAATGTCATAAGACCAGTAGCAGCAAAATGAGTGGATTCAGGTATGATGATTCTAAGTGAAAGAAGTCACACAGGAAAAGAAACTTATCATAAGATATCACTTAGGAAGATCCTGTAAACATGGCTACACATGAACTGAATTAGGCAAGAGAACAGAGTCTCACATTTAGAAAACACTCTTATGCCTGCTTAAGGGGGAAGGAGAGGTGGGGTGATGCATCAAACCAGAGTTTGATATAAGCACAGGTACCGTTCCAAAAACCAACTATGGAATAGACAAGACCTCCACCTTCCTCAGTGAAAGGGACTCAAAACCCCATATTTCCCGTAGAGGAATAGATCTGACTAGTAAGAATCTTAAAACCTATGTATTGATATGTCTCCGTAAGGGAATCAAGTGTGTCTAGAGTGGCATAAACATGGCAGCGAGAATCAGCTCAAACCCACTCTAAACAGGAATTTCAAAAACAGAACAAAGAAACAGGGTAATTCTTCACAATTCCTTCAGGGTCGCTGATGCAACCTGGAATGACCCTATCTACAATGACAGCTGGATGTGGCATAAGGCTGGACACTTGGGACTGAGAGGATTGGTGAGATTGGGTGAGCAAATGCAGACCCTTTAAAGCAATAATGCATGGCACCCATTCCATGGGTCCCAGCTCTCCAGGTTGAAGGGAATATTACTACAGCTATAACGTGTACGGGAAACCTAGAGAATGGACACACTGTGAATACGAAAGGTTTCTAAAACTCAACGAAGAGCCCCTCTCCTGGTGCTCCGGTTTGACTTTCCAACTGCTTTCCTATCAATCTCCCAACTTGGAGAGACAGCCCCTTTAAGCTCCTGGTTCGCACAGGTTGCCAATTTGGCAGAGGATGAAAGGGAAGAGGGAGAACCAATGAGAGAGTAGCTGTTAGGCATTTGGATGGGCACATGTCACTCTAATTTCCCGGCAGGAAGAAGAATTAACCAAAGTCTCAGCCACCCACCGGGAACCAGTATAGGTCCTGAACCAAAAGTTTGGACTTGCGTTCAGCTCACAAGAAACGAGTTGAAAAATGGAGCTCAGGGGCACAGCAATTCACAAACTGGCAGAGTAATCAAGGCCAACTATCGTCCAAAAATCTGTTGAGGGAAGGCAACGAGGTGGACTTGAAAGCGAGGCAGAATAGCAGGAAACAGATTTCAAGAGGTACGTTGGAATCGCCTGTAAAGCACAGGAAGAGGGGCATAACTTCGACAATGATGCACTTGGCCAAAAAGGGCGTAAGCATTTTCTCCTGAATATATTCAGGAGAAAACGCATACGCCCTTTTTGGCCAAGAAAGCAAGCAGGCAATGCAAATCTGCACTACAAAGAAGTATCACTTCCCACCGGTCAAAAGGGACATCCACAAAATGTGTAAAAACCAGAAAGGCAAGACAGGCCCTGGAGAACAGGGAGCCTTGTTATGCTGATGGGCGGGATGTAAGTTGCCAACTGCCTCACTGGAGGAGTGCATTGTGTTCCCTAAAACAAGTAAACAACAGAGCTACAGAGCCAAGGGCACTTCCAGTCTAGGGAATATACCTTGGGAAAACTGAAAATCCATAAGACAGAGCCACCCCTAAATTGAGGGCTGCACTGCTTACAAGAACCTCAACCTGGGTACACCTGAAATATCCCAGGAAATATAAAAATGGTTCCAAACATCGTGGAACTTACGTACGATGGAATATCCCTCAGCCACGAAATCAATGTCATAAGACCAGTAGCAGCAAAATGAGTGGATTCAGGTACGATGATTCTAAGGGAAAGAAGTCACACAGGAAAAGAAACTTATCATAAGATATCACTTAGGAAGATCCTGTAAACATGGCTACACATGAACTGAGTTAGGCAAGAGAACAGAGTCTCACATTTAGAAAACACTCTTATGCCTGCTTAAGGGGGAAGGAGAGGTGGGGTGATGCATCAAACCAGAGTTTGATATAAGCACAGTTACCGTTCCAAAAACCAACTATGGAATAGACAAGACCTCCACCTTCCTCAGTGAAAGGGACTCAAAACCCCATATTTCCCGCAGAGGAATAGATCTGACTAGTAAGAATCTTAAAACCTATGTATTGATATGTCTCCGTAAGGGAATCAAGTGTGTCTAGACTGGCATAAACATGGCAGCGAGAATCAGCTCAAACCCACTCTAAAAAGGAATTTCAAAAACAGAACACACAAACAGGGTAATTCTTCACAATTCCTTCAGGGTCGCTGATGCAACCTGGAATGACCCTATCTACAATGACAGCTGGATGTGGCATAAGGCTGGACACTTGGGACTGAGAGGATTGGTGAGATTGGGTGAGCAAATGCAGACCCTTTAAAGCAATAATGCATGGCACCCATTCCATGGGTCCCAGCTCTCCAGGTTGAAGGGAATATTACTACAGCTATAACGTGTACGGGAAACATAGAGAATGGACACACTGTGAATACGAAAGGTTTCTAAAACTCAACGAAGAGCCCCTCTCCTGGTGCTCCGGTTTGACTTTCCAACTGCTTTCCTATCAATCTCCCAACTTGGAGAGACAGCCCCTTTAAGCTCCTGGTTCACACAGGTTGCCAATTTGGCAGAGGATGAAAGGGAAGAGGGAGAACCAATGAGAGAGTAGCTGTTAGGCATTTGGATGGGCACATGTCACTCTAATTTCCCGACAGGAAGAAGAATTAACCAAAGTCTCAGCCACCCACCGGGAACCAGTATAGTTCCTGAACCAAAAGTTTGGACTTGCGTTCAGCTCACAAGAAACGAGTTGAAAAATGGAGCTCAGGGGCACAGCAATTCACAAACTGGCAGAGTAATCAAGGCCAACTATCGTCCAAAAATCTGTTGAGGGAAGGCAACGAGGCGGACTTGAAAGCGAGGCAGAATAGCAGGAAACAGATTTCAAGAGGTACGTTGGAATCGCCTGTAAAGCACAGGAAGAGGGGCACAACTTCGACAATGATGCACTTGGCCAAAAAGGGCGTATGCGTTTTCTCCTGAATATATTCAGGAGAAAACGCATACGCCCTTTTTGGCCAAGAAAGCAAGCAGGCAATGCAAATCTGCACTACAAAGAAGTATCACTTCCCACCGGTCAAAAGGGACATCCACAAAATGTGTAAAAACCAGAAAGGCAAGACAGGCCCTGGAGAACAGGGAGCCTTGTTATGCTGATGGGCGGGATGTAAGTTGCCAACTGCCTCACTGGAGGAGTGCATTGTGTTCCCTAAAACAAGTAAACAACAGAGCTACAGAGCCAAGGGCACTTCCAGTCTAGGGAATATACCTTGGGAAAACTGAAAATCCATAAGACAGAGCCACCCCTAAATTGAGGGCTGCACTGCTTACAAGAACCTCAACCTGGGTACACCTGAAATATCCCAGGAAATATAAAAATGGTTCCAAACATCGTGGAACTTACGTACGATGGAATATCCCTCAGCCACGAAATCAATGTCATAAGACCAGTAGCAGCAAAATGAGTGGATTCAGGTACGATGATTCTAAGGGAAAGAAGTCACACAGGAAAAGAAACTTATCATAAGATATCACTTAGGAAGATCCTGTAAACATGGCTACACATGAACTGAGTTAGGCAAGAGAACAGAGTCTCACATTTAGAAAACACTCTTATGCCTGCTTAAGGGGGAAGGAGAGGTGGGGTGATGCATCAAACCAGAGTTTGATATAAGCACAGTTACCGTTCCAAAAACCAACTATGGAATAGACAAGACCTCCACCTTCCTCAGTGAAAGGGACTCAAAACCCCATATTTCCCGCAGAGGAATAGATCTGACTAGTAAGAATCTTAAAACCTATGTATTGATATGTCTCCGTAAGGGAATCAAGTGTGTCTAGACTGGCATAAACATGGCAGCGAGAATCAGCTCAAACCCACTCTAAAAAGGAATTTCAAAAACAGAACACACAAACAGGGTAATTCTTCACAATTCCTTCAGGGTCGCTGATGCAACCTGGAATGACCCTATCTACAATGACAGCTGGATGTGGCATAAGGCTGGACACTTGGGACTGAGAGGATTGGTGAGATTGGGTGAGCAAATGCAGACCCTTTAAAGCAATAATGCATGGCACCCATTCCATGGGTCCCAGCTCTCCAGGTTGAAGGGAATATTACTACAGCTATAACGTGTACGGGAAACATAGAGAATGGACACACTGTGAATACGAAAGGTTTCTAAAACTCAACGAAGAGCCCCTCTCCTGGTGCTCCGGTTTGACTTTCCAACTGCTTTCCTATCAATCTCCCAACTTGGAGAGACAGCCCCTTTAAGCTCCTGGTTCACACAGGTTGCCAATTTGGCAGAGGATGAAAGGGAAGAGGGAGAACCAATGAGAGAGTAGCTGTTAGGCATTTGGATGGGCACATGTCACTCTAATTTCCCGACAGGAAGAAGAATTAACCAAAGTCTCAGCCACCCACCGGGAACCAGTATAGTTCCTGAACCAAAAGTTTGGACTTGCGTTCAGCTCACAAGAAACGAGTTGAAAAATGGAGCTCAGGGGCACAGCAATTCACAAACTGGCAGAGTAATCAAGGCCAACTATCGTCCAAAAATCTGTTGAGGGAAGGCAACGAGGCGGACTTGAAAGCGAGGCAGAATAGCAGGAAACAGATTTCAAGAGGTACGTTGGAATCGCCTGTAAAGCACAGGAAGAGGGGCACAACTTCGACAATGATGCACTTGGCCAAAAAGGGCGTATGCGTTTTCTCCTGAATATATTCAGGAGAAAACGCATACGCCCTTTTTGGCCAAGCAAGCAAGCGGGCAATGCAAATCTGCACTACAAAGAAGTATCACTTCCCACCGGTCAAAAGGGACATCCACAAAATGTGTAAAAACCAGAAAGGCAAGACAGGCCCTGGAGAACAGGGAGCCTTGTTATGCTGATGGGCGGGATGTAAGTTGCCAACTGCCTCACTGGAGGAGTGCATTGTGTTCCCTAAAACAAGTAAACAACAGAGCTACAGAGCCAAGGGCACTTCCAGTCTAGGGAATATACCTTGGGAAAACTGAAAATCCATAAGACAGAGCCACCCCCAAATTGAGGGCTGCACTGCTTACAAGAACCTCAACCTGGGTACACCTGAAATATCCCAGGAAATATAAAAATGGTTCCAAACATTGTGGAACTTACGTACGATGGAATATCCCTCAGGAACGAAATCAATGTCATAAGACCAGTAGCAGCAAAATGAGTGGATTCAGGTACGATGATTCTAAGTGAAAGAAGTCACACAGGAAAAGAAACTTATCATAAGATATCACTTAGGAAGATCCTGTATACATGGCTACACATGAACTGAGTTAGGCAAGAGAACAGAGTCTCACATTTAGAAAACACTCTTATGCCTGCTTAAGGGGGAAGGAGAGGTGGGGTGATGCATCAAACCAGAGTTTGATATAAGCACAGGTACCGTTCCAAAAACCAACTATGGAATAGACAAGACCTCCACCTTCCTCAGTGAAAGGGACTCAAAACCCCATATTTCCCGCAGAGGAATAGATCTGACTAGTAAGAATCTTAAAACCTATGTATTGATATGTCTCCGTAAGGGAATCAAGTGTGTCTAGACTGGCATAAACATGGCAGCGAGAATCAGCTCAAACCCACTCTAAACAGGAATTTCAAAAACAGAACAAAGAAACAGGGTAATTCTTCACAATTCCTTCAGGGTCGCTGATGCAACCTGGAATGACCCTATCTACAATGACAGCTGGATGTGGCATAAGGCTGGACACTTGGGACTGAGAGGATTGGTGAGATTGGGTGAGCAAATGCAGACCCTTTAAAGCAATAATGCATGGCACCCATTCCATGGGTCCCAGCTCTCCAGGTTGAAGGGAATATTACTACAGCTATAACGTGTACGGGAAACCTAGAGAATGGACACACTGTGAATACGAAAGGTTTCTAAAACTTAACGAAGAGCCCCTCTCCTGGTGCTCCGGTTTGACTTTCCAACTGCTTTCCTATCAATCTCCCAACTTGGAGAGACAGCCCCTTTAAGCTCCTGGTTCGCACAGGTTTCCAATTTGGCAGAGGATGAAAGGGAAGAGGGAGAACCAATGAGAGAGTAGCTGTTAGGCATTTGGATGGGCACATGTCACTCTAATTTCCCGGCAGGAAGAAGAATTAACCAAAGTCTCAGCCACCCACCGGGAACCAGTATAGGTCCTGAACCAAAAGTTTGGACTTGCGTTCAGCTCACAAAAAACGAGTTGAAAAATGGAGCTCAGGGGCAAAGCAATTCACAAACTGGCAGAGTAATCAAGGCCAACTATTGTCCAAAAATCTGTTGAGGGAAGGCAACGAGGTGGACTTGAAAGCGAGGCAGAATAGCAGGAAACAGATTTCAAGAGGTACGTTGGAATCGCCTGTAAAGCACAGGAAGAGGGGCACAACTTCGACAATGATGCACTTGGCCAAAAAGTGCATATGCGTTTTCTCCTGAATATATTCAGGAGAAAACGCATACGCCCTTTTTGGCCAAGCAAGCAAGCGGGCAATGCAAATCTGCACTACAAAGAAGTATCACTTCCCACCAGTCAAAAGGGACATCCACAAAATGTGTAAAAACCAGAAAGGCAAGACAGGCCCTGGAGAACAGGGAGCCTTGTTATGCTGATGGGCGGGATGTAAGTTGCCAACTGCCTCACTGGAGGAGTGCATTGTGTTCCCTAAAACAAGTAAACAACAGAGCTACAGAGCCAAGGGCACTTCCAGTCTAGGGAATATACCTTGGGAAAACTGAAAATCCATAAGACAGAGCCACCCCTAAATTGAGGGCTGCACTGCTTACAAGAACCTCAACCTGGGTACACCTGAAATATCCCAGGAAATATAAAAATGGTTCCAAACATTGTGGAACTTACGTACGATGGAATATCCCTCAGCCACGAAATCAATGTCATAAGACCATTAGCAGCAAAATGAGTGGATTCAGGTATGATGATTCTAAGTGAAAGAATTCACACAGGAAAAGAAACTTATCATAAGATATCACTTAGGAAGATCCTGTAAACATGGCTACACATGAACTGAGTTAGGCAAGAGAACAGAGTCTCACATTTAGAAAACACTCTTATGCCTGCTTAAGGGGGAAGGAGAGGTGGGGTGATGCATCAAACCAGAGTTTGATATAAGCACAGGTACCATTCCAAAAACCAACTATGGAATAGACAAGACCTCCACCTTCCTCAGTGAAAGGGACTCAAAACCCCATATTTCCCGCAGAGGAATAGATCTGACTAGTAAGAATCTTAAAACCTATGTATTGATATGTCTCCGTAAGGGAATCAAGTGTGTCTAGACTGGCATAACCATGGCAGCGAGAATCAGCTCAAACCCACTCTAAACAGGAATTTCAAAAACAGAACAAAGAAACAGGGTAATTCTTCACAATTCCTTCAGGGTCGCTGATGCAACCTGGAATGACCCTATCTACAATGACAGCTGGATGTGGCATAAGGCTGGACACTTGGGACTGAGAGGATTGGTGAGATTGGGTGAGCAAATGCAGACCCTTTAAAGCAATAATGCATGGCACCCTTTCCATGGGTCCCAGCTCTCCATGTTGAAGGGAATATTACTACAGCTATAACGTGTACGGGAAACCTAGAGAATGGACACACTGTGAATACGAAAGGTTTCTAAAACTCAACGAAGAACCCCTCTCCTGGTGCTCCGGTTTGACTTTCCAACTGCTTTCCTATCAATCTCCCAACTTGGAGAGACAGCCCCTTTAAGCTCCTGGTTCGCACAGGTTGCCAATTTGGCAGAGGATGAAAGGGAAGAGGGAGAACCAATGAGAGAGTAGCTGTTAGGCATTTGGATGGGCACATGTCACTCTAATTTCCCGGCAGGAAGAAGAATTAACCAAAGTCTCAGCCACCCACCGGGAACCAGTATAGGTCCTGAACCAAAAGTTTGGCCTTGCGTTCAGCTCACAAAAAACGAGTTGAAAAATGGAGCTCAGGGGCACAGCAATTCACAAACTGGCAGAGTAATCAAGGCCAACTATCGTCCAAAAATCTGTTGAGGGAAGGCAACGAGGCGGTCTTGAATGCGAGGCAGAATAGCAGGAAACAGATTTCAAGAGGTACGTTGGAATCGCCTGTAAAGCACAGGAAGAGGGGCACAACTTCGACAATGATGCACTTGGCCAAAAAGGGCGTATGCGTTTTCTCCTGAATATATTCAGGGGAAAACGCATACGCCCTTTTTGGCCAAGCAAGCAAGCGGGCAATGCAAATCTGCACTACAAAGAAGTATCACTTCCCACCGGTCAAAAGGGACATCCACAAAATGTGTAAAAACCAGAAAGGCAAGACAGGCCCTGGAGAACAGGGAGCCTTGTTATGCTGATGGGCGGGATGTAAGTTGCCAACTGCCTCACTGGAGGAGTGCATTGTGTTCCCTAAAACAAGTAAACAACAGAGCTACAGAGCCAAGGGCACTTCCAGTCTAGGGAATATACCTTGGGAAAACTGAAAATCCATAAGACAGAGCCACCCCCAAATTGAGGGCTGCACTGCTTACCAGAACCTCAACCTGGGTACACCTGAAATATCCCAGGAAATATAAAAATGGTTCCAAACATCGTGGAACTTATGTACGATGGAATATCCCTCAGCCACAAAATCAATGTCATAAGACCAGTAGCAGCAAAATGAGTGGATTCAGGTACGATGATTCTAAGTGAAAGAAGTCACACAGGAAAAGAAACTTATCATAAGATATCACTTAGGAAGATCCTCTAAACATGGCTACACGTGAACTGAGTTAGGCAAGAGAACAGAGTCTCACATTTAGAAAACACTCTTATGCCTGCTTAAGGGGGAAGGAGAGGTGGGGTGATGCATCAAACCAGAGTTTGATATAAGCACAGGTACCGTTCCAAAAACCAACTATGGTATAGACAAGACCTACACCTTCCTCACTGAAAGGGACTCAAAACCCCATATTTCCCGCAGAGGAATAGATCTGACTAGTAAGAATCTTAAAACCTATGTATTGATATGTCTCCGTAAGGGAATCAAGTGTGTCTAGACTGGCATAAACATGGCAGCGAGAATCAGCTCAAACCCACTCTAAACAGGAATTTCAAAAACAGAACAAAGAAACAGGGTAATTCTTCACAATTCCTTCAGGGTCGCTGATGCAACCTGGAATGACCCTATCTACAATGACAGCTGGATGTGGCATAAGGCTGGACACTTGGGACTGAGAGGATTGGTGAGATTGGGTGAGCAAATGCAGACCCTTTAAAGCAATAATGCATGGCACCCATTCCATGGGTCCCAGCTCTCCAGGTTGAAGGGAATATTACTACAGCTATAACGTGTACGGGAAACCTAGAGAATGGACACACTGTGAATACGAAAGGTTTCTAAAACTCAACGAAGAGCCCCTCTCCTGGTGCTCCGGTTTGACTTTCCAACTGCTTTCCTATCAATCTCCCAACTTGGAGAGACAGCCCCTTTAAGCTCCTGGTTCGCACAGGTTGCCAATTTGGCAGAGGATGAAAGGGAAGAGGGAGAACCAATGAGAGAGTAGCTGCTAGGCATTTGGATGGGCACATGTCACTCTAATTTCCCGGCAGGAAGAAGAATTAACCAAAGTCTCAGCCACGCACCGGGAACCAGTATAGGTCCTGAACCAAAAGTTTGGACTTGCGTTCAGCTCACAAAAAACGAGTTGAAAAATGGAGCTCAGGGGCACAGCAATTCACAAACTGGCAGAGTAATCAAGGCCAACTATCGTCCAAAAGTCTGTTGAGGGAAGGCAACGAGGTGGACTTGAAAGCGAGGCAGAATAGCAGGAAACAGATTTCAAGAGGTACGTTGGAATCGCCTGTAAAGCACAGGAAGAGGGGCATAACTTCGACAATGATGCACTTGGCCAAAAAGGGCGTATGCGTTTTCTCCTGAATATATTCAGGAGAAAACGCATACGCCCTTTTTGGCCAAGCAAGCAAGCGGGCAATGCAAATCTGCACTACAAAGAAGTATCACTTCCCACCGGTCAAAAGGGACATCCACAAAATGTGTAAAAACCAGAAAGGCAAGACAGGCCCTGGAGAACAGGGAGCCTTGTTATGCTGATGGGCGGGATGTAAGTTGCCAACTGCCTCACTGGAGGAGTGCATTGTGTTCCCTAAAACAAGTAAACAACAGAGCTACAGAGCCAAGGGCACTTCCAGTCTAGGGAATATACCTTGGGAAAACTGAAAATCCATAAGACAGAGCCACCCCTAAATTGAGGGCTGCACTGCTTACAAGAACCTCAACCTGGGTACACCTGAAATATCCCAGGAAATATAAAAATGGTTCCAAACATTGTGGAACTTACGTACGATGGAATATCCCTCAGCCACGAAATCAATGTCATAAGACCAGTAGCAGCAAAATGAGTGGATTCAGGTATGATGATTCTAAGTGAAAGAAGTCACACAGGAAAAGAAACTTATCATAAGATATCACTTAGGAAGATCCTGTAAACATGGCTACACATGAACTGAATTAGGCAAGAGAACAGAGTCTCACATTTAGAAAACACTCTTATGCCTGCTTAAGGGGGAAGGAGAGGTGGGGTGATGCATCAAACCAGAGTTTGATATAAGGACAGGTACCGTTCCAAAAACCAACTATGGAATAGACAAGACCTCCACCTTCCTCAGTGAAAGGGACTCAAAACCCCATATTTCCCGTAGCGGAATAGATCTGACTAGTAAGAATCTTAAAACCTATGTATTGATATGTCTCCGTAAGGGAATCAAGTGTGTCTAGACTGGCATAAACATGGCAGCGAGAATCAGCTCAAACCCACTCTAAACAGGAATTTCAAAAACAGAACAAAGAAACAGGGTAATTCTTCACAATTCCTTCAGGGTCGCTGATGCAACCTGGAATGACCCTATCTACAATGACAGCTGGATGTGGCATAAGGCTGGACACTTGGGACTGAGAGGATTGGTGAGATTGGGTGAGCAAATGCAGACCCTTTAAAGCAATAATGCATGGCACCCATTCCATGGGTCCCAGCTCTCCAGGTTGAAGGGAATATTACTACAGCTATAACGTGTACGGGAAACCTAGAGAATGGACACACTGTGAATACGAAAGGTTTCTAAAACTCAACGAAGAGCCCCTCTCCTGGTGCTCCGGTTTGACTTTCCAACTGCTTTCCTATCAATCTCCCAACTTGGAGAGACAGCCCCTTTAAGCTCCTGGTTCGCACAGGTTGCCAATTTGGCAGAGGATGAAAGGGAAGAGGGAGAACCAATGAGAGAGTAGCTGTTAGGCATTTGGATGGGCACATGTCACTCTAATTTCCCGGCAGGAAGAAGAATTAACCAAAGTCTCAGCCACCCACCGGGAACCAGTATAGTTCCTGAACCAAAAGTTTGGACTTGCGTTCAGCTCACAAAAAACGAGTTGAAAAATGGAGCTCAGGGGCACAGCAATTCACAAACTGGCAGAGTAATCAAGGCCAACTATCGTCCAAAAATCTGTTGAGGGAAGGCAACGAGGTGGACTTGAATGCGAGGCAGAATAGCAGGAAACAGATTTCAAGAGGTACGTTGGAATCGCCTGTAAAGCACAGGAAGAGGGGCACAACTTCGACAATGATGCACTTGGCCAAAAAGGGCGTATGCGTTTTCTCCTGAATATATTCAGGAGAAAACGCATACGCCCTTTTTGGCCAAGCAAGCAAGCGGGCAATGCAAATCTGCACTACAAAGAAGTATCACTTCCCACCGGTCAAAAGGGACATCCACAAAATGTGTAAAAACCAGAAAGGCAAGACAGGCCCTGGAGAACAGGGAGCCTGTTATGCTGATGGGCGGGATGTAAGTTGCCAACTGCCTCACTGGAGGAGTGCATTGTGTTCCCTAAAACAAGTAAACAACAGAGCTACAGAGCCAAGGGCACTTCCAGTCTAGGGAATATACCTTGGGAAAACTGAAAATCCATAAGACAGAGCCACCCCCAAATTGAGGGCTGCACTGCTTACAAGAACCTCAACCTGGGTACACCTGAAATATCCCAGGAAATATAAAAATGGTTCCAAACATTGTGGAACTTACGTACGATGGAATATCCCTCAGCCACGAAATCAATGTCATAAGACCAGTAGCAGCAAAATGAGTGGATTCAGGTATGATGATTCAAAGTGAAAGAAGTCACACAGGAAAAGAAACTTATCATAAGATATCACTTAGGAAGATCCTGTAAACATGGCTACACATGAACTGAGTTAGGCAAGAGAACAGAGTCTCACATTTAGAAAACACTCTTATGCCTGCTTAAGGGGGAAGGAGAGGTGGGGTGATGCATCAAACCAGAGTTTGATATAAGCACAGGTACCGTTCCAAAAACCAACTATGGAATAGACAAGACCTCCAACTTCCTCAGTGAAAGGGACTCAAAACCCCATATTTCCCGCAGAGGAATAGATCTGACTAGTAAGAATCTTAAAACCTATGTATTGATATGTCTCCGTAAGGGAATCAAGTGTGTCTAGACTGGCATAAACATGGCAGCGAGAATCAGCTCAAACCCACTCTAAACAGGAATTTCAAAAACAGAACAAAGAAACAGGGTAATTCTTTACAATTCCTTCAGGGTCGCTGATGCAACCTGGAATGACCCTATCTACAATGACAGCTGGATGTGGCATAAGGCTGGACACTTGGGACTGAGAGGATTGGTGAGATTGGGTGAGCAAATGCAGACCCTTTAAAGCAATAATGCATGGTACCCATTCCATGGGTCCCAGCTCTCCAGGTTGAAGGGAATATTACTACAGCTATAACGTGTATGGGAAACCTAGAGAATGGACACACTGTGAATACGAAAGGTTTCTAAAACTCAACGAAGAGCCCCTCTCCTGGTGCTCCGGTTTGACTTTCCAACTGCTTTCCTATCAATCTCCCAACTTGGAGAGACAGCCCCTTTAAGCTCCTGGTTCGCACAGGTTGCCAATTTGGCAGAGGATGAAAGGGAAGAGGGAGAACCAATGAGAGAGTAGCTGTTAGGCATTTGGATGGGCACATGTCACTCTAATTTCCCGACAGGAAGAAGAATTAACCAAAGTCTCAGCCACCCACCGGGAACCAGTATAGGTCCTGAACCAAAAGTTTGGACTTGCGTTCAGCTCACAAGAAACGAGTTGATAAATGGAGCTCAGGGGCACAGCAATTCACAAACTGGCAGAGTAATCAAGGCCAACTATCGTCCAAAAATCTGTTGAGGGAAGGCAACGAGGCGGACTTGAAAGCGAGGCAGAATAGCAGGAAACAGATTTCAAGAGGTACGTTGGAATCGCCTGTAAAGCACAGGAAGAGGGGCACAACTTCGACAATGATGCACTTGGCCAAAAAGGGCGTATGCGTTTTCTCCTGAATATATTCAGGAGAAAACGCATACGCCCTTTTTGGCCAAGCAAGCAAGCGGGCAATGCAAATCTGCACTACAAAGAAGTATCACTTCCCACCGGTCAAAAGGGACATCCACAAAATGTGTAAAAACCAGAAAGGCAAGACAGGCCCTGGAGAACAGGGAGCCTTGTTATGCTGATGGGCGGGATGTAAGTTGCCAACTGCCTCACTGGAGGAGTGCATTGTGTTCCCTAAAACAAGTAAACAACAGAGCTACAGAGCCAAGGGCACTTCCAGTCTAGGGAATATACCTTGGGAAAACTGAAAATCCATAAGACAGAGCCACCCCCAAATTGAGGGCTTCACTGCTTACAAGAACCTCAACCTGGGTACACCTGAAATATCCCAGGAAATATAAAAATGGTTCCAAACATTGTGGAACTTATGTACGATGGAATATCCCTCAGCCACGAAATCAATGTCATAAGACCAGTAGCAGCAAAATGAGTGGATTCAGGTACGATGATTCTAAGTGAAAGAAGTCACACAGGAAAAGAAACTTATCATAAGATATCACTTAGGAAGATCCTGTAAACATGGCTACACGTGAACTGAGTTAGGCAAGAGAACAGAGTCTCACATTTAGAAAACACTCTTATGCCTGCTTAAGGGGGAAGGAGAGGTGGGGTGATGCATCAAACCAGAGTTTGATATAAGCACAGGTACCGTTCCAAAAACCAACTATGGTATAGACAAGACCTACACCTTCCTCACTGAAAGGGACTCAAAACCCCATATTTCCCGCAGAGGAATAGATCTGACTAGTAAGAATCTTAAAACCTATGTATTGATATGTCTCCGTAAGGGAATCAAGTGTGTCTAGACTGGCATAAACATGGCAGCGAGAATCAGCTCAAACCCACTCTAAACAGGAATTTCAAAAACAGAACAAAGAAACAGGGTAATTCTTCAAAATTCCTTCAGGGTCGCTGAAGCAACCTGGAATGACCCTATCTACAATGACAGCTGGATGTGGCATAAGGCTGGACACTTGGGACTGAGAGGATTGGTGAGATTGGGTGAGCAAATGCAGACCCTTTAAAGCAATAATGCATGGCACCCATTCCATGGGTCCCAACTCTCCAGGTTGAAGGGAATATTACTACAGCTATAACGTGTACGGGAAACCTAGAGAATGGACACACTGTGAATACGAAAGGTTTCTAAAACTCAACGAAGAGCCCCTCTCCTGGTGCTCCGGTTTGACTTTCCAACTGCTTTCCTATCAATCTCCCAACTTGGAGAGACAGCCCCTTTAAGCTCCTGGTTCGCACAGGTTGCCAATTTGGCAGAGGATGAAAGGGAAGAGGGAGAACCAATGAGAGAGTAGCTGTTAGGCATTTGGATGGGCACATGTCACTCTAATTTCCCGGCAGGAAGAAGAATTAACCAAAGTCTCAGCCACCCACCGGGAACCAGTATAGGTCCTGAACCAAAAGTTTGGCCTTGCGTTCAGCTCAGAAAATAACGAGTTGAAAAATGGAGCTCAGGGGCACAGCAATTCACAAACTGGCAGAGTAATCAAGACCAACTATCGTCCAAAAATCTGTTGAGGGAAGGCAACGAGGCGGTCTTGAAAGCTAGGCAGAATAGCAGGAATCAGATTTCAAGATGTACGTTGGAATCGCCTGTAAAGCACAGGAAGAGGGGCACAACTTCGACAATGATGCACTTGGCCAAAAAGGGCGTATGCGTTTTCTCCTGAATATATTCAGGAATATATTCAGGAGAAAACGTATACGCCCTTTTTGGCCAAGCAAGCAAGCGGGCAATGCAAATCTGCACTACAAAGAAGTATCACTTCCCACCGGTCAAAAGGGACATCCACAAAATGTGTAAAAACCAGAAAGGCAAGACAGGCCCTGGAGAACAGGGAGCCTTGTTATGCTGATGGGCGGGATGTAAGTTGCCAACTGCCTCACTGGAGGAGTGCATTGTGTTCCCTAAAACAAGTAAACAACAGAGCTACAGAGCCAAGGGCACTTCCAGTCTAGGGAATATACCTTGGGAAAACTGAAAATCCATAAGACAGAGCCACCCCCAAATTGAGGGCTGCACTGCTTACAAGAACCTCAACCTGGGTACACCTGAAATATCCCAGGAAATATAAAAATGGTTCCAAACATCGTGGAACTTACGTACGATGGAATATCCCTCAGCCACGAAATCAATGTCATAAGACCAGTAGCAGCAAAATGAGTGGATTCAGGTACGATGATTCTAAGTGAAAGAAGTCACACAGGAAAATAAACTTATCATAAGATATCACTTAGGAAGATCCTGTAAACATGGCTACACATGAACTGAGTTAGGCAAGAGAACAGAGTCTCACATTTAGAAAACACTCTTATGCCTGCTTAAGGGGGAAGGAGAGGTGGGGTGATGCATCAAACCAGAGTTTGATATAAGCACAGTTACCGTTCCAAAAACCAACTATGGAATAAACAAGACCTCCACCTTCCTCAGTGAAAGGGACTCAAAACCCCATATTTCCCGCAGAGGAATAGATCTGACTAGTAAGAATCTTAAAACCTATGTATTGATATGTCTCCGTAAGGGAATCAAGTGTGTCTAGAGTGGCATAAACATGGCAGCGAGAATCAGCTCAAACCCACTCTAAACAGGAATTTCAAAAACAGAACAAAGAAACAGGGTAATTCTTTACAATTCCTTCAGGGTCGCTGATGCAACCTGGAATGACCCTATCTACAATGACAGCTGGATGTGGCATAAGGCTGGACACTTGGGACTGAGAGGATTGGTGAGATTGGGTGAGCAAATGCAGACCCTTTAAAGCAATAATGCATGGTACCCATTCCATGGGTCCCAGCTCTCCAGGTTGAAGGGAATATTACTACAGCTATAACGTGTATGGGAAACCTAGAGAATGGACACACTGTGAATACGAAAGGTTTCTAAAACTCAACGAAGAGCCCCTCTCCTGGTGCTCCGGTTTGACTTTCCAACTGCTTTCCTATCAATCTCCCAACTTGGAGAGACAGCCCCTTTAAGCTCCTGGTTCGCACAGGTTGCCAATTTGGCAGAGGATGAAAGGGAAGAGGGAGAACCAATGAGAGAGTAGCTGTTAGGCATTTGGATGGGCACATGTCACTCTAATTTCCCGACAGGAAGAAGAATTAACCAAAGTCTCAGCCACCCACCGGGAACCAGTATAGGTCCTGAACCAAAAGTTTGGACTTGCGTTCAGCTCACAAGAAACGAGTTGATAAATGGAGCTCAGGGGCACAGCAATTCACAAACTGGCAGAGTAATCAAGGCCAACTATCGTCCAAAAATCTGTTGAGGGAAGGCAAAGAGGCGGACTTGAAAGCGAGGCAGAATAGCAGGAAACAGATTTCACGAGGTACGTTGGAATCGCCTGTAAAGCACAGGAAGAGGGGCACAACTTCGACAATGATGCACTTGGCCAAAAAGGGCGTATGCGTTTTCTCCTGAATATATTCAGGAGAAAACGCATACGCCCTTTTTGGCCAAGCAAGCAAGCGGGCAATGCAAATCTGCACTACAAAGAAGTATCACTTCCCACCGGTCAAAAGGGTCATCCACAAAATGTGTAAAAACCAGAAAGGCAAGACAGGCCCTGGAGAACAGGGAGCCTTGTTATGCTGATGGGCGGGATGTAAGTTGCCAACTGCCTCACTGGAGGAGTGCATTGTGTTCCCTAAAACAAGTAAACAACAGAGCTACAGAGCCAAGGGCACTTCCAGTCTAGGGAATATACCTTGGGAAAACTGAAAATCCATAAGACAGAGCCACCCCTAAATTGAGGGCTGCACTGCTTACAAGAACCTCAACCTGGGTACACCTGAAATATCCCAGGAAATATAAAAATGGTTCCAAACATTGTGGAACTTACGTACGATGGAATATCCCTCAGCCACGAAATCAATGTCATAAGACCAGTAGCAGCAAAATGAGTGGATTCAGGTACGATGATTCTAAGTGAAAGAAGTCACACAGGAAAAGAAACTTATCATAAGATATCACTTAGGAAGATCCTGTAAACATGGCTACACATGAACTGAGTTAGGCAAGAGAACAGAGTCTCACATTTAGAAAACACTCTTATGCCTGCTTAAGGGGGAAGGAGAGGTGGGGTGATGCATCAAACCAGAGTTTGATATAAGCACAGGTACCGTTCCAAAAACCAACTATGGTATAGACAAGACCTACACCTTCCTCACTGAAAGGGTCTCAAAACCCCATATTTCCCGCAGAGGAATAGATCTGACTAGTAAGAATCTTAAAACCTATGTATTGATATGTCTCCGTAAGGGAATCAAGTGTGTCTAGACGGGCATAAACATGGCAGCGAGAATCAACTCAAACCCACTCTAAACAGGAATTTCAAAAACAGAACAAAGAAACGGTAATTCTTTACAATTCCTTCAGGGTCGCTGAAGCAACCTGGAATGACCCTATCTACAATGACAGCTGGATGTGGCATAAGGCTGGACACTTGGGACTGAGAGGATTGGTGAGATTGGGTGAGCAAATGCAGACCCTTTAAAGCAATAATGCATGGCACCCATTCCATGGGTCCCAGCTCTCCAGGTTGAAGGGAATATTACTACAGCTATAACGTGTACGGGAAACCTAGAGAATGGACACACTGTGAATACGAAAGGTTTCTAAAACTCAACGAAGAGCCCCTCTCCTGGTGCTCCGGTTTGACTTTCCAACTGCTTTCCTATCAATCTCCCAACTTGGAGAGACAGCCCCTTTAAGCTCCTGGTTCGCACAGGTTGCCAATTTGGCAGAGGATGAAAGGGAAGAGGGAGAACCAATGAGAGAGTAGCTGTTAGGCATTTGGATGGGCACATGTCACTCTAATTTCCCGGCAGGAAGAAGAATTAACCAAAGTCTCAGCCACCCACCGGGAACCAGTATAGGTCCTGAACCAAAAGTTTGGCCTTGCGTTCAGCTCAGAAAATTACGAGTTGAAAAATGGAGCTCAGGGGCACAGCAATTCACAAACTGGCAGAGTAATCAAGACCAACTATCGTCCAAAAATCTGTTGAGGGAAGGCAACGAGGCGGTCTTGAAAGCTAGGCAGAATAGCAGGAATCAGATTTCAAGATGTACGTTGGAATCGCCTGTAAAGCACAGGAAGAGGGGCACAACTTCGACAATGATGCACTTGGCCAAAAAGGGCGTATGCGTTTTCTCCTGAATATATTCAGGAATATATTCAGGAGAAAACGCATACGCCCTTTTTGGCCAAGCAAGCAAGCGGGCAATGCAAATCTGCACTACAAAGAAGTATCACTTCCCACCGGTCAAAAGGGACATCCACAAAATGTGTAAAAACCAGAAAGGCAAGACAGGCCCTGGAGAACAGGGAGCCTTGTTATGCTGATGGGCGGGATGTAAGTTGCCAACTGCCTCACTGGAGGAGTGCATTGTGTTCCCTAAAACAAGTAAACAACAGAGCTACAGAGCCAAGGGCACTTCCAGTCTAGGGAATATACCTTGGGAAAACTGAAAATCCATAAGACAGAGCCACCCCCAAATTGAGGGCTGCACTGCTTACAAGAACCTCAACCTGGGTACACCTGAAATATCCCAGGAAATATAAAAATGGTTCCAAACATCGTGGAACTTACGTACGATGGAATATCCCTCAGCCACGAAATCAATGTCATAAGACCAGTAGCAGCAAAATGAGTGGATTCAGGTACGATGATTCTAAGTGAAAGAAGTCACACAGGAAAATAAACTTATCATAAGATATCACTTAGGAAGATCCTGTAAACATGGCTACACATGAACTGAGTTAGGCAAGAGAACAGAGTCTCACATTTAGAAAACACTCTTATGCCTGCTTAAGGGGGAAGGAGAGGTGGGGTGATGCATCAAACCAGAGTTTGATATAAGCACAGTTACCGTTCCAAAAACCAACTATGGAATAAACAAGACCTCCACCTTCCTCAGTGAAAGGGACTCAAAACCCCATATTTCCCGCAGAGGAAGAGATCTGACTAGTAAGAATCTTAAAACCTATGTATTGATATGTCTCCGTAAGGGAATCAAGTGTGTCTAGAGTGGCATAAACATGGCAGCGAGAATCAGCTCAAACCCACTCTAAACAGGAATTTCAAAAACAGAACAAAGAAACAGGGTAATTCTTTACAATTCCTTCAGGGTCGCTGATGCAACCTGGAATGACCCTATCTACAATGACAGCTGGATGTGGCATAAGGCTGGACACTTGGGACTGAGAGGATTGGTGAGATTGGGTGAGCAAATGCAGACCCTTTAAAGCAATAATGCATGGTACCCATTCCATGGGTCCCAGCTCTCCAGGTTGAAGGGAATATTACTACAGCTATAACGTGTATGGGAAACCTAGAGAATGGACACACTGTGAATACGAAAGGTTTCTAAAACTCAACGAAGAGCCCCTCTCCTGGTGCTCCGGTTTGACTTTCCAACTGCTTTCCTATCAATCTCCCAACTTGGAGAGACAGCCCCTTTAAGCTCCTGGTTCGCACAGGTTGCCAATTTGGCAGAGGATGAAAGGGAAGAGGGAGAACCAATGAGAGAGTAGCTGTTAGGCATTTGGATGGGCACATGTCACTCTAATTTCCCGACAGGAAGAAGAATTAACCAAAGTCTCAGCCACCCACCGGGAACCAGTATAGGTCCTGAACCAAAAGTTTGGACTTGCGTTCAGCTCACAAGAAACGAGTTGATAAATGGAGCTCAGGGGCACAGCAATTCACAAACTGGCAGAGTAATCAAGGCCAACTATCGTCCAAAAATCTGTTGAGGGAAGGCAAAGAGGCGGACTTGAAAGCAAGGCAGAATAGCAGGAAACAGATTTCACGAGGTACGTTGGAATCGCCTGTAAAGCACAGGAAGAGGGGCACAACTTCGACAATGATGCACTTGGCCAAAAAGGGCGTATGCGTTTTCTCCTGAATATATTCAGGAGAAAACGCATACGCCCTTTTTGGCCAAGCAAGCAAGCGGGCAATGCAAATCTGCACTACAAAGAAGTATCACTTCCCACCGGTCAAAAGGGACATCCACAAAATGTGTAAAAACCAGAAAGGCAAGACAGGCCCTGGAGAACAGGGAGCCTTGTTATGCTGATGGGCGGGATGTAAGTTGCCAACTGCCTCACTGGAGGAGTGCATTGTGTTCCCTAAAACAAGTAAACAACAGAGCTACAGAGCCAAGGGCACTTCCAGTCTAGGGAATATACCTTGGGAAAACTGAAAATCCATAAGACAGAGCCACCCCCAAATTGAGGGCTTCACTGCTTACAAGAACCTCAACCTGGGTACACCTGAAATATCCCAGGAAATATAAAAATGGTTCCAAACATTGTGGAACTTATGTACGATGGAATATCCCTCAGCCACGAAATCAATGTCATAAGACCAGTAGCAGCAAAATGAGTGGATTCAGGTACGATGATTCTAAGTGAAAGAAGTCACACAGGAAATGAAACTTATCATAAGATATCACTTAGGAAGATCCTGTAAACATGGCTACACGTGAACTGAGTTAGGCAAGAGAACAGAGTCTCACATTTAGAAAACACTCTTATGCCTGCTTAAGGGGGAAGGAGAGGTGGGGTGATGCATCAAACCAGAGTTTGATATAAGCACAGGTACCGTTCCAAAAACCAACTATGGTATAGACAAGACCTACACCTTCCTCACTGAAAGGGACTCAAAACCCCATATTTCCCGCAGAGGAATTGATCTGACTAGTAAGAATCTTAAAACCTATGTATTGATATGTCTCCGTAAGGGAATCAAGTGTGTCTAGACTGGCATAAGCATGGCAGCGAGAATCAGCTCAAACCCACTCTAAACAGGAATTTCAAAAACAGAACAAAGAAACAGGGTAATTCTTCAAAATTCCTTCAGGGTCGCTGAAGCAACCTGGAATGACCCTATCTACAATGACAGCTGGATGTGGCATAAGGCTGGACACTTGGGACTGAGAGGATTGGTGAGATTGGGTGAGCAAATGCAGACCCTTTAAAGCAATAATGCATGGCACCCATTCCATGGGTCCCAGCTCTCCAGGTTGAAGGGAATATTACTACAGCTATAACGTGTACGGGAAACATAGAGAATGGACACACTGTGAATACGAAAGGTTTCTAAAACTCAACGAAGAGCCCCTCTCCTGGTGCTCCGGTTTGACTTTCCAACTGCTTTCCTATCAATCTCCCAACTTGGAGAGACAGCCCCTTTAAGCTCCTGGTTCGCACAGGTTGCCAATTTGGCAGAGGATGAAAGGGAAGAGGGAGAACCAATGAGAGAGTAGCTGTTAGGCATTTGGATGGGCACATGTCACTCTAATTTCCCGGCAGGAAGAAGAAATTAACCAAAGTCTCAGCCACCCACCGGGAACCAGTATAGGTCCTGAACCAAAAGTTTGGACTTGCGTTCAGCTCACAAGAAACGAGTTGAAAAATGGAGCTCAGGGGCACAGCAATTCACAAACTGGCAGAGTAATCAAAGCCAACTATCGTCCAAAAATCTGTTGAGGGAAGGCAACGAGGCGGACTTGAAAGCGAGGCAGAATAGCAGGAAACAGATTTCACGAGGTACGTTGGAATCACCTGTAAAGCACAGGAAGAGGGGCACAACTTCGACAATGATGCACTTGGCCAAAAAGGGCGTATGCGTTTTCTCCTGAATATATTCAGGAGAAAACGCATACGCCCTTTTTGGCCAAGCAAGCAAGTGGGCAATGCAAATCTGCACTACAAAGAAGTATCACTTCCCACCGGTCAAAAGGGACATCCACAAAATGTGTAAAAACCAGAAAGGCAAGACAGGCCCTGGAGAACAGGGAGCCTTGTTATGCTGATGGGCGGGATGTAAGTTGCCAACTGCCTCACTGGAGGAGTGCATTGTGTTCCCTAAAACAAGTAAACAACAGAGCTACAGAGCCAAGGGCACTTCCAGTCTAGGGAATATACCTTGGGAAAACTGAAAATCCATAACACAGAGCCACCCCCAAATTGAGGGCTGCACTGCTTACAAGAACCTCAACCTGGGTACACCTGAAATATCCCAGGAAATATAAAAATGGTTCCAAACATTGTGGAACTTACGTACGATGGAATATCCCTCAGCCACGAAATCAATGTCATAAGACCAGTAGCAGCAAAATGAGTGGATTCAGGTACGATGATTCTAAGTGAAAGAAGTCACACAGGAAAAGAAACTTATCATAAGATATCACTTAGGAAGATCCTGTAAACATGGCTACACATGAACTGAGTTAGGCAAGAGAACAGAGTCTCACATTTAGAAAACACTCTTATGCCTGCTTAAGGGGGAAGGAGAGGTGGGGTGATGCATCAAACCAGAGTTTGATATAAGCACAGGTACCGTTCCAAAAACCAACTATGGTATAGACAAGACCTACACCTTCCTCACTGAAAGGGTCTCAAAACCCCATATTTCCCGCAGAGGAATAGATCTGACTAGTAAGAATCTTAAAACCTATGTATTGATATGTCTCCGTAAGGGAATCAAGTGTGTCTAGACGGGCATAAACATGGCAGCGAGAATCAACTCAAACCCACTCTAAACAGGAATTTCAAAAACAGAACAAAGAAACGGTAATTCTTTACAATTCCTTCAGGGTCGCTGAAGCAACCTGGAATGACCCTATCTACAATGACAGCTGGATGTGGCATAAGGCTGGACACTTGGGACTGAGAGGATTGGTGAGATTGGGTGAGCAAATGCAGACCCTTTAAAGCAATAATGCATGGCACCCATTCCATGGGTCCCAGCTCTCCAGGTTGAAGGGAATATTACTACAGCTATAACGTGTACGGGAAACCTAGAGAATGGACACACTGTGAATACGAAAGGTTTCTAAAACTCAACGAAGAGCCCCTCTCCTGGTGCTCCGGTTTGACTTTCCAACTGCTTTCCTATCAATCTCCCAACTTGGAGAGACAGCCCCTTTAAGCTCCTGGTTCGCACAGGTTGCCAATTTGGCAGAGGATGAAAGGGAAGAGGGAGAACCAATGAGAGAGTAGCTGTTAGGCATTTGGATGGGCACATGTCACTCTAATTTCCCGGCAGGAAGAAGAATTAACCAAAGTCTCAGCCACCCACCGGGAACCAGTATAGGTCCTGAACCAAAAGTTTGGCCTTGCGTTCAGCTCAGAAAATTACGAGTTGAAAAATGGAGCTCAGGGGCACAGCAATTCACAAACTGGCAGAGTAATCAAGACCAACTATCGTCCAAAAATCTGTTGAGGGAAGGCAACGAGGCGGTCTTGAAAGCTAGGCAGAATAGCAGGAATCAGATTTCAAGATGTACGTTGGAATCGCCTGTAAAGCACAGGAAGAGGGGCACAACTTCGACAATGATGCACTTGGCCAAAAAGGGCGTATGCGTTTTCTCCTGAATATATTCAGGAATATATTCAGGAGAAAACGCATACGCCCTTTTTGGCCAAGCAAGCAAGCGGGCAATGCAAATCTGCACTACAAAGAAGTATCACTTCCCACCGGTCAAAAGGGACATCCACAAAATGTGTAAAAACCAGAAAGGCAAGACAGGCCCTGGAGAACAGGGAGCCTTGTTATGCTGATGGGCGGGATGTAAGTTGCCAACTGCCTCACTGGAGGAGTGCATTGTGTTCCCTAAAACAAGTAAACAACAGAGCTACAGAGCCAAGGGCACTTCCAGTCTAGGGAATATACCTTGGGAAAACTGAAAATCCATAAGACAGAGCCACCCCCAAATTGAGGGCTGCACTGCTTACAAGAACCTCAACCTGGGTACACCTGAAATATCCCAGGAAATATAAAAATGGTTCCAAACATCGTGGAACTTATGTACGATGGAATATCCCTCAGCCACGAAATCAATGTCATAAGACCAGTAGCAGCAAAATGAGTGGATTCAGGTACGATGATTCTAAGTGAAAGAAGTCACACAGGAAAAGAAACTTATCATAAGATATCACTTAGGAAGATCCTGTAAACATGGCTACACATGAACTGAGTTAGGCAAGAGAACAGAGTCTCACATTTAGAAAACACTCTTATGCCTGCTTAAGGGGGAAGGAGAGGTGGGGTGATGCATCAAACCAGAGTTTGATATAAGCACAGGTACCGTTCCAAAAACCAACTATGGAATAGACAAGACCGACACCTTCCTCAGTGAAAGGGACTCAAAACCCCATATTTCCCGCAGAGGAATAGATCTGACTAGTAAGAATCTTAAAACCTATGTATTGATATGTCTCCGTAAGGGAATCAAGTGTGTCTAGACTGGCATAAACATGGCAGCGAGAATCAGCTCAAACCCACTCTAAACAGGAATTTCAAAAACAGAACAAAGAAACAGAGTAATTCTTCACAATTCCTTCAGGGTCGCTGATGCAACCTGGAATGACCCTATCTACAATGACAGCTGGATGTGGCATAAGGCTGGACACTTGGGACTGAGAGGATTGGTGAGATTGGGTGAGCAAATGCAGACCCTTTAAAGCAATAATGCATGGCACCCATTCCATGGGTCCCAGTTCTCTAGGTTGAAGGGAATATTACTACAGCTATAACGTGTACGGGAAAACTAGAGAATGGACACAAGGTGAATACGAAAGGTTTCTAAAACTCAACGAAGAGCCCCTCTCCTGGTGCTCCGGTTTGACTTTCCAACTGCTTTCCTATCAATCTCCCAACTTGGAGAGACAGCCCCTTTAAGCTCCTGGTTCGCACAGGTTGCCAATTTGGCAGAGGATGAAAGGGAAGAGGGAGAACCAATGAGAGAGTAGCTGTTAGGCATTTGGATGGGCACATGTCACTCTAATTTCCCGGCAGGAAGAAGAATTAACCAAAGTCTCAGCCACCCACCGGGAACCAGTATAGGTCCTGAACCAAAAGTTTGGACTTGCGTTCAGCTCACAAGAAACGAGTTGAAAAATGGAGCTCAGGGGCACAGCAATTCACAAACTGGCAGAGTAATCAAGGCCAACTATCGTCCAAAAATCTGTTGAGGGAAGGCAAAGAGGCGGACTTGAAAGCGAGGCAGAATAGCAGGAAACAGATTTCACGAGGTACGTTGGAATCGCCTGTAAAGCACAGGAAGAGGGGCACAACTTCGACAATGATGCACTTGGCCAAAAAGGGCGTATGCGTTTTCTCCTGAATATATTCAGGAGAAAACGCATACGCCCTTTTTGGCCAAGCAAGCAAGCGGGCAATGCAAATCTGCACTACAAAGAAGTATCACTTCCCACCGGTCAAAAGGGACATCCACAAAATGTGTAAAAACCAGAAAGGCAAGACAGGCCCTGGAGAACAGGGAGCCTTGTTATGCTGATGGGCGGGATGTAAGTTGCCAACTGCCTCACTGGAGGAGTGCATTGTGTTCCCTAAAACAAGTAAACAACAGAGCTACAGAGCCAAGGGCACTTCCAGTCTAGGGAATATACCTTGGGAAAACTGAAAATCCATAAGACAGAGCCACCCCCAAATTGAGGGCTGCACTGCTTACAAGAACCTCAACCTGGGTACTCCTGAAATATCCCAGGAAATATAAAAATGGTTCCAAACATTGTGGAACTTACGTACGATGGAATATCCCTCAGCCACGAAATCAATGTCATAAGACCAGTAGCAGCAAAATGAGTGGATTCAGGTACGATGATTCTAAGGGAAAGAAGTCACACAGGAAAAGAAACTTATCATAAGATATCACTTAGGAAGATCCTGTAAACATGGCTACACATGAACTGAGTTAGGCAAGAGAACAGAGTCTCACATTTAGAAAACACTCTTATGCCTGCTTAAGGGGGAAGGAGAGGTGGG
This sequence comes from Mesoplodon mirus, assembly GCF_964341445.2. Taxonomy (NCBI): domain Eukaryota; kingdom Metazoa; phylum Chordata; class Mammalia; order Artiodactyla; family Ziphiidae; genus Mesoplodon; species Mesoplodon mirus. Next base: position 1,153,536 of record NW_028295739.1, read on the forward strand.
GTGATGCATCAAACCAGAGTTTGATATAAGCACAGGTACCGTTCCAAAAACCAACTATGGAATAGACAAGACCTCCACCTTCCTCAGTGAAAGGGACTCAAAACCCCATATTTCCCGCAGAGGAATAGATCTGACTAGTAAGAATCTTAAAACCTATGTATTGATATGTCTCCGTAAGGGAATCAAGTGTGTCTAGACTGGCATAAACATGGCAGCGAGAATCAGCTCAAACCCACTCTAAACAGGAATTTCAAAAACAGAACAAAGAAACAGGGTAATTCTTCACAATTCCTTCAGGGTCGCTGATGCAACCTGGAATGACCCTATCTACAATGACAGCTGGATGTGGCATAAGGCTGGACACTTGGGACTGAGAGGATTGGTGAGATTGGGTGAGCAAATGCAGACCCTTTAAAGCAATACTGCATGGCACCCATTCCATGGGTCCCAGCTCTCTAGGTTGAAGGGAATATTACTACAGCTATAACGTGTACGGGAAACCTAGAGAATGGACACACGGTGAATACGAAAGGTTTCTAAAACTCAACGAAGAGCCCCTCTCCTGGTGCTCCGGTTTGACTTTCCAACTGCTTTCCTATCAATCTCCCAACTTGGAGAGACAGCCCCTTTAAGCTCCTGGTTCGCACAGGTTGCCAATTTGGCAGAGGATGAAAGGGAAGAGGGAGAACCAATGAGAGAGTAGCTGTTAGGCATTTGGATGGGCACATGTCACTCTAATTTCCCGGCAGGAAGAAGAATTAACCAAAGTCTCAGCCACCCACCGGGAACCAGTATAGGTCCTGAACCAAAAGTTTGGACTTGCGTTCAGCTCACAAGAAACGAGTTGAAAAATGGAGCTCAGGGGCACAGCAATTCACAAACTGGCAGAGTAATCAAGGCCAACTATCGTCCAAAAATCTGTTGAGGGAAGGCAACGAGGCGGACTTGAAAGCGAGGCAGAATAGCAGGAAACAGATTTCAAGAGGTACGTTGGAATCGCCTGTAAAGCACAGGAAGAGGGGCACAACTTCGACAATGATGCACTTGGCCAAAAAGGGCGTATGCGTTTTCTCCTGAATATATTCAGGAGAAAACGCATACGCCCTTTTTGGCCAAGCAAGCAAGCGGGCAATGCAAATCTGCACTACAAAGAAGTATCACTTCCCACCGGTCAAAAGGGACACCCACAAAATGTGTAAAAACCAGAAAGGCAAGACAGGCCCTGGAGAACAGGGAGCCTTGTTATGCTGATGGGCGGGATGTAAGTTGCCAACTGCCTCACTGGAGGAGTGCATTGTGTTCCCTAAAACAAGTAAACAACAGAGCTACAGAGCCAAGGGCACTTCCAGTCTAGGGAATATACCTTGGGAAAACTGAAAATCCATAAGACAGAGCCACCCCCAAATTGAGGGCTGCACTGCTTACAAGAACCTCAACCTGGGTACACCTGAAATATCCCAGGAAATATAAAAATGGTTCCAAACATTGTGGAACTTACGTACGATGGAATATCCCTCAGCCACGAAATCAATGTCATAAGACCAGTAGCAGCAAAATGAGTGGATTCAGGTACGATGATTCTAAGTGAAAGAAGTCACACAGGAAAAGAAACTTATCATAAGATATCACTTAGGAAGATCCTGTAAACATGGCTACACATGAACTGAGTTAGGAAAGAGAACAGAGTCTCACATTTAGAAAACACTCTTATGCCTGCTTAAGGGGGAAGGAGAGGTGGGGTGATGCATCAAACCAGAGTTTGATATAAGCACAGGTACCGTTCCAAAAACCAACTATGGTATAGACAAGACCGACACCTTCCTCACTGAAAGGGTCTCAAAACCCCATATTTCCCGCAGAGGAATAGATCTGACTAGTAAGAATCTTAAAACCTATGTATTGATATGTCTCCGTAAGGGAATCAAGTGTGTCTAGACTGGCATAAACATGGCAGCGAGAATCAGCTCAAACCCACTCTAAAAAGGAATTTCAAAAACAGAACAAAGAAACAGAGAAATTCTTTACAATTCCTTCAGCGTCTCTGATGCAACCTGGAATGACCCTATCTACAATGACAGCTTAATGTGGCATAAGGCTGGACACATGGGACTGAGAGGATTGGTGAGATTGGGTGAGCAAATGCAGACCCTTTAAAGCAATAATGCATGGCACCCATTCCATTGGTCCCAGCTCTCCAGGTTGAAGGGAATATTACTACAGCTATAACGTGTACGGGAAACCTAGAGAATGGACACACTGTGAATACGAAAGGTTTCTAAAACTCAACGAAGAGCCCCTCTCCTGGTGCTCCGGTTTGACTTTCCAACTGCTTTCCTATCAATCTCCCAACTTGGAGAGACAGCCCCTTTAAGCTCCTGTTTCGCACAGGTTGCAAATTTGGCAGAGGATGAAAGGGAAGAGGGAGAACCAATGAGAGAGTTGCTGTTAGGCATTTGGATGGGCACAGGTCACTCTAATTTCCCGGCAGGAAGAAGAATTAACCAAAGTCTCAGCCACCCACCGGGAACCAGTATAGGTCCTGAACCAAAAGTTTGGACTTGCGTTCAGCTCACAAGAAACGAGTTGAAAAAAGGAGCTCAGGGGCACAGCAATTCACAAACTGGCAGAGTAATCAAGGCCAACTATCGTCCAAAAATCTGTTGAGGGAAGGCAACGAGGCGGACTTGAAAGCGAGGCAGAATAGCAGGAAACAGATTTCACGAGGTACGTTGGAATCGCCTGTAAAGCACAGGAAGAGGGGCACAACTTCGACAATGATGCACTTGGCCAAAAAGGGCGTATGCGTTTTCTCCTGAATATATTCAGGAATATATTCAGGAGAAAACGCATACGCCCTTTTTGGCCAAGCAAGCAAGCGGGCAATGCAAATCTGCACTACAAAGAAGTATCACTTCCCACCGGTCAAAAGGGACATCCACAAAATGTGTAAAAACCAGAAAGGCAAGATAGGCCCTGGAGAACAGGGAGCCTTGTTATGCTGATGGGCGGGATGTAAGTTGCCAACTGCCTCACTGGAGGAGTGCATTGTGTTCCCTAAAACAAGTAAACAACAGAGCTACAGAGCCAAGGGCACTTCCAGTCTAGGGAATATACCTTGGGAAAACTGAAAATCCATAAGACAGAGCCACCCCCAAATTGAGGGCTGCACTGCTTACAAGAACCTCAACCTGGGTACACCTGAAATATCCCAGGAAATATAAAAATGGTTCCAAACATTGTGGAACTTACGTACGATGGAATATCCCTCAGCCACGAAATCAATGTCATAAGACCAGTAGCAGCAAAATGAGTGGATTCAGGTACAATGATTCTAAGTGAAAGAAGTCACACAGGAAAAGAAACTTATCATAAGATATCACTTAGGAAGATCCTGTAAACATGGCTACACATGAACTGAGTTAGGCAAGAGAACAGAGTCTCACATTTAGAAAACACTCTTATGCCTGCTTAAGGGGGAAGGAGAGGTGGGGTGATGCATCAAACCAGAGTTTGATATAAGCACAGGTACCGTTCCAAAAACCAACTATGGAATAGACAAGACCTACACCTTCCTCAGTGAAAGGGACTCAAAACCCCATATTTCCCGCAGAGGAATAGATCTGACTAGTAAGAATCTTAAAACCTATGTATTGATATGTCTCCGTAAGGGAATCAAGTGTGTCTAGACTGGCATAAACATGGCAGCGAGAATCAGCTCAAACCCACTCTAAACAGGAATTTCAAAAACAGAACAAAGAAACAGGGTAATTCTTCACAATTCCTTCAGGGTCTCTGATGCAACCTGGAATGACCCTATCTACAATGACAGCTGGATGTGGCATGAGGCTGGAAACTTGGGACTGAGAGGATTGGTGAGATTGGGTGAGCAAATGCAGACCCTTTAAAGCAATAATGCATGGCACCCATTCCATGGGTCCCAGCTCTCCAGGTTGAAGGGAATATTACTACAGCTATAACGTGTACGGGAAACCTAGAGAATGGACACACTGTGAATACGAAAGGTTTCTAAAACTCAACGAAGAGCCCCTCTCCTGGTGCTCCGGTTTGACTTTCCAACTGCTTTCCTAGCAATCTCCCAACTTGGAGAGACAGCCCCTTTAAGCTCCTGTTTCGCACAGGTTGCCAATTTGGCAGAGGATGAAAGGGAAGAGGGAGAACCAATGAGAGAGTAGCTGTTAGGCATTTGGATGGGCACATGTCACTCTAATTTCCCGGCAGGAAGAAGAATTAACCAAAGTCTCAGCCACCCACCGGGAACCAGTATAGGTCCTGAACCAAAAGTTTGGCCTTGCGTTCAGCTCAGAAAAAACGAGTTGAAAAATGGAGCTCAGGGGCACAGCAATTCACAAACTGGCAGAGTAATCAAGGCCAACTATCGTCCAAAAATCTGTTGAGGGAAGGCAACGAGGCGGTCTTGAAAGCGAGGCAGAATAGCAGGAAACAGATTTCAAGAGGTACGTTGGAATCGCCTGTAAAGCACAGGAAGAGGGGCACAACTTCGACAATGATGCACTTGGCCAAAAAGGGCGTATGCGTTTTCTCCTGAATATATTCAGGAGAAAACGCATACGCCCTTTTTGGCCAAGCAAGCAAGCGGGCAATGCAAATCTGCACTACAAAGAAGTATCACTTCCCACCGGTCAAAAGGGACATCCACAAAATGTGTAAAAACCAGAAAGGCAAGACAGGCCCTGGAGAACAGGGAGCCTTGTTATGCTGATGGGCGGGATGTAAGTTGCCAACTGCCTCACTGGAGGAGTGCATTGTGTTCCCTAAAACAAGTAAACAACAGAGCTACAGAGCCAAGGGCACTTCCAGTCTAGGGAATATACCTTGGGAAAACTGAAAATCCATAAGACAGAGCCACCCCCAAATTGAGGGCTGCACTGCTTACAAGAACCTCAACCTGGGTACACCTGAAATATCCCAGGAAATATAAAAATGGTTCCAAACATCGTGGAACTTACGTACGATGGAATATCCCTCAGCCACGAAATCAATGTCATAAGACCAGTAGCAGCAAAATGAGTGGATTCAGGTACGATGATTCTAAGTGAAAGAAGTCACACAGGAAAAGAAACTTATCATAAGATATCACTTAGGAAGATCCTGTAAACATGGCTACACATGAACTGAGTTAGGCAAGAGAACAGAGTCTCACATTTAGAAAACACTCTTATGCCTGCTTAAGGGGGAAGGAGAGGTGGGGTGATGCATCAAACCAGAGTTTGATATAAGCACAGTTACCGTTCCAAAAACCAACTATGGAATAAACAAGACCTCCACCTTCCTCAGTGAAAGGGACTCAAAACCCCATATTTCCCGCAGAGGAATAGATCTGACTAGTAAGAATCTTAAAACCTATGTATTGATATGTCTCCGTAAGGGAATCAAGTGTGTCTAGAGTGGCATAAACATGGCAGCGAGAATCAGCTCAAACCCACTCTAAACAGGAATTTCAAAAACAGAACAAAGAAACAGGGTAATTCTTCACAATTCCTTCAGGGTCGCTGATGCAACCTGGAATGACCCTATCTACAATGACAGCTGGATGTGGCATAAGGCTGGACACTTGGGACTGAGAGGATTGGTGAGATTGGGTGAGCAAATGCAGACCCTTTAAAGCAATAATGCATGGTACCCATTCCATGGGTCCCAGCTCTCCAGGTTGAAGGGAATATTACTACAGCTATAACGTGTATGGGAAACCTAGAGAATGGACACACTGTGAATACGAAAGGTTTCTAAAACTCAACGAAGAGCCCCTCTAGTGGTGCTCCGGTTTGACTTTCCAACTGCTTTCCTATCAATCTCCCAACTTGGAGAGACAGCCCCTTTAAGCTCCTGGTTCGCACAGGTTGCCAATTTGGCAGAGGATGAAAGGGAAGAGGGAGAACCAATGAGAGAGTAGCTGTTAGGCATTTGGATGGGCACATGTCACTCTAATTTCCCGGCAGGAAGAAGAATTAACCAAAGTCTCAGCCACCCACCGGGAACCAGTATAGGTCCTGAACCAAAAGTTTGGACTTGCGTTCAACTCACAAGAAACGAGTTGAAAAATGGAGCTCAGGGGCACAGCAATTCACAAACTGGCAGAGTAATCAAGGCCAACTATCGTCCAAAAATCTGTTGAGGGAAGGCAAAGAGGCGGACTTGAAAGCGAGGCAGAATAGCAGGAAACAGATTTCACGAGGTACGTTGGAATCGCCTGTAAAGCACAGGAAGAGGGGCACAACTTCGACAATGATGCACTTGGCCAAAAAGGGCGTATGCGTTTTCTCCTGAATATATTCAGGAGAAAACGCATACGCCCTTTTTGGCCAAGCAAGCAAGCGGGCAATGCAAATCTGCACTACAAAGAAGTATCACTTCCCACCGGTCAAAAGGGACATCCACAAAATGTGTAAAAACCAGAAAGGCAAGACAGGCCCTGGAGAACAGGGAGCCTTGTTATGCTGATGGGCGGGATGTAAGTTGCCAACTGCCTCACTGGAGGAGTGCATTGTGTTCCCTAAAACAAGTAAACAACAGAGCTACAGAGCCAAGGGCACTTCCAGTCTAGGGAATATACCTTGGGAAAACTGAAAATCCATAAGACAGAGCCACCCCCAAATTGAGGGCTGCACTGCTTACAAGAACCTCAACCTGGGTACTCCTGAAATATCCCAGGAAATATAAAAATGGTTCCAAACATTGTGGAACTTACGTACGATGGAATATCCCTCAGCCACGAAATCAATGTCATAAGACCAGTAGCAGCAAAATGAGTGGATTCAGGTACGATGATTCTAAGTGAAAGAAGTCACACAGGAAAAGAAACTTATCATAAGATATCACTTAGGAAGATCCTGTAAACATGGCTACACATGAACTGAGTTAGGCAAGAGAACAGAGTCTCACATTTAGAAAACACTCTTATGCCTGCTTAAGGGGGAAGGAGAGGTGGGGTGATGCATCAAACCAGAGTTTGATATAAGCACAGGTACCGTTCCAAAAACCAACTATGGAATAGACAAGACCTACACCTTCCTCAGTGAAAGGGACTCAAAACCCCATATTTCCCGCAGAGGAATAGATCTGACTAGTAAGAATCTTAAAACCTATGTATTGATATGTCTCCGTAAGGGAATCAAGTGTGTCTAGACTGGCATAAACATGGCAGCGAGAATCAGCTCAAACCCACTCTAAACAGGAATTTCAAAAACAGAACAAAGAAACAGAGTAATTCTTCACAATTCCTTCAGGGTCGCTGATGCAACCTGGAATGACCCTATCTACAATGACAGCTGGATGTGGCATAAGGCTGGACACTTGGGACTGAGAGGATTGGTGAGATTGGGTGAGCAAATGCAGACCCTTTAAAGCAATAATGCATGGCACCCATTCCATGGGTCCCAGTTCTCTAGGTTGAAGGGAATATTACTACAGCTATAACGTGTACGGGAAAACTAGAGAATGGACACAAGGTGAATACGAAAGGTTTCTAAAACTCAACGAAGAGCCCCTCTCCTGGTGCTCCGGTTTGACTTTCCAACTGCTTTCCTATCAATCTCCCAACTTGGAGAGACAGCCCCTTTAAGCTCCTGGTTCGCACAGGTTGCCAATTTGGCAGAGGATGAAAGGGAAGAGGGAGAACCAATGAGAGAGTAGCTGTTAGGCATTTGGATGGGCACATGTCACTCTAATTTCCCGGCAGGAAGAAGAATTAACCAAAGTCTCAGCCACCCACCGGGAACCAGTATAGGTCCTGAACCAAAAGTTTGGACTTGCGTTCAGCTCACAAGAAACGAGTTGAAAAATGGAGCTCAGGGGCACAGCAATTCACAAACTGGCAGAGTAATCAAGGCCAACTATCGTCCAAAAATCTGTTGAGGGAAGGCAAAGAGGCGGACTTGAAAGCGAGGCAGAATAGCAGGAAACAGATTTCACGAGGTACGTTGGAATCGCCTGTAAAGCACAGGAAGAGGGGCACAACTTCGACAATGATGCACTTGGCCAAAAAGGGCGTATGCGTTTTCTCCTGAATATATTCAGGAGAAAACGCATACGCCCTTTTTGGCCAAGCAAGCAAGCGGGCAATGCAAATCTGCACTACAAAGAAGTATCACTTCCCACCGGTCAAAAGGGACATCCACAAAATGTGTAAAAACCAGAAAGGCAAGACAGGCCCTGGAGAACAGGGAGCCTTGTTATGCTGATGGGCGGGATGTAAGTTGCCAACTGCCTCACTGGAGGAGTGCATTGTGTTCCCTAAAACAAGTAAACAACAGAGCTACAGAGCCAAGGGCACTTCCAGTCTAGGGAATATACCTTGGGAAAACTGAAAATCCATAAGACAGAGCCACCCCCAAATTGAGGGCTGCACTGCTTACAAGAACCTCAACCTGGGTACTCCTGAAATATCCCAGGAAATATAAAAATGGTTCCAAACATTGTGGAACTTACGTACGATGGAATATCCCTCAGCCACGAAATCAATGTCATAAGACCAGTAGCAGCAAAATGAGTGGATTCAGGTACGATGATTCTAAGTGAAAGAAGTCACACAGGAAAAGAAACTTATCATAAGATATCACTTAGGAAGATCCTGTAAACATGGCTACACATGAACTGAGTTAGGCAAGAGAACAGAGTCTCACATTTAGAAAACACTCTTATGCCTGCTTAAGGGGGAAGGAGAGGTGGGGTGATGCATCAAACCAGAGTTTGATATAAGCACAGGTACCGTTCCAAAAACCAACTATGGAATAGACAAGACCTACACCTTCCTCAGTGAAAGGGACTCAAAACCCCATATTTCCCGCAGAGGAATAGATCTGACTAGTAAGAATCTTAAAACCTATGTATTGATATGTCTCCGTAAGGGAATCAAGTGTGTCTAGACTGGCATAAACATGGCAGCGAGAATCAGCTCAAACCCACTCTAAACAGGAATTTCAAAAACAGAACAAAGAAACAGAGTAATTCTTCACAATTCCTTCAGGGTCGCTGATGCAACCTGGAATGACCCTATCTACAATGACAGCTGGATGTGGCATAAGGCTGGACACTTGGGACTGAGAGGATTGGTGAGATTGGGTGAGCAAATGCAGACCCTTTAAAGCAATAATGCATGGCACCCATTCCATGGGTCCCAGTTCTCTAGGTTGAAGGGAATATTACTACAGCTATAACGTGTACGGGAAAACTAGAGAATGGACACAAGGTGAATACGAAAGGTTTCTAAAACTCAACGAAGAGCCCCTCTCCTGGTGCTCCGGTTTGACTTTCCAACTGCTTTCCTATCAATCTCCCAACTTGGAGAGACAGCCCCTTTAAGCTCCTGGTTCGCACAGGTTGCCAATTTGGCAGAGGATGAAAGGGAAGAGGGAGAACCAATGAGAGAGTAGCTGTTAGGCATTTGGATGGGCACATGTCACTCTAATTTCCCGGCAGGAAGAAGAATTAACCAAAGTCTCAGCCACCCACCGGGAACCAGTATAGGTCCTGAACCAAAAGTTTGGACTTGCGTTCAGCTCACAAGAAACGAGTTGAAAAATGGAGCTCAGGGGCACAGCAATTCACAAACTGGCAGAGTAATCAAGGCCAACTATCGTCCAAAAATCTGTTGAGGGAAGGCAACGAGGCGGACTTGAAAGCGAGGCAGAATAGCAGGAAACAGATTTCAAGAGGTACGTTGGAATCGCCTGTAAAGCACAGGAAGAGGGGCACAACTTCGACAATGATGCACTTGGCCAAAAAGGGCGTATGCGTTTTCTCCTGAATATATTCAGGAGACAACGCATACGCCCCTTTTGGCCAAGCAAGCAAGCGGGCAATGCAAATCTGCACTACAAAGAAGTATCACTTCCCACCGGTCAAAAGGGACATCCACAAAATGTGTAAAAACCAGAAAGGCAAGACAGGCCCTGGAGAACAGGGAGCCTTGTTATGCTGATGGGCGGGATGTAAGTTGCCAACTGCCTCACTGGAGGAGTGCATTGTGTTCCCTAAAACAAGTAAACAACCGAGCTACAGAGCCAAGGGCACTTCCAGTCTAGGGAATATACCTTGGGAAAACTGAAAATCCATAAGACAGAGCCACCCCCAAATTGAGGGCTGCACTGCTTACAAGAACCTCAACCTGGGTACACGTGAAATATCCCAGGAAATATAAAAATGGTTCCAAACATCGTGGAACTTACGTACGATGGAATATCCCTCAGCCACGAAATCAATGTCATAAGACCAGTAGCAGCAAAATGAGTGGATTCAGGTACGATGATTCTAAGTGAAAGAAGTCACACAGGAAAAGAAACTCATCATAAGATATCACTTAGGAAGATCCTGTAAACATGGCTACACATGAACTGAGTTAGGCAAGAGAACAGAGTCTCACATTTAGAAAACACTCTTATGCCTGCTTAAGGGGGAAGGAGAGGTGGGGTGATGCATCAAACCAGAGTTTGATATAAGCACAGGTACCGTTCCAAAAACCAACTATGGTATAGACAAGACCTACACCTTCCTCACTGAAAGGGTCTCAAAACCCCATATTTCCCGCAGAGGAATAGATCTGACTAGTAAGAATCTTAAAACCTATGTATTGATATGTCTCCGTAAGGGAATCAAGTGTGTCTAGACTGGCATAAACATGGCAGCGAGAATCAGCTCAAACCCACTCTAAACAGGAATTTCAAAAACAGAACAAAGAAACAGGGTAATTCTTCACAATTCCTTCAGGGTCTCTGATGCAACCTGGAATGACCCTATCTACAATGACAGCTGGATGTGGCATAAGGCTGGACACTTGGGACTGAGAGGATTGGTGAGATTGGGTGAGCAAATGCAGACCCTTTAAAGCAATAATGCATGGCACCCATTCCATGGGTCCCAGCTCTCCAGGTTGAAGGGAATATTACTACAGCTATAACGTGTATGGGAAACCTAGAGAATGGACACACTGTGAATACGAAAGGTTTCTAAAACTCAACGAAGAGCCCCTCTCCTGGTGCTCCGGTTTGACTTTCCAACTGCTTTCCTATCAATCTCCCAACTTGGAGAGACAGCCCCTTTAAGCTCCTGTTTCGCACAGGTTGCCAATTTGGCAGAGGATGAAAGGGAAGAGGGAGAACCAATGAGAGAGTAGCTGTTAGGCATTTGGATGGGCACATGTCACTCTAATTTCCCGGCAGGAAGAAGAAATTAACCAAAGTCTCAGCCACCCACCGGGAACCAGTATAGGTCCTGAACCAAAAGTTTGGACTTGCGTTCAGCTCACAAGAAACGAGTTGAAAAATGGAGCTCAGGGGCACAGCAATTCACAAACTGGCAGAGTAATCAAGGCCAACTATCGTCCAAAAATCTGTTGAGGGAAGGCAACGAGGTGGACTTTAAAGCGAGGCAGAATAGCAGGAAACAGATTTCAAGAGGTACGTTGGAATCGCCTGTAAAGCAGAGGAAGAGGGCCACAACATCGACAATGATGCACTTGGCCAAAAAGGGCGTATGCGTTTTCTCCTGAATATATTCAGGAGAAAACGCATACGCCCTTTTTGGCCAAGCAAGCAAGCGGGCAATGCAAATCTGCACTACAAAGAAGTATCACTTCCCACCGGTCAAAAGGGACATCCACAAAATGTGTAAAAACCAGAAAGGCAAGACAGGCCCTGGAGAACAGGGAGTCTTGTTATGCTGATGGGCGGGATGTAAGTTGCCAACTGCCTCACTGGAGGAGTGCATTGTGTTCCCTAAAACAAGTAAACAACAGAGCTACAGAGCCAAGGGCACTTCCAGTCTAGGGAATATACCTTGGGAAAACTGAAAATCCATAAGACAGAGCCACCCCCAAATTGAGGGCTGCACTGCTTACAAGAACCTCAACCTGGGTACACCTGAAATATCCCAGGAAATATAAATATGGTTCCAAACATTGTGGAACTTACGTACGATGGAATATCCCTCAGCCACGAAATCAATGTCATAAGACCAGTAGCAGCAAAATGAGTGGATTCAGGTACGATGATTCTAAGTGAAAGAAGTCACACAGGAAAAGAAACTTATCATAAGATATCACTTAGGAAGACCCTGTAAACATGGCTACACATGAACTGAGTTAGGAAAGAGAACAGAGTCTCACATTTAGAAAACACTCTTATGCCTGCTTAAGGGGGAAGGAGAGGTGGGGTGATGCATCAAACCAGAGTTTGATATAAGCACAGGTACCGTTCCAAAAACCAACTATGGAATAGACAAGACCGACACCTTCCTCACTGAATGGGTCTCAAAACCCCATATTTCCCGCAGAGGAATAGATCTGACTAGTAAGAATCTTAAAACCTATGTATTGATATGTCTCCGTAAGGGAATCAAGTGTGTCTAGACTGGCATAAACATGGCAGCGAGAATCAGCTCAAACCCACTCTAAAAAGGAATTTCAAAAACAGAACAAAGAAACAGAGAAATTCTTTACAATTCCTTCAGGGTCTCTGATGCAACCTGGAATGACCCTATCTACAATGACAGCTTAATGTGGCATAAGGCTGGACTCATGGGACTGAGAGGATTGGTGAGATTGGGTGAGCAAATGCAGACCCTTTAAAGCAATAATGCATGGCACCCATTCCATTGGTCCCAGCTCTCCAGGTTGAAGGGAATATTACTACAGCTATAACGTATACGGGAAACCTAGAGAATGGACACACTGTGAATACGAAAGGTTTCTAAAACTCAACGAAGAGCCCCTCTCCTGGTGCTCCGGTTTGACTTTCCACCTGCTTTCCTATCAATCTCCCAACTTGGAGAGACAGCCCCTTTAAGCTCCTGTTTCGCACAGGTTGCCAATTTGGCAGAGGATGAAAGGGAAGAGGGAGAACCAATGAGAGAGTAGCTGTTAGGCATTTGGATGGGCACATGTCACTCTAATTTCCTGGCAGGAAGAAGAATTAACCAAAGTCTCAGCCACCCACCGGGAACCAGTATAGGTCCTGAACCAAAAGTTTGGACTTGCGTTCAGCTCACAAGAAACGAGTTGAAAAATGGAGCTCAGGGGCACAGCAATTCACAAACTGGCAGAGTAATCAAGGCCAACTATCGTCCAAAAATCTGATGAGGGAAGGCAACGAGGCGGACTTGAAAGCGAGGCAGAATAGCAGGAAACAGATTTCACGAGGTACGTTGGAATCGCCTGTAAAGCACAGGAAGAGGGGCACAACTTCGACAATGATGCACTTGGCCAAAAAGGGCGTATGCGTTTTCTCCTGAATATATTCAGGAGAAAACGCATACGCCCTTTTTGGCCAAGCAAGCAAGCGGGCAATGCAAATCTGCACTACAAAGAAGTATCACTTCCCACCGGTCAAAAGGGACATCCACAAAATGTGTAAAAACCAGAAAGGCAAGACAGGCCCTGGAGAACAGGGAGCCTTGTTATGCTGATGGGCGGGATGTAAGTTGCCAACTGCCTCACTGGAGGAGTGCATTGTGTTCCCTAAAACAAGTAAACAACAGAGCTACAGAGCCAAGGGCACTTCCAGTCTAGGGAATATACCTTGGGAAAACTGAAAATCCATAAGACAGAGCCACCCCCAAATTGAGGGCTGCACTGCTTACAAGAACCTCAACCTGGGTACACCTGAAATATCCCAGGAAATATAAATATGGTTCCAAACATTGTGGAACTTACGTACGATGGAATATCCCTCAGCCACGAAATCAATGTCATAAGACCAGTAGCAGCAAAATGAGTGGATTCAGGTACGATGATTCTAAGTGAAAGAAGTCACACAGGAAAAGAAACTTATCATAAGATATCACTTAGGAAGACCCTGTAAACATGGCTACACATGAACTGAGTTAGGAAAGAGAACAGAGTCTCACATTTAGAAAACACTCTTATGCCTGCTTAAGGGGGAAGGAGAGGTGGGGTGATGCATCAAACCAGAGTTTGATATAAGCACAGGTACCGTTCCAAAAACCAACTATGGAATAGACAAGACCGACACCTTCCTCACTGAATGGGTCTCAAAACCCCATATTTCCCGCAGAGGAATAGATCTGACTAGTAAGAATCTTAAAACCTATGTATTGATATGTCTCCGTAAGGGAATCAAGTGTGTCTAGACTGGCATAAACATGGCAGCGAGAATCAGCTCAAACCCACTCTAAAAAGGAATTTCAAAAACAGAACAAAGAAACAGAGAAATTCTTTACAATTCCTTCAGGGTCTCTGATGCAACCTGGAATGACCCTATCTACAATGACAGCTTAATGTGGCATAAGGCTGGACTCATGGGACTGAGAGGATTGGTGAGATTGGGTGAGCAAATGCAGACCCTTTAAAGCAATAATGCATGGCACCCATTCCATTGGTCCCAGCTCTCCAGGTTGAAGGGAATATTACTACAGCTATAACGTATACGGGAAACCTAGAGAATGGACACACTGTGAATACGAAAGGTTTCTAAAACTCAACGAAGAGCCCCTCTCCTGGTGCTCCGGTTTGACTTTCCAACTGCTTTCCTATCAATCTCCCAACTTGGAGAGACAGCCCCTTTAAGCTCCTGTTTCGCACAGGTTGCCAATTTGGCAGAGGATGAAAGGGAAGAGGGAGAACCAATGAGAGAGTAGCTGTTAGGCATTTGGATGGGCACATGTCACTCTAATTTCCTGGCAGGAAGAAGAATTAACCAAAGTCTCAGCCACCCACCGGGAACCAGTATAGGTCCTGAACCAAAAGTTTGGACTTGCGTTCAGCTCACAAGAAACGAGTTGAAAAATGGAGCTCAGGGGCACAGCAATTCACAAACTGGCAGAGTAATCAAGGCCAACTATCGTCCAAAAATCTGATGAGGGAAGGCAACGAGGCGGACTTGAAAGCGAGGCAGAATAGCAGGAAACAGATTTCACGAGGTACGTTGGAATCGCCTGTAAAGCACAGGAAGAGGGGCACAACTTCGACAATGATGCACTTGGCCAAAAAGGGCGTATGCGTTTTCTCCTGAATATATTCAGGAGAAAACGCATACGCCCTTTTTGGCCAAGCAAGCAAGCGGGCAATGCAAATCTGCACTACAAAGAAGTATCACTTCCCACCGGTCAAAAGGGACATCCACAAAATGTGTAAAAACCAGAAAGGCAAGACAGGCCCTGGAGAACAGGGAGCCTTGTTATGCTGATGGGCGGGATGTAAGTTGCCAACTGCCTCACTGGAGGAGTGCATTGTGTTCCCTAAAACAAGTAAACAACAGAGCTACAGAGCCAAGGGCACTTCCAGTCTAGGGAATATACCTTGGGAAAACTGAAAATCCATAAGACAGAGCCACCCCCAAATTGAGGGCTGCACTGCTTACAAGAACCTCAACCTGGGTACACGTGAAATATCCCAGGAAATATAAAAATGGTTCCAAACATCGTGGAACTTACGTACGATGGAATATCCCTCAGCCACGAAATCAATGTCATAAGACCAGTAGCAGCAAAATGAGTGGATTCAGGTACGATGATTCTAAGTGAAAGAAGTCACACAGGAAAAGAAACTCATCATAAGATATCACTTAGGACGATCCTGTAAACATGGCTACACATGAACTGAGTTAGGCAAGAGAACAGAGTCTCACATTACAAAACACTCTTATGCCTGCTTAAGGGTGAAGGAGAGGTGGGGTGATGCATGAAACCAGAGTTTGATATAAGCACAGGTACCGTTCCAAAAACCAACTATGGAATAGACAAGACCTACATCTTCCTCAGTGAAAGGGACTCAAAACCCCATATTTCCCGCAGAGGAATAGATCTGACTAGTAAGAATCTTAAAACCTATGTATTGATATGTCTCCGTAAGGGAATCAAGTGTGTCTAGACTGGCATAAACATGGCAGCGAGAATCAGCTCAAACCCACTCTAAAAAGGAATTTCAAAAACAGAACAAAGAAACAGCCACATTCTTTACAATTCCTTCAGGGTCTCTGATGCAACCTGGAATGACCCTATCTACAATGACAGCTGGATGTGGCATGAGGCTGGACACTTGGGACTGAGAGTATTGGTGAGATTGGGTGAGCAAATGCAGACCCTTTAAAGCAATAATGCATGGCACCCATTCCATGGGTCCCAGCTCTCCAGGTTGAAGGGAATATTACTACAGCTATAACGTGTATGGGAAACCTAGAGAATGGACACACTGTGAATACGAAAGGTTTCTAAAACTCAACGAAGAGCCCCTCTCCTGGTGCTCCGGTTTGACTTTCCAACTGCTTTCCTATCAATCTCCCAACTTGGAGAGACAGCCCCTTTAAGCTCCTGTTTCGCACAGGTTGCCAATTTGGCAGAGGATGAAAGGGAAGAGGGAGAACCAATGAGAGAGTAGCTGTTAGGCATTTGGATGGGCACATGTCACTCTAATTTCCCGGCAGGAAGAAGAAATTAACCAAAGTCTCAGCCACCCACCGGGAACCAGTATAGGTCCTGAACCAAAAGTTTGGACTTGCGTTCAGCTCACAAGAAACGAGTTGAAAAATGGAGCTCAGGGGCACAGCAATTCACAAACTGGCAGAGTAATCAAGGCCAACTATCGTCCAAAAATCTGTTGAGGGAAGGCAACGAGGCGGACTTGAATGCGAGGCAGAATAGCAGGAAACAGATTTCACGAGGTACGTTGGAATCGCCTGTAAAGCACAGGAAGAGGGGCACAACTTCGACAATGATGCACTTGGCCAAAAAGGGCGTATGCGTTTTCTCCTGAATATATTCAGGAGACAACGCATACGCCCTTTTTGGCCAAGCAAGCAAGCGTGCAATGCAAATCTGCACTACAAAGAAGTATCACTTCCCACCAGTCAAAAGGGACATCCACAAAATGTGTAAAAACCAGAAAGGCAAGACAGGCCCTGGAGAACAGGGAGCCTTGTTATGCTGATGGGCGGGATGTAAGTTGCCAACTGCCTCACTGGAGGAGTGCATTGTGTTCCCTAAAACAAGTAAACAACAGAGCTACAGAGCCAAGGGCACTTCCAGTCTAGGGAATATACCTTGGGAAAACTGAAAATCCATAAGACAGAGCCACCCCCAAATTGAGGGCTGCACTGCTTACAAGAACCTCAACCTGGGTACACCTGAAATATCCCAGGAAATATAAATATGGTTCCAAACATTGTGGAACTTACGTACGATGGAATATCCCTCAGCCACGAAATCAATGTCATAAGACCAGTAGCAGCAAAATGAGTGGATTCAGGTACGATGATTCTAAGTGAAAGAAGTCACACAGGAAAAGAAACTTATCATAAGATATCACTTAGGAAGACCCTGTAAACATGGCTACACATGAACTGAGTTAGGCAAGAGAACAGAGTCTCACATTTAGAAAACACTCTTATGCCTGCTTAAGGGGGAAGGAGAGGTGGGGTGATGCATCAAACCAGAGTTTGATATAAGCGCAGGTACCGTTCCAAAAACCAACTATGGAATAGACAAGACCTACACCTTCCTCAGTGCAAGGGACTCAAAACCTCATATTTCCCGCAGAGGAATAGATCTGACTAGTAAGAATCTTATAACCTATGTATTGATATGTCTCCGTAAGGGAATCAAGTGTGTCTAGACTGGCATAAACAGGGCAGCGAGAATCAGCTCAAACCCACTCTAAACAGGAATTTCAAAAACAGAACAAAGAAACAGGGTAATTCTTCACAATTCCTTCAGGGTCTCTGATGCAACCTGGAATGACCCTATCTACAATGACAGCTGGATGTGGCATGAGGCTGGACACTTGGGACTGAGAGGATTGGTGAGATTGGGTGAGCAAATGCAGACCCTTTAAAGCAATAATGCATGGCACCCATTCCATGGGTCCCAGCTCTCCAGGTTGAAGGGAATATTACTACAGCTATAACGTGTACGGGAAACCTAGAGAATGGACACACTGTGAATACGAAAGGTTTCTAAAACTCAACGAAGAGCCCCTCTCCTGGTGCTCCGGTT
The DNA here is from genome assembly GCF_964341445.2 of Mesoplodon mirus. NCBI lineage: Eukaryota > Metazoa > Chordata > Mammalia > Artiodactyla > Ziphiidae > Mesoplodon > Mesoplodon mirus. The sequence goes on from NW_028295739.1 coordinate 1,171,515, forward strand.
TGACTTTCCAACTGCTTTCCTATCAATCTCCCAACTTGGAGAGACAGACCCTTTAAGCTCCTGGTTCGCACAGGTTGCCAATTTGGCAGAGGATGAAAGGGAAGAGGGAGAACCAATGAGAGAGTTGCTGTTAGGCATTTGGATGGGCACATGTCACTCTAATTTCCCGGCAGGAAGAAGAATTAACCAAAGTCTCAGCCACCCACCGGGAACCAGTATAGGTCCTGAACCAAAAGTTTGGACTTGCGTTCAGCTCACAAGAAACGAGTTGAAAAATGGAGCTCAGGGGCACAGCAATTCACAAACTGGCAGAGTAATCAAGGCCAACTATCGTCCAAAAATCTGTTGAGGGAAGGCAACGAGGCGGACTTGAAAGCGAGGCAGAATAGCAGGAAACAGATTTCAAGAGGTACGTTGGAATCGCCTGTAAAGCACAGGAAGAGGGGCACAACTTCGACAATGATGCACTTGGCCAAAAAGGGCGTATGCGTTTTCTCCTGAATATATTCAGGAGAAAACGCATACGCCCTTTTTGGCCAAGCAAGCAAGCTGGCAATGCAAATCTGCACTACAAAGAAGTATCACTTCCCACCGGTCAAAAGGGACATCCACAAAATGTGTAAAAACCAGAAAGGCAAGACAGGCCCTGGAGAACAGGGAGCCTTGTTATGCTGATGGGCGGGATGTAAGTTGCCAACTGCCTCAGTGGAGGAGTGCATTGTGTTCCCTAAAACAAGTAAACAACAGAGCTACAGAGCCAAGGGCACTTCCAGTCTAGGGAATATACATTGAGAAAAATGAAAATCCATAACTCAGAGCCTCCCCCAATTTAAGGGCTGCACTGCTTACAAGAACCTCAACCTGGGTACACCTGAAATATCCCAGGAAATATAAAGATGGTTCCAAACATTGTGGAACTTACGTACGATGGAATATCCCTCAACCACGAAATCAATGTCATAAGACCAGTAGCAGCAAAATGAGTGGATTCAGGTACGATGATTCTAAGTGAAAGAAGTCACACAGGAAAAGAAACTCATCATAAGATATCACTTAGGACGATCCTGTAAACATGGCTACACATGAACTGAGTTAGGCAAGAGAACAGAGTCTCACATTACAAAACACTCTTATGCCTGCTTAAGGGTGAAGGAGAGGTGGGGTGATGCATGAAACCAGAGTTTGATATAAGCACAGGTACCGTTCCAAAAACCAACTATGGAATAGACAAGACCTACATCTTCCTCAGTGAAAGGGACTCAAAACCCCATATTTCCCGCAGAGGAATAGATCTGACTAGTAAGAATCTTAAAACCTATGTATTGATATGTCTCCGTAAGGGAATCAAGTGTGTCTAGACTGGCATAAACATGGCAGCGAGAATCAGCTCAAACCCGCTCTAAAAAGGAATTTCAAAAACAGAACAAAGAAACAGCCACATTCTTTACAATTCCTTCAGGGTCTCTGATGCAACCTGGAATGACCCTATCTACAATGACAGCTGGATGTGGCATGAGGCTGGACACTTGGGACTGAGAGTATTGGTGAGATTGGGTGAGCAAATGCAGACCCTTTAAAGCAATAATGCATGGCACCCATTCCATGGGTCCCAGCTCTCCAGGTTGAAGGGAATATTACTACAGCTATAACGTGTACGGGAAACCTAGAGAATGGACACACTGTGAATACGAAAGGTTTCTAAAACTCAACGAAGAGCCCCTCTCCTGGTGCTCCGGTTTGACTTTCCAACTGCTTTCCTATCAATCTCCCAACTTGGAGAGACAGCCCCTTTAAGCTCCTGTTTCGCACAGGTTGCCAATTTGGCAGAGGATGAAAGGGAAGAGGGAGAAACAATGAGAGAGTAGCTGTTAGGCATTTGGATGGGCACATGTCACTCTAATTTCCCGGCAGGAAGAAGAAATTAACCAAAGTCTCAGCCACCCACCGGGAACCAGTATAGGTCCTGAACCAAAAGTTTGGACTTGCGTTCAGCTCACAAGAAACGAGTTGAAAAATGGAGCTCAGGGGCACAGCAATTCACAAACTGGCAGAGTAATCAAGGCCAACTATCGTCCAAAAATCTGTTGAGGGAAGGCAACGAGGCGGACTTGAATGCGAGGCAGAATAGCAGGAAACAGATTTCACGAGGTACGTTGGAATCGCCTGTAAAGCACAGGAAGAGGGGCACAACTTCGACAATGATGCACTTGGCCAAAAAGGGCGTATGCGTTTTCTCCTGAATATATTCAGGAGACAACGCATACGCCCTTTTTGGCCAAGCAAGCAAGCGGGCAATGCAAATCTGCACTACAAAGAAGTATCACTTCCCACCAGTCAAAAGGGACATCCACAAAATGTGTAAAAACCAGAAAGGCAAGACAGGCCCTGGAGAACAGGGAGCCTTGTTATGCTGATGGGCGGGATGTAAGTTGCCAACTGCCTCACTGGAGGAGTGCATTGTGTTCCCTAAAACAAGTAAACAACAGAGCTACAGAGCCAAGGGCACTTCCAGTCTAGGGAATATACCTTGGGAAAACTGAAAATCCATAAGACAGAGCCACCCCCAAATTGAGGGCTGCACTGCTTACAAGAACCTCAACCTGGGTACACCTGAAATATCCCAGGAAATATAAATATGGTTCCAAACATTGTGGAACTTACGTACGATGGAATATCCCTCAGCCACGAAATCAATGTCATAAGACCAGTAGCAGCAAAATGAGTGGATTCAGGTACGATGATTCTAAGTGAAAGAAGTCACACAGGAAAAGAAACTTATCATAAGATATCACTTAGGAAGACCCTGTAAACATGGCTACACATGAACTGAGTTAGGCAAGAGAACAGAGTCTCACATTTAGAAAACACTCTTATGCCTGCTTAAGGGGGAAGGAGAGGTGGGGTGATGCATCAAACCAGAGTTTGATATAAGCGCAGGTACCGTTCCAAAAACCAACTATGGAATAGACAAGACCTACACCTTCCTCAGTGAAAGGGACTCAAAACTCCATATTTCCCGCAGAGGAATAGATCTGACTAGTAAGAATCTTAAAACCTATGTATTGATATGTCTCCGTAAGGGAATCAAGTGTGTCTAGACTGGCATAAACATGGCAGCGAGAATCAGCTCAAACCCACTCTAAACAGGAATTTCAAAAACAGAACAAAGAAACAGGGTAATTCTTCACAATTCCTTCAGGGTCTCTGATGCCACCTGGAATGACCCTATCTACAATGACAGCTGGATGTGGCATGAGGCTGGACACTTGGGACTGAGAGGATTGGTGAGATTGGGTGAGCAAATGCAGACCCTTTAAAGCAATAATGCATGGCACCCATTCCATGGGTCCCAGCTCTCCAGGTTGAAGGGAATATTACTACAGCTATAACGTGTACGGGAAACCTAGAGAATGGACACACTGTGAATACGAAAGGTTTCTAAAACTCAACGAAGAGCCCCTCTCCTGGTGCTCCGGTTTGACTTTCCAACTGCTTTCCTAGCAATCTCCCAACTTGGAGAGACAGCCCCTTTAAGCTCCTGTTTCGCACAGGTTGCCAATTTGGCAGAGGATGAAAGGGAAGAGGGAGAACCAATGAGAGAGTAGCTGTTAGGCATTTGGATGGGCACATGTCACTCTAATTTCCCGGCAGGAAGAAGAATTAACCAAAGTCTCAGCCACCCACCGGGAACCAGTATAGGTCCTGAACCAAAAGTTTGGACTTGCGTTCAGCTCACAAGAAACGAGTTGAAAAATGGAGCTCAGGGGCACAGCAATTCACAAACTGGCAGAGTAATCAAGGCCAACTATCGTCCAAAAATCTGTTGAGGGAAGGCAACGAGGCGGACTTGAAAGCGAGGCAGAATAGCAGGAAACAGATTTCAAGAGGTACGTTGGAATCGCCTGTAAAGCACAGGAAGAGGGGCACAACTTCGACAATGATGCACTTGGCCAAAAAGGGCGTATGCGTTTTCTCCTGAATATATTCAGGAGAAAACGCATACGCCCTTTTTGGCCAAGCAAGCAAGCGGGCAATGCAAATCTGCACTACAAAGAAGTATCACTTCCCACCGGTCAAAAGGGACATCCACAAAATGTGTAAAAACCAGAAAGGCAAGACAGGCCCTGGAGAACAGGCAGCCTTGTTATGCTGATGGGCGGGATGTAAGTTGCCAACTGCCTCACTGGAGGAGTGCATTGTGTTCCCTAAAACAAGTAAACAACAGAGCTACAGAGCCAAGGGCACTTCCAGTCTAGGGAATATACCTTGGGAAAACTGAAAATCCATAACACAGAGCCACCCCCAAATTGAGGGCTGCACTGCTTACAAGAACCTCAACCTGGGTACACCTGAAATATCCCAGGAAATATAAAAATGGTTCCAAACATTGTGGAACTTACGTACGATGGAATATCCCTCAGCCATGAAATCAATGTCATAAGACCAGTAGCAGCAAAATGAGTGGATTCAGGTATGATGATTCTAAGTGAAAGAAGTCACACAGGAAAAGAAACTTATCATAAGATATCACTTAGGAATATCCTGTAAACATGACTACACATGAACTGATTTAGGAAAGAGAACAGAGTCTCACATTTAGAAAACACTCTTATGCCTGCTTAAGGGGGAAGGAGAGGTGGGGTGATGCATCAAACCAGAGTTTGATATAAGCACAGGTACCGTTCCAAAATCCAACTATGGAATAGACAAGACCTACACCTTCCTCAGTGCAAGGGACTCAAAACCTCATATTTCCCGCAGAGGAATAGATCTGACTAGTAAGAATCTTATAACCTATGTATTGATATGTCTCCGTAAGGGAATCAAGTGTGTCTAGACTGGCATAAACAGGGCAGCGAGAATCAGCTCAAACCCACTCTAAACAGGAATTTCAAAAACAGAACAAAGAAACAGGGTAATTCTTCACAATTCCTTCAGGGTCTCTGATGCAACCTGGAATGACCCTATCTACAATGACAGCTGGATGTGGCATGAGGCTGGACACTTGGGACTGAGAGGATTGGTGAGATTGGGTGAGCAAATGCAGACCCTTTAAAACAATAATGCATGGCACCCATTCCATGGGTCCCAGCTCTCCAGGTTGAAGGGAATATTACTACAGCTATAACGTGTACGGGAAACCTAGAGAATGGACACACTGTGAATACGAAAGGTTTCTAAAACTCAACGAAGAGCCCCTCTCCTGGTGCTCCGGTTTGACTTTCCAACTGCTTTCCTATCAATCTCCCAACTTGGAGAGACAGACCCTTTAAGCTCCTGGTTCGCACAGGTTGCCAATTTGGCAGAGGATGAAAGGGAAGAGGGAGAACCAATGAGAGAGTTGCTGTTAGGCATTTGGATGGGCACATGTCACTCTAATTTCCCGGCAGGAAGAAGAATTAACCAAAGTCTCAGCCACCCACCGGGAACCAGTATAGGTCCTGAACCAAAAGTTTGGACTTGCGTTCAGCTCACAAGAAACGAGTTGAAAAATGGAGCTCAGGGGCACAGCAATTCACAAACTGGCAGAGTAATCAAGGCCAACTATCGTCCAAAAATCTGTTGAGGGAAGGCAACGAGGCGGACTTGAAAGCGAGGCAGAATAGCAGGAAACAGATTTCAAGAGGTACGTTGGAATCGCCTGTAAAGCACAGGAAGAGGGGCACAACTTCGACAATGATGCACTTGGCCAAAAAGGGCGTATGCGTTTTCTCCTGAATATATTCAGGAGAAAACGCATACGCCCTTTTTGGCCAAGCAAGCAAGCGGGCAATGCAAATCTGCACTACAAAGAAGTATCACTTCCCACCGGTCAAAAGGGACATCCACAAAATGTGTAAAAACCAGAAAGGCAAGACAGGCCCTGGAGAAGAGGGAGCCTTGTTATGCTGATGGGCGGGATGTAAGTTGCCAACTGCCTCACTGGAGGAGTGCATTGTGTTCCCTAAAACAAGTAAACAACAGAGCTACAGAGCCAAGGGCACTTCCAGTCTAGGGAATATACCTTGGGAAAACTGAAAATCCATAAGACAGAGCCACCCCCAAATTGAGGGCTGCACTGCTTACAAGAACCTCAACCTGGGTACACCTGAAATATCCCAGGAAATATAAAAATGGTTCCAAACATTGTGGAACTTACGTACGATGGAATATCCCTCAGCCACGAAATCAATGTCATAAGACCAGTAGCAGCAAAATGAGTGGATTCAGGTACGATGATTCTAAGTGAAAGAAGTCACACAGGAAAAGAAACTTATCATAAGATATCACTTAGGAAGATCCTGTAAACATGGCTACACATGAACTGAGTTAGGCAAGAGAACAGAGTCTCACATTTAGAAAACACTCTTATGCCTGCTTAAGGGGGAAGGAGAGGTGGGGTGATGCATCAAACCAGAGTTTGATATAAGCACAGGTACCGTTCCAAAAACCAACTATGGAATAGACAAGACCTACACCTTCCTCAGTGAAAGGGACTCAAAACCCCATATTTCCCGCAGAGGAATAGATCTGACTAGTAAGAATCTTAAAACCTATGTATTGATATGTCTCCGTAAGGGAATCAAGTGTGTCTAGACTGGCATAAACAGGGCAGCGAGAATCAGCTCAAACCCACTCTAAAAAGGAATTTCAAAAACAGAACAAAAAACAGCGAAATTCTTTACAATTCCTTCAGGGTCTCTGATGCAACCTGGAATGACCCTATCTACAATGACAGCTGGATGTGGCATGAGGCTGGACACTTGGGACTGAGAGGATTGGTGAGATTGGGTGAGCAAATGCAGACCCTTTAAAGCAATAATGCATGGCACCCATTCCATGGGTCCCAGCTCTCCAGGTTGAAGGGAATATTACTACAGCTATAACGTGTACGGGAAACCTAGAGAATGGACACACTGTGAATACGAAAGGTTTCTAAAACTCAACGAAGAGCCCCTCTCCTGGTGCTCCGGTTTGACTTTCCAACTGCTTTCCTATCAATCTCCCAACTTGGAGAGACAGCCCCTTTAAGCTCCTGTTTCGCACAGGTTGCCAATTTGGCAGAGGATGAAAGGGAAGAGGGAGAACCAATGAGAGAGTAGCTGTTAGGCATTTGGATGGGCACATGTCACTCTAATTTCCCGGCAGGAAGAAGAAATTAACCAAAGTCTCAGCCACCCACCGGGAACCAGTATAGGTCCTGAACCAAAAGTTTGGACTTGCGTTCAGCTCACAAGAAACGAGTTGAAAAATGGAGCTCAGGGGCACAGCAATTCACAAACTGGCAGAGTAATCAAGGCCAACTATCGTCCAAAAATCTGTTGAGGGAAGGCAACGAGGCGGACTTGAATGCGAGGCAGAATAGCAGGAAACAGATTTCACGAGGTACGTTGGAATCGCCTGTAAAGCACAGGAAGAGGGGCACAACTTCGACAATGATGCACTTGGCCAAAAAGGGCGTATGCGTTTTCTCCTGAATATATTCAGGAGACAACGCATACGCCCTTTTTGGCCAAGCAAGCAAGCGGGCAATGCAAATCTGCACTACAAAGAAGTATCACTTCCCACCAGTCAAAAGGGACATCCACAAAATGTGTAAAAACCAGAAAGGCAAGACAGGCCCTGGAGAACAGGGAGCCTTGTTATGCTGATGGGCGGGATGTAAGTTGCCAACTGCCTCACTGGAGGAGTGCATTGTGTTCCCTAAAACAAGTAAACAACAGAGCTACAGAGCCAAGGGCACTTCCAGTCTAGGGAATATACCTTGGGAAAACTGAAAATCCATAAGACAGAGCCACCCCCAAATTGAGGGCTGCACTGCTTACAAGAACCTCAACCTGGGTACACCTGAAATATCCCAGGAAATATAAAAATGGTTCCAAACATTGTGGAACTTACGTACGATGGAATATCCCTCAGCCACGAAATCAATGTCATAAGACCAGTAGCAGCAAAATGAGTGGATTCAGGTACGATGATTCTAAGTGAAAGAAGTCACACAGGAAAAGAAACTTATCATAAGATATCACTTAGGAAGATCCTGTAAACATGGCTACACATGAACTGAGTTAGGCAAGAGAACAGAGTCTCACATTTAGAAAACACTCTTATGCCTGCTTAAGGGGGAAGGAGAGGTGGGGTGATGCATCAAACCAGAGTTTGATATAAGCACAGGTACCGTTCCAAAAACCAACTATGGAATAGACAAGACCTACACCTTCCTCAGTGAAAGGGACTCAAAACCCCATATTTCCCGCAGAGGAATAGATCTGACTAGTAAGAATCTTAAAACCTATGTATTGATATGTCTCCGTAAGGGAATCAAGTGTGTCTAGACTGGCATAAACATGGCAGCGAGAATCAGCTCAAACCCACTCTAAACAGGAATTTCAAAAACAGAACAAAGAAACAGGGTAATTCTTCACAATTCCTTCAGGGTCTCTGATGCAACCTGGAATGACCCTATCTACAATGACAGCTGGATGTGGCATGAGGCTGGACACTTGGGACTGAGAGGATTGGTGAGATTGGGTGAGCAAATGCAGACCCTTTAAAGCAATAATGCATGGCACCCATTCCATGGGTCCCAGCTCTCCAGGTTGAAGGGAATATTACTACAGCTATAACGTGTACGGGAAACCTAGAGAATGGACACACTGTGAATACGAAAGGTTTCTAAAACTCAACGAAGAGCCCCTCTCCTGGTGCTCCGGTTTGACTTTCCAACTGCTTTCCTAGCAATCTCCCAACTTGGAGAGACAGCCCCTTTAAGTTCCTGTTTCGCACAGGTTGCCAATTTGGCAGAGGATGAAAGGGAAGAGGGAGAACCAATGAGAGAGTAGCTGTTAGGCATTTGGATGGGCACATGTCACTCTAATTTCCCGGCAGGAAGAAGAATTAACCAAAGTCTCAGCCACCCACCGGGAACCAGTATAGGTCCTGAACCAAAAGTTTGGACTTGCGTTCAGCTCACAAGAAACGAGTTGAAAAATGGAGCTCAGGGGCACAGCAATTCACAAACTGTCAGAGTAATCAAGGCCAACTATCGTCCAAAAATCTGTTGAGGGAAGGCAACGAGGCGGACTTGAAAGCGAGGCAGAATAGCAGGAAACAGATTTCAAGAGGTACGTTGGAATCGCCTGTAAAGCACAGGAAGAGGGGCACAACTTCGACAATGATGCACTTGGCCAAAAAGGGCGTATGCGTTTTCTCCTGAATATATTCAGGAGAAAACGCATACGCCCTTTTTGGCCAAGCAAGCAAGCGGGCAATGCAAATCTGCACTACAAAGAAGTATCACTTCCCACCGGTCAAAAGGGACATCCACAAAATGTGTAAAAACCAGAAAGGCAAGACAGGCCCTGGAGAACAGGGAGCCTTGTTATGCTGATGGGCGGGATGTAAGTTGCCAACTGCCTCACTGGAGGAGTGCATTGTGTTCCCTAAAACAAGTAAACAACAGAGCTACAGAGCCAAGGGCACTTCCAGTCTAGGGAATATACCTTGGGAAAACTGAAAATCCATAACACAGAGCCACCCCCAAATTGAGGGCTGCACTGCTTACAAGAACCTCAACCTGGGTACACCTGAAATATCCCAGGAAATATAAAAATGGTTCCAAACATTGTGGAACTTACGTACGATGGAATATCCCTCAGCCATGAAATCAATGTCATAAGACCAGTAGCAGCAAAATGAGTGGATTCAGGTATGATGATTCGAAGTGAAAGAAGTCACACAGGAAAAGAAACTTATCATAAGATATCACTTAGGAAGATCTTGTAAACATGGCTACACATGAACTGATTTAGGAAAGAGAACAGAGTCTCACATTTAGAAAACACTCTTATGCCTGCTTAAGGGGGAAGGAGAGGTGGGGTGATGCATCAAACCAGAGTTTGATATAAGCACAGGTACCGTTCCAAAATCCAACTATGTAATAGACAAGACCTACACCTTCCTCAGTGAAAGGGACTCAAAACCTCATATTTCCCGCAGAGGAATAGATCTGACTAGTAAGAATCTTATAACCTATGTATTGATATGTCTCCGTAAGGGAATCAAGTGTGTCTAGACTGGCATAAACAGGGCAGCGAGAATCAGCTCAAACCCACTCTAAACAGGAATTTCAAAAACAGAACAAAGAAACAGGGTAATTCTTCACAATTCCTTCAGGGTCTCTGATGCAACCTGGAATGACCCTATCTACAATGACAGCTGGATGTGGCATGAGGTTGGACACTTGGGACTGAGAGGATTGGTGAGATTGGGTGAGCAAATGCAGACCCTTTAAAGCAATAATGCATGGCACCCATTCCATGGGTCCCAGCTCTCCAGGTTGAAGGGAATATTACTACAGCTATAACGTGTACGGGAAACCTAGAGAATGGACACACTGTGAATACGAAATGTTTCTAAAACTCAACGAAGAGCCCCTCTCCTGGTGCTCAGTTTTGACTTTCCAACTGCTTTCCTATCAATCTCCCAACTTGGAGAGACAGCCCCTTTAAGCTCCTGGTTCGCACAGGTTGCCAATTTGGCAGAGGATGAAAGGGAAGAGGGAGAACCAATGAGAGAGTAGCTGTTAGGCATTTGGATGGGCACATGTCACTCTAATTTCCCGGCAGGAAGAAGAATTAACCAAAGTCTCAGCCACCCACCGGGAACCAGTATAGTTCCTGAACCAAAAGTTTGGACTTGCGTTCAGCTCACAAGAAACGAGTTGAAAAATGGAGCTCAGGGGCACAGCAATTCACAAACTGGCAGAGTAATCAAGGCCAACTATCGTCCAAAAATCTGTTGAGGGAAGGCAACGAGGCGGACTTGAAAGCGAGGCAGAATAGCAGGAAACAGATTTCAAGAGGTACGTTGGAATCGCCTGTAAAGCACAGGAAGAGGGGCACAACTTCGACAATGATGCACTTGGCCAAAAATGGCGTATGCGTTTTCTCCTGAATATATTCAGGAGACAACGCATACGCCCTTTTTGGCCAAGCAAGCAAGCGGGCAATGCAAATCTGCACTACAAAGAAGTATCACTTCCCACCGGTCAAAAGGGACATCCACAAAATGTGTAAAAACCAGAAAGGCAAGACAGGCCCTGGAGAACAGGGAGCCTTGTTATGCTGATGGGCGGGATGTAACTTGCCAACTGCCTCACTGGAGGAGTGCATTGTGTTCCCTAAAACAAGTAAACAACAGAGCTACAGAGCCAAGGGCACTTCCAGTCTAGGGAATATACCTTGGGAAAACTGAAAATCCACAACACAGAGCCACCCCCAAATTGAGGGCTGCACTGCTTACAAGAACCTCAACCTGGGTACACCTGAAATATCCCAGGAAATATAAAAATGGTTCCAAACATTGTGGAACTTACGTACGATAGAATATCCCTCAGCCTTGAAATCAATGTCATAAGACCAGTAGCAGCAAAATGAGTGGATTCAGGTACAATGATTCTAAGTGAAAGAAGTCACACAGGAAAAGAAACTTATCATAAGATATCACTTAGGAAGATCCTGTAAACATGGCTACACATGAACTGAGTTAGGCAAGAGAACAGAGTCTCACATTTAGAAAACACTCTTATGCCTGCTTAAGGGGGAAGGAGAGGTGGGGTGATGCATCAAACCAGAGTTTGATATAAGCACAGGTACCGTTCCAAAAACCAACTATGGAATAGACAAGACCTACACCTTCCTCAGTGAAAGGGACTCAAAACCCCATATTTCCCGCAGAGGAATAGATCTGACTAGTAAGAATCTTAAAACCTATGTATTGATATGTCTCCGTAAGGGAATCAAGTGTGCCTAGACTGGCATAAACATGGCAGCGAGAATCAGCTAAAACCCACTCTAAACAGGAATTTCAAAAACAGAACAAAGAAACAGGGTAATTCTTCACAATTCCTTCAGGGTCTCTGATGCAACCTGGAATGACCCTATCTACAATGACAGCTGGATGTGGCATGAGGCTGGACACTTTGGACTGAGGGGATTGGTGACATTGGGTGAGCAAATGCAGACCCTTTAAAGCAATAATGCATGGCACCCATTCCATGGGTCCCAGCTCTCCAGGTTGAAGGGAATATTACTACAGCTATAACGTGTACGGGAAACCTAGAGAATGGACACACTGTGAATACGAAAGGTTTCTAAAACTCAACGAAGAGCCCCTCTCCTGGTGCTCCGGTTTGACTTTCCAACTGCTTTCCTATCAATCTCCCAACTTGGAGAGACAGCCCCTTTAAGCTCCTGTTTCACACAGGTTGCCAATTTGGCAGAGGATGAAAGGGAAGAGGGAGAACCAATGAGAGAGTAGCTGTTAGGCATTTGGATGGGCACATGTCACTCTAATTTCCCGGCAGGAAGAAGAATTAACCAAAGTCTCAGCCACCCACCGGGAACCAGTATAGGTCCTGAACCAAAAGTTTGGACTTGCGTTCAGCTCACAAGAAACGAGTTGAAAAATGGAGCTCAGGGGCACAGCAATTCACAAACTGGCAGAGTAATCAAGGCCAACTATCGTCCAAAAATCTGTTGAGGGAAGGCAACGAGGCGGACTTGAAAGCGAGGCAGAATAGCAGGAAACAGATTTCACGAGGTACGTTGGAATCGCCTGTAAAGCACAGGAAGAGGGGCACAACTTCGACAATGATGCACTTGGCCAAAAAGGGCGTATGCGTTTTCTCCTGAATATATTCAGGAGAAAACGCATACGCCCTTTTTGGCCAAGCAAGCAAGCGGGCAATGCAAATCTGCACTACAAAGAAGTATCACTTCCCACCGGTCAAAAGGGACATCCACAAAATGTGTAAAAACCAGAAAGGCAAGACAGGCCCTGGAGAACAGGGAGCCTTGTTATGCTGATGGGCGGGATGTAAGTTGCCAACTGCCTCACTGGAGGAGTGCATTGTGTTCCCTAAAACAAGTAAACAACAGAGCTACAGAGCCAAGGGCACTTCCAGTCTAGGGAATATACCTTGGGAAAACTGAAAATCCATAACACAGAGCCACCCCCAAATTGAGGGCTGCACTGCTTACAAGAACCTCAACCTGGGTACACGTGAAATATCCCAGGAAATATAAAAATGGTTCCAAACATCGTGGAACTTACGTACGATGGAATATCCCTCAGCCACGAAATCAATGTCATAAGACCAGTAGCAGCAAAATGAGTGGATTCAGGTACGATGATTCTAAGTGAAAGAAGTCACACAGGAAAAGAAACTCATCATAAGATATCACTTAGGACGATCCTGTAAACATGGCTACACATGAACTGAGTTAGGCAAGAGAACAGAGTCTCACATTACAAAACACTCTTATGCCTGCTTAAGGGGGAAGGAGAGGTGGGGTGATGCATGAAACCAGAGCTTGATATAAGCACAGGTACCGTTCCAAAAACCAACTATGGAATAGACAAGACCTACATCTTCCTCAGTGAAAGGGACTCAAAACCCCATATTTCCCGCAGAGGAATAGATCTGACTAGTAAGAATCTTAAAACCTATGTATTGATATGTCTCCGTAAGGGAATCAAGTGTGTCTAGACTGGCATAAACATGGCAGCGAGAATCAGCTCAAACCCACTCTAAAAAGGAATTTCAAAAACAGAACAAAGAAACAGCCAAATTCTTTACAATTCCTTCAGGGTCTCTGATGCAACCTGGAATGACCCTATCTACAATGACAGCTGGATGTGGCATGAGGCTGGACACTTGGGACTGAGAGTATTGGTGAGATTGGGTGAGCAAATGCAGACCCTTTAAAGCAATAATGCATGGCACCCATTCCATGGGTCCCAGCTCTCCAGGTTGAAGGGAATATTACTACAGCTATAACGTGTACGGGAAACCTAGAGAATGGACACACTGTGAATACGAAAGGTTTCTAAAACTCAACGAAGAGCCCCTCTGCTGGTGCTCCGGTTTGACTTTCCAACTGCTTTCCTATCAATCTCCCAACTTGGAGAGACAGCCCCTTTAAGCTCCTGTTTCGCAGAGGTTGCCAATTTGGCAGAGGATGAAAGGGAAGAGGGAGAACCAATGAGAGAGTAGCTGTTAGGCATTTGGATGGGCACATGTCACTCTAATTTCCCGGCAGGAAGAAGAATTAACCAAAGTCTCAGCCACCCACCGGGAACCAGTATAGGTCCTGAACCAAAAGTTTGGACTTGCGTTCAGCTCACAAGAAACGAGTTGAAAAATGGAGCTCAGGGGCACAGCAATTCACAAACTGGCAGAGTAATCAAGGCCAACTATCGTCCAAAAATCTGTTGAGGGAAGGCAACGAGGCGGACTTGAAAGCGAGGCAGAATAGCAGGAAACAGATTTCAAGAGGTACGTTGGAATCGCCTGTAAAGCACAGGAAGAGGGGCACAACTTCGACAATGATGCACTTGGCCAAAAAGGGCGTATGCGTTTTCTCCTGAATATATTCAGGAGAAAACGCATACGCCCTTTTTGGCCAAGCAAGCAAGCGGGCAATGCAAATCTGCACTACAAAGAAGTATCACTTCCCACCGGTCAAAAGGGACATCCACAAAATGTGTAAAAACCAGAAAGGCAAGACAGGCCCTGGAGAACAGGGAGCCTTGTTATGCTGATGGGCGGGATGTAAGTTGCCAACTGCCTCACTGGAGGAGTGCATTGTGTTCCCTAAAACAAGTAAACAACAGAGCTACAGAGCCAAGGGCACTTCCAGTCTAGGGAATATACCTTGGGAAAACTGAAAATCCATAACACAGAGCCACCCCCAAATTGAGGGCTGCACTGCTTACAAGAACCTCAACCTGGGTACACCTGAAATATCCCAGGAAATATAAAAATGGTTCCAAACATTGTGGAACTTACGTACGATGGAATATCCCTCAGCCATGAAATCAATGTCATAAGACCAGTAGCAGCAAAATGAGTGGATTCAGGTATGATGATTCTAAGTGAAAGAAGTCACACAGGAAAAGAAACTTATCATAAGATATCACTTGGGAATATCCTGTAAACATGACTACACATGAACTGATTTAAGAAAGAGAACAGAGTCTCACATTTAGAAAACACTCTTATGCCTGCTTAAGGGGGAAGGAGAGGTGGGGTGATGCATCAAACCAGAGTTTGATATAAGCACAGGTACCGTTCCAAAATCCAACTATGGAATAGACAAGACCTACACCTTCCTCAGTGCAAGGGACTCAAAACCTCATATTTCCCGCAGAGGAATAGATCTGACTAGTAAGAATCTTAAAACCTATGTATTGATATGTCTCCGTAAGGGAATCAAGTGTGTCTAGACTGGCATAAACATGGCAGCGAGAATCAGCTCAAACCCACTCTAAACAGGAATTTCAAAAACAGAACAAAGAAACAGGGTAATTCTTCACAATTCCTTCAGGGTCTCTGATGCAACCTGGAATGACCCTATCTACAATGACAGCTGGATGTGGCATGAGGCTGGACACTTGGGACTGAGAGGATTGGTGAGATTGGGTGAGCAAATGCAGACCCTTTAAAGCAATAATGCATGGCACCCATTCCATGGGTCCCAGCTCTCCAGGTTGAAGGGAATATTACTACAGCTATAACGTGTACGGGAAACCTAGAGAATGGACACACTGTGAATACGAAAGGTTTCTAAAACTCAACGAAGAGCCCCTCTCCTGGTGCTCCGGTTTGACTTTCCAACTGCTTTCCTATCAATCTCCCAACTTGGAGAGACAGCCCCTTTAAGTTCCTGTTTCGCACAGGTTGCCAATTTGGCAGAGGATGAAAGGGAAGAGGGAGAACCAATGAGAGAGTAGCTGTTAGGCATTTGGATGGGCACATGTCACTCTAATTTCCCGGCAGGAAGAAGAATTAACCAAAGTCTCAGCCACCCACCGGGAACCAGTATAGGTCCTGAACCAAAAGTTTGGACTTGCGTTCAGCTCACAAGAAACGAGTTGAAAAATGGAGCTCAGGGGCACAGCAATTCACAAACTGGCAGAGTAATCAAGGCCAACTATCGTCCAAAAATCTGTTGAGGGAAGGCAACGAGGCGGACTTGAAAGCGAGGCAGAATAGCAGGAAACAGATTTCAAGAGGTACGTTGGAATCGCCTGTAAAGCACAGGAAGAGGGGCACAACTTCGACAATGATGCACTTGGCCAAAAAGGGCGTATGCGTTTTCTCCTGAATATATTCAGGAGACAACGCATACGCCCTTTTTGGCCAAGCAAGCAAGCGGGCAATGCAAATCTGCACTACAAAGAAGTATCACTTCCCACCGGTCAAAAGGGACATCCACAAAATGTGTAAAAACCAGAAAGGCAAGACAGGCCCTGGAGAACAGGGAGCCTTGTTATGCTGATGGGCGGGATGTAAGTTGCCAACTGCCTCACTGGAGGAGTGCATTGTGTTCCCTAAAACAAGTAAACAACAGAGCTACAGAGCCAAGGGCACTTCCAGTCTAGGGAATATACCTTGGGAAAACTGAAAATCCATAAGACAGAGCCACCCCCAAATTGAGGGCTGCACTGCTTACAAGAACCTCAACCTGGGTACACCTGAAATATCCCAGGAAATATAAAAATGGTTCCAAACATTGTGGAACTTACGTACGATGGAATATCCCTCAGCCTTGAAATCAATGTCATAAGACCAGTAGCAGCAAAATGAGTGGATTCAGGTACAATGATTCTAAGTGAAAGAAGTCACACAGGAAAAGAAACTTATCATAAGATATCACTTAGGAAGATCCTGTAAACATGGCTACACATGAACTGAGTTAGGCAAGAGAACAGAGTCTCACATTTAGAAAACACTCTTATGCCTGCTTAAGGGGGAAGGAGAGGTGGGGTGATGCATCAAACCAGAGTTTGATATAAGCACAGGTACCGTTCCAAAAACCAACTATGGAATAGACAAGACCTACACCTTCCTCAGTGAAAGGGACTCAAAACCCCATATTTCCCGCAGAGGAATAGATCTGACTAGTAAGAATCTTAAAACCTATGTATTGATATGTCTCCGTAAGGGAATCAAGTGTGCCTAGACTGGCATAAACATGGCAGCGAGAATCAGCTAAAACCCACTCTAAACAGGAATTTCAAAAACAGAACAAAGAAACAGGGTAATTCTTCACAATTCCTTCAGGGTCTCTGATGCAACCTGGAATGACCCTATCTACAATGACAGCTGGATGTGGCATGAGGCTGGACACTTTGGACTGAGGGGATTGGTGACATTGGGTGAGCAAATGCAGACCCTTTAAAGCAATAATGCATGGCACCCATTCCATGGGTCCCAGCTCTCCAGGTTGAAGGGAATATTACTACAGCTATAACGTGTACGGGAAACCTAGAGAATGGACACACTGTGAATACGAAAGGTTTCTAAAACTCAACGAAGAGCCCCTCTCCTGGTGCTCCGGTTTGACTTTCCAACTGCTTTCCTATCAATCTCCCAACTTGGAGAGACAGCCCCTTTAAGCTCCTGTTTCGCACAGGTTGCCAATTTGGCAGAGGATGAAAGGGAAGAGGGAGAACCAATGAGAGAATAGCTGTTAGGCATTTGGATGGGCACATGTCACTCTAATTTCCCGGCAGGAAGAAGAAATTAACCAAAGTCTCAGCCACCCATCGGGAACCAGTATAGGTCCTGAACCAAAAGTTTGGACTTGCGTTCAGCTCACAAGAAACGAGTTGAAAAATGGAGCTCAGGGGCACAGCAATTCACAAACTGGCAGAGTAATCAAGGCCAACTATCGTCCAAAAATCTGTTGAGGGAAGGCAACGAGGCGGACTTAAATGCGAGGCAGAATAGCAGGAAACAGATTTCACGAGGTACGTTGGAATCGCCTGTAAAGCACAGGAAGAGGGGCACAACTTCGACAATGATGCACTTGGCCAAAAAGGGCGTATGCGTTTTCTCCTGAATATATTCAGGAGACAACGCATACGCCCTTTTTGGCCAAGCAAGCAAGCGGGCAATGCAAAATGCACTACAAAGAAGTATCACTTCCCACCAGTCAAAAGGGACATCCACAAAATGTGTAAAAACCAGAAAGGCAAGACAGGCCCTGGAGAACAGGGAGCCTTGTTATGCTGATGGGCGGGATGTAAGTTGCCAACTGCCTCACTGGAGGAGTGCATTGTGTTCCCTAAAACAAGTAAACAACAGAGCTACAGAGCCAAGGGCACTTCCAGTCTAGGGAATATACCTTGGGAAAACTGAAAATCCATAAGACAGAGCCACCCCCAAATTGAGGGCTGCACTGCTTACAAGAACCTCAACCTGGGTACACCTGAAATATCCCAGGAAATATAAAAATGGTTCCAAACATTGTGGAACTTACGTACGATGGAATATCCCTCAGCCACGAAATCAATGTCATAAGACCAGTAGCAGCAAAATGAGTGGATTCAGGTACGATGATTCTAAGTGAAAGAAGTCACACAGGAAAAGAAACTTATCATAAGATATCACTTAGGAAGATCCTGTAAACATGGCTACACATGAACTGAGTTAGGCAAGAGAACAGAGTCTCACATTTAGAAAACACTCTTATGCCTGCTTAAGGGGGAAGGAGAGGTGGGGTGATGCATCAAACCAGAGTTTGATATAAGCACAGGTACCGTTCCAAAAACCAACTATGGAATAGACAAGACCTACACCTTCCTCAGTGAAAGGGACTCAAAACCCCATATTTCCCGCAGAGGAATAGATCTGACTAGTAAGAATCTTAAAACCTATGTATTGATATGTCTCCGTAAGGGAATCAAGTGTGTCTAGACTGGCATAAACATGGCAGCGAGAATCAGCTCAAACCCACTCTAAACAGGAATTTCAAAAACAGAACAAAGAAACAGGGTAATTCTTCACAATTCCTTCAGGGTCTCTGATGCAACCTGGAATGACCCTATCTACAATGACAGCTGGATGTGGCATGAGGCTGGACACTTGGGACTGAGAGGATTGGTGAGATTGGGTGAGCAAATGCAGACCCTTTAAAGCAATAATGCATGGCACCCATTCCATGGGTCCCAGCTCTCCAGGTTGAAGGGAATATTACTACAGCTATAACGTGTACGGGAAACCTAGAGAATGGACACACTGTGAATACGAAAGGTTTCTAAAACTCAACGAAGAGCCCCTCTCCTGGTGCTCCGGTTTGACTTTCCAACTGCTTTCCTAGCAATCTCCCAACTTGGAGAGACAGCCCCTTTAAGTTCCTGTTTCGCACAGGTTGCCAATTTGGCAGAGGATGAAAGGGAAGAGGGAGAACCAATGAGAGAGTAGCTGTTAGGCATTTGGATGGGCACATGTCACTCTAATTTCCCGGCAGGAAGAAGAATTAACCAAAGTCTCAGCCACCCACCGGGAACCAGTATAGGTCCTGAACCAAAAGTTTGGACTTGCGTTCAGCTCACAAGAAACGAGTTGAAAAATGGAGCTCAGGGGCACAGCAATTCACAAACTGGCAGAGTAATCAAGGCCAACTATCGTCCAAAAATCTGTTGAGGGAAGGCAACGAGGCGGACTTGAAAGCGAGGCAGAATAGCAGGAAACAGATTTCAAGAGGTACGTTGGAATCGCCTGTAAAGCACAGGAAGAGGGGCACAACTTCGACAATGATGCACTTGGCCAAAAAGGGCGTATGCGTTTTCTCCTGAATATATTCAGGAGAAAACGCATACGCCCTTTTTGGCCAAGCAAGCAAGCGGGCAATGCAAATCTGCACTACAAAGAAGTATCACTTCCCACCGGTCAAAAGGGACATCCACAAAGTGTGTAAAAACCAGAAAGGCAAGACAGGCCCTGGAGAACAGGGAGCCTTGTTATGCTGATGGGCGGGATGTAAGTTGCCAACTGCCTCACTGGAGGAGTGCATTGTGTTCCCTAAAACAAGTAAACAACAGAGCTACAGAGCCAAGGGCACTTCCAGTCTAGGGAATATACCTTGGGAAAACTGAAAATCCATAACACAGAGCCACCCCCAAATTGAGGGCTGCACGGCTTACAAGAACCTCAACCTGGGTACACATGAAATATCCCAGGAAATATAAAAATGGTTCCAAACATTGTGGAACTTACGTACGATGGAATATCCCTCAGCCATGAAATCAATGTCATAAGACCAGTAGCAGCAAAATGAGTGGATTCAGGTACGATGATTCTAAGTGAAAGAAGTCACACAGGAAAAGAAACTTATCATAAGATATCACTTAGGAAGATCCTGTAAACATGGCTACACATGAACTGATTTAGGAAAGAGAACAGAGTCTCACATTTAGAAAACACTCTTATGCCTGCTTAAGGGGGAAGGAGAGGTGGGGTGATGCATCAAACCAGAGTTTGATATAAGCACAGGTACCGTTCCAAAATCCAACTATGGAATAGACAAGACCTACACCTTCCTCAGTGAAAGGGACTCAAAACCTCATATTTCCCGCAGAGGAATAGATCTGACTAGTAAGAATCTTATAACCTATGTATTGATATGTCTCCGTAAGGGAATCAAGTGTGTCTAGACTGGCATAAACAGGGCAGCGAGAATCAGCTAAAACCCACTCTAAACAGGAATTTCAAAAACAGAACAAAGAAACAGGGAAATTCTTTACAATTCCTTCAGGGTCTCTGATGCAACCTGGAATGACCCTATCTACAATGACAGCTGGATGTGGCATGAGGCTGGACACTTGGGACTGAGAGGATTGGTGAGATTGGGTGAGCAAATGCAGACCCTTTAAAGCAATAATGCATGGCACCCATTCCATGGGTCCCAGCTCTCCAGGTTGAAGGGAATATTACTACAGCTATAACGTGTACGGGAAACCTAGAGAATGGACACACTGTGAATACGAAAGGTTTCTAAAACTCAACGAAGAGCCCCTCTTCTGGTGCTCCGGTTTGACTTTCCAACTGCTTTCCTATCAATCTCCCAACTTGGAGAGACAGCCCCTTTAAGCTCCTGGTTCGCACAGGTTGCCAATTTGGCAGAGGATGAAAGGGAAGAGGGAGAACCAATGAGAGAGTAGCTGTTAGGCATTTGGATGGGCACATGTCACTCTAATTTCCCGGCAGGAAGAAGAATTAACCAAAGTCTCAGCCACCCACCGGGAACCAGTATAGGTCCTGAACCAAAAGTTTGGACTTGCGTTCAGCTCACAAGAAACGAGTTGAAAAATGGAGCTCAGGGGCACAGCAATTCACAAACTGGCAGAGTAATCAAGGCCAACTATCGTCCAAAAATCTGTTGAGGGAAGGCAACGAGGCGGACTTGAAAGCGAGGCAGAATAGCAGGAAACAGATTTCAAGAGGTACGTTGGAATCGCCTGTAAAGCACAGGAAGAGGGGCACAACTTCGACAATGATGCACTTGGCCAAAAAGGGCGTATGCGTTGTCTCCTGAATATATTCAGGAGACAACGCATACGCCCTTTTTGGCCAAGCAAGCAAGCGGGCAATGCAAATCTGCACTACAAAGAAGTATCACTTCCCACCGGTCAAAAGGGACATCCACAAAATGTGTAAAAACCAGAAAGGCAAGACAGGCCCTGGAGAACAGGGAGCCTTGTTATGCTGATGGGCGGGATGTAAGTTGCCAACTGCCTCACTGGAGGAGTGCATTGTGTTCCCTAAAACAAGTAAACAACAGAGCTACAGAGCCAAGGGCACTTCCAGTCTAGGGAATATACCTTGGGAAAACTGAAAATCCATAACACAGAGCCACCCCCAAATTGAGGGCTGCACTGCTTACAAGAACCTCAACCTGGGTACACCTGAAATATCCCAGGGAATATAAAAATGGTTCCAAACATTGTGGAACTTACGTACGATGGAATATCCCTCAGCCACGAAATCAATGTCATAAGACCAGTAGCAGCAAAATGAGTGGATTCAGGTACAATGATTCTAAGTGAAAGAAGTCACACAGGAAAAGAAACTTATCATAAGATATCACTTAGGAAGATCCTATAAACATGGCTACACATGAACTGAGTTAGGAAAGAGAACAGAGTCTCACATTTAGAAAACACTCTTATGCCTGCTTAAGGGGGAAGGAGAGGTGGGGTGATGCATCAAACCAGAGTTTGATATAAGCACAGGTACCGTTCCAAAATCCAACTATGGAATAGACAAGACCTACACCTTCCTCAGTGAAAGGGACTCAAAACCTCATATTTCCCACAGAGGAATAGATCTGACTAGTAAGAATCTTATAACCTATGAATTGATTTGTCTCCGTAAGGGAATCAAGTGTGTCTAGACTGGCATAAACAGGGCAGCGAGAATCAGCTCAAACCCACTCTAAACAGGAATTTCAAAAACAGAACAAAGAAACAGGGTAATTCTTCACAATTCCTTCAGGGTCTCTGATGCAACCTGGAATGACCCTATCTACAATGACAGCTGGATGTGGCATGAGGCTGGACACTTGGGACTGAGAGGATTGGTGAGATTGGGTGAGCAAATGCAGACCCTTTAAAGCAATAATGCATGGCACCCATTCCATGGGTCCCAGCTCTCCAGGTTGAAGGGAATATTACTACAGCTATAACGTGTACGGGAAACCTAGAGAATGGACACACTGTGAATACGAAAGGTTTCTAAAACTCAACGAAGAGCCCCTCTCCTGGTGCTCCGGTTTGACTTTCCAACTGCTTTCCTATCAATCTCCCAACTTGGAGAGACAGCCCCTTTAAGCTCCTGGTTCGCACAGGTTGCCAATTTGGCAGAGGATGAAAGGGAAGAGGGAGAACCAATGAGAGAGTAGCTGTTAGGCATTTGGATGGGCACATGTCACTCTAATTTCCCGGCAGGAAGAAGAATTAACCAAAGTCTCAGCCACCCACCGGGAACCAGTATAGTTCCTGAATCAAAAGTTTGGACTTGCGTTCAGCTCACAAGAAACGAGTTGAAAAATGGAGCTCAGGGGCACAGCAATTCACAAACTGGCAGAGCAATCAAGGCCAACTATCGTCCAAAAATCTGTTGAGGGAAGGCAACGAGGCGGACTTGAAAGCGAGGCAGAATAGCAGGAAACAGATTTCACGAGGTACGTTGGAATCGCCTGTAAAGCACAGGAAGAGGGGCACAACTTCGACAATGATGCACTTGGCCAAAAAGGGCGTATGCGTTTTCTCCTGAATATATTCAGGAGAAAACGCATACGCCCTTTTTGGCCAAGCAAGCAAGCGGGCAATGCAAATCTGCACTACAAAGAAGTATGACTTCCCACCGGTCAAAAGGGGCATCCACAAAATGTGTAAAAACCAGAAAGGCAAGACAGGCCCTGGAGAACAAGGAGCCTTGTTATGCTGATGGGCGGGATGTAAGTTGCCAACTGCCTCACTGGAGGAGTGCATTGTGTTCCCTAAAACAAGTAAACAACAGAGCTACAGAGCCAAGGGCACTTCCAGTCTAGGGAATATACCTTGGGAAAACTGAAAATCCATAAGACAGATCCACCCCCAACTTGAGGGCTGCACTGCTTACAAGAACCTCAACCTGGGTACACCTGAAATATCCCAGGAAATATAAAATTGGTTCCAAACATTGTGGAACTTACGTACGATGGAATATCCCTCAGCCACGAAATCAATGTCATAAGACCAGTAGCAGCAAAATGAGTGGATTCAGGTACGATGATTCTAAGTGAAAAAAGTCACACAGGAAAAGAAACTTATCATAAGATATCACTTAGGAAGATCCTGTAAACATGGCTACACATGAACTGAGTTAGGAAAGAGAACAGAGTCTCACATTTAGAAAACACTCTTATGCCTGCTTAAGGGGGAAGGAGAGGTGGGGTGATGCATCAAACCAGAGTTTGATATAAGCACAGGTACCGTTCCAAAAACCAACTATGGAATAGACAAGACCTACACCTTCCTCAGTGAAAGGGACTCAAAACCCCATATTTCCCGCAGAGGAATAGATCTGACTAGTAAGAATCTTAAAACCTATGTATTGATATGTCTCCGTAAGGGAATCAAGTGTGTCTAGACTGGCATAAACATGGCAGCGAGAATCAGCTCAAACCCACTCTAAACAGGAATTTCAAAAACAGAACAAAGAAACAGGGTAATTCTTCACAATTCCTTCAGGGTCTCTGATGCAACCTGGAATGACCCTATCTACAATGACAGCTGGATGTGGCATGAGGCTGGACACTTGGGACTGAGAGGATTGGTGAGATTGGGTGAGCAAATGCAGACCCTTTAAAGCAATAATGCATGGCACCCATTCCATGGGTCCCAGCTCTCCAGGTTGAAGGGAATACTACTACAGATATAACGTGTACGGGAAACCTAGAGAATGGACACACTGTGAATACGAAAGGTTTCTAAAACTCAAAGAAGAGCCCCTCTCCTGGTGCTCAGGTTTGACTTTCCAACTGCTTTCCTATCAATCTCCCAACTTGGAGAGACAACCCCTTTAAGCTCCTGGTTCGCACAGGTTGCCAATTTGGCAGAGGATGAAAGGGAAGAGGGAGAACCAATGAGAGAGTAGCTGTTAGGCATTTGGATGGGCACATGTCACTCTAATTTCCCGGCAGGAAGAAGAATTAACCAAAGTCTCAGCCACCCACCGGGAACCAGTATAGGTCCTGAATCAAAAGTTAGGACTTGCGTTCAGCTCACAAGAAACGAGTTGAAAAATGGAGCTCAGGGGCACAGCAATTCACAAACTGGCAGAGTAATCAAGGCCAACTATCGTCCAAAAATCTGTTGAGGGAAGCCTTGTTATGCTGATGGGCGGGATGTAAGTTGCCAACTGCCTCACTGGAGGAGTGCATTGTGTTCCCTAAAACAAGTAAACAACAGAGCTACAGAGCCAAGGGCACTTCCAGTCTAGGGAATATACCTTGGGAAAACTGAAAATCCATAAGACAGAGCCACCCCCAAATTGAGGGCTGCACTGCTTACAAGAACCTCAACCTGGGTACCCCTGAAATATCCCAGGAAATATAAAATTGGTTCCAAACATTGTGGAACTTACATACGATGGAATATCCCTCAGCCATGAAATCAATGTCATAAGACCAGTAGCAGCAAAATGAGTGGATTCAGGTACGATGATTCTAAGTGAAAGAAGTCACACAGGAAAAGAAACTTATCATAAGATATCACTTAGGAAGATCCTGTAAACATGGCTACACATGAACTGAGTTAGGCAAGAGAACAGAGTCTCACATTTAGAAAACACTCTTATGCCTGCTTAAGGGGGAAGGAGAGGTGGGGTGATGCATCAAACCAGAGTTTGATATAAGCACAGGTACCGTTCCAAAAGCCAACTATGGAATAGACAAGACCTACACCTTCCTCAGTGAAAGGGACTCAAAACCCCATATTTCCCGCAGAGGAATAGATCTGACTAGTAAGAATCTTAAAACCTATGTATTGATATGTCTCCGTAAGGGAATCAAGTGTGTCTAGACTGGCATAAACAGGACAGCGAGAATCAGCTCAAACCCACTCTAAACAGGAATTTCAAAAACAGAACAAAGAAACAGGGAAATTCTTTACAATTCCTTCAGGGTCTCTGATGCAACCTGGAATGACCCTACCTACAATGACAGCTGGATGTGGCATGAGGCTGGACACTTGGGACTGAGAGGATTGGTGAGATTGGGTGAGCAAATGCAGACCCTTTAAAGCAATAATGCATGGCACCCATTCCATGGGTCCCAGCTCTCCAGGTTGAAGGGAATATTACTACAGATATAACGTGTACGGGAAACCTAGAGAATGGACACACTGTGAATACGAAAGTTTTCTAAAACTCAACGAAGAGCCCCTCTCCTGGTGCTCCGGTTTGACTTTCCAACTGCTTTCCTATCAATCTCCCAACTTGGAGAGACAGCCCCTTTAAGCTCCTGGTTCGCACAGGTTGCCAATTTGGCAGAGGATGAAAGGGAAGAGGGAGAACCAATGAGAGAGTAGCTGTTAGGCATTTGGATGGACACATGTCACTCTAATTTCCCGGCAGAAAGAAGAATTAACCAAAGTCTCAGCCACCCACCGGGAAAAAGTATAGGTCCTGAACCAAAAGTTTGGACTTGCATTCAGCTCACAAGAAACGAGTTGAAAAATGGAGCTCAGGGGCACAGCAATTCACAAACTGGCAGAGTAATCAAGGCCAACTATCGTCCAAAAATCTGTTGAGGGAAGGCAACGAGGCGGACTTGAAAGCGAGGCAGAATAGCAGGAAACAGATTTCAAGAGGTACGTTGGAATCGCCTGTAAAGCACAGGAAGAGGGGCACAACTTCGACAATGATGCACTTGGCCAAAAAGGGCGTATGCGTTTTCTCCAGAATATATTCAGGAGAAAACGCATACGCCCTTTTTGGCCAAGCAAGCAAGCGGGCAATGCAAATCTGCACTACAAAGAAGTATCACTTCCCACCGGTCAAAAGGGACATCCACAAAATATGTAAAAACCAGAAAGGCAAGACAGGCCCTGGAGAACAGTGAGCCTTGTTATGCTGATGGGCGGGATGTATATTGCCAACTGCCTCACTGGAGGAGTGCATTGTGTTCCCTAAAACAAGTAAACCTCAGAGCTACAGAGCCAAGGGCACTTCCAGTCTAGGGAATATACCTTGGGAAAACTGAAAATCCATAACACAGAGCCACCCCCAAATTGAGGGCTGCACTGCTTACAAGAACCTCAACCTGGGTACACCTGAAATATCCCAGGAAATATAAAAATGGTTCCAAACATTGTGGAACTTACATACGATGGAATATCCCTCAGCCATGAAATCAATGTCATAAGACCAGTAGCAGCAAAATGAGTGGATTCAGGTACGATGATTCTAAGTGAAAGAAGTCACACGGGAAAAGAAACTTATCATAAGATATCACTTAGGAAGATCCTGTAAACATGGCTACACATGAACTGAGTTAGGCAAGAGAACAGAGTCTCACATTTAGAAAACACTCTTATGCCTGCTTAAGGGGGAAGGAGAGGTGGGGTGATGCATCAAACCAGAGTTTGATATAAGCACAGGTACCGTTCCAAAAGCCAACTATGGAATAGACAAGACCTACACCTTCCTCAGTGAAAGGGACTCAAAACCCCATATTTCCCGCAGAGGAATAGATCTGACTAGTAAGAATCTTAAAACCTATGTATTGATATGTCTCCGTAAGGGAATCAAGTGTGTCTAGACTGGCATAAACAGGGCAGCGAGAATCAGCTCAAACCCACTCTAAAAAGGAATTTCAAAAACAGAACAAAGAAACAGGGAAATTCTTTACAATTCCTTCAGGGTCTCTGATGCAACCTGGAATGACCCTATCTACAATGACAGCTGGATGTGGCATGAGGCTGGACACTTGGGACTGAGAGGATTGGTGAGATTGGGTGAGCAAATGCAGACCCTTTAAAGCAATAATGCATGGCACCCATTCCATGGGTCCCAGCTCTCCAGGTTGAAGGGAATATTACTACAGCTATAACGTGTACGGGAAACCTAGAGAATGGACACACTGTGAATACGAAAGGTTTCTAAAACTCAACGAAGAGCCCCTCTCCTGGTGCTCCGGTTTGACTTTCCAACTGCTTTCCTATCAATCTCCCAACTTGGAGAGACAGCCCCTTTAAGCTCCTGGTTCGCACAGGTTGCCAATATGGCAGAGGATGAAAGGGAAGAGGGAGAACCAATGAGAGAGTAGCTGTTAGGCATTTGGATGGGCACATGTCACTCTAATTTCCCGGCAGGAAGAAGAATTAACCAAAGTCTTAGCCACCCACCGGGAACCAGTATAGGTCCTGAATCAAAAGTTTGGACTTGCGTTCAGCTCACAAGAAACGAGTTGAAAAATGGAGCTCAGGGGCACAGCAATTCACAAACTGGCAGAGTAATCAAGGCCAACTATCGTCCAAAAATCTGTTGAGGGAAGGCAACGAGGCAGACTTGAAAGCGAGGCAGAATAGCAGGAAACAGATTTCAAGAGGTACGTTGGAATCGCCTGTAAAGCACAGGAAGAGGGGCACAACTTCGACAATGATGCACTTGGCCAAAAAGGGCGTATGCGTTTTCTCCTGAATATATTCAGGAGAAAACGCATACGCCCTTTTTGGCCAAGCAAGCAAGCGGGCAATGCAAATCTGCACTACAAAGAAGTATCACTTCCCACCGGTCAAAAGGGACATCCACAAAATGTGTAAAAACCAGAAAGGCAAGACAGGCCCTGGAGAACAGGGAGCCTTGTTATGCTGTTGGGCGGGATGTAAGTTGCCAACTGCCTCACTGGAGGAGTGCATTGTGTTCCCTAAAACAAGTAAACAACAGAGCTACAGAGCCAAGGGCACTTCCATTCTAGGGAATATACCTTGGGAAAACTGAAAATCCATAAGACAGAGCCACCCCCAAAATGAGTGCTGCACTGCTTACAAGAACCTCAACCTGGGTACACCTGAAATATCCCAGGAAATATAAAATTGGTTCCAAACATTGTGGAACTTACGTACGATGGAATATCCCTCAGCCACGAAATCAATGTCATAAGACCAG